>NC_063176.1:29250301-29850301 GCF_023159225.1 Perognathus longimembris pacificus | reverse complement strand
CCATGATTTTGTATTTTTAGCTCCTTACACTTTCACTAAGTAGATAAAAATGTGATGAGATAATTCATATCAGTGATTTATAGTGACACTGTTCCTCTTTCAAAGCTACTGTCCTTTTAGTACACAAACTCCCTCTCACCTTCTGAAGCGCAGTAAGAAGAGCAAACCAGACTTACTGTTTCTTGTACATTTGGTTCTTTCTCCTGAGCATCTGAATAGTCTTGATAAAGCTGTTTTAAATTAGGTATGAAGCACATCACTTTGCCAAGGGATGACTTTCTCTCCTTAAGTTCATCATGTTTTCTTTGTAGTTGTACAGCTGTGTCTGTAACCTAGAATGAAATCATTTTCCCTTAAAACAAATGGCATGTAACAGCCTGTGAAGATGCGTGTGAAAGCACAGAGGACCAACTAGAGAATCTCTTTGGCTATGACCTGAGGACTGTGGAAGTGTTGTAGGTTGAGCTCTGATGTGCAGTGAGTGATCACTTGGAACACTCCCTAAAGGACATACTTTCCAACTGCCAACCTTCGTCATCAGTCAAGCTTTGGGAATTACTGAATGTGAGGCTGGTTAAAATTTTTCATCTCAGCTAGGCACTGCAATTTAAACACAGGCAAAAAAATCTACCCCTTCTTATCAAAATCTTACCTAGTCCTGAGGTCTAACAAACCTGGTGGAAAAAATAGTATAGTCTTGGGCTTAACTGCTTCATCTCTTGGTATCTTAACTCACTCAGCTATAAAATGAAAAAAGACAACCTGTATTTTATGGCCAAGAAAAAAATAAGAAAGGCTGTCAATTTTTATTTTTACAAGATATAAGAAGCAACTATCTCTGGAAAGAACTCCTTTGAACAACAGTTCTTCACATTGAACGCCTGTAGCGTGAGTTCAGAGGACTCACTAGGGAGCTGGCCGGGCAGCATTCATTATTATTTAGTTATTTCTTTATATTATATTATTGTTTTATATTATTTATATTATATTATGTTATTATAATTATTTTATTATTTGTTATTTATTATTAATTATTTAATAAATAATAAATAAATAATAATATAATATAAATACTATAAAACAAATGACATATAATATAAATAAGTAATAAGATAATAAATACTAAAAAATAATTAATATAACATAATTATATAATAATATGACATGATATAATAATATAATAAATAATGAAATAATAATAAATAATAAACAATAAAATAAATGATAAAATAATATAATAATATAAAATATAATAATAATATTGTCACGGGTCTCTTTGCACTGATGATAACACACTAATGATGATCATCCTAATGAAAGGATGATGATGATAATAATCATCATAAATGTGATAATAAAATAATGTGATAATACCATTAAGAAATGATGACGATATTAATAATCACATAATAAAACCGTAGCTATCAGTAATAATAATTAAAATATAATGATGATAATGATGATGATGTCATAATAATGATGATGATGATGTTATAATGAGGATGATGATGGTGATGATGTCATAACAATGATGATGATGTCTTAGCACCCTCTGCTAGCCGGAGTCATCATCATCACATAATAATATAATATAATTAATAATATAATTAATAATGATAATAAAATACTAATATACTAATTAAAAATAATAATGGCCCCATTTGCATGATAATAATCATAATAATTAATAACATAATTAATAATGAAAATAAAATAACATAATGTAATGATAATAATAACAATAATATTATACTACTAATAAAATAATAATAAATAATAACATAATAATATAATAATAGTAATACACTACTAATAAAATAATAATAATAATAATGGCTCCACCTGCATTGCCTGATGATAATAATAAAATAACCTTAGTAAGCTAATATCAATAAAAAATAATAGAAATAATAGCTGCTAATAATGATAATAAAATTAATAATAATAAGATAATATTAATAAAAATAATAAGATATCAGGTGCTAATAATTATGAAAAAATGATGGTGAAAATAATATTAATAAAATAATATTCACAAAACAATAATAGCTATTATTAATAATAAAATAATGATAATAATAATAAATATTAATAAAATAGTATAATAATACGTATAAATAATAATAAAATAATGATAATAATATTAAATAATAGCAATAAAATAATAGCTGTAAATGATGATAAAATAATAATAAAGTAATAAAATAATTGTTGTAAATAATAATAAATAATATTTATAATAAAATAATACCTATAAATAATAAAATGATGAAAATAAATAATATTAAAAAATAATAAAATTATAGCTATATATAATAAATTAATGATAGCAATAATAAATAATAATAAAATAATAGCTATAAATGAAAATAAAATAATATATCATAACAAAATAAAATAATAGCTATAAATGAAAAGATAATGATAATAATAAATAATATTAATAAAATAATAGCTATAAATAATAAAATGACAAAGATAATAAATAATATTAATAAAATGATAGCTATAAATAATAAAATAATAAAAATAATAAACAACATTAATAAAATAAAATAGTAGCTATAAATAATAATAGAATAAGGACAATAATAAATCATATTCATGAAATAATAAAATAATAGCTATAAATGATAACAAGATAATAATAATAAATATTAATAATAAAATTTAAATTATAAATATTAATAAAATAATGGTATTAAGTAATATTAATAAAATAATAAAATGATAGCTATAAATAACATAATGATAATAATATTAATTAATAACAATAACCCCATCTCCTTTCGCCTCGCGCTCCGGCCTCCCGCTCACCTGGGGAAACTGAGGCAGGGCCCAGGGTGGGGGGGAAAGTTTAGCACTCGATCCCATGACCCTACACCCCCTGTGCCTCCATTCCCGGAGGTCACGCAGGGACCCCAGCTTCACTGCGGGGGTCACGGGGTCATAGGTTCACAGGGTTCATGGGGGTCACAGGGACTCATGGGGATATATGGGGTCATGGGGGGTCACGGGGTCACAGAGAGTCATGGGGGGTCACAGGGATCATGAGATCACTCGGTCAAGGGGGTCATGGAGTCATAAGGGTCATTGGGTCATGGGGTTATGGGGTCACAGGGTCACAGGGTTCCCTGGGGGTCACAGGCATCATGGGGTCACTGGGTCAAGGGGGTCATGGGGGATCATGGGGTCACTGGGTCACAGAAATCACAGATTCAAGGGGGTTCACGGAGTCACGAGGTTATGAGGGTCACAGGGTTATGGGATCATGGGGGGTCACGGGGTCACAGAGTCATGGGGTCACAGATTCACGGGGGTTCACGGAGTCATGGGGTCATGGGGTCATGGGTGATGGGGGTCATGGGAGTGAGATTCAAGCGTGTTCACGGGGTCATGGGGTTACGGGGGTCACAGGGTCAAGGGGGTCACAGGGTCAAGGGGGTCATGGGGTCACGGGGTCACGGGGGTCACAAGGGTTCATCGGGGTCACACAATCACAGCCCTGCTGCTCACCGAAGTCGGCTCCTCGTCGAACCTGCGGGGGGGGGGGGGGGAGGGAACAGGGGCGCTGGGGACACCGGGCACAGCACCAGGGGAATACTCAGCACAGCACCCAGGGAATGCCCCGGGGAGTACTGTGCACAACACCAGGGGAATACCTGGCCCACAGCGCCTGGGGAGTACACGGCACACAGCACCTGGGGAGAACCTGGCACCCAGTACCTGGGGAATACTCTGGGGAGCACTGTGCACAGCACAGCAACAGGGGAGTACCCAGCACACAGCGCCTGGAAGTACTTAGCACAGCACTGAGGGAGTACTTGGCACACAGCACCCAGGGAGTACCTGGCACACAGCACCCATAAGTACTCGGCACAGTATGGAGGGAGTACTTGGCACACAGCACCGGGGAGTACTCAGCACAGCACCCTCAAGTACCCAGCATGTGTGGTGTCCTGGGGTCGGGGTCGCGGGTTCGAGTCCCCCCACCTGTAGTGGAGGCTCAGTTTGTCCCGGCCGCCATCCCAGCTCAGCAGCACCTTGTGGAGGTCGAGGCAGACGATCTGCAGACCCAGGGCGGCGCCTGTGTGTGGGGCTGGGTGGGGGGGGGGTGGCACGAGTGTGCAAGGCAGGGGTCCCTAGGCCTCGAACACGTGGCTCCTGCACATCCGGGGGGCCTGGAAACCGCCACCTCTGCACACCCTGGGGGTCCTGGAAACCGCCACCTCTGCACACCCGGGGGTGGGGCCTGGAAACTGCCACCTTTACACACCGGGGGAGGGGGGGGCCTGGAAATTGCCACCTCTGCACACGTGGGGGGGGGCAGCCTGGAAACTGCCTCCTCTGCACACTCGGGGAAAGCCTTGAAGCTGACACCCTCTCCACACCCGGGGGGGGGGGCCTGGAAACTGTGACCTCTGCAAACCCTGGGGAGCCTCAAAACCACAATGTCTTCCCCCCTCCCACCCCTGGGAACTCGGGGTTCCTGGGGTTCCCGGAGGGGGGTGGAGAGAAGGCCTGGCTGTGACCACAGGGGGACAGGAAAGGGGAAGTTCAAGCCAGTCGGGGCGGGGGCGGGAGGGAGGAGGGGGAGGGGGGAGGAAGGTTCCAGAAAACGGGAGGGGAAGAGGCCAGGAGGGGGAGGGGCTGAGGTCTGAGGTGGGGGGGATGAGGAGACACGTGGAGGACAGGGACCCTGGGAGGCAGAAAGGGGGGGAGAGCACGGGGGTCGGACAGATGGACAGACAGGGAGACAGACAGACAGGCAGATGGACGGACAGACGGACAGATGGGCGACAGACAGACAGATGGACGGATGGACAGATGATCAGGCAATGGACAGGGAGACAGACAGAGACCCGGGTGGGACCAACAGATGGACGGACAGATGGACAGACAGGGAGATAGACAGACAGGCAGACAGATGGACAGATGGGAGGCAGACAGACACCCAAGGAGAGACATTCAGACAATCAGGGAGGGTGGACAGACAGACAGGCAGACGAACAGATGGATGAACGGATGGACAGACAGACAGAGAGGCAGACAGACATCCCCCGGAATCAAACACAGAGAGACGGACAGAGGCCCTGGGGGAGGGGGTTGGAGGTAGGGATGACAGACAGATGCCAAGACGGACACTGACGGAGAGAGACAGGGAGACAGGGAGAGAGACAGACAGACAGATAGACAGACAGACACACCCCCAGGAGGTGGACAGACACATGGGGAGGGAGGGAGACAGACAGACAGACGGAGACCGACAGGGAGGGAGGGAAACAGACAGACACAGAGACACACAGATGGACAGACAGACAGATGGAGGAGGGACAGACAGATGGACAGACAGAGACAGGAGACAGACAGAGAGAGAGAGACAGACAGACAGACAGGGAGACACGGAGACAGATGGACAGATGGGAGACAGACAGACACCCAAGGAGAGACAGACAATCAGGGAGGGTGGACATACAGACAGGCAGACACCAGGAGATGGACAGAGAATCAGGGACACAGACAGACAGACAGACAGACATGGAAACAGACAGATAGATGGACGGACAGACAGACATCCAGGAGACAGACAGACAGAGACCAAGGGAGACAGACAGACAGGGAATGGATGGACAGACAGAAGGAGGGACACACAGATGGAGGAGGGACAGGCAGACAGACAGATGGACAGAGGGACAGACACAGACAGAGGGACAGACAGACAAATGGAGGAGGGACAGAAAGACAGACGGACGGACAGACGAATAGATGGGAGACAGACAGAGACCCAGGGAGACAGACAGATGGAATGGAGGGACGGACAGACAGACACCCCCCTGGAGACAAACACAGAGAGACGGACACAGGCCCAGTCGGGGGGGGGGGTAGCGGGGCGGGGACAGACAGACAGAAAGACAGTGAGGGATACAGAGTCACAGAGAGAGAGACAGACAGATGGACAGACACCCAGGAGGTGGACAGACAGACAGACAGACAGACAGATGCCAGGACAGACACTGAGGGAGAGAGACAGACAGAGAGGGAGACAGACAGACGGACAGACAGGGAGACAGACAGAGACAGGGAGATGGACAGACAGATGAAGACAGAGAGGAAGGGAGGGAAACAAATAGAGAGACAGACAGACACAGAGACAGATAGACAGATGGACAGAGGGATGGACAGACAGAGAGACAGACAGATGGACAGACACAACGACAGGCAGGGAGAGAGATGGACAGACAGACATGGAGACAGACAGACAGGTAGGGAGACAGATGAACGGACAGAGGGATGGACAGACAGACAGGGGAACACACAGACAGACGGAGACAGACGGGTGGGAGGACACAAAGAGACACCCAGACAGACACATCAACAGACAGATGCAAGGACAGACGGACAGACAGACGACAGGGGAGTGGACAGACAGACAGACACATAAACATAGAAGTAGACCGCTGGACGGACACGGAGACAGAGACAGACAGACAGACACACAGACACATAGGGAGGGAGACAGACAGACAGACCTGTGCACGGAGAAACAGACAGGGAGACAGACAGACAGACACAGGAAGGGAGGGAGGGAGACAGACAGACAGGGAGACTGACAAGGAGACGGACAGACAGACGGACAGACAGACAGGGAGGGAGGCAGACGGACGGACCGACCTGCAGGCAGAGAGACAGAAAGGGAGGCAGACAGACGGGTGGATGGGCAGGAAGACACAAAGAGACACCCAGATAGACACCTGGACACAAAAGCAGACAGAGAGACAGACAGACAGGGAGAAGGACAGGGAGGGTAGGGATTCAGACAGACACACATGGAGACAGACAGACAAGGACACAGACAGACTGATGTGCGGACAGACACACAGGGAGACAGACTGAGAAACAGACACGGAAACAGACAGACAGGGAGACAGACCACAGACAGACAGACAGGGAGGAAGACAGACAGACGGACAAACAAGAGATGTACAGACAGATGGACAGACAGACGGAGAGGTGGACACACAGACACAGAGAGAGACAGACACACAGACAGAGACAGAGAATAATAATAATAATACAATAGATGCAGAAGTGTGTCCGTCTGTCTGCTTCTCTGTCCAGGTGTCTGTCTGGGTGTCTCTTTCTGTCTTCCCTCCTGTCTGTCTATCCATCCATCCATCTGGTCTCCCTGTCCGCAGGTCTGTCTGTCTGTCTGCCTCCCTGTCGTCTGTCTGTTGCTCCACTGGTTTGTCCATCTGTCTGTTGGTCTCTGTCTCTCTGTCTGTGTCTGCACATCTATCCATCTACGTCTGTCTGTCTTTCTCTCTGTCTGTCTGTGTGTATGCCTGTCTGTCTCCCTGTCTGTCTGTACATCTCTTGTGTGTCCATCTGTCTGTCTCCCTCCCTCCCTATGTCTATGTGTCATCTCCCTGTCCATCTGTCTGTCTCCCTGTCTGTCAGTCTGTTTATGTCTGTCTCCATGTCTTTCTCCCTGTCTGTCTGTGGGTCTGTCTTCATGTCTGTCTCCCTGTCTGTCTGTCTGTCTGTCCAACTCTTGTGCGTCTGTCTCCCTGTCTGTCCATCTCCCTGTCTGTCCGTCTCCCTGTCCATCCCTCTGTCCATTTGTCTGTGCATCTGCTCTCTATCTGTCTCCCTGTTTGTCTGTCTGACTGTCTTGGTGTCTGTCTCCGCATCTGTCCATCTGTCTCCATTTGTATGTTTGTTTGTCTGTCTGTGTGTCAGTCTCCCTGTCTCCATGTTCATCTCCCTGTCTGTCCGTCTGTCTCCCTGTCTATGTGTCCGTGTCCATGTCCATCTGTCTGTCCATCTGCTGTATGTCTCCCTGTCTGTCCATCTGTCTGTTTCCCTGTCTGTCCATCTGTCTGTGTGTTTGTCTCCATGTCTGTTGCCTTGTCTATCCATTTGTACGTATGCATGTCCGTCTGTCTACCTGTTTGTCTATCTTTGTGTCCATCCATCCATCTGTCTGTTTCCCTGTTGGTCTGTCCATCTGTCCATCTGTCTGTCTGTTTCCATGTCTGTTTCCTAATCTGTCTCCCTGTGTGTCTGTCCCCACGTCTGTCTGTCCATCTCTTGTGTGTCTCTCTCCATTTCTGTCTATGTGTCCATCTGTCTGTCTCCTAGTCCGCCTGTCCATCCACCTTTCTATGCATCTCTCTGTCGGTCTCCCTGTCTCCATATCTGTCTGTCTCCATCCGTCTGTCTGTCTCCATATTTGTTTCCCTGTCTGTGTGTCCCCCTGTCTCCCTCTCTGTCTGTCCGTCTGTCTGTCTATGTGTTTACCTCCCTGTCTCCATGTCCGTCTGTCGGTCTGTTTGTCTGTCTCCCTGTCTGTCCCCCTGTCCATCTGTCCATCTGTTCGTCTGTCTATGTGTCTGACTGTCCATCTCTTGTGCATCTGTCCGTCTCCCTCTCTGTCTGTCTGTCTCCCTCTCTGTCTGTCTGCCTCCCTATCTGTTTCCCTGTTCGTCTCTCTGTCCATTTCTCTGTGCATCCATCTATCTGTCTCCCTGTTTGTCTGTCTGTCTGTCTGACTGTCTTGGTGTCCGTCTCCCCATCTGTCCATCTGTCTCCATTTGTATGTTTGTCTATGTGTCTGTCTCCATGTGTGTCTGTCTGTCTGCTCTCTTTTTCCCTGTCTGTCTGTCTGTCTCCATTTGTATGTCTGTCTATGTGTCTGTCTCCATGTCTGTCTGTCTGTCCATCTGCTGTCTGTCTGTCTCCCTGTCTGTCCGTCTGTCTGTCTCCCTGTGTCCCTGTCAGTCTGTGTGTCTGTCTCCATGCCTGTTGCCCTCTATGTCCATGTGTACATCTGCATGTCCGTCCATCTGTCTCCCTGTTTGTCTGTGTGTCTCTGTGTGTGTGTCCGACTGTGGGGCTCACCGACTGGCCCCACCTGTTCGCGCCCCAGAGGTGTGTGGCTGTTGCGCCGCCTCCCGGGAGTGAGGCCCTGAAGAGCCCCGCCTGCCTCAGTTCCTGGGGGGGGTGCTTGTTTGTACTGCCTCCAGGAAGAGGGATCCCGATTAGCCCCGCCTGCTTTCTGGGTCCGGAACTGGAAAGGTGGATCCAGATGGCCACGCCTTCCAGCCTTAAGACCATGTGCAGCAAGATGGCGGCTGGCAGTAACCTGGGGGCAGTCCTGCTGGTAGTGACGTAGACACAGGCTGCCCCTTAGGGAGCTCCCATGGCCTTCCACCCTTGACGGACAGCTCCAACCGCAATCATAGCCCCTGACTAGGTACGTTACACCCCTCCTCTTCCTGCTGCCATTGCCCATACTTAAGATGGGGTTCGCGCCAATAAACAGAGAGGGGTCTTGAACTCCTCCCAAGTT
Source organism: Perognathus longimembris pacificus (assembly GCF_023159225.1). Classification (NCBI taxonomy): domain Eukaryota; kingdom Metazoa; phylum Chordata; class Mammalia; order Rodentia; family Heteromyidae; genus Perognathus; species Perognathus longimembris. The sequence continues at coordinate 29,840,949 of NC_063176.1, read as the reverse complement.
GACTGACCGTCTAACTGTGGCAGAAAGGTTGGGTTGGGCTGGATGCGGGTGACTCACGGCTCGTTACCTATTCTGGGTTCACCCACGGTGGGGCGCACCTCCTTACCTCTCCCGCTGGTCAGGAGAGCGCCCGGGGTGCAGGGACCCCTGCAGCTGGTGCCCAACGTGGGGCACAGGACACAGGACACAGGAAACAGAAAGCACAGGACACAGGAACTATCGGTGAACCCGGTGAAGCGAGTCTCCATAGGTAAGAGTTTCCCTGAGAAGAATGGGGCAAACTCCAAGCCAGCTGTGTAATCCAGCCTTCCAGGTGCTGAGATTCATGCTCCAAAATGCCAGACAGGATATCTCAGACTCCCAGGCCAAAAAGATTTGGAAGAAATTGACACATGCTGTCCCTTGGCTGGCCGAAGCTAATCCGCTCTTCTGGGAGATGTGGGATTGGCTAGAGCAGGAAGTGGAAAGTGGGGAACTTGACCTGGGAGATGAGCTCCCTCTCCTATTTTTTCCAATCCTTCGGGCCCTTAAGAACTGCTTTGCCCCAGGCCCAGTAAAGAAGGACGTCTGGGCCCAGGAGAGAGACAGCCCCCCCGCTGCTCAGGCGGAGAGGGGCTCAATGCCCCACCTTGAGGATCCCACAGACAAGTATCAGGATGGTCCCCCGGGTCCTGAGTTAAGTGCCTCGATCCTGAGACACGTGATGGATGGGCGAGGTGGGGGTCGGCCTCTCATCACCCTTCTCCCACCGGATGCTCCCCTCCACCTAGTGTGGACCTGAGAAGGCCCCCCGAGCTGCCGGCCCACGGCCACGGTTCTCGCTCACCTTGCATGGGCCCCCCAGCAGATGTTGATCTGGGACGCATTCCGACCCGGTGGCATTCCTGGGAAGCCCAGGACTTCAGAGAACTTAGCAAGGTAGTTCCTGAGGAGGGACCTAGTTCTCCCTGGGCCGAGACCCTCCTCCGTGGCCTGGCTCATCGACTTTGCACCACCCAAGATTGGAGGAGCTTAGCTCAGACCATTCTTCCTAGACCACTGTACATAAATTGGTGTGCCTTTTTTAGAGGCGAGTGCTATGCTCAGGCTGAGAGAAACCAAGCTGCCGATCCCCCAGTTCCCATAACTTTTGAAATGTTGTTGGGGTCCACTACCCAGTACACTACAAGCTTCCAAAAGGCTGCTCTTCCTGCCCCTTATCAAGAGCAGGCGTGGGCCCTTGTATTGGCAGCATGGAGAATGTTAGGGGAGGCCTCCTTGGAGCCTCCAATACCAGGAATTAATCAAAGGGCTACGGAGGACCTTGTCACCTTTATCGACAGGATGGAGAGGAGCCTCCAGGGGAAGTTTTCTCCTGGACCCCCGCGGGACAGCTTGTTAGGGCCCTGGTGTGGGAGGGAATGACCAGAGACCACAAACTAGCCTGTACAGGGATGAAGTATAGATCTATGGAAAGCTGGATAATTTCCAGCAAGGATGCCAGTGCTCAGGCCCGCCGGACACAGTCTCTGACTGCTTCGCTTGCCATGGCACCCGCCCTTGCCACTATCAGTGGGGCAAACAAAGGGGTCTGTTATGGGTGTGGCAGCCAGGGCCACTTTAAGAGAGAGTGTCCTACAAGCGGCATAAGAACTGGTGCCTCACAAGGACAACCCTCAGGCCAGGCTAAGGCACTACCTAGAACAAGAAGGAAAATCATTGGCAAAAGGATTGCAAGTCCACATTTGATGTCGAGGGAAAGCCTTTAAACTGGTAGTGGGGTGTCCTCCAACCCCGTCACCCAAAGGAGGCGACCAGCCTAGTGACCAGCCTAGGGCCCACTGGACAGTCCCAATAGTCCTGGGAGTTAGGCCAGAGATGGACATCTTTATAGCAGAGAAAAGATTCTGATGCTTGATTGACACCAGAGCAGACTGGACCATATTAGGAAAAAAGGAAGTTCCACCACAATGTAGGCTGACCCCTGGGCTTCTGATGAAGGGGGTGGGGGTGAGGCTAGGCCTGAGAAAACCAGGGACTGGCTTACCTGGAGGGATTTCGATGGTAATCAGGGAGAAGTATGCCCCTTAGTGATATCTGGCCTAATGGCTAATCTGCTAGGACAGGATATTTTGGGGGAAGCTGAGGCCTCTATTACTACAGGTCATGGCCTGTCAGGTTATCTTGATAGCTATCGGGGAGGGCCTCCTTCTGAGGCCTCGGGGCAGGAGGCTTCCGTTCCCCTCACGAGGCCGCACCCCCAATCCTAAAGGCCACTGTTCCCACCATCCCTGCCATCCGATGGCCCCCCGGTGTGGGTGGAACTGTGGCCACTCTCCCTAGACAAACTAGAAAAATTAAGAGAAATATTATTAGAGCAGTTGACCTTAGGACATATCAGACCTTCGTTAAGTCCATGGATCAGCCCAGTATTTGTTATACAAAAGGCTACAGGCAAATGCAGAATGTTACAGGACCTGAGAAAAATGAATGAGCAGATGATACCCACAGGCAGCCCTTCACGAGGGCTGCCGTGGATCCCCTCCATTCCTCGGGATCTGACTCTTATTGTAATAGACATCAAGGACTGTTTCTTTTTCATTCCCCTTGACCCTCAGGACTGTGAGAAGTTCGCCTTCTCCATCCCCTTGATTAACTACCAGGGGCCAGACCAAAGATATAAGTGGGTGGTACTACCTCAGGGCATGGCCAACAGCCCAGCCTTCTGCCAGCATTATGTGTCACAGGTCCTACAAAGCCTTCAGAGCCAGTCAGATATTACCTTATATGTTTATATGGATGATATTATAATTGGGGCAGCGGATGCCCGACTATTGGACGCCGCCTATAGGAAGCTTTGGATGCTTCTACAGAAGGGAGGATTGCAAATATCTAAAGACAAGGTTCAGACCTTACCTCCCTTTAAGATTTTGGGGGCAGACCTTAGACTGGATTCTGTTTGCCCCCTCAAGCCTCAATTATCCTTTCAGTCATCCTATACCTTGACGGAGTTGCAAAAGCTTTTGGGTGAAGTTAATTGGCTAAGGTCTTGGCTTTATCTGCCTACAGAAGATTTGCTTCTGCTCTTTGACTCATTAAAGGATAAAGCCCCCCCACTGATATTGTTATAATAACTCCATCACTTCAAGTGGTATTTCAAAAAATTCAGACGGCCTTAAATATGGCACAGTTGGCTCGTTATAGGTCCGAATGCCCCCTTTGTCTCTGGATCATCCCCGGCTCAGAGCTTTCCTCAGCTGCCATTACTCAGGTGGGCGGGCCTCTCCTATGGGCACATGCATCGGTAGGAGGGGCTCCCAGGGTTTACTCCCAGCTAGACCAGCTAGCTGACCTGGTAATTAAAGGCAAGTATACTTCCTTGAGACATTATGGGCAGGATCCTGATGTGCTAATTGTTCCCTATCAGCTGTCAGATTTTAAGTGGGTTTGAAGAAACCATAACCGAGTGTCTAGTGACTTAGAGGGCTTCATGGGGAAGCTGGACTGCCATTATGGTACGTCAAGATGGGTGACCTCATTTTCGGGGTTACAGTGGACTCCCCCCATACTTTTTTCCACCAAACCCCTTATTAAAGCTGTGAATATTTGTTCTCCCCAGGAATAAAGAAAAAGACTGAGATGGATCTCTTCCTGCTCCTCCCTGGAACCATGGGAGGCCTGTCTGCGTGTGTCAGCGGTGGACAACAGCGGCGACAGCCAGCCTCCGTTCCTTCCAGTGCCCAGCCCTGCCTGCTGCTTGTTTCTTGCAGTCTACCTCAGTGTCTTTTGTGGTGCAATGTTTCTCTGTTGCAATATCGCCTACAGCTCTGCCCAAGAACTGGAATGGATCATTAGCACCTTGGCTGCCGTGGACCTCCAGAACCGCCAGGGCCTGGGACCTGCTTCCACCTCACCATCAGAAATGGGGGATGGCGCCGCCTGCCCAACTCAAGCAGAGGGGGGATGGACTAATCTCCAACCTTCCCTGGACTGAGCCAGATGGGTGGCTCCCCTACCCTCTCCCCCTCATGGGAGAGACCCCCATGACCTGTGTTTGCATTTGCCTCTGTGATTATATAGCCTCTGTATTTACACCTGACCATGCTAGGGCAAATAGGCTTCCCCTAGTTCTTAAGCAATGAGCCAGAGCTGTCCAGTCAATGGTGGTCTGGCAGCATTATGCTGCTTTTAGTCATTTGGGAACCCTATGAAATTGGTCATGGCCCCTTCCAGGATGTGCAGCCTACCAGAGTGCACATGCGTGAGGCAGAAATAGCAGGGCCTCCTCTTGAGCACAGACCCCTCTCCTCCCCCCTCGTTCCTTTGCTGGGGCTGGCAAGCCTCATAGGCAGGGTGGCCCGAAGAGCTAGGATGGCCAGCCAATGACAGGTAAGATCCCTCAGGGGGGGCAACCTAAGACAGGCGCATTCTCGAGTAGGACATCCTCCAGCTTATTAAACAGAAAAGGGGGAGATGTGGGGCGCACTGACTGGCCCCGCCTGTGCACGCCCTGGAGTTGTGTGGCTGTTGCACCGCCTCCGGGGAGAGGGATCCTGGCTAATCCCGCCTGCCTTTGGGGTCCGGAACTGGAAGGCAGCTCTAGGCGGTAACCTGCGGGCGGTCCTGCTGGTAGTGAGGTAGACTCAGGCCGCCCCTTGGGGAGGTCTGATGGCCTTCCACCCTTGACGGACAGCTCCGCCCGCCAATCGTAGCCCCTGACTAGGTACGTTACACCCCTCCTCTTCCTGCTGACATTGCCCATACTTAAGATGGGGTTCGCGCCAATAAAGACAGCGGTCTTGAACTCCGCCTGAGTCAACTGACCGTCTAACTGTGGCAGAAAGGTTGGGTTGGGCTGCGTGCAGGCGACTTGCAGCTTGTTACCTATTCTGGGTTCACCCTCGGCGGGGCGCGCCTCCTTGCCTCTCCCGCTGGTCAGGAGAGCGCCCGGGGCGCAGGGCCCCCTGTATCCGTCCATCCATCTGTCTGTCCATCTGTCTGTCCATCTCTTGTGCATCTGTCTCCCTGTCTGTCTCTATGTTTGCCTGTCTGTCTGTCGCTCTCTCATCTGTCTGTCTGTCTGTCTGTGTGTCTGTGTCTCTCTCCGTCTGTGTGTCCACCCGTCCCTCCTTTTCCATCTCCCAATCTGCATGTCCATCCCTCTGTCCGCCCCTCCATTCCTCCGACTGGACTGTGTCTCTCTGTCTGGGAGACGCACCCAGCACCACCCAAGGAGGATTCAGCACCCAGCACCACCGCCACCCAAGGAGGAATCAGCACCCAGCACCACCACCCAAGGAGGACTCAGCACTCAATAATACCACCACCCAGGAGGACTCAGCACCCAGCACCACCACCCAAGGAGGACTCAGGTAGGTAGGTCTGTCTGTCTGTCTGTCTGTCTGTCTGTCTGTGCATGGCACCCCGCACCCCCGAGGCCCCAAGGCCTGACCTCACCGGGGTGCCACCTTGGTTTCCCCATCCCCAAGAAAGGAGAATGAGACGCTCAGGATCCAGGAAACCCCCAGGAGAAGCGAGAAAGGGGAAGCGGCATCCACTCCCCGCCCGGAGCCGAGAAACGTCAGGGCCCAGCTGCCCCAGGCGCCCCAGGACACCCACCCAGGGGTTCACACCTGACAGCTCAACCTCCCCAGAACTGAGACGGGCACCCCGGCCTCCCCACACCCGACCCGATGTGCCAATGGCCTGCAGTGAAAGGGAAAGCCCCAGGGGCCACCAGGGAGGGGAGGGAGGGGGAAGGAGAGAGGGATGAGATCAAGGACCCATCCCCCACCCATCCAATACCCACCCATCCACCCACAATTCATCCACCCATCCACCCAACCACCCACCCACCCACCATCCATCCACCCACCCACCCACCACCCATCCACCCTCCCACCCAACCATCCACCCACCCATCTACCCACCCAACATCCATCCACCCACCCATTCACCCACCCACCCATCCATCCAACCATCCACCCACCAAACCTTCCACTCACCCACCCAACCATCCACCCACCCATCTACCCACCCACCACCCATCCACCCACCCATCCACCCACCCACCCAACCATCCACCCACCAAACCATCCACTCACCCACCCAACCATGCACCCACCCATCTACCCACCCAACATCCATCCACCCACCCACCCATCCAACCATCCACCCACTGACCCACCCATCCACCCACCCATCCTCCCATCCACCCACCCACCCATCCAACCATCCACCCACTGACCCACCCATCCACCCACCCATCCTCCCATCCACCCACCCACCCACTCATCCATCCTCCCACCCATTGATCCACCCACCCATCCACCCCCCCACCGATCGATCCACCCACTCTTCCACCCATCCCCACCCACCCATGCCCATTGCTCTCTCCACAGTGCTCTCCTGCCCTAATCCTCCCCTGGTCTGCAGCCTCCATCTATCTCCCCCTCCTCCTCCTCCTCGTCCTCATGGCTGAAGCTCATCCGGGTAACTGACCTCCTTTCTGGTTCCTCCATCAGCCCGAGGGAGGATTCGAACTCAGTACCCTTGTATGGGTGATCCTGACTTCTCACCTTTGTTCCTCATGACCCCCCCAACCCACCCAGAGACTCCCACACCATCTTCTGGAAGCTTCCTCGCGCCCTCCTGACCCCCGAGACCCCACCCCCAACCTCGGGCCTTGTGACCCCTGATCCCACACCAGACCTGGGCCTGACCTTCGACTCCAGGAGCCACAGGCTAAGCTGTCACTGTGTGGCCACCACCACAGAGGCCGGTGCATCGTTGTGAACCCGGACAAGGGGTCGGTCACACTGCCAGACAGTTGGGCAAATCGAGGCACGACGGAGACACCAGCCCCCCAACCCTGAGAGGCCAATGGTGGGGGCTGTGGGGTAAACTGAGGCAGGGGTGGGCTGGCCCACATTCCCTGGGGTTCCGGGGAGTAAGTTGAGGCACGGATGGACGAATGGAGCTCCCAGGTGTTCCGGTTTATGTTGAGGCATTTCCCCTCCCCCCCCCGCTCTCCAAGGTCCCAATCGGACAATGTAGCTGGGACTTCTGGGATCTCCTGTGGTACCAGGGAGTCGAGTTCAAGGTTACGCTCACTGTGACTGGGAGGCCCCTGACCCAAGGCCTGGGGTTCACCAACCCGGGTGAGGCCCTGAGGATCCGGGTGGGGGGTGGGGATCGAAGGTCAGGGGTCACGGGTCATGTTGAAGGTTCAGGGGCCATTGGGTTGAAAGTTCAGGAGTCATGGGGTTGAACTGGTCAGGCTTCATGGGTCGACGGGTCAGGTGACATTGGGTTGAAGGGTCAGGGGTTGTGAGGTTGAAGGGTCAGGGGTCATGGGGTTGAAGGGTCAGGGGTAACCCTCCCCCCAGGCCCTCCACCCCCCCCCCCCCCCGCCATGTCGTTTCCCCAGGCCTTGCATGTTATGTCTTCAAGGCCCGGGCCCTGAACTGCTTGTGGGCACTGGGGCCGCAGGCACCGCAGGGGACGCAGTACTCCTTCAGGATCTGGGACTCCAGGTGGGGCCACCCCTGCCAGTTTCAATGCCCCCCTGCACCATTGTCGGTCTCTAATGCCTTCCTCCAGGCCATTGTCAGTTTCTAACGTCCCCCGCTCTCCCAGCCTTTGTCAGTTTCTAGCGCCCCTCTTTGGCATTGTCAGTTTCTAATGCCACCTCTGTTGGCCATTGTCGTTTTCTAACGCCCCCCCCCCTTCTGCTACTGTCAGTTTCTGACCCCCCTCTCCAGGCCATTGTCAGTTTCTAACACCCCCTCCAGCCCATTGTCGGTTTCTAACGTCCCCCCCTTCAGCCATTGTGAGTTTCTAATGCCCCACCACTACCTAGGACCGGCCTGTACCATGAGTGCCGGGCCGACATGCGCCACTCCGGCCTCCAGGTGGGCTGCGTCCTCCCCGATCTTGCAGGCCTCTGGGCCCAGACCTACGCCCTGGTCATCGGCTCGAGCCCCGCGGGCCCTGTCCACTTCCTGGACACCTGGCTCTATGCCCATGAAATTGGTGAGGGTGGTTTCCAGTAACCCCCAGACCACCCATTGCGGTTTCAAGTATCCCAGAGACCACCGAGGGCAGTTTAAAGTGTCCCCAAGACCACCGAGGGCAGATTTAAGTGTCCTCAAGACCACCGAGAGTGGTTTCAAGTATCCCCACAAGCACCTTGGTGCATGGAAGGCAGTTTCAAGTATCCCCAAGACCACGCAGGGCGGTTTTGAGGGTCCCCCATGACCCCCGAGAGCAGCTTCAAGTATCCCCAGGACCATCCAGGGCGGTTTTAAGTGTCCCTGAGACCACTGAGGCGGTTTCAAGTGTCCCCACGAGCACCTTGGTGGATGGAGGGCAGTTTCCACTGTCCCCACGAGCATCCAGGGCAGCTTTGAGTGTCCCCCAAGACCCACAAGGGCAGTTTCAAGTATCCCTGGGACCACCGAGGGCGGTTTCAAGCCCCCTCACCCCTCCCGGTGTCCCTCCATTTTTCTGTGGCAGTTTTCAGAACACTTTGACCCCCTGCAAAACGTGAGCATCGCCTGCGGCCCCTGGGGCTGCCAGGAATGGTGGGCACCACACAGGACCTGGACGCAGCGGAGCAAGCACGACTTCTGGTACCAGCTGGACCTGTGCATGGGAGTACTCAGTGCAGCACCCAGGAGTACTCGGTCCAGCACTGGCGGGGAGTATTTAGTCCAGCATGGGTCGCGAGGGGGTGGGGTTCCGGATTGGTGTGGGATGGGAGTACTCAGTCCAGCACCGGGGAGGGATGGGAGTACTCAGTGCAGCACCCGGGAGTACTCGGTCCAGCACTGGCAGGGAGTATTCGGTCCAGCATGGGTCGGGAGGGGGTAGGGTTCCGGATTGGTGTGGGATGGGAGTACTCAGTCTAGCACCAGAAGGGATGGGAGTACTCAGTCCAGCACCAGGGAGTACTGGTTGTAGCACCCTGGACTACTCCGTCCAGTATTGGTTGGGAGAGGTGGGTTTCAGGATTAGTGTGAAATGGGAGTACTCAGCCCACACCGGGGAGTACTCCGCACAGCACCCAGGAGTACTAAGCACAGCACCCAGAAGTACACGGTCCAGCACCCTGCCACGCAGTCAGTGCTGACTGAGGCCTGTGCTCTGTTCTTCTAGCACGGCGCCCAGCTGGTCTCGCAGGACTCCCAGGTGAGTGCTCCTCTCCCCCCTCCCGCTTGCCCAGGGGCCTGGACCACGCGACCCCACCTGGAACCGCCCCGTACCTCAGTTTATCCTTGCCCCATGGTGAGTCTCCGCCCACATTGAGGTCTCGGGAGGCTCAGGCAACTCCTACGCCCTGCCAGGCCTCGAACCCGGGCCTCGCCGGGCCCTGTGCATCCGGGCCGGGGACGCCCGCACCCTGACCTGGGGCTCCTGGAGCAACACGGTGGAGTTTGGGGAGCCAATGGTGGTTTCAACTTTCCCCAGGGAGGTTTCAAGTGTCCCCAGGGGTAGAGGTTCTGGGTGGGGGGTGGTTTCAAGTGTCCCCAGGACCATTTTGGGCCTGTGGTTGGATGGAGGGCGGTTTCAAGTGTCCACAAGGGGAGGGGGTCTGGGTGAGGGTCGGTTTCAAGTGTCCCAGAGTGGGGGGAGTTCTTTAGGGGGTTGTTTCAAGTGTCCCCAAGGCAACTCTGGGCATGTGCGTCGATGGAGAGCGGTTTCCAGTGTCCCCACGACCACCTTGGGCCTGTGGGTGGATGTAGGGCAGTTTTGAGTGTCCCCACAGTGGTTTCGAGTGTCCTCGGGGGAATGGGGATCTGGGTGGGGGGCGGTTTCAAGTGTCCCCAAGACCATTCTGGGCCTGTGGGTGGATAGGTGGCGATTTCAAGTGTCCTCAGACGCTTCACGTGGGGGGGAGCCTTTGCAGGTGGAGTTGTGTGGGGAGGGGTGGGGAAGGGAGCTGAGGGTCACGTGGCCCTCCCTCCCCACTCTATGTGACCCCTCCCCCTCCCATCCCTCCCTCCCCGCATGTGTGCACACCCACAGGGTCGGAAGTTTCAAGGGTCCCCGCCGGGCCAGCCATGCTGCACCTGCTGCTTCGGCGGCACTGGGGTCGCTGCTGGGGTCGCTGAGCCTGGGCTGAGGCTGTCGGAGGTGAGCGGGGATCCGAACCCGGGGCCCCCAGGGTGGGGTGGACGCAACGCATTGTGGGCCACGCGGGATGCCGGGATTCGAGCCCACATCCACCCGTCCGTCCGTCTGCCCCGCAGGCTCCTGAGCGCCCATGTTCCCCAAGTCAGCAACAAGGTTACCGGTGGCCCCAACCAGGTGAGGACGGACGGACGGAGGGAGGGACAGAGGGACATGGGGGGCTGGAGGATGGGGGGGTGACGGACAGACGGTGATGGGAATCGAGACACGGACAGACACGAAGACGGACGGACAGACAGACAGGGAGACAGGGAGATGGACAGACAGATGAACAGACAGACAGACAGACTGGGAGACAGATGGACAGACCTGGAGACAGACAAACAGGCATGGACAAGAGACAAGCAGACAGATGGACAGACAGACATGGAGACAGACAGGGAGACGGACAGACAGACACAGCAGACAGATGGACGGACGGACAGACAGGGACACAGATGAGCAGGACAGACAGACAGGCAGACAGACAGACAGATGACAGACACAGATGGATGGATGGACAGATGGACATCATGGAGACAGACAAGAGAGGGAGACGGACAGACAGATGAGCACACAGTCAGACACACAGGGAGACAGACAGTCACGGACAGATGGACCTGGAGTCAGACAGACAAACAGACTGAGCAGATGGTCAGACAGACAGACAGAGAAACAGGGAGACAGACAGATGGACGGATAGACGGACAGATGAACAGATGAGCAGACGGGCAGACAGACCTGAAGACAGATGGACAGATGGACAAACGGATGGATGGACAGACACACAGGGAGACAGATGGACAGACAAACAGATGGACGGATGGACACACGGACGGACGGACAGCCGTGTGCCTTCCCCTGTCCTCCGCTGGGAGGAGGAGGAGGAGGAGGAGGAGGAGGAGGAGGAGGAGGAGGAGGAGGAGGAGGCGGAGCCATGGCCCGTGGTGGAGCTGAGCCTGCAGCCTGGGCCCTGATCATGGCGGCCGCTGGGGTCACCACAGTCCCCCCCTGCACGCACGCATGTACCCTGGGTGCTGGGTGCTCAGTCCTCCCATGCCTCCACACAAGGTGCTGGGTGCTCAGTCCTCCTGTGTGGGTGCTGGGTACTCAGTCCTCCTGTGTGGGTGCTGGGTGCTCAGTCCTCCCCCAGCGTCTCCACACAAGGTGCTGGGTGCTCAGTCCTCCTGTGTTAGTGCTGGGTGCTCAGTCCTCCCCCAGTGCCTCCATATGGGGTGCTGGGTGCTCAGTCCCCTGTATGGGTGCTGGGTACTCAGTCCTCCTGTGTGGGTGCTGGCTGCTCAGTCCTCCCCCGGTGTCTGCATACGAGGTGCTGGGTGCTCAGTCCTCCCGTGCCTCCACACAAAGTGCTGGGTGCTCAGTCTTCTCATGTGGGTGCTGGGCACTTAGTCCTGTGTCCCACACGAGGGGCTGGGTGCTCAGTACTCCTCCCGTGAATCCACAGGAGGCGCTGGGTGCTCAGTTCTCCTCCCATTCCTCCACACGAGATGCTGGGTGCTCAGTCCTCCTGTGTGGGTGCTAGGCTCTCAGTCCTCCTCCCGTGCCTCCGTGAGGGGTGTTGGGTGCTTGGTCGCTCTTTGGGGCCGCAGGGCCCGGCTCGCTGTCTGTTGCTCCGGCTGCCCACAGGGGAAGGGAGAGACAGACAGACGGGTGGACACAGAGACCAGGAGGGAGACAGACAGACAGGAACAGGCACTGACACAGATGGACAGACAGACAGACGGGGTGACACAGACTGAGACAGACAGACAGACGGACGGTTAGACCGGGTGTTGGACAGTCAGGCAGTTAGAGAGACACAGACGGATGGACAGCGAGATGGACAGACAGGGAGACAGACGGACAGACAGATGGAGAGACGGAAAGACAGACAGGGAGACGGACAAATGGACAGAGACAAACAGACATAGATGGCCGGATGGACAGGGAGACTGACAGACGGACAGATGAACAGACAGATGGATGAACAGACAGACGGATGGAAAGACAGAGACACAGACGGATGAACAGGGAGGACAGACGGACAAATAGGGAGACAGGGAGACAGATGGACAGACAGACAGACAGACGGACAGACAGGGAGACAGACAGCCGAACAGATGGACAGACGGACAGACAGGGAGATGGACAGACAGACGGACAGACAGGCAGTGAGACAGACACAGAGACAGACGGACAGACGGACGGCAGACAGACAGACGGATGGACAGACAGACGGACAGACACAGATGGACAGACAGATGGACGAACAGGGAGACAGAGACAGACAGATGGACTGACAGACGGAGACGGACGGACAGACAGACAGATGGACAGACAGACATACAGGGAGAGACAGACGGACAGACAGATGGGCAGACGGACGGACAGACAGACAAGGAGACAGACGGATGGACGGACAGACAAGGACCAATAAATGTAGACAGATGGACGGACGCACAGAGCGACAGGCGCACAGGGTCCCAGGCCTGGGGACAGACAGACGGACGGACAGATGGGCAGGGAAACCGAGGCAGACATACAGACGGGTGGACACAGGGACAACTGAGAGAGAGACAGACAGATGGACACACGGGCAGGCAAGGGGCCTAGGGGAGGGCGGGGAGGAGGGGGACTGGGGCTCGAATCCCAGCCCGGCACCCAGCCACCCGGCACCCAGCTACTCAGCACCCAGTACCCATGTACTCAGCAGCCAGCATCCAGCTACTCAGCACCCAGCCACCCAGCACCCATTACCCAGCCACCCAGGTTCTCAGCCTTCAGCACCCAGGTACTCAGCATCCCAACCCCCAGTACCCAGCCAGCACCCACCTACTCAGCACCCAGTACTGAGCACCCAGGTGCTCAACCCTCAGTGCCCTCAGCACCCAGCGAACCAGTACCCAGCACCCAGCCACCCAGCACCCAGCTACCCAGCAACCAGCCACCCACCCAGCTACCCAGCCACCAAGTACCCAGCCACCCAGCACCTAACCACCCAGCACCCAGTACCAACACCCAGCCAATCAGCATCCAGTACCCAGCTACTCAGCACCCAGCCACCCAGCACCCAGTACCCAGCATCCCAGCCAGCCAGTACCCAGCTACCCAGTACCCAGCACCCAGCCACCCAGCACCCAGCTACTCAGCACCCAGAACCCAATATTCAGCATGCAGCTACTCAGCACCTAGCACCCATTACCCATCACGCAACTACTAAGCACCCAACCAGTACCCAGCACCCAGCGACTCAGTACCTAGCCACCCAGCACCCAGTACCCAGCACCCAGCTATTCACCACCCAGGTACCCAGCACCAAGTACCCAGCAACCCAGCACTCAGCTACTCAGCACCCAGTATCCAGCTATTTGGACCTCAGCATCCAGCTAGTCAGCACCCAGCCACCCAGCTACTCACAACCCAGTACCCAGGACCCAGCCGCCAACCACCCAGCACCCAGTACCTAGTACCTAGCCAATCAGCGTCCAGTACCCAGCTACTCAGCACCCAGCCACCCATCTACCCAGCTACCCAGCACCTAATCCAGCACCTAGTACCCAGCCACCCAGCACCCAGCACCCAGGACACAACCACTCAGCACCCATCACCCAGTACCCAGCACCCAGCCAACCAGCCCCCAGCACCCAGCTACTCAGCACCCAGACACCCAGCACCCAGTACCCAGCTACTGAACACCCAGTTCCCAGCACCCTGCTACTCAGAACCCAGGCACCTAGTACCTAGCACCCAGCACCCATCTACCCAGTACCCAGCACCCAACTACTCAGACCACAGCATCCAGCTACTCAACACCCAGCTACCAAGCACCCAGTCACCCAGCACCCAGTACCTAGCACCCAGCCACCCAGTAACCAGCCCCTAGCCACCCAGCACCCAGTACCCAGCACCCAGCTACCTAGTATCTAGCACTCAGCACCCAGCACCCCCAGCTTGCACATTGCACACCCGTGTATCATTTTACCCTGTTTTGACTCCACTGCCTCCGCCCCTCCTGTCCGCTCCGCCCCACCCAGCGCCCCATCCGTCCCCCGTCCTGCCCTGGCCTGAGCCTTCCTGTGCCCCAACCAGAAAAAACAGGAAACCGCCAGGGCGGGGCGGGGCTGGCCAAGGAAAGCGACAGCTTATCATTTCAACTTCACATCTGAGTAGGGCATTAAGAATGGGTAGCCATTTGACAGGCAGACACGAATGGGGAAGATTCTAGGAAGAAGAGACAGAGACAGGAAAGCAGGAAGAGAACAAGTCTCTAGAAACCAGGAATTCCTGCTGCTGAATGCCATAAGCATTGGGAAAATTAAAAAGAGGCTGGGGTCAATTTGGGCTCCTTCCATAAGGCAGTGGAGAAGAGGTATTTAAGCATAAGATCTACATTGTATAAGTGTCCCAATGTGCAGGGTGCTGGTGGCTCATGCCTGTCTGTCATCCTAGCTACTCAGGAGGCTGCGCTTTGAGGATCATGGTTTAATGCCAGTGAGGACAAGAATGTCTCTTAAAGAGTCTCATCTCCAGTTAACTACAAAACAAAAACAAAAACAAACACCTGGAAGTGGCACTGTGGCTCAAAGTGACAGAGGACTAGCCTTGAAAAGAAAGGAAGAAGGGTTGGGATATGGCCTAGTGGTAGAGTGCTTGCCTTGTATACATAAAGCCATGGGTTCAATTCCTCAGCACCACATATAGCAAAAAGCAAGAAGTGGAGCAGTGGCTCAAGTGGTAGTGTTCTAGCCTTGAGCAAAACAAAAAAAAAGCCAGGGACAGTGCTCAGGACCTGAGTCCAGGACTGGAAATGAAGGAAGGAAGGAAAGAAGGAAGGAAGGAAGGAAGGAAGGAAGAAAGGAAGGAAGGAAGGAAGGAAGGAAGGAAGGAAGGAAGGAAGGAAGGAAGGAAGGAAGAGAGGAAGACAGAAAGAGAGAAAGGAAGAAAGTGAGTGAACTCAGGGTCAGCACCTGTGTTCATGCCCCACAAACAATAACAACAAAGAATCCACAAAATGCTAGTTTTCCAATAAAAGATTAAAAATTTGTTAGAAATATGTTGCTAACTTATTTTAAAAAGACCCTAACATTTGAATTTTTAAATTTAGCTCAAATGAGCAAAGCATCAGGCAGAACTTCATATGGTCCTATTTAAAAGGATCACATTGGCATTGAACTACATTGAGCTCCTACATCATCATCAGTATACAGAAAATGAGTCTAACCTTACATTTCTTGTTTTTCAGAAAATAGAAAATGCTGAACTGTCAAGATGATATCCTCTCATATAACTGTTACTTCTAAATAGGCATAATTAGTTGGTTGAGAGCAATCATGATTGACCTAGTAGTTTTCAATGTTATCAAAAGTTCTAAAGGCCATCTTTGATTAGCAAACTGTTTTTTAGAATAATCCTCATAGCTACCATGTGCCTTATAATTAGAAAGACACCATCACCTCCACTTGGAGTAGCCAGCAGCCTCTCTATGTGTTTTCCTTTTCTTTTTTTTTTTGTAATAATTACCTATTTATTGTCAAAATGATGTACAGATGGGTTACAGTTTCATACATTAGGCCATGTTTTCTTATATGCAAATTATGATTTCAATACATACCCGATCTAATATTCAGATTGTTCTAGCAATGAAATGAGATAATTAATGTAAGATCAATTAACAGCAGTTTTTAGAAAGCTGAGCTGTATGAAAGCTCAGACCTCATTGTTGGATCCTCAGAATTCATAGCATCTAGGACCATACAACTCATTAAATTGTGTTTTACATCACACTTCCTCATATACATATTGGACCATCTTATTTTTTTAATTGTCATTTCAAGGGTTCTACTCATCTATTTTTTTTAAAAAAATCCTCATGATCAAAATGTGCCCTCTAATTCTCTAATTCTCTAGGAATAATGTAGTTTGCTGCATACAAATTACTGTCATCACATATTTCTAAGCCGTGTACATTGAACATAACAAAACAGGTTAAAATTAAAACACATGATTTAGCCAGGCACCTGGGGCTCATGCCTGTAAACCTGGTTACTCATCAAGCTGAGCTCTAGAGGGTCAGGGTTCAAAGCCAGCCCAAGCAGTAAAGTCCAAAAGACTCCATCTCCAATTAACCAGTGAAATGCTGGGCTAGATGTGTAAGTGGCAAAGTAGCAGCTGAGCAGGCATACATGGCAGGATGAAGCCTTGAATTCAAACCTTGTTACTAGAGGTGGTGTGAGAAGAGAGGAGAGGAGAGAGGAGGACAGGGGATGGGACGGGAGGGGAGGAGAGGAGAGGCGAGGGGAGGGGAGGGAGGGCAGGGAAGGAGAGGAGAGGAGAGGAGAGGAGAGGAGAGGAGAGGAGAGGAGAGGAGAGGAGAGGAGAAGAGAGGAGAGGAGAGAAGAAGAGAAGAGAGAGTGCACTATACATGGTTTAATAAGATTCCCTGCTGGGCCAGCCGGCAGGGGAGAAGGAATCCTGACTGAGGGGCGGCAGGGATACGGAAAAGGAAAAATAAGGCAAGAGAAAAAAGACAAGAGACAAAGATGGGGTACGGGAGGTCTACAGCCGTAGGGTTGAACCTCAAGACTGCAGCCAAGTTTATTCCAACTACCAGCTTATATGCAGTTTTGGAACCAGGGAATAGCATAGGATTGTTAAAATTCCAGAACATAAAGAGTCTTTGAAGTTTGCAACATTTGATTACAGTAAACACAGGACAAGGTTGATTAACATAGGAATCTACTCCAGCGGACATCGCAAGGTGGGGACATAGCAAAGCAATTCCGGACAGTAGCTGTGAACAAATGTCCTTGCCTTTAGCATATCCTGGCGGTAACAGCACAGCCAGAGGTGATAATGAATCTAGCTGCAGATCTGGCTCCCGTCATCTTGGCGACATCGGCACAGCCAGAGGTCAGGATGAGCTTAGCTGCTAGCTCGGCTCCCGACAGTTCCCCCGTCCTTTTATTAAAAGAAGCGAACCCGCCTGTCTTAGGTGGGGTGGGTGCCCCAGCCCGCCTTACCCGTCTTGGGGAACAACTTCAGAGCAGTGCTGAAGGCCCTGTCTTAGGTCGGTCTAAGGCTGGCACCGCCTCATACCCGTCTCTGGCTGCGGTTCCTCTCGGGGGAAATTCATTTAGTTGGAGCTTGACCTTATGCAGCTGGCTGGCTAAACTCATGAAAGAGTTTTGCAATATGCGTACAATGCAAGGAAGACATAGGCAAGCCATCAGCAAAAGTATCCCTGGGCCGAGCAATGTCATTAGCAGCCCCTTAACGTTAGTTAAGGAAGGGACATACTGTTGAAGTTGTTCAAACAGTTCTTTTGCTGTTTCTGCCACTTTAAAGTCCAAAGGCGGAGCCTGTTCTAGTCCGGCTATTTGTCTATGGAGTTGAAAGAGATCTAAGGACAAGTTATTATGGTGCCAAATACCATTTAGATGTGCTACAACTTGTTCCCAAGGATAGCTTGACCCATTATACTTATGGGGGGTCACACAAATAAAGTCAAACCCAGCATGACAGCGCACCCGTTGCAAAGTTTGTAAGGCACGAATTTGTTCTCCCAGAGACAACACAGATTCATACAATGCTTCTAATTTTTGTTCTACCTTATCATCAATCCTGCCTTGAAAGTGCAGGGCTTGCGTGGTATTATGAGCAAGCTGATTAACATGGTGAGCTGTCTGCACATTTTGTGTTAAAGCCACAGTAGCCGCTGCAGCAGAGGCAGCTAAGGAAATAAAGGCTAAAATTCCTGCTATTAGTAGCCCTACAAATCGTCTAGGGCGCATAAGTTCTTTTAAATGTTTTAACACTTGAATACCTGTTTCTTCATACCAAGCTTCAGATAAGTTTACAGGAAGCATAACAAATGGTGGTTGCTTAATAATAATTACAGAATCAGTAAGACCACTATACAAGCAATTTGGAAAAGAACAGTTAGTGCAGGTAACATTGAAATACATGGCTCCTATAGAAATATTAAAAGGTCCATACATAATAGCATAAGGGGGTGTTACACAACTCATAATATTTTTTAAAGAAGTAGAAGTGGGCCAGGAGATATTATTCAGAGCAGCCACTAACATCCAGACATGGCGTTGAGGGCGTCCATTCATCCACCACAGACCTGGGTTGAACTTATTGGTGAGATTAGCTCTGGACCAGTCCATCAGCTGAGAATTAGTTCCTGAAATATTGGTTATAAAAGGGTGATCATGTCTACACTTTACGGGGTGCAGTTCTCCCGTGGATTCTACAATTTGAGAGGAGTTGATGCAGCGAGGTATCATGAAGGACGAGGTAGAATTGGCATGTACAGGAAACCCAGTAGGCAATGAAGTCATTTGTATATTATATACTTGACTATTATCAGGAATCCAAATTCTATAGTTTATGGATTGCATTACAGTACAGCCTGGAATATAACTGTTGGAGTCAATTGTAAAGCATAAAGGGGTTCCAATGCCAGAAGCTGCAAAATCTCCCATCTTAACGTGCTGGACAAAAGGGTCTGGAGCTGTACCGTACGCTGATCTGTTGACATGGACGAACACCTCAGCTCCCTCCCAGGTCGCAGGGTGCACAATCGGTGGATCTGGCACATAAGCCCAGTGGGTCAGCGCTTGTACCGTTCTGATGAGTTTCCACAATCCGAACACAATGCTCAGGTAGCCAGCGGGCATGATTTTCATCCTGTGAAAAAACACAGACATGTCCTCGACCCCATGTCAATACCGGATCGGGCCCATGCCAAGCACTTGTTAAAGGATCTTTCCACTTAACTTGAGCAAAAGCTCTTTGCTCTCTCTTTTCCCAGAACCGCTGTGCTGCGGAGTGGCCATTGCAATCCAAATTTAAAAAATTTAGTACGAATAAAGCATGAGAAAGTATATTAACAGGAGAGAAGGGGTATAGTTCCCCCCCTTTTAATTTAGAAATTTGGTGTTTTAACAAACCGTTGGCCCGTTCGACAATTCCTTGACCATGAGGATTATAGGGGATTCCTGTAGAGTGAACAATTTGGTAAGATTTGCAAAAAGTTTGAAAAGCTCGTCCAACATATCCCGGACCATTATCAGTTTTAATTTGTTTAGGAAGTCCCATAGTAGCAAAGCAGCGTAAGGCATGGGAGATACAATGTTTGCCAGCTTCCCCGCTAAGAGGAGTAGCCATAATAAAATTAGAGTAAGTGTCTATTGTAACATGGACAAAGCGGAGCCGTCCAAAAGAGGGGATGTGGGTAACATCCATTTGCCACACATGGTTAGCCACTAAGCCTCGGGGATTAATCCCATTGGAGGGCACAGGCAGGAAGGTAGCACAGTTGGGACAAGTTTTTACAATTTGACGAGCTGCCTCACGAGTAATATGAAATTGCTGACGTAAGGCACGACTGTTTTGATGGTGGGCAGCATGTGATTGCTTTGCCAAGTCAATTTGAGAAAGAAAAATTTGGGTAGCCTCATCCGTAATAGCATTGCCCTCACTTAATGGTCCAGGAAGCTTAGTATGAGCACGTATAAATCCAAAAAAACACGGACAGGTGTGAGAGCGAAGAAGAAGTTGTATCTGGCGAAAAAGAGTTTGGATAGTGGAATTAGCTGTACCAAGAAAAGGGACAGTTTCAATGACCTGAAGGGCTCGAATAACATAATGACTATCTGAATATAAATTAAAGGCTTTAGTAGGTAAAAGAGTAAGGGCCTCTAAAACCGCTTGAAGTTCAACTTCCTGGGCAGAAGAAAGCCCAGTGTCCCAGGATCTAGTTTCACCATCAATAGTAAGAGCTGCTGTTCCATTAGAGGATCCGTCTGTAAACACCAAGGCAGCCATAGAAAGAGGAGATAGAGATACAATCTGAGGAAATATAAAAGTGTAAGAAGAGGCAAAGTGAAGTAACTTGTTAGAGGGATAATGATGTGAAATTGTGCCCACAAAATTGGCCCAAGCAATGGCCCAGGAATCACAATGAATATAAAGCCATTCTTGCTGCTGCAAAGTATAGGGGATATAAATAACCTGTGGATCTCGTCCAAGATACTTACAAGATTCCACACGGCACATATGGACTAAGGTGGCTACCAATTCATAATAAGGAGTTAACACTTTTGAAGGGGTAGCAGGCAAGGAAAGCCACAAAAGGGGTCCCTTCTGCCAGAGGACCGCTGTTGGAGAATGAGGTGTAGTTAAAATATAAGCTTCCCAAGGGGCTGAGTAATCAATATAATTTATATGTTGGGAAGAAATGGCAGAATTTACTATGCTCAAGGCTTCTGCTGCTTCAGTTGTCATTTCTCTGGGAGATGTAGGGTCAGGGTCCCCCTTTAATAGATCAAACAAAGGTTTTAATTCAGCTGTGGACAATTTAAGATAAGGGCAAAGCCAATTAATATCTCCCAGGAATTTTTGAAAATCATGCAAAGTACATAAATGAGAAGTCTTAATCTGTAATTTCTGGCTAGTAAAATAATGACCCAAAATATGACCAAGATAAGTATATGGAGGATGCTCTTGCACCTTTTCACTAGCTATTATTAACCCAAAAGAGGTGAGATCTTGCTTTAACTGTCCAAAGGCTTGGCGTACTACTTCAGGGTTTAAGTGAGCCAACAAAATATCATCTGTGTAGTGAATAATATAAACAGAAGGAAAATTTTGGCGAGTAGAAGAGAGAGCCCGTGCCACAAAGCTTTGACACAAAGTGGGGCTGTTTGCCATGCCTTGGGGTAACACTAGCCAATGGTACCTTTTCATGGGTTCTTTAAAATTTGTAGAGGGGACACTAAACGCAAAGCGTTTGCAATCTTGAGGAGCAAGAGGTATGGTATAAAAACAATCTTTTAAGTCAATTATAATTTTGTATGTATTTTGAGGAATTGCCATGGGAGAAGGCAAACCCGGTTGTAATGCCCCCATAAGTTCCATGGTGGCATTTACTCGCCGGAGATCCTGTAGGAGTCTCCATTTGCCAGATTTCTTTTTAACAACAAAAATAGGCGAATTCCATGGGGAAGTAGTAGGAGCAATGTGGCCCAAGTCCAGCTGTTCCTGCACCAGTTGTTGGGCAACAACAATCTTTTCAATTGATAGGGGCCACTGATCCACCCACACCGGAGTGTCTGATAACCATGTGATAGGATCGGCATGAGGGACAGGATGAGCAGCAACCCCCATTAAAAATATCCCAGCCCTTGTCTAGGAGGTCGGGGCTGAGGTTGAATGGGTTCTCTAATTCCTTGCTGATGACTCCCCAATCCTCCTGAGGGCAGTAGCCCTTGACTTAGGAGTTGACGAGTGACTGCGTCACTAGGGCTAAACAAATAAACTCCCATTTTTTCCATAATATCTCTGCCCCACAAATTTATGGGCAAATGATCTAATACAAAAGGCTGGAAAGTCCCAGAATGCCCCTCACCATCTCTCCAGTTAAGGATGGCACTGCTTTGTTGGGTGTCTGTGGCATGGCCAATCCCCTGCAGGGATGTAAGAGACGCAGTAAGAGGCCAGTTGGAAGGCCAATGTCTCTTGGCTATCACAGACACATCTGCTCCTGTATCTAACAGACCTCGGAAGGGCTTTTCTTGTATATAGATTGTAAGCTCGGGCCTCTCCCGTTTTATGTTTTGAACCCAAAATATGTCTGAGGACCCAAAACTCCTTTCTCCCCTCGGGTTCGGGGTGGCTGATGCACCGACTGAAATTAAAGGAATAAGGATGAGCTGAGCAATTCTTTGTCCTGCAGGGATAGAGATAACACTAACAGGCGCTGAAGCCATGATTTTTATTTCTCCAGTATAGTCCTGATCTATCACTCCTGGAATAATATGCAGGCCTCTCAGCGCAGAGCTACTGCGGCCTAACAGTAAGCCAACAGATCCCCTCGGTAGGGGGCCAATGGCTCCTGTAGGGAGGGCCTGGACTCCCATCTCCGGAGTCAGTACTGAGCTGGTGGAGGAGCAGAGGTCCAGTCCTGCACTCCCTGGCGTTGCTCGAAGGAGGCAGGAAACTGATTGTAACTGAGAGTTGTTGGGGGATGGGCCTGAGGTTGGGGGAAGGAAGGGGCCGCCCCAAAATTTCTCTGCGGGGCCAGGGGCTGGCCCCTCTGCCAGTTTCCCGAAATCGGGCGGCCAGAGTTAACAAAAGTAGATCTACATTTCCTAGCCCAATGCTTCCCTTTATTACAACGGGGACAAGTTCCAGGCTTAGCTCTCCTTTCCTGGTTAGGGCAGTGAGCCATTAAGTGGCCCATTTGTCCGCAGGAAAAACAGCTGCCAGGAGGCCCAGCAGTGCGCAGATTTCCCTTTCCTTTTTCCCCTGTGCGGGGGGTGCGCAAGAACTCAGTTACAGTCTGCCCCTGGAGCGCTGCAGCCAGCGTGAGGCCCTGCATATAGGATGGACCAATGTCTGCACAAAGCCGTATATAGTCAGTTATTTCTCCCTTTCTCTTAATAGGTCTGATGGCTGCTTGGCAGGCTGCATTAGCATTCTCATAAGCCAATTGTTGTACAAGGATCTTGCCGGCACCCTCATCTCGGATCAGACGACTTGTCGCCTCCAATAACCGAGAGACAAAGTCTTGATAAGGCTCATCTGACCCCTGTCTAATTTTGGAGAGGTCTTCAGTCTTACTAGAGTTAGGAAGTCTACTCCAGGCACGTTTAGCGGCAGCACTTATCTGATCGTAAACGTCCGGGGCGTAATCTAACTGGGTCTCGTTGCTAGCATGATCACCTTCCCCAGCCAGCTCCGCAAATGAAGCAGGCACATTATTTGCTCTGTTAGTCTCTGCTGTTGCCTGACACTGATCTACAAATTCAGACTTCCATAGCAAGTAATCTCCACTAAGACAAGCCTTAGCTAACTGTTTCCAATCATTTGGGCATAAAGTTTTAGCAGCCAAGGTATCAAGAATAACTTGAGTAAATGATGAGCTTAGCTGCTAGCTCGGCTCCCGACAAGATTCTAATAGCTCAGGACCTATTTTTGTAGATTTAGACTGGTTTACAGAAGGAAAAGGCTTTTCACAAGTGAATGAACAATTATGGAAAGCAAATTTCTGTCTTCCACATAATAAACACATAAACGTTCTTCCATGTAGTATTTTACATCAACATGACTGATTACCTAGAAAATATGTCAAAATACTTGACTTAGGAAAAACAGTTCATCACTTAAAATATTGTAAATTATCTTTCCAATCAGATTAAAAAAAAATAGCTGCTAAGTGCCAGTGGCTCACACCTGTAATCCTAACTTCTCAGGAGTCTATGAGCTGAGAATCACAGCTCAAAGCCAGCCAGGCAGGGAAGTTTGTGAGACTCATCTCCAAATAACTACCAAAAAAGCTGGAAGTTGCCCTGTCGTTCAAATGGTAGACTACTAGTCTTGAGCACAAAAGTACAAGGACAGCACCCAAGCCCTGAGTTCAAGCCTCAGGACTGGCACAATGAACAATTCATAAATAGACCCAAGATGTTAGAATGGCAATGTGGCTTAGCGGCAGAGTGCTTGCCTAGCATGCATGAAGCCCTGGGTTCCATTCCTCCCCACCACATAAACAGAAAAAGCTGGAAGTGGTGCTGTGGCTCAAATAGTAGAGTGCTAGCCTTGAACAAAAGCAGCTCAGGGACAGTGCTCAGGCTCTGAGTTCAAGCCTCAGAACTGGCAAAAAAAAAGACAACATTAAATTAAGTATATAACCCTCCTGGAAATACTAATGGGAAATCATATTTTATATATAATCAGAAAATAATTACTAAATAAATTAAATTAGTGTAATGAATATTTAAGTGGGTCAAGAACCTAAATGCTTACATACAGTACTTAGAAATTTTCTAAGCACTCTCTGCTGTGTATCTGTTTTATAATGTTGTACAGTAATATGGTAATACTATCATAATATTATAGCTGATTAATATTTTCTATGAATTTTTTAGTTAGTGCCACCACAGTACAAGCAGCTAACTGAATATTACAAGTAATTGAGACCATGAGTGACAGGTGATTGAACTTCTCTTTGTGTTTAAATTACAAAATGAGTTTTCACACAGAAGGAGAAGGGACGGACTCACGGGAGGGGCCCGGAGAAGTTATCTACCAACTCTTTCCAAGTGACTATGTAAGGAATTAAAAACATAGCCAAAACAACAGGAGAGGAAGTAAAAATCAACCTCCCCGCACCATCAAGGCCTTGGGAATCGAGTGCTGCATATTGTGTAATGATTGTGTATTGTGTAATGATCCCCATGGAAAAAGCCATGTGTCCCTTGGCCCTGAGAAAGGCCCCCTGTGAGCTCTTCCCAGGGACCATAATCCTGTCATTCCTTTCAACCCTGACACGGAACCAGTTTGAACTGCCAGCAGTCTGTCACATGGTTGTCATCTCCAACCACATATCCTCAGACCATTCACAGGGTTGAGTTCGAGGTGACCAACCCTATTGTAACAAAAAGATCAGTGTGTCCAGGCCCAAAGCAAGACAGAGATGTGTGATGCCCTTTGTAACATCTGACCACCCAAGAGAAAGACCTTGAATGTGGCCAACAACAGAATCCGCAGAGGAGCCTGAGGGAAGAGAAGCTGACCAGAGACCAGATCTGCCTCTGCTTATAAACAAGTGGTCTTTATGCCAAAAGTTATTTTTCAAAAAAGTCATGATTATTCTGTCTCCTGTATTCTATTAAAAAATTCCAAAAAATAACCATTTTTATTCAATCCCAGGCAAAATTTCACATAGCCTGCAATGTCAAGCTGATCTCCAGAAAGTTGATTTAAAAGTCCAGTCATGCAGAAGGGATGTACAGTAACAAAGGGCCTAGACATTGGCCATCCATCAATCTACTAACAAAATGCCAAAAGACTTTGTACAGAGCCTTGAGCAAGTAGTCATGTGACTGTTTCCTTTCCCTTCACTCCACCTTTCCTTCAACACACTGGGAAAAATACAGATCCATCTCTTCTTTCCTCCATATACCCTGCTTCTCCACACACCTGCTAACATTGCACTGTCATTGTAAGTTCTCCCAGAAGATCAACTCTCAACGAAACACTTTGCGTGTGCCTAGCACAGGCTTGACACATACTTGGTACTTAAGATTGTACTTATGAGTCTTTTTGGAGGGATGGGGGCATTTCTTACACAAGCGGGTTTTATTGAACGTGCTGAGCAAGAAACATCACATTTTAAAAAGTCAGCAGGATCTCAAAAGACTAGAATAAGCTAAGGAAGGGAAAATTCTGGACTTTAGAAGTTGTTTCAGGATGGAAGTTAGTTAAGGGTGGTCTAGGAAAGAACTGATCTCTACTACTAACTGCTGAATTCTATCAAGGATGATGAGGCCAGCACATAAAAGAAAGTTATTTGAAGCAACCATGTGTGTGGTGGAGGACTTCTTATTTTCAATAGAGATTATTCCCTACTCACTTGCACTCTTTGGGCAAAGTTTTGTTGGGTAGTAGAAATGACCTACCATACATTAGTAAACATCGTCATTATTTCCTCAATATGGCTAACCACACAGAATTCTCCTTTATCAGGCAGATTTTCTGTTTTCTTGGCTTGCCACCCTCTAGAATGGTTCTGCTTTGCCAATATTTCCTATAAATCTCAACAAAAATGCCATGTGGGTGATTCAAACCTTACATTGCACAATAGAACTAACACCTTCCCTGCTCCTGGAATGACACTTTGAACGCAACACTTCCCATGGTCTTCTTCTTCGCACCTTTCCATTCATCCTTCAGAAAAGGATGTCTGGCGATGTCAAAAGGATGGGAACATCTGTATTCTCAAGGGCCACTACATTCAATCAGACAGAAACTCAAGTATAATATCCTTGATCATCACCCATTCATAGTAATTTAGAGCTTTTCTTTTGAGTCTAAAGTTATAAACAGTCATTGCAAGATAATCAGCCTGATTGAAAGACAGAAGGCAGGAAAGGGGGCAAAAGAGAGCTGGGAAAGGAGCAATCTTAACCAACTTATTCACTTTTGAAATTTTTTAATTGGCTCTTCTGAAAGATTTAGCAGCCAATATGTATTTGGCCTACATGTAAATATTAGAACACTGTCCCATGAGAAATTAGGTTTCATATGTCTCCAATGACAAATAAAAAGGCTTGCAATTGTTAACACATAGGCCACAAGAAAATTTCAGCCGGGCATTAGTGGTTCACACCAGTACATTTAGCTATTCACGAGCTTGAGATCTGATGATCACAGATCAAAAGCTAGTCTGAGCAGGAAAGTCTGTGAGACTCTTATCTCCAATTAACCACCAGAAAACCAGAAGTAGCACTGTGGCTCAAAGTGATAGAGTAGTGGACTTGAACAAAAGAGCTCAGAGAGAATCGAGGCCCTTAGTTCAAGTCCTAGGACTGACCAAAAAAAGGACAAAAGAAAATTGCACTCAATAGTAAAGACCTTGGGGAACTTTCAGAAAACCCAGATCAGACGGAATTTCTACATATCAGCTTTTGATTTCACAGTCCAGCCCATGAATTTTCTGGCCCAATTATTATTATATTATTATTGTTACAGTATGACTTGCATGTAAATGTATTTCTCATCTTTGACCATTCAAATATGTGCTATTATTTCAATGAGCTTAAGCTGAATCAACATACAAGGTCAGGCCACACTTCTACAACACAGTAATAGTTCTTGATCTATATAATTTTAAAACCCTATAATCTATGAGTCCTAGCTCATGCACCTATGTGGCTTTATAAATGTTCAGTGATTGGACCCCGTCTAGCATTCACATTTCCTAGATGTTGAAATGGAATATTAAAATAAGAAAATTTTGGCAGCCTCCAAGAAAAAAGGTTGAGTGCCTCAAGCTATTAATTTTTACTGAAATGAGCCCTTTAATTCCTATGGGAAATGTTTTATAGGTTTTTCCTCTGAAGGTTCTATTGAAAGATCGATGTAACAGCTCCTGTGGTATTTCTGAAGAACCAAATGCACTATTAAATATATGGAAGATGCATTTCTTTTATTTTATAGTTTTATAACCTTTATCTAAAATTTTTTGTTAGTGTATACTAATTGTGTCAAGGGGATACATTGTGATACTTCCATATATAACATTCATTGGTGAAATTTGTCCTCTATTACTCTTTCATATCTGTTTCTCAATTTTTATTTTTATTATTTTAATTTACTTTTATTGTAAAGGTGATGTACAAAGGGGTTAGAGTTATATAGGTCATGTACTGAGTACATTTCTTTTTGAACAAAGTGACCTCTTCCTTTATTTACTCCCCCATTCCCTCCCCCCTACCTCAAACCATCCCCAAGTTATACAGATTAATTTTCAACACAGTATCTGATGAGTATCCCTGGTACATTTGTTCACATTTTGTTCCACCATTTCTGTACTTCCCTTTACTCTCCCAAAACAGATAAACTTACATACAAGGCAAAAAGCACAGAAATCACAAAAACAACAAAAGGGGAAAAAACATAAAAAGTCAAAAAAAATCTCGTTTCCATTTCTTGAAGTTCACTTCAATAAACATCCTTTTGTATTATCATGTGCACATAATTATTGACCTTTTGTGATCCTCTCCTAAGAATATCCTTCTTTGGTCTCACTGTTTGAATTTCTAGAGTCCTGTATATTATATCATGTATAAGTGGTATGATTTGTCTTTTACCATCCACTGTGTTTCCCTGTAGATTCCTAGGCCCATTCTAATGACTATAAAGGAAGGAGACCATGCAACATATGTTTCTTTTGGTCTCGCTCACTTTGATTAATTTTTGTCTTTTTTTATTATTGTCAAGGTGAAGTACATATAGGGTACGGTTACATACATTAGATAGTGAGTACATATCTTATCCAACTTGTTACCCCTCGCTCATTTATTTCCTACCTTCCCTCCTTTCCAATTACACCACCCCAATTTGTACAGTTAATTTCCTACATATTTTCTTGGAAATATTGCTGTTGCATTGGTTTGCATTTTACCCTTTATCTCACCATTTTGATGCTCCTCTTCCCTTCCCTAATTCAGACAGACATATATAAAATTACCATGGTACCAGAATCAGCAGTGACAACAAGGGCTAAGTCATAGTGAAAATGAACAGATGAAAAAAGAAAAAAAAATCACACAGTAGGGTGAAACTAATAACATAATGATAAACCACTTATTTCCAGATTTTGGAACCATTTCTCCTAGCATCATCTTATATAATCATCTGTACATAGCTATTGAGCTATTGTGATCATCTGCTAGGACTATCCAAGACACATACTAATTATTACCAATAAGGGAGAACATAGCGTTTTTTTTACTTTGGGTCTGACTCTCTTCCCTTAGAAAAAATTAGGAAAAAATCACACTAAGTACTTCCATTTCCCTATGATTAGAGCAATATCATTCTTTCTGCTGAAAGCATAGAATTCCATTGTATATATATGCCACATTTTATTGATCCATTAATTGAATCGAGGGGCATCTGGGTGATCCCATATCTTGGATATGCTAAACAATGCTGCAATGAACATGCGGTGCTGGTAGCCTTAGTGTGGTTTGTGGTTAATTGGATAAATGCCCAGGACTGGAATTGCTGGGTCATAGGAAATTTCTATGTTTAGTGTCTTGAGGAACCTTTATACTGCTTTCAAGAATAGTTGAACAGGGCTGGGGATATGGCCTAGTGGCAAGAGTGCTTGCCTCGTATTCATGAGGCCCTGGGTTCAATTCCCCAGCACCACATATACAGAAAATGGCCAGAAGTGGCGCTGTGGCTCAAGTGGCAGAGTGCTAGCCTTGAGCAAAAAGAAGCCAGGGACAGTGCTCAGGCCCTGAGTCTAAGCCCCAGGACTGGCCAAAACAAACAAACAAACAAAAAAGAATAGTTGGACAAATTTACATTCCCACTAACTGTAGAAGTGTTCCCTTAGGCCATATCCCCCCACCCCCCAGCATCTATTATTGTCACTTTTCCTTTTTTCCCTTATTTATTGTCAAAGTGATGAAAAGAGAGGAAACAGTTTCATACGTTAGGCCTTGAGTACATGTCTTGTACTGTTTGTTACCTCCATCATTGTCCCCTCCCCCTCCCCCTCTTCCTGCCCCCTTGTACTGTTACCTCCATCATTCCCCCTCCCCCTTCCCTCTCCCACCTCATGCTGTTTATTATCTCCATTTTCCCCCTCCTCCACCCCCTTTTACTGATTTTTACCTACATCATTCCCCCCTCCCCCTCCCTCCCCACTTGTCCTCTCCCCTTGCACTGTTTGTCACCTCCATCATTCCCCCTCCCCTCCCCCTCCCCCTTGTACTGTTACCTCCATCATTCAGCTCACACTCCCCCTCCCCCCTCCAGTACCCCCTTGTACTGTGTGTTACCTCCCTCATTCCCTCTCCCCGTCTCCCCCTCTCCCCATCTCCCCCCTAAAAAGATGATATTTATCATTGGGAAGGTTAAAATGTATACTGTCAAATTTATGTAGGTACTAAATTTCAATAAAGGAAAAATATATATGCATATCTTCATAATTAGAAGCATTGGAGTAGGGACGGGGAGCTGCTTGAACTCAACATGAGCACTGTCCTAAGCTTTGACATCCTTCAGGCCAATGCTCTACCACTTGAGCCACAGCTCTGTTTTCCTTTTTTTGTATTTATTTTAAAGCAGGAGAGAAAAGTTTATTACCGAACAGCTGGCCTGTGGTGGTGATGATCCATGGCCAAAGAGAAGGGAGCGAAGGGAGAGACCGGTTGACCCACAGCCAGCCCTGCCTAATCTAGGGCAGGGGATTGGGCCAGGTGGATTAGGATGTGACCTTATGGAAGGGGAAGGTACCTGCCTCTAGGCCTGCTGGTTACCCAGTAACTGTGTGGAAACATAATGAGGTGGGGGGCATCTGCTTGGAGCCCTCCAGGAGGGACCTGACATTCCAGCCTTTTAATAGCTATGGAAAAGGACGACGACTCTGGCTGCTTCCTGCTTGTAAAGGGCGTCGACATTAGGGGTAAAAGGCAGAAATGTGGCCCCTCCTGGAGAAGGCGAGCAGCAGGGTCCCTTGGTGTTAGATGGCAGTCCTTGAATGAAGCCTGGAAGTCTCATGAGGCAGGGGCTGGATTTGTCCAGCCTCTGTTTCCCATTTTGAGTGGTTTTTTTTGTTGGGTTTGTTTTTGTTTTGTCAGTCCTGGGACTTGGGACTCAGGGCCTGAGCACTGTCCCTGGCTTATGTTTGCTCAAGGCTAGCAATCTGAAACGTGAGCCACAGCACCACTTCTGGCCTTCTCTGTTTCTGTGGTGCTGAGGAATTGAACCCAGGGCTTCATGCTTGCTAGGCAAGCACGCTTCATGTTAGATTCACTTTGCTATCCCTGGATAATGTCAACTAAATTTCTGCAAACTTGTAAATTATGTCCCCTCCCTATTTCCACGGTAGAAAACATCAGTCCTTAGAACTAATTGCTCTTAACCATATTATTTAAGAGGAAAACATTATTCTGATGAACTTATATGTACATATATTCTGCTCCAAAGGAATACATTTTAATTTTCTAAACCTCTTGGGTTTCCTAAATGGTACACTGCTGTTGTGAATTGTGACTCACCATTCACAAATTTTCCACTAATAAACGTGCTTACGTCTGTTTAATTTCATGCACATGTAATTTATTTAACCTTGAAAACCTTCTTCCTTGTACCATTTGCTAACATGAAAAGGGAACATTCTCCAGAGGACCATAGTTAAAAGTATGGCTATTCAGGAAAGATGCTTCAATGCAGACATCGTGGCTAAGAAGACACTTCTAAAGGCCCTCATAAACAGATTGAGAGCAACAAAAGCAGAAGATGAAGAGGCCACTGAGGTCTTCCCTCCAGTCTCATGTTCTAGCACACTATCATCACAGAGTCAAAAGGATCTAAGATTTGGCGTGAAGGAGGCAGTTTTAACCAAATTTCCTAGTCCTATGAAGCCCAGAGTTGGAAATCATGGAAATGATCATGATCGCAATCAATCCTGAGAAGGCCAAAGTTGGATTTTCTACAAATTGGATGGAAATTTGGTGGGAAAAACAATGTGACAAGTTGCCTGGCACCAGTGGTTCATGCCAATAATCCTAGCTACTCTGGAGGTTGAGATCTGAGGATCACATTTGGAAGCCAGCCCAGGCAGAGGAATCTATGAGACTCTTTTCTCCAATTAAATGATAGAAAAAGCTTCAGTGTGCTCCTTCCCTTTAAAACTTGTACAATGACAAGTAGAGAAGGCAGGACTTAGTGGCATATATGAAAATAATCAGAAGTTTAAATCAGCATGGAGCTCTATGTCTGTGGACAGAAGTACAACTCGAGAAAGAATATGACTGCGATTGGAGGTTCCTTAGTAGGCAGTATGATATACAGAACTGAAGTTTTCTTCTCTGGCCAAACTGCAGCTTTATACAGATCTGGTATTGCAAGCAAGCACTCTAAGGAAAAACAAACTCAAACTGCCTAATAATCCAAGGGCATTAATCCTAAAAATAAAAACATTTATTGTGAAAGTAGTGGGAAATACAATCTGCGATTTCACACATCTGAAGAACTGTCATAAAAAGAGGTATTTCAGCTTTTTAATGACAGCGGATGGCGATGATGTCCAGAATCAAATGATGGATACTACATGAAAACAAATGTTTAACCTAACAAAAAGATGAACTTCTCCAACAAATGTGTCCAAAGACTGAAGACTATATATTTCAATAAACCCTACACTGCATGACTATTTAAGCAAAATCTCATTGGAGGAATTCAAGGATGCAATGTGAAAAAACTATAGCTAGCCTCTGATTACACACACAACACTGAGAATTTTTGAGGTCAGCACAGGTGGCACAATAGGCGGGGTCAGACTGGAAGGCAGGCTATGTGTCCATGTTAGCAGAGTGCCAGTGGGCCTTGAAAGCCATTGTTAAACACCATAGCTGAGTAGTTAAGTACCTATGATCACATAAGATGATGTGAAGTGAAACAAACTCTAAGATACGGAAACAAGTGGTTTATCATTGTTGTTATTTTTAACGTGCTATATGAAATCATTGCTTTTTCCTTTTGCTTATCTTCCCTATGGTTGAGCCCCTCTTGTCACTGTTTTTGATTTTGATACCCTGGGTAATATATATATTTGTCTGAATTAAGGAAGGGAAGGGGAACTTCAAAATGTTGAGACAAATGGTAAAACGTGAACCAATGCAAGAGTAATAACTACAAGATATGTTGTAAACTAACTGTAAAATTGGAGGGAGACGGAAATACAGGAGGAGGGAAGCTGGGAGAAAAATGAGGGATGAGATAGCAAGTTTGACAAGAAATGTACTCATTACCTTAGGTATGTAAATGTAACCCTTCTGTACATCAACTTGACAATAAACATAAAATAAAGAAAGATGCCCTGAGCTCAAGTATTAGTGCACATATGTAGATGGATACTCTCTCTCTCTCTCTCTCTCTCTCTCTCACACACACACACACACACAGAGTCATATTTATTTTTAAATACCCAATAGATAGCTTGAGGCTATGTGGAATAGAAGCAGGAACCCAGGTGATCTCAGCAAACAGTAAACCCGACACAGCAGCCTCTGTGAACTGTCCTGAGGGACATTCCTGCTCATTAACCCACGGTTCACTTCCACAGCAAGATACTGTGCCTCCATGAGTACACATGATATACCTCAGTGTGCGCTGACAAAGTTCACCCAGCCCACTATGCAACACTGGACTTCTCTGCAGAAAGACATGGGGATTGTGCAGCCTTGTGACTCCAGTGTGTTCGTGACCATGCACACGTACTGTGTAGGAACACTAACAGGTGTTGAGCCCAACCCTGTCATATGGCAGCAGAAGCAATCACAAGGTGGAGGGAAGAGAATGTCTTCTACTGTTGCATCCACCACAATACCACAGTGAATGCCTCCAACTAAAGGGAGACCCAGATCCTGATTGTCCTAACCACCCTGTGCTTCCTTTACTTCTAAAGAAACCCACACTGATACCCATCATCTTTACTCGCAGGGTATGCGTCAAAAAACAGTTCTCATTTGGGACATTATTTGAAAGCATCTGGAAACATGTTTGGTTGTAGAATTACGGATGCAACCTGCTCCTAGTTCAAAGCACAGGATGTTGTTACACATCCAACAGGATACATGGACAGCCACCTAAAAGGAGTAATTAGCCAGAGTCTTGACACCACTGTTTCTTATAGACCCACCTGAGTGGGTCTCTGATTTTTGCAGCCCTAGGAGAGCTTAGCCAACACCCAAAGTATTTACTAGTAAACATGGCTGCAGAACCTGAACCCATCTTTATGAGCACGGGTGATGGTCCTTAAAAATAATGGCCAGGAAAAGCTCACCTGCAGAGGGGATAAAAATCTCACAGTTGACCTAACAACTGACAGGCGTCATTTAACTTCAGGAAAACCACCTAATTGGTGTGTCAACAGCTTTCTACAAGGTATCATAATTCTCATCAGAGAATTTACCAAATTACATAAGAAAAAGAAAATCAAATACTAATTTCTCAAACAAAATGGAGGGCTGCTACTTTAGAAGCTGCAAAGAGTAAACCAACTGGAAATTATGAACTCAAATACCCATCATAATATAGGGTTAAATCCATTAATATTGGGAACCACTGATTATAGACTACATTTTTATACACTTTTAGTTATTTTGAA
Organism: Perognathus longimembris pacificus; assembly: GCF_023159225.1. Lineage (NCBI taxonomy): Eukaryota > Metazoa > Chordata > Mammalia > Rodentia > Heteromyidae > Perognathus > Perognathus longimembris. The sequence continues at coordinate 29,807,096 of NC_063176.1, read as the reverse complement.
GACTTTAATTAGTTTGATACCCAGTTCTTTCCAAGACCTTAACAGCCCATTTCTAGCTCTAAATAATAAGGCAGGCTTAGTCACAGTGAACATTTCAATAGGTCTCTGGGATTTGGGTGCCAGTTCTGGTCTGGCCACTGATCCTGTTCTTTTGTGCTTAAGGCTAGCACTCTAACAAAGCTCCACTTTCTGCTATTTTGTTTTTTTGTTTTGGGTTTTTGTTTTCTTTTGGTGGTCAATTGGAGACAAGAATCTCAGTGACTTTCCTGCCCAGGCTAGCTTCCAGTCGCAATCCTCACTTTTGAGTCTTCTAAATAGCTAGGCATGAACCACCAGCACATAGCAATTTAAAAATATTTTCCCTGAGCAGAGGAGCAGCAGAGCCCTAGTTAAGCTCACTCCAACACCCCAGTTTTACCACTGCAGAAACTTTTACTCCTGGAAAGACAGCCCAAGTAAGTTATAACAGTACAGGGATTCTGTCCAGGAAGGAGAAATCGACTTTGCTGGCCTGAAAACACAGATTTGAGTTCTGGGCTGCATCCCTCTGCCAAGCCAGTGCCGGCACTGGCACAGCGTCTCACAGTTCGTGGACCTAAAGCACACAGAGGTGACCAAGGAGAAATCCTCCAGATGGCAGCAGACAGACGTGCATCGCAGGCTGAGCATGGACAGGCCGAAATTGCAGACAAAGCATGAGTACCCCACAAAATATATTCTCACTCGTGCCCACAGAGAAGCTTCTGGGAGGTAGCCTTTCCCCCACTGCCAGAGCAAAGCACCATCTCTGACACTGGCATAGGTTCAGACCAGCCTGGGGAAAGCGAGGACAAAGGGGCCAGCTTTGGAAAGGTCAAGAGGGACAGACCAATGAGAGCCAGCTCCACCCAGAAGAACAACCCCTGCCCAGGTGGGAAGCTCATCCAAGCCACAGTTCACAACTCAGGTGTACTTAGCCAGAGGTGCCCGCACTGCCCGCCAGAATTTCTAAATTAAAACGGAAAGTGGCGAGCAGCTACCGGCAGCAAGGAACAACCAGATAGGAGAACAAACAGTTCCCAAGACAGATAAATGGCCCCATCTCAGAGGAAGCCTAATTCCCAGCCCAAAATGGAGCTGAATTCCATAGCCAGCTATGCTCATGGGGCCGTCCTGCTCATGAGGGAGGAACCACCCCTAGGCAAGCAACTCTCAGACAGGTAAACCAGGCCAGAGCCAACCCGCCCTGCTGAGTCCACAGCCTCTCCAAAGCCAGGTGATAAAGGCACCTTTCTCATGACAGATGGGAGGAGCCAGGGTTCCCAAGTCTGTTCACGTCCCCCATTTACAGAGGACACCCAAGTCCGATGTGCAAGCTGTGCAAACCACAGAGCCTCAGGATTTCACTAACAGAGGAGGAGGGTCAGAGCTGATCCACCCCCTGAAAACTGAAAGCAGGTCAAACCACACAAGCATCCAAATAGACTACAGACCATTGCTAGGAAAACAGAGACTGGAGAAAGCCCACCCAAACAAGGAAGACTCCATTTTTAAAAGATTTTTTTTAATTTTTTATTTAACAGATGTTGTTGGTTTTCTGTTTTCCAATGTTGAGACAAATGGTAAAACGTGAATCAATGCAACAGTAATAACTACAAGATATGTTGTAAAGTAACTGGAAAATTGGGGGGGGGATATGGGAGGAGGGAAACTGGGAGAAAAATGAGGGACAAGGTAGCAAGTTTGACAAGAAATGTAGTCATTACCTTAGGTATGTAAATGTAACCCCTCTGTACACCTCTTGTACAATAAACATAAAATAAAGAAAGATGCCCTGAGCTTAAGTACTAGTGCACATATGTATATGAATACTCTCTCTCTCATACACAAATACACACACACACACACACACACACACACAGAATCATATTTATTTTTAAATACCTAAGAGATAGCTTCAGGTTGTGTGGAATAGAAGCAGGAACAGAGGTGATCTCCTCAGAAAACAGTAAACCCGACAAGGTGCATCTGTGAACTGTCCAGCAGGACCTTCCTTCTCATCAACCCAGGGTTCACTTCCACAGCAAGATACTCTGCCTCCATGAGTACACATGATATACCTCTGTGTGTGCTGTCAAAGTCCACCCAGACCACTACGCATCACTGGACATCTCTGCAGAAAGACATGGGGATTGTGCATACTTGTGACTCCAGTGGGTTTACGATCACACAAACACATACTGTGTAGGAACACTAACAGGTGGATCTTGAGCCCAACCCTGCCATATGGCAGCAGAAGCATTCACAAGGTGGAGGGAAGAGTATTTGTCTTCCACTGTTGCATCCTCCACAACAGTAGAAGCAGAAGACCATAGTGAATGCCTCCAACTATAGGGAGACCCAGAACCTGATTGTCCTAACCACCCTCTGCTTCCTTTACTCCTAAACAATCCCCATCTAAGGAGGACCCCCAAGACCTTCCTGAAAGCTGTGTGAACCACAGAGCCCCAGGATTTCCCTAACAGGCGAGGAGGGTCAGAGCAGATCCACCCCCTGAAAACTGAAAGCAAGTCAAACCAGCCAAGCAGCAAAATAGACTACAGACCATTGCAAGGAAACCAGAGACTGGAGAAAACCCACCCAAACAAGGAACACTCCATTTTTTAAAAACATTTTTTAAACTTTTTTTTTCTATTTTTCATTTCTGAGACGTCATTGGTATTTTGTTTTCTTTTCTTTTTTTCTTTTTTTTGTTTTATCGGCTTTTTTTTATTTCCTTTTTCGGGGGCTGGGTTGTTCATTTTTTGTGTTTTGTGCATTTGTCTTCCAGTATTTTTTCTTTGTTTCTCTCTTCACATTCTCTTACATTTAAATTACTTTCCTATGACTAACAGCTTCACACTTTTCTGCTAACTCTCCATTATTCATCATATTAATCTTGTTCTTTCTACCGATTCTATTCTTCTTCACATTTCCACGTCACTGAAACTAAACCAAAATCACCACCACAACCACCACCACCCCCACATACATTTTACTCTATTCCCTTCACTACCTCTAACTTATCCTCCAGATTTACCTCCAGGACCTCCAGACTCCATTGACCCCTGGTTATTGGATAGAGAGTATCCGTGTTCAATCCAAGTGAATCAAAGTGGTTTATAGAGAAATCCAGCTCATAGTACTTTAACAGTAAATAATTAACTATTGAAAACAGGATTGGTTGTTATTTTGAAATTGTACTTTTTAGGAACACCAAATCTACTTTTATATACAGTTATACCAAGTATCTGTATATAATTGTGAACTTCTAAGATTTACACAACAGTGCTTGGTAAGGTCTGCTTTGGGTCTTAAACGGTGCTCACAGGTGCTCTTAGGCATTCCCAATACAAATGGGCAGAAGAAACACAAGATGGAAAACAATGGAGTCATATCTCCCACTCAAAACAAGCAGGAAGCAGAGCAGTCAATCAAAGACATAGAAGAGAACCCTCAAAATGCTCTACAGAGTCTACTGATAAACATGTTAAATGAAAAGTTTGAATCCATCCATAAAGTAATAGATGATTTCATGGCCTCAACAAAGAGAAAGATAAATGAACTTCAAGAGTCAAATGAAAAGATAACTACCCAGCTAAAAGATTTGAGAGACAGCACTCAAAACCAAATTAATAATGTAAAGATGTCCATAAGAGATACTTATAGCAAGGACATGGAAATCATCAGGAAAGACCAGTCTGAAGGAAAAGAGATTCAAAATCAAGTAACTAGCCTACAGTCCCAAGTAGGTGAAGCAGAGGATCAAATCTCAGGATCTGAAGATTCCCTAGAATCTATGGAGAAAAGTCACACAAAAATGCAAAAACAATCCAATCGATAAAACAGATCACTCCAGGAGCTCCAAGACACCATCAGGAAGCCCTATTTAAGGCGAATAGGAATTGAGAAAAACCAGGAGAAAGAAGTTAATGGAATAGGCAACCTATTTAACAGCATATTAGCCAAGAACTTCCCAAATATCCAGGAGGATACAAGAAGATACAAGAAGCATTTAGAACCCCAAAGCAACCAGATCAGAATAGGACATCCCACTGACACATTATGATCAAAACAGGAACAGTAGAGTCCAAGGAAAGAATCCTTAAAGCTGTTACGGAGAAGAAAGTAATCACAAATAAAGGAAAAGCAATCAGAATTACCCCAGACTTCTCAGCAGAGACCATGAAAAGCAAGGAGATCCTGGAAGGAGGTATGCCGAACTCTAAATAAAAATAAATATCAACCAAGAATGCTGTACCCAGCTAAACTCTCATTCATAGCTGAAGGTCAAATAAAAGTCTTCCACAGTAAGGAAAAACTGAGACAATGTATCTCCACCAAACCAGCTTTACAGAAAATCCTCAAAGATGTACTATACAGGGAAAATAATCAAGATCCCAATACAGACAGAGAAATGAACAACTAAATAGAAAACCAGAATATTAGATCAAGAATTGGGAAGACACAGCTTTTAACAAGATAGCTACAATGAAAGGACAAACGATCATCTCTCAAACCTAACTCTTAACATTAATGGACTTAATTCTCCATTCAAACGACATAGGCTCATTAGTTGGATCAAAAATCAAGATCCATCTTTCTGCTGCCTCCAAGAGACACATCTATCTAGCAAAAGCAAACACCTTCTAAAAGTGAAAGGGTGGAATAAAATCTACCAATAAATGGCCCCCAAAAGCAGGCTGGAGTGGAATTCTAGTATCAGATAAAATCGACTTCAAATTAAAAATGGTAAGAAGAGACAAAGAAGGTTACTACATAGTAATAAAGGGATCTCTCCTACAGGAGGATATAACCATCTTAAATATCCACACACCAAATACAGGAGCACCCAACTTCATCAAACAAACACTACTGACTCTAAAAACACTCACAGTCCCAAACACATTGATTGTTGGAGACGTTAACACTCCACTGTCACCTCTGGACAGACCAACAGGCCAAAAATTGAACAAAGAATCCACAGAGCTAATCAACTGCACAGAACAACTAGACTTAACCAACATCTACAGAATATTCCATCAAGCAATACCAGAATACACATTCTTTTCAGCAGCCCATGAAACATTCTCCAAAATAGATCACATCTTAGGGCACAAAGAAACTCTGTACAAATTCAGAAGTATCAAAATCATTCCCTGCATTCTCTCAGACCACAATGGATTAAAATTAGAGCTCAACTCAAACAGCCACCACACAAAATGATACAATCCATGGAGACTAAACAACACACTGCTGAACCATCAGTGGGTCATTGAAGAAATTAGACCAGGCCTTCAAAATAGAACTCACACCAATATTTCTCAAACTCTTCAATGAAATTGAAAGAGAACGTTGACTACCAGACTTATTCTATGAAGCCAGTATAACCCTCATCCCAAAACCAGGCAGGGACTCATCAATGAAACAGAACAATAGAATGATTCCCCTGATGAACATAGATGCAAAAATTCTCAACAAAATTCTGTCCAATCGACTTCAACAGTTCATCAAAAATATCATACACCATGTTCAAACTGGATTCATCCTAGGGATGCATAGTTGGTTCAATATACGCAAGTCAATTAATGTAATCCACCACATCAACCGGAGCAAGGTAAAGAACCACATGGTTATATCTCTGGATGCAGAAAAGGCGTTCGATAAAATCCAGCACCCATTTATGATAAAAATCCTGGAGAAATTGGGATTCAAGGAACACTCCTGAATATAATCAAGGCAGTTTATGACAAACCAACAGCAAGCATAATTTTAAATGGTGTAAAGCTAAAGCCATTCCTTTGAAAATCAGGAGCAAGACAGGGATGTCTGCTCTCTCCCCTCCTCTTCAACATTCCTAGCCAGAGCAATTAGGCAAGAAGAAAACATAAATGGGATCCAAATAGGAAAAGATGAAGTTAAGCTTTCTCTCTTTGCAGATTACATGATCCTATACCTAACGAACACCATAGACTCTACTCCCAAGCTACTAGAGCTGATCCAAAACTTTGGCAAAGTTGCAGGATATAAAATAAACCCTCGAAAATCAACAGCCTTTCTATATGCTAATGACCTGAAGACCGACACTGAAATCAGGAAAGCAACTCCCTTTGCAATAGTCTCAAAAACATAAAATACCTAGAAATAACCTTAACCAAAGAAGTAAAAGACCTCTATGATTAGAACTTTAAAAGCATAAAAAACAAAATTAAGGCAGAACTAAGGAAATGGAAAACCCATGCTCCTGGATTGGGAAGATTAATATAGTCAAAATGGCAATATTGCCAAAAGCTATCTACAAATTCAATGCAATACCCACTAATATCTCAATGCCATTTTTTAATGAAATCGAGGAAGCAATCCAGAAATTTATATGGAAAAATAAAAGACCCTGACTAGTAAAAACAATCCTAAGCAGAAAGAACAGTGCTGGAGGAATTACAATACCCAACTTCAAGCTGTATTATAAAGTTATAGCAATAACAACAGCTTGGTATTGGCAATGGAACAGGCCTGAAGACCAATGGAACAGAATTGAAGATCCAGCAATGAACCCACAGAACTATGCCCCCTTAATCTTTGATAAAGCTGCTAAAAAAAAATATGATGGAAGAAAGATAGCCTCTTTAACAAATGGTGATGGCAAAACTGGTTCAACACCTGCAACAAATCAAAACTAGATCCTTATATATCATCCTGCACCCAAATCAATTCCACATGGATCAAAGATCTTGAAATTATAACAGATACCCTGAAAGCACTAAAAGAAGTAGGAGAAACACTTGGGCTCCTTGGCACACGACAGACCTTCCTTAACAAAGACCCATAAATGCTACAAATCAATCTAGAGAAGACAAAATACATGAAGGATGTTTGTAGTTTATATGCAAATATTATACTGTTTTATATCAAAAGAATTTCATTAGCCACATGGATTGTAGAGCCAACCCACTTCAGATACTAAGGGACATTGTAATTTGGGGAAAAGTTATGTTGCAGATAATATTTTGCCAGCTAAACATTAACTGCTCAACAAAACTCTAGTGTTAACAATAACTATATTAAAAAGTTAATGGCAGGCTGGGGATATAGCCTAGTGGCAAGCGTGCCTGCCTCGGATACACGAGGCCCTAGGTTCGATTCCCCAGCACCACATATACAGAAAATGGCCAGAAGCGGCGCTGTGGCTCAAGTGGCAGAGTGCTAGCCTTGAGCGGGAAGTAGCCAGGGACAGTGCTCAGGCCCTGAGTCCAAGGCCCAGGACTGGCCCCCCCAAAAAAAAAAAAAAGTTAATGGCAGCAGCAACTTGTTGACAAGACTCTATGTGCATATGTGTGAAGAATAAAAGCTCAAAGGAGCAAGGTGCCAGTGGCTCATGTCTGTAATCCTCAAGAGAATGATTTCTGAGAATCAAGGTTCAAAGAAAGCATGTACCAGAAAGTCTCTTATCTACAATTAACCAACAAAAAAGCAGGAAACAGAGCTGTGGTTCAAGTGGTAGAGCACTAGCCTTGAGTGCAAAGGCTAAGGGAGAGCACTCAGGACTTGAGTACAAGCCCTGGTGCTGGCACCAAAAAGTAAAAAAGCACAAAGAAAAATGAAAAAATGCACAGAAACATGTCAAAAACTGGGATGACTTAAAGGCTTTAAAAAAATCTCAAAGACTTTAAGGCAGACGGATGGGGTGAGAGATGTTGATGTTTGTAATGTATGATATCACAGTGGGTTACATTGTGCATTTCCCCAACTTCCTAGTGCTAACAGATTAAGGGATATGTTCCTCACTGAAAGTGAGGAACACTGAGCTCTTTGGGAAGAAAAGGGAGAAGGAAGAGGAGGAAAAGAGGTGAGAAAAGTGGGAGAAGAGGCGAGAGGAACCGATAACAAAGAAGACTATCTAGACATATATTCTGACTCCCAGTTACACCATAATGTACAAGCTAGAGCTTGCTACAATTTACTCAATTGTATTTTAAAACGAGTGAATATATTTTAAATACAAGAATTAAAGCTTCATGTCCATAATGAAGACCAGAACGCCTAAAAATTGAAATTATAATTTTTTTTACATTTTAGGTGTCAAAGCCTATAAATATGCCCTTATAACAAAAAATGCATGAATCTAGTGATCAATGTAAGGAACACATTATGAAGGGAAATGAATACATTTCAACTACCATTCATGAAGAGAATAAGGCCTTCAACTTAAGAGGCAGTGACATCTCTGGATGCAATGATGTCAGAAGTGTCATAGCAATTCCAAATTATCCTGTACTCATAGAAATTCCAAATTTTGAGGGGAAGAAGTTCCACAGTAAGTTTAATGACAGTATTAATTCCACTTATTCTAGCTGTTGGAATACTAGCCCAAAGTTCATGGCTGTGGCTCTATCTACTATACACAAGTGCAACATTTACTGCATTTCAGGTATCTTAGAGATGATGGGTTGGAGAAACTATTTGCTTTCTCTACTGATTTTGTCCATCACCAAGGAAGACAAGGGATAGCTCACAATTCAATTGGGAAGAAACTGGTGGAGCAGTGAACTCCTATTTAGCTCAGTTCCTCCTATCTACATGTAAGAATCACCATTGTTAACACATATTGGGGAGGGATGGGGGCATTGTGAAATTCCATGGCACTTTAAACCACCCCACCAAACTTCACCCATCTTAGCAAGCCAGGTTAGGTAGCAATGCTTCTAGGTGTAGCCAGTCATATCCTGGGTTTCAGGTTTCAGCCTGCATCTCAGAGTCATCCATACACAGTTGTCACATTCTCCACTTCCACCAAACCACCCCAGAAAGTCTCTAACATGGTAAGGAGGGCAACCAAACAGTTTTTCATGATAGGTCTTGGATGGCTTCCATTTAGGTCATGTCACAGAGTTGATTTTTCACCCTTACAAAGCAATCAGAAGCAGAGCAGACTGTGGCCTTGAAAGAATGCTTGCTCCCACACATCGAATAAGCTACAGTGAATTGAAACTCCATGTAGCATTGGTATCCTTTTACATAATTACCAACAGAATTACTACAGTGAGAAAGGGAAAGGAAGCCGGACATCGTGGCACACTTCTGTTTCCCAGATACTGGGGAACAGAGGTAGGGAGGATCACAGTCTTGAGTCCACCTGATCAAATGAAAGGCAGGGGAGGGAGGGGAGGAGGAGGTAAAGGGGAAGAAGGGTGAAAAGGGCAGAGGAAAAAGGAGAAAGGGGGAAGAGATAGAGGAAGGGGAAGGGGAGGGCTGGCCAGCCCAAAAGACTATCCAAAGATAACTCAAAAGCCAAAAAAAAAAAAAAAAGGAACTAGAGGAGTGGTTTAAATGAAGCAAGCAAAAGGTCTCAAGTTCAAAGCCAAGCATCACAGAGCAAGAATTGGAAGAATTAGCTTCTTCATTTGTAAACAAGGCAGACAAAAGAGAAGAAACAAGAACACCCCTTCAAAAGGCAACTTGTCCTTGTCCATTCTCAGCAGGAGAGTCACTGAGCATGTCATGTCCAGCCTGTTGGAGTCATTAGGCCTGAGAAAGACTTACTGGGGACATTCGTGGGGGCACCCTCATCACTGTGCCCTGTTCCGTGTCACAGGAAGTGGAGAATATCTGCCATTTTCATTTCCATAACATTTACCATCTCAAGTTGCTTATTCAAGTTGCTTAAGGTAAAACTGTTTCTGTTCTCTGTATCATTGAAAATGTATACAGCAAGACATGGAGTTTTATATGCTCAAGTCAACTGGATTAGCAAAGGAACACAAAGGCTCTGACACCAGGGGGAAGAGCACTCTATTTCAAAGCAAGCATGAACATTTACATCCATCACCATACTGGGGCGTCCTCAATCCATCACCAGGATCTGTACTGCTCCCACTTGGGAATGAGGGGTACTTGCGCTTGTTGGCATTTACTCCCACTTTGTAAATAGTCATTTCATAAGTATAGAGGATACCTTAAGAAATATCTAACTTTCTGTGTATGCTCGTACTAGGGCTTGAACTCAGGGCCTGGGCACTGCCCCTTAACTTTTTTGCTCAAGGCTGGATTTCTATCACTTGAGCCACAGCTCTACTTTGGCTTTTGGCTGGCTATTGAAGGTGAGAGACTCATGGAAGTTCCTGCCTAGGCTGGCTTTGAATCTCAACCTTCAGATTGCAATCTCCTAAGTAGCTAGAATTATAACTGTGAGCCACCAGCAGATGGCTTCTAGTCTAACTTTTTACGTGTAGCTGTTAAACACTCCACACAAGAAGTTCTCAACTTTAATCTCACTATTCATAGAATAGAATAGACTATCATCATATAGAACAGGCTGTCCATTCTATATTAAAAATCATGTTTAGAAAGTGGCTCAGGTAGTAAAGCTAAGGGACAGAGCTCAGGGACAGAGCCCAGGCCCAGAGTTCAAGCCCCATGACCAAGAAAAAAAAATATCATGTGTATTTCATTTGGAATACCAGCAGATCAGCTACCAGTGTACCTTTATCTACCTATCCATCAATTCTTAGAAATTCAAAAGGCAACCAACAAACTTTGTATCCATTCCTACAGATTTTCTCAGGAGCCATATTTTCTTCTATTATGAATTTCTGAAACATAAGTATAGTTTTCTTTCCCTACCACCAAACCATTTAAACAACTTCCCATATTGTAAAAATTTCATAGATTTAGGTTATATGCTCCAAAATGTACTCCTCTTGATTTTTCTTATCACACATGGAAAGTCCTTTTCAAATTAATATTTGGTATCATCTTCATGGAACTAGAAACTCCATGAGGATACAGGGCAAGTCTGCCTTATTTGCCCAAAAAAAATCCCAAAATCTGGTACTGTTTAGAATTTACACTAGGTAGAGAATTGACTAAGATGCTAAGTCGTTATTGCCCAGCTCTTACTTACAACGATATGACCAGTTTGTAAAAAGCCATATGTGGAAATTATTTGTACAAGATTGTGTAACATGTTAATGAAAAAGCCAAGGTGGCTTTCTTCATTTCCTATTCTTCATGGATGACACCACAGAGGTTCTTATACCTGTTTGCATTTCCTTAGCCTCAGGTCCTCAGCTCCTCCCACTAGCCCCCAGATCCACCCATACCTAATGAACCACTCCTACTTACTACCTACCTACTTCCCCTTTTCCCCCAGAGAGAGAAGCTGCCACCTGGATAAGGTGCAGACACTATGTAGCTCCCTCTCCCATGGGAACTATGGCCCCACTAATAAACCTCCTTTTGAACCTTCTTCTCCTGTCTGTGATGATCTCTGCATGGTACTCTGGGATGGCCGGGACATATCTTTTCAACACCTAATAGGCTGAGGAGGCCAATGGTACTGATGAATGAGTTCTTATCACTTGATTGGTGTATCCATTCCCATCGTTCTTCATTGGCTGGACAGAGAAACCTTTCTGTAAATATGCCTGCTTTATGCACACTTCATTGAAGGTCCAAAGAACACAACCTGAAGTAGAATTCTGTAGCCATAGCGAAGAGCCAAGTTACTCTCTTAGAGACAGTCAGGTTTGACAGGGATCAAGCCACAAATAGCAGCTGTTATTTCCTTTTCTCTGCCATTGCTAATGCAAATCTGCTAAACATAGCTTTGATGTGTAAGAGCTTTGAAAATTATTTGGGGTTCTTAAAAGCAAATTTTCTTTTGGTTTTCTAGAGCGTCTCTTGATCTCACAAAAAAGGTAAATATACCTTTCTACTGAGGACAAAGATGATGTAATAATGACTGTCCAACTTTATGTTACAAATATCACTGTATAAGTATTACTTCAATAAATCTGATTTGAATAGGTCTAAGAGTCAGAGGGAGAAGACACTCATTTTGGTAACCATCTCATATTGAAGCTGTAAAGACACTCTTTACTAAGTCCATGCCCATTAAATCCAGGTCTTTCTACCTGGTATGCTTCAGTCTAAATGGTCTGTTTCCCCTGTCATTTTGGTTAACATTTTGGAGAGAAAACTAGGTATCAGGAAAACCCCAAATTCCACTGCTACAACACCAAGAGATACTGACTGGCAAGATTATCTTTATAAATGACCTACAGATGTTTAACTAACCGCCATGTACATTAGCTTTAGGTTCTGAGCAACTTTTGCAACATTTCCCACTTGTACCTCTGTGGAGCAGAGGAAGGAATGTAAGAAAAAGACTAGTGAACTGGGGGTGCAGCTTTAGTGGTAAGAGAGTTTGCCTAGTCTTTCTGAGAAACATACCAAAAAAAAACACAAAAAAACAGAAGTATTATTTAAGCTCTAAACACAAATATGCCAAACTATTTACATAAATCATACAATGGAGAAGGAATTTATAGTCTTTTTTTTCCTGGTGAAAAAATGAAGTACATTCATTTGATCACAGTCACACCATTATTTCGTATCAGATCTAGGATTCCAGCTCTAAGATTGCAGTCTAGACATATCCAGCTCATTCTGATTCCTTATTAGGCTTCTGGCTCTGGAGTCCCTCTGCCCAGGGGACAAATCCTAAGATTGCTAGCATTTAAAACTCTCCTAGTTATAAAAAGTAAATCACAAAGAGCCTCTCCTATCGTGAGAAGCCATTCAATAAATCGTCCTCAAAGCCTTCCCAGAGAGGCTACCTGGGAAAACCCCAGTAAGACCTGAGTTCTAGCAGAAGGCATTAGTGACTACAAACAACACAACTTTGCTTCTTTGCTACCGACCCTTGGCTCTGAGACTCAGCCTGTCATCAAGTGTCAACTTCAATGGATGGGCATGTGTCCACAGGAACTGAGTTGAGGTCACACTTGTCTCGCTCTGTCCTGCAAACAGATGTCTGGGTGACAAGTCTTAGTCACACATGGCAAACAGAGGTTCCAGCCAAATCAGGTGGGAAGTGCCATATCTTCTTTCTAAGCCTTTTTGGCCAGCAAGCTCATTCCCTAAGATAATCCTGCATCAGCTGGTTTTCTCCAGAATCTTTTACTTTCAACACAAAGCCTGCGTTTGGGTGATGTCTTGTTATTGGACAAGCAGAACTGAGTTTATTTCTGTAACTCACCAAAAACCCCATTTGGTTCTGTGTGTTTGAATGTGCCCCTTCAGAGTTCCCTCCCAAGGAGCCAGGTAAAAACTGATGTAATGCAGAGTTCTAGTGGTGGCAAGAAGGAAAGCAGGTGATACAGCAACCAAAAAACAACAACCCAAGAGAATTGCTGTTTATTATTCATTTATCACATTAAGATGGAAAAACAGGGCTGGGAATATGGCCTAGTGGCAAGAAGCTCTCTGTTCGATTCCCCAGCACCACATATATGGAAAACGGCCAGAAGGGGCGCTGTGGCTCAGGTGGCAGAGTGCTAGCCTTGAGTGGGAAGTAGCCAGGGACAGTGCTCAGGCCCTGAGTCCAAGGCCCAGGACTGGCCAAAAAAAAAGCAAGATGTAAAAACAAAGTCTGTAATAATCATCCCAGAGAATATACAGCAAACTCTTAAGGATAATAGCTTTCTCCCAGATGGCAAGAGTTCAATCACTGGCCTACATGAAGCATCATGAAAACAATAGTATCTCCTCTGGAAATAGAACTCAGTGTGGTCACTTTTCAACATTTTACCAAGTTTGTTATGAATCTTCCAAATTAAATTTAAGCTCCCCACATACACACAGCCAGTATACTGGATTTTTTTGTATATTCAAAAGATGCTCTTTCCTGCCAGGTGTGATTTGTGAAGTCCTATACCTACCCTACCCACTGTCATGGGAATTAACATCATCCCTATGGGGGAGGGGCAGCTGTGATTTCATTCCTGTGCTGGAAAAGTTCTTCCCTTGAATATCTTACTTCTGAAGTCTTTCTCAACTACTCAGGATGAAACACACAATGTCAAACGTCCACGCTTTGTCTTCTCATCAAAAGCCTTCACTGAAAAATAATATATCTCAAAATGGTCAAATACAAATACTAAATACAAATACTAAAAGCTTTTATGCTGTATAACCTGAAAATTGAAAAGTCTAAACTCTGCCTGAACAAGTTATCATGAGACAAAACCAACCTCAAAATATAAGAAATTACAGGCAGTAGTCCTTTTTATCCCCAGTCCCGGGGCTTGGACTCAGGGTCTTGGGTGCTATCCCTGAGCCTCTCTGTGCTCAAGGCTAGCGCTCTACCACTTGAGCCACAGTGCCTTTTCCAGCTTTTTCTTAGTTTGTTGGAGATAAGAGTCTCATAGACTTTGCTGACTAGGCTGGCTTTGAACTGCAATTCTCAGATCTCCACCTACTAAGTAGCCAGGATTACAAGCGTGAGCCAGCAGTGCCCAGCAGCCGCAAAGTTTTTCACAGTCACCTGCAGCTTAATCATAACTGGGGTGTATTCTAAGGGCTGTGTTGTTGCCATCCCACTGCTGAGCAAACATCACACAGCTCACTCACATAAACTAAGCTGGCTATGACATCACTAGGTTACACAGTCTTAGGGGGCCATTGTTATATTTGTGACCTGTCATGGGTTGAAGTGTCATTATGAAGCACATGACTACATTGAAATGAGCTCTTCCATATGAGAGAAAAAGACTCATTTTCCATGCATAAGGATGAAAGAAACTAGAATGTTCATAAATACATTCACCATGTTTATCTAAAGAACATCTTGAGATTCGTGGGAGTTTTTATGCCTTATATAATATTGTATCCACTAAATGCCTTCCCCTGGCCATATTCCAAGAGCTTTTAAATTGTTAGGTCTACAGACAACTACCAAGGCTCAGAAGTCTGTGAATGCAGATTTAATGATTCGGGGGGGCGGGGGTGCTCATTCACTACTGTCTCATCTCTATCCTTCTAATACACACTGTCACTATGGTTTCTTATAACTACACAGAAAAATGGACAACATGGAAGAATATTTCTGGCAAGGTACTGAGAACAAAATAAAGAACTAATTTCCTTTAGTCTTCATTTTTACCTACAGGTTAGATGAGGAAGTGCAGATCACTTGCGAATATAATAACCACAAACAACTCTGCACTAATATAACATTAGACACCAGGGCTTCACAGCTATTCAGACCATGTTCACCACGAACACTGAAGTTATTTAATAAAATTGAAGATGACTTTTCAATCCGGGACACTAAGAACTTTGTATATCCCCTTGCCTATATTTTTCATGGTGATTAGCTCTTTTTTTTTCCCCTCACAGACACTGGTATGCTGCTTAAAATAATATTTGTGGCTTTACTCACCATCTGTCAAAGGGAGACATGTTGATTTTATTAAAGCAAGTTGGGTCTGCATTCTTTCTCTGTTACTGTTACAGGTAGACCTGACAGGCATATGATCTTTTGTTTGCAAACACTCTCCTCTAGATGGAAGCTAGTTAAGTAAGTTTAATTTTTTACCTGCTGGACAGTTGCACTCAGAAGGTGTTTCTCTTGTGATTCTTAGTTTAGCCATGTGTTTGTAGGATTCCTGTAGGAAAAGAAGATATATTAAGAGCTAGCAGTAGTATTCCAGTTCTGTGAGTTCTTCAGGGACTCTTCCTCTGTGGCTGTTAATAATTTTTGATAGCCTGCACAAACAGCATTTATGTAAGTGCATGGATCTTAGACAATGCTAACAGTACTCAAGACATAATTTTGTTTTTAATTTAAAAAGCAAATTACCATTGACATAGATTGATAGATTTGGGTAACACCTTTCTTCATTATTCAACTATCACCACCCTCTCCCTGCACAGCCAAGGCAAAACCCTGGCACTAACAATGCAGCTCATGGCAATGTGTGTCCTATCAATAACAGCCAATGTTGTAGACATACTTTATCACATTCAGGCTGCAACTACTGCATCTCTCCACTGGCAGAAAAACTACCCTCTCCCTACTGGAGTCTAAGTCATCTTTAAAGGAATCCCTTTCAATTCTCCATTCATCAATATCTGAGTACAACCTCTGTTAACTCTCCCCCTCCAAAAAACAAAGGAAAACTTTTTTTTCCAATTTTTAAAACATTTAATATGAAAAGAATTCTGAGTTAAATGAATTTTTAAATCTATAGGCTTATTTCACTTTTAAGAGTGAGTACCATTCTCTACTGATAAGGCCTAACCTTATCAAATGAAAAACAGATGTAAGCATTACAATGAATATTCTCCATACAACTGAGAATGCTGTCAGCCCAGACTCCACAAAACTAAACAGCCGGGCAAAGCCCCTGCTGCCATTGCAGCATGCAATCCTTAAGGAAGACAGAGGGAAGACCCTACAGACTTGGAGAGAAACCAAGGAAGAGACTTGAATAAATAGATACCACAGAGGCTCACACATCCCATATCAACTGTATAACTGGTAAGGTTGGTGGCGGATCCTGCAGACTGATCGCACCTGTGCAAAATTCTATCCATGTGCAACTCCCCCTCGCGCAAGGCCCAGCCTCACACACCTGAGCCAGGCAGGAGTCGCTCCAATCGAGTCGCTCTTGTACTATGACCTTTAGCTGATCCACCTTCTCGAGCAGCAGGGGAACGGAGGGCGCCCCCTTAGCAGATTCCAGGGCGAGACTCCTTGCCTGAAGGTCGTTGGTTTTCACCCCAAGGTACAGACAAGAAATCACGGCCACTCCGGAGAGGAGGGTCGTCTGGGTGGTGCATGGGGGCCTGGCGCAGGTGCAATGCTGCCTGGAGGGGCTGGGCTCTTTGGATCCGGGCTCTTCGGATCCAGCCTCTCGCCCTGCTCCCTTCTCCATGGGCTTCTTCACCAGCATGGTCGGGGGGGGGGGGGGGTGTTCCTCTGGCCACCTTCTACCTCCTGCCAAGACAACTGGCCAGAGGAGAAGGGACAAGTCCTCCAAAGTTGTCCTGGCGGCTGCACAAGTAGTTGGCGGAGTAGGCACCAGGCAGGCGTGGTGAGGGACCCGTATGGGGCTCACTGCCCAGACCCGGAGGCAAGGACCATCCTCAGTCTGTGCCTTTCCTCCCAGCGGGGAGAAAAACAAACAAAAATAAATAATGCTCTCCTCCGCACTCCTCTGCTCTCCTCAGCTCTCCTCCTCTGCTCTCCTCTGCTCTCCTCAGCTCCTCCTCTGCTCTCCTTTTAGCCTCTTCTCCTCCTCTGCTCTCCTCCTCTGCTCTCCTCCTCCTCTGCTCTCCTCCTCCTCCTCAGTTGGATGATAAACTTGGCTTCCGGTGTGTTAGGGAGATAGAAGCTTAAATGTAGAGGAGGGAAATGGGTTTCAAATGTACCCTAAGTGCATCAAGTAATGAAAATGAGTACTTCATTTGTGGCTCTGCAGCAATCTAACATGTCCTCGGACCCTGTTCATGCCAATAAGATAGAGGAGAGTTGTGTGACAGATCTCTGGTCTTGCAAGCTTTAGGTTGGAATAGAAAGGGAACTAGATGTTTCTGAATGTTTATTCAAGGTCCATCCACCCACTTCCTCACTTTCAGCCCTCCCACTATGTTCCTAAGCTTCAAGGAAATAAGTTTTTCTGTTCTCTCACCTGATCAACTCCATTCCCCCCATGTATGGTCCAGTGCCAGGTGCTAGCAAGATCAACAGGGAGCAAGGTGTGGATACTGCTCATTGGGAGCTGCAGGCTTGCTGTGTTGGCTGGTCCCTCTGGAAGGAATGCTGGTTTAGTATGGAGACTTTCTGTCACTGTCCTTTCAGAGCTGTTGGAAATTCATTTCCCATCTCCTCCCCAGTTCATGCTTACTCCTTGTAAATGAACTCGGTTATAAATCACTCAACCCCTGTCTCCAGCTCCAGATGCTCTGATGTGGGCTGCTTCTCCACAGCCTGTCTCTTGCTATAGAGGATGTCTAGCCTGTGGTGGAAAATGTATACTCACTGACCAGAGTAACACATACAAGGGCTTTATTTTCTTGGAAGATCTCCTTGGTAGCTCTCACTTTAGCATAAATTGGATGGAGGGCCAATTCAATCTAAGCTGAAACAAAGAGTAGAGTGTGGAGTTACTCACATGAGTCAAAATTAGTTTCAAGAAAATGGAAACAAGGATTCTGTATTTTCTCCTTTTTTGTTTTCTTTTTTTTTGTTGTGTATGTTTGTTTATAGGTCTTTGGGAGGGTAAAGGGAGGCACAGAAATGGAGGGACAGAGGGTGAACAAATGCAGCAATGGTACTCAGTGGACACTATTTGAAAATGAACTATACAACTTATGGGTAGGATTGGAGGGAAAAACCGGGAGAGAGGGAGGGAAGGGGTGACATTGTCCAAAAGAAATGTACTCTTTGCCTGACTTAACTGTAACCCCTCTGCACATCACATTGATAATAAAAAAAATTTAAGGTTAAAAGATACCTGAGATTCTGGTGGGTATGATTGCCTCCTCTAAGTGTAAAGCTACTGAAGAGCTGAGCTCTGCTATTTGGCTTCCTGCCTGCCCTCATTGAAGGACTGGTTAGGAAACTCCTAACCTGTATAAATCTAGCTAAAAGCATTAACCTCTGAGTTCTAAATTCCTGAGAGGAAACAATAGGTGACTTTTTGGAAAACTCAGTCTATAGTATCCAAAGGAAGTGATTTCACTGTGGTATTTCTATACATTCCTCAAGCATCTGAAATTCTGATTCTATTCTGAATCCCCCTTCGTAACCTGCGTACAATTCCTTTATGACCTTTTTCCCCTTAATGTGCCAAATTTATCATGTTCTCCCTCTCACCCTGCATTTTCTCCTGCCTCCTGATGGCTTCCAGTCCTTATTCAGATTTGTAGATTTTGCAAAAGAGAAACTATTTGTCTGATTTCACTTTAGTGTTATCTACTTTTTGGAAATATTCCCTAGTCCTGACAGAAGTGGTTACTGCATCCTTCCTTGGGCTTCTCAGTAAACTTTTCAGTTGAGCAGCCCACTGTGGAATTGGCTCAGGAAAACATGTGAAGCTCCAACACCTACAGAAAGTGCTACACAGGCTTGTAACTCCTTGAGGGTTAAGGAGCCGCCCACGTAAGTTCCTTTTGAGTATGAGTGCACTTAGTGTAGTGAATCTACTTCTAAGAACATACTGCTGGCAATATCAAGACTGTCACACAGTGAAGGAAGCACAGCCTATTGAAGTTACTTACCTCTCTAACTTTTCACTCCCTAGGCAGCTAAGTATTATCTGAAGATGGACACCGTGCATGATTTAGCAAAGAGCTAACTTGCTGGAGCTGACGTATCCTACTTAATAGGCTTTTGAGATCTAAGCCTGTATTCTATACTGGTTCATTCAAAACCTCTTCTACTACTACCAGGGATATTTTGTTCCTGTCCCTACTCAATTCCTTTTGGACATTGAGCTCCCATGTGTGGGAGGTTGCAACAGCTTTTCCAATAGTCCCATGCACTGTGAAAGACTGCATGCTAGTGTACCAAATCCAGGTACTAGCGTCCCGCTTTTGCCCACCTCTGCTGGTATTTATGCTTCATCCCAAAGAAGGTCAGAGTCTTCTTCCCTCAGGCCATTTGAGTACTTTTTTGGTTAGGTACTGGCTGTGTGTTCTTGGTCCTCTTTACATTAGAGGCCTGGGATGGGTTCATAAGCCATTAGGTACAATCAGGATTCGGGCTTGGGTCTTCCACCTTCATAGCCCAAGCCACTTACAACCCTTGGGTGTGTTAGTAGAATAGTAATTACCTTCCACTGAGTGGAAGCCAGAGGGGCTTTTCCTAACCAAATACAAGGATGGGATCAGAAGTCCCCCAATTGAAAAGCTTTGTTTGGACAAATATTCAAATAACCTCTGTTTCATATTCTCTTCCACAATCAAGCCAAAGACATTTATCGTGTGCTGTCCTACTTTGTGTGGCCAGTGTGATCTCAGCTATGGACACACTGGGTTCTGGCCTATGTGTCCATGGGGTGGACTCTTGGCTCTCTGGTGACCTGTGTTGCAGGAGTCTCTGGTCTGATGGTCATGCTAGAGTGCATTACTGATGACAGTCTCCAGTCAATGGGAGTTCTGCCTTTCAGGCTCCTTGTATAACCCTCTGGTCTTTGGTCATTGCTCTCATCAGCCCATGGCTCCCTTGTCTAGCCCTGGTGCTTGAAGAGCCTCTACTCCATACCTCATGTGCTTAGGCTTAAGTCTTTAGTAGAACTAGATCCAGTTCTTATTCCCAAGTACTAGAGGGAATTATGAGGTTTCAGGGAGAAGATTCTGAAACATCTAAGAATCCCTTAGCCTCTGCCAGCACCTGTCACCATAGAACGCTGCCCTGGGCTCCTTAAAGCCATTAGGGCTGCTTCAGACATTCTGTTTTTTGCCCTCTCCATAGTCTGTATCTGTGAATGTGGATAGAGGCCTAGCAACTTGCCAAAGTAGAGCATGTAGAGATTGGCAGTGTGTCTCATTGTTCCCATGGAGAAGGAGGCCAAGTAGCTGAACACTTTATTTCTTTTTTTCTTTTCCTCCTGAGAAATTGGGTGGAGTGAACTGGCCTCTAGGTGGGTCTACCATAAAAAGACCTCACAAACGTCTAGGCTTGTGGAGTCAAGAAGTCTTAAGAGACAGGGAAGTCTTTCAAAGTATTTAAGATGTCTTCAAAGAAGCAGGGAATTTTGCAAGGTTCAGGTACCATCTTAATTTCCAGCCTTTTAAGCCAAAGGTCTGCTAAGCTTAGTATGCATTTTAAAAGTCTTTCCTGGCAGCTTGGAGTGAGACTTAGTCGTTGAGTACTTGACTAGCATGCATAAAGCCCTGTGCTTGATTCCCCAGTACCACATAAACAGAAAAAGGTGGAAGTAACTCTGTGGATCAAATGGTAGAGCACTAGCTTGATCACAGAGAGGCTCAGTGACAGAGCCTAGACCCTCAGTTCAAGTCCCAGTACCGGCCAAAAATCTTTCCTAGTAGTCATAAAAGTGCTCAATCAGGCACCAAGCCAATATAGCTGTCACTAGGACTAAAGGTGGTTCAGTACAATCTTGGCTGCTTGAACTAAGATAGTCTCTCTCTACAGAAGGTCATGATGCTCCTATAAAGTGAAATTAAAACCCTGTGGGAGCTACTAAATTCATATTTTGAGAACTTCAGTTCACAAGCCCTTCCCCATCCTTCAATTGCTGGTCACGTTGAAGACTAGAGCCTCAGACCAGAACACAGGAAATTGAGGGGCACATTTCCCCCTTGCTAGCAGAACAGTGGCTGAGTTGTTTGTGGCCTGAACAGGGTCATGGTCATGGGACAGGTTCACAGGGAGCTTGAGAATTCAGTGGAGTGCGTGATACAGGTCTAGCAGGTCTGGTAGCCTAATGTCTGAGTCCCTGCCCCTACCTCTAGGAATTCATAGGAGCCTATTACATGGATCTGCAGGTGGAGTTTCACCTCTATGAGTTTTCACAGCAAGATGCCAAAGATGACACCAGTTAGCCTCAGTAGCCATTGTTCAAGAGCAACAATCGAGAGCCTATACTCTTGTGTTGGCCCAAAGGTTCACTAAAGGAATGATTGTGGGATGGCACTCCAGGGCATTTTCTGACTTCAGAGAGAAACAGGAGTTCTCAGCACCCACAGTGGCCATTTGAACATGCCTACAGTGCTCAAACAGCATCTTATAGTAAATGGCAACCTGTAAAATAGCCACAGGAGCCTTCGCTTCATTTCCAGTTACTTGGCATTTTCTCTGACCTCGGACACTGGATGGACTGATGCAATACTGTGTGGCCAGAGGATGGTATAGATTCTATGCAGTGCTGCTGTCTCCATGCACCTTAGGGTGGAGCCTCATTCTGGGTGTGGAGCTTGGTTTGGGCTGCTTGTGCCCATTTCTGTACAGGGAAAACAAGTCTTGTTCTCAGGTTTGTTTTCAAAATAGTGGTTGGAAAGAGGATTCTCAATTTGAGGGTGGAGACAGATGAATTCAGATGGTGGTTCTTGATCTACTAACATTGGGAACATGGTATCTAATTTTTGGTTGGGGCCTATATTTACAAATATTAGAAAAAATACAATGAACTTTCTCAATTCAGAGAAACCTTTTCTCATAAGACATGTATGAGATCACACATCTTTTGAATATATAATTGATACATATATATAATAAAGCATACATTATTTCTATTACACATTCTCAAGTGGAAAATTAGCAAAGTGGGCGGTGTCCTTGCTTTGCTGCCTTGAAAGGTAAATTTCTATGAACAGCTTATAAAGATGAAACACATAGAAATGCTACAGAACCTACTGTAGACCTATGTACATGGTTGATCAAAACCTCTTTTCCATCAACGTATATTGCTTAAAAGTTCCTGCTTTGGCTTGGTGCCTTGGGTCTTTAGGAAAACTGGAACTGGTTTGGGATAAAGGATTTGTAGAGCGTAAGGTTTTATGTTAAACTGGGTTTTCAAGATGGAGTTATGCCACACCCTAGACCCGGGATCCTGATCTCATCCAGGCCGAGGACTGAGCGTAGCACCTGGGCTGAGGACTAAGCACAGCACCTGGGAGCAGGACTGAGTGCAGCACCAAGGCTGAGGACTGAGCCCAGCAACCAGGCCCAAGACTAAGCACAGCACCTGGCATCCTGATCTCGACTAAGCCCAGCACCTGTGATCCAATCCTGATGGAATCCAGGCCCAGGACAAAGCACAGCACCCAGGATCCTGAGCTAATAATTCAGGAACAAGGACTGAGTGCAGCACCCGGGATCCTGATCTAATAATTTGGGCTCAAGGACTAAGCACAGCACCCAGGCCCAGGACTGAGCGCAGCACCCGGGATCCTTATCTAATCCAGACTGAGGACTGAGCACAGCACCTGAGATGAGGACTGAGTGCAGCACCCAGGATCCTGATCTCATCCAGGCCGAGGACTGAGTGTAACACCTGAACTGAGGACTAAGCACAGCACCTGGGAGCAGGACTGAGCCCAGCACCTGGGACGAGGACTGAGACCAGCATCCAGGCCCAAGACTAAGCACAGCACCTGACATCCTGATCTCATACAGGCCCAGGAATAAGTGCAGCACCTAGGACCAGGACTAAGCCTAGCACCTGTGATCCGATCCTGATGGAATCCAGGCCCATGACAAAGCACAGCACCCGGGATCCTGATCTAATAATTCAGGCTCAAGGACTGAGCGCAGCACCCGGGATCCTGATCTAATCCAGACTGAGGACCGAGCGCAGCACCCGGGAGCAGGACTCAGCGCAGCACCTGGGACAAGGCTTAAGCACAGCACCCGGAATCCTGATCTCATCCAGGCCGAGGACTGAGCACAGCGCCTGGGCTGAGGACTAAGCACAGCACCTGGGAGCAGGACTAAGCGCAGCACCCGGGACGAGGACTGCGCGCAGCACCAAGGCCAAGGACTGAGCCCCGCACCCAGGAACAGGACTAAGCCCAGAACCCAGGATTCTGATCAAATCCAGGTCCAGGACTATGCCCAGCACCCAGTTCCTTATCTCATCCAGGCCCAGGACTAAGCCCAGCACCCAGGCCCACGTCTAAGCACAGCACCTGGGATCCTAATCTCATCCAGGCTCCTGATCAAATCCAGGACCAGGACTAAGCCCAACACCCGTGCTCCTGATCTAATCCAGACTGAAGACTGAGTGCAGCACCCAGGATCCTGATCTAATCCAGGCTGAGGACTGAGCACAGCACCCAGGCCCAGGACTAAGCACAGCACCCATGATCCTGATCTACTACAAGCTGCAGCACTAAGCGCAGCAATCAGGATCCTAAGCTAATCCAGGCTGAGCACTAAGCGCAGCACCCAGAAGCAGGACTGAGCGCAGCACCTGAGAGCAGGAATGAGCACAGCACCCGGGATTTTGATCGAATCCAGGCCCAGGACTCAGTGCAGCACCCAGGCCCAGGACTAAGCGCAGCACCCAGGATCCTGATCCAATCTAAGCCCAGGACTAAGCACAGCACCCAAGCCACAGGACTAAGACCAGCACCCAGGATCCTGATCTCATCCAGGCTCAGCACTTAGCGCAGCACCCAAGCTCCTGATAGAATCCAGGCCCAGGACTAAGTACAGCACGGAGACCCAGGACTGAGCGCAGCACCTGGGATCCTGATCTAATCCAGACTGAGGACTGAGCGTAGCACCCGGGAGCAAGACTGAGCGCAGCACCTGGGATCCTGATCTCATCCAGGCCCAGGACTAAGCCCAGAACCCAGGCTCCTGATCGAATCCAGGTCCAGGACTAAGCCCAGCAACCAGGCTCCTGATCTCATCCAGGCCCAGGACTAAGCCCAGCACCCAGGCCCACGTCTAAGCACAGCACCTGGGATCCTGATCTCATCCAGGCTCCTGATCAAATCCAGGACCAGGACTAAGCCCAACACCCATGCTCCTGATCTAATCCAGACTGAGGACTGAGTGCAGCACCCGGGATCCTGATCTAATCCAGGCCGAGGACTGAGCACAGCACCCAGTCCCAGGACAAAGCACAGCACCTGTGATCCTGATCTACTACAAGCTGCAGCACTAAGCGCAGTACCCAGGACCCTAAGCTCATCCAGGCTGAGGACTAAGCACAGCACCCAGAAGCAGGACTGAGCGCAGCACCTGGGAGCAGGAATGAGCACAGCACTCTGGATCCTGATTGAATCCAAGCCCAGGACTCAGTGCAGCACTCAGGCCCAGGACTAAGGGCAGCACCCAGGATCCTGATCCAATCCAGGCCCAGGACTAAGCGCAGCACCTGGAAGCCTGATCAAATCCAGGCCCAGGACTAAGCACAGCAGGACTAAGACCAGCACCCAGGATCCTGATCTCATCCAGGCTCAGCACTTAACGCAGCACCCAGGCTCCTGATAGAATCCAGGCCCAGGACTAAGTGCAGCACTGAGACCCAGGACTAATCACAGCACCCACACCGACAGCCAGACCCAGGCCCCTCATTTCATCCATGCCCCCGATCTCATTTAGGCCCAGGACTAAGCACAGCACCCTGGATGAGAACTAAGCGCAGTACCAAGTCCCACATCCAGACCCAAACGCCCAGGCTCCTGATCTAATCCAGGCCCAGGACTAAGCCCAGCACCCGGGCCCAGATCCAGGCCCAACACCCAGGCTCCTGATTGAATCCAGGCCCAGGACTAAGCACAGCACCCTGGATGAGGACTCAGAGCAGCACCCAGTCCCACATCCAGACCCAAATGCCCAGGCTCCCAATTGAATCCAGGCCCCAGGCTTTGGCCTAGGCCCCCTCCTGACCCCCAGTGACCCCCCATGACCCCGAACCCCCCGTGACCCCCGACCCCCTTTACGTGGGCTTCCCGCTCTCGACCTACTGGGCCACCAGCTCCTCCGAGCACCAAGAACATCACCCACTTCTCATGGTACCACAGCTCCTCCGTCTGCGGCCGGCTGACTGTGGGCTTGAGACCAGGCATGACCCCTGACCCCTGACCCCGACCCCCCCCTCCAGGGTGAACCCACCTGCACTCCAGCACCACACCAGCGCCATGCCCGTAACATGCTGTGTGTCCGGCCACTCAGCCTGCAGACAAGAGGTTCCCAAGGTGTGACCTCTGACCCCGGCCGGGGTCATGACCCGTGACCCCTCCTTCCCCGGGTCAGGGAGGGGTCACAGATCCCTGAATCCCCCCCTTCCCGTCCTCAGTTGCCTTTGGGGGGGATTGAGAGGGTTGATGGGGTGGGCGACAGGGTCGGGGGGCCATGGGGTCATGGGGGTCACGGGGTCAGGGGTCACGGGGGCCTCACCTGGAGAGCATGCGGCAGGCGTTGTCCTTCTCTTCTGCCTTCCCCAGGATCAGGTTGTCCACCGCCTGTGTGGGGGGTGACGGAGCTGGGGGTAGCAAGCACCAGTACCCCCATGGGTGGATGGATGGAGCTGGGGGTACCAAGCACCAGTTCCCTATGGTGGATGAAGCTGGGGGGTATCAAGCAACAGTACCCCATGGGTGGACAGAGCTGAGGGGTACCAAGCACCGGTAACCTATGGTGGATGAAGCTGGGGGAACCAAGCACCAGTACCCCACGGGTGGATGGGCAGAGCTTGGGGGTACCAAGCACCAGTACCCTATGATGGATGGAGCTGGGGGAACCAAACACCAGTACCCCATGGGTGGATGGAGCTGGGGGAAACCAAGCACCAGTACCCTATGGTGGATGGAGCTACAGGAGTACCAAGCACCAGTACCCCATGGGTGAATGGCGCTATGGGAACCAAGCACCAGTACCCTATGGTGGATGGGCAGAGCTGGGAGTACTGAGCACCAGTACCCCACGGGTGGATGGGCAGAGGTGGGGGTACTAAGCACCAGTACCCCACGGGTGGATGGGCAGAGCTGAGGGTACTAAGCACCAGTACCCATGGGTGGATGGGCAGGGCTGGGGGTACTAATCACCCAGATGGACGGACAGGAAGGACGGACAGACAGTGGGGGGGGAGGGGGCGTCGTCTCTCCCTCACCACGACGGTGTCGGTGCCTATGACCAGGTCCAGAGCCTGGAGATCCTGTGGGAAGTGAGGGAGGGGGTCATGGGAGGGGTCATGGTAGGGGTCATGGGAGCTGACATGGGAGAGTTCATGTTTGGGTCATGTTAAGGGTCACGGGAGGGGTCAGGGGAGGGAGGGGATGGGGAAGGCGAGGTTGGGGGTGGGTGGATGCATAACTTGCCCCCCCCCAGGGCGCCCGGAAGTGGCCGTGGACAACCGGAAGTGGTCCCTGTCGCCGGAAGTGGCCTGGAATAACCGGAAGTGGCCCTCTTCTGAAGAACTGCGTGTCTCGGTTTACCCAATCAACCCCCCTGACTCAGTTTCCCCCCTGCCCCGGCCATCGTAACTCAGTTTCACCCCGTGACTCACTTTCCACCCCGTGACTCAGTTTTCCCCCCGTAACTCAGTTTCCCCCACCCCGCGTGACCTAGTTTCCCTCCGGCCCCGCCCCCCGTCCCCCACCCCCATGTGCCTCAATTTACCGCACCGCCCAGGATCTCCTGGCGCCATGGGGAGCTGCTCGCCAGCACCACGTGCCGCTCAAGCAGCAGCCCATCCAGCACCGGAAGCAGCACCATCCTCCTCGACCGGAAGTCCCCAATCTCAGCAAACCCCACAAGGAACAAAGAGCGACTGCCGCAACCAGGCCTCTGACTCAGACTTCCAGTGCCCAGCGGAATTCCCGCCCCTGCTGGAAGTCCCGCCCCGCGGCGAGCAGGGGTGCCCCCCCCCCCGGGGAGGGACCGGGAAGCACTGCGTGGCCCTTTCGACCAACTTGATGTGCCAAACCGGAAGTCCCGCCTCCCATCGAGCACGGAAGGAAGTCCTGCCTCACGGAATACAAGGCCCCTGGAGAGCCCAGCAAGTGCTATTTTTGCCATTCATGGGCACTTCTGGTACGCGACAGGGAGTCCTGCCTCCTGGCGAATGCAGCAGGAAGTCCCACCTCACTGCAGCTGGACCTGGAGAACGCACAGCAGCTGCCATGTCCCCTCTCGGGGCCTCCCGGGCCTCGTTTCTGGTGCCAGGCAGGAAGTCGGGCCCTCCACTTCTGTGCCAGGGTCCTCCATTTCCGGGCTCTCCCCATCTGGTTTCTCCAATATCATCACCAATATCATACTGAACACAGCATACTTGGCATAGTTGCTGTTCCTCCCAGGAGGGCTAGGCATTTCCTCTGGTGGTTGCTCAAGAAAGTTGATGGCAAAGAGCAGCATCTTAGACACTTACCAAGGTGAGGTGAAGGACATAACAAAGAGCTTCGCTTCTTCCTTTCTCTTCCATGTGCTTAGTTTCCCCCCCCCCCCCAATGTTATCTTATAAAGTCTGGAGACTGCATTCTTCTTTCTATGAAAAATTTCTGCCCAAGATATATTTTGGGAGATGTGTTTTATCTAGAGATGTTTGACTTTTGTCTTGGATGAAGGTCGTGGCACCTTGGTATCATTGCTGTGTAGACAGTTGTTTGAGTTTTTCTGGCACTCAGAGCATGTGGATGTGAGTCCCTCAAGTGGCCATTTCAGTCTGAATGCAGGTAGGTTGCTTTCATTTGCTTTGGAATTTCCACAGGTGATGCCTTGGTGCCCCCAGAGAGACAGCCCCCAGGCTGACATCTCAGGACTCATTTTGGTCAGGACCAATGTTGGCTCTGAGGAGGCCAGGCCCCTATCTGGAGACTTGTAGAGAAATTTGAGTGCTCCGTTGGCAAAGGTCACCTGGTGGCCTCCATTACTTGATGTGAGAAGGTCGGGAGCAGTGTTATTCTTGGGGTTAGAAAGCTGATTTTTATAGCATTCAAGTCTTCTGTACATGGACTAGTTGTTGAAGAATATTTTTCATGTTTAAAATGAACAAAGCCACCGGAGATAAACTGTTCAGGCCATGTATTGATAAACATGTATTCTCTGGGTGTGGGGAGGTTTCCTTCTCCAGGGTTATATTTAATCTTCCATGATGCAGAGAGATGTTGATCAGCTCTAAACATACAGCCTCCAATCACTTCTGAGGTTCTTAGCTTAGCAGCCATCACAGGGGTTGAACCGCCTCCTGGGGGGTAAACCAGAGTGCTATGTCAAGAGTCAATACAGAAAAGCAGTGGGGTCTTTTCAGCGTCGAAATTTTCCTTGTGAGAGCTCACATTATTAGGTCTATATAGATATGTTCCAAAACACTAACGTGTCTACTGTTTCTCTCAAATTTCTGCACAGTTCTGCCACCAGTCCTCATTGTGAGTTACAATGACGCTATGTAAAGTGGTACAGGTGCTGTCAGCACCATCTGCTTGGTCAGTGTAACATTTTCAGGTGCTTCGTAGACCTTGAACTTTGAAATTGACCATCCAGTAAGGCAGATATGTTCTGCATGAGTTTACTTTTTCTCACTCCTCTCTTTCTGCTGCTAGTTCCTCTGGAAGTTGATTCTACATAAAGAATCTGATCATATAGGCATTGTATGCATTATTTGCTGAGTGGATATACAGCATTGATATCTATTAAAGGAAGGTCAAGAGATTTCTGAGCATCATCTCCACAAAGCAGGAAAAACAGCAACCAAGGGATGAGATGAATTCCTCACAGAAGGTCAGCATTTCTATTCAGATGGGGGTACCCTTCTGCTATGGAAGAATGGTTTGGAGGCTGTTGTGACATCACTTGGAATTCTTCCTTCACCTGCAGTTTCAGATTTAGGCTTTTGTTCCTCCCATCCTGTGAACTGATTACATGTAATATGCTTGGTATGGCATGTGTGCAGACTTGTGAGTCAGTATCCCTCAGATACCTGAGAAGGGCTAGCTTGAGCTGGGGGATCTAGAGGGAAGTATGAGTGTCTGTCTACTGTGGACTCTCAGTGAATAGGAACAACAAAAATGTTCATTACCTTTCACAGAAGTGTTTCAGAGTGTGGGCAGTGAGGTTTGAAGCTACATGTGTTTTCAGTCATCACTGGTTTTTTCAGTCAGATCAGAATATTTCTTGAAATAAATGGAGTTTGCCTCACAAAAAAGTCTTACCATACACATGGCCAAATATTCTCTGCCTAATCATGAGGTGTCTCTCAGATCTCCTGTTTCAGGAGTGCTTGCTGAAATGGAGGATGGAAATCTGTCTTTTGTAACATGCACATTTCATAGTCACACTCTGCAGCTAGCACTTCTGTCACGTAACTTTTCCAAAAGAACTTGATAGTTCACACAACCCCTTAGAGCAGAAAAGTGGTTTGGCATTATTTAGCCAAGCAAAACGAGGGAGACATATTTAAAGATTTGTATTTCAGTAACCCCTCCTCATTGGAGTAATCAACAAAGGAAGACTGCTTTGGCTCTATTTCTTTTCTTTTTTTTTGCCAGTCCTGGGCCATGAACTCAGGGCCTGAGCACTGTCCCTGGCTTCTTTTTGCTCAAGGCTAGCAACCTCCCATTGGAGCCATAGCACCACTTCTGGCTGATATATATATATATATATATATATATATATATATATATATATATATATATATATATATATATATATATATGGTGCTGAGGAATCGAACCCAGGGTTTCATCTATTTGAGGCAAGTACTTTGGCCACTAGGCCATATTCCCAGCCCCATGGCTCCATTTCTTTTTTAGCAACATATGACAGTGATACTTTTGTCCTAATTACAAATCACACATACACAGAACATGTTTATTACACAAATAAACACCAACCACAGCAATACATGGACTCAAGTCTCTCTAGACTCCTTTCCTCCCTTTCTTCTCTTCCCATCGAATTCTATTATGGAAGATATTTTTAGGAAAGGTCACAAAGTTTCTTAAGTTTTAAATTTTATTAGCTTGAGGGATATTTTTCTTTTTCTCCCCCCCCCCCCATATTAGAGGTATGTTTTTCTTTTTAAGAAAAGCAATCAAGTTAGATTCATAATATAAAGACATTCCCCAGCCCTCCGGTCTTTGAGTCTCCTTTATTAGTGCAATGATTTCTAAGGAAGCCAATCAGAGGCAATCTCACCCCCGTTTTGCCAAACCTATCTGATAAAGCTATGACATACCTGGCTAGTTTTGAGGTGACCTGTGTCCCCTTTTTCTTCTCCCTAAGTAAAAAGTCCTTTACACACAGACTGTGCACAATCTCAGAAATGCTACAAGGTGGAAAACAGATGTGTACAATTTGCTTTTGTTTTACTACAGAATATGAGTTTAAAATGTTATTAGATACTAATGTGCCAACCTCTTTCCATCTGTGACTCATTAGCCCGATTTAGTCCAAATTTTATATATAAACCTCATATTTATGTAACAAAGAACAAAAACAGATACAAACAAGGAGTCTATGTGGATCAGAATCTTGATTAGTGGTGAGAAATCATCATGTCACTGGGAACAGAATTATCTACCAAATAATTCTAAGAGTCTTTTAGCAGCACACATGGTAGGCCTTTCAAATATTTTGAAGTTGAATGTATAAATAAGCCACTCCCTATATATAGATTTGAGTGTGTCCATCAGCTTGCTGTGTGATTTTCAATTTCCCTTCTTTCCCCCACCCCCATGAAATCAAAGTTTTTAACTTGATTTGGCTTGCTAATTTAATTGAAAAAGTGAAGTGCACAGGTAATTATCACCTAGAAAGATTCTTTTCCTCAAACAGGAAATCTTTATTTGGGGACTCGGGTTTTTTATTTCTCAATGTCATTAACCAGGAAAATAACTACCTTGTAGAAGCTTAGAGCAAAGATTTCCTAAGGGATGTGGATGTTTACATGTAGCAAAGTAAAAATAGGACATGTGGAAGGATTCTTATCCTGAGCTGCAACATTTAAAAATGTCTACTTTTCAAACTGGTATAAAAGTAACACTCATGGTACAAGCTGGGAACATTCAAAGGAAATGTTTCCTAAGATGCTAGTGTTAATTAATGTTAAATAATTTTAATTCTTCTTTTGTCTTGGTGTTTTAACTAGGCATGGGCACTATCCCTTAGTTTTTGGTTCAAGGAGGGCAATCTATCCCAATTGAGCCAATGCTCCAATTCCAGCTTTTTAGTGGTTAATTGGTCATTGACTCGTGGCACAAATTACAGGCATGAGGCACCAGTGTCCTGCTTTCAATATTTTTAAAGACTGATATATGGAGAGGTAAAATGCAAGTTGCATAAAATTCTACTTATTCCACTTGTAATAGTAGTGAACCCTATCTTAGAGCAGTAGGCATCCTACGCTGCTTGCAGGAGTTTGCAAAGTGCTGGAGCTGCTCATGGCCAGAATGTCCAGATTTCCTTAGGTATTCACACAGAATTGAGTTCTTCTATGAGCTGTGCCATTACCACTCCCCATTATCATTATAGTCCTTTCTGAATAAACACTATGGACATATTTCAGTTGGTTTTACATTTCAGAAATTTTGCCTGGTACACAGATGGTTTGAGTAGATGTGGGGAGAAGAAAAGAGTATCTTCAGAATATCAAGATGGAAGAATTTAGGAATAAGCTGAAATAATTTGCACATATTTTCACCCTAAAATATTTTTAATTCTTTTATTTATTTTTTTAGTTATGTGGCTTGAACTCAGGACCTGGGTGATGTCCCTGAGCTTTTACAATAAGGGCTAGCAGTCTACCACTTCCAACCACATGCCACTTGTATTTGTTTGTTTGTTTTGTTTTGTTTTCTGGTTAATTGGATATAAGAGCCTCATAGACTTTCCTGCGTGAGTTGGCTTCAAACCACAACCCGCAGATCTTGGCCTACTGAGTAGCTAGGATTACAGGTGTGAGTCATCAGCACTAACCTTCAGAATTCTTAAGAAATAGACATTAACGTGTATATTATAGGCTACTTTATATAGTCCATATTCTGCCTGAGGGAACTTCATGAGTCATGCTGATACAATCTGAACAGTAGGTGACCACCTGAGCACTCTTATTTCTACAGTATCACATAGGAGTTAAACCCCCATCCTCTAGAAGAAATGATGTAATTGTACCTTAAAGGGATCTTTTTTGCTTGTGCAAGGCCTGGGCTTTGACCTCAAGGACTGGGCAATGTCCCTGAGCTTTGTGACTAAGGCTAACCTTCTAGCACTTGTGCCACAGCTTCACTCTTGGCTTTTAGTATGGGGCAATAAATAAGAGATGTGACTCTCCCAGACTTTTCAAATGTTGATACTCAGATCTCAGCCTCCTGAGCCACCAGCATCCAGCCTCAAAGTGGTCTTGCACAAATAATTCACAAAATTGCTTCCCACTATTTAGAGACCATAAATTCAGGACGAGATTGTTATTTTTATTGCATTCTCGGTGATGATGAGTATTATATGATTACATTATGGTCAGAAAATTCAACAAGGCAAGGAAAGATCCAGAAGTATCATCCTAGCCTTCTAATTCCAGAATTTTCTCATTATGCAATTGATGGATTTGTGGTCATTTTCTTTTCTACGTGTCATACAGTTTAAATATTAGAAAGCTTAAAAACAGTCGAACACTCAACACAATTAGGAAGTATGTGAGTGTTTTCTCTGCTAGGCCCTGGCGATTGAATGGTGAACAGAGCTCCAAGTTCCTAGAGTTCAAAACCCAGTGGGGAAGTGGGAGACGATAAGCAGGTGGCAGCACATGTAATAGTAAGCCTTAGGAAGGTAATGAAAGAGAGGGCCTACAAATCTAAAAAAATGTACAGCTCACGTGGGGTCAGAATAGCTACGGAGGACTTTCGGGCCAGGTGAATGGTACTGGAGGCTGGTACAGCATGAGGAAAGCCAATGACAGGCATTAGGGGGAGGCCACAGTGATCTCATTGTGCAACTGTGTCCTAAAGCGAGGGCTATGGAAAACCAATAGTTTCAAGGGCTCTTACAACACCAGAATTTGCAAGACTAAAATGCACATTTGGAAAGCAAAGATTTGTGGTTTTGATGGAAAATAACAAGTGGAGACTTGCCCTAGGTTTGTGTTTGTTAGAATGGAAGGCTTGTAGAGGGAAGAGGAAACAGCATAAAAGAGGAAACCAAGAAGGAAAAATCGACTTTGCTGGTCTGAAAACACAGATTTGAGCTCCGGGCGGCGTCCCGCCGCCGCGGCAGTGCCGGCACTGCCACAGCGCCTGGCACAGCAACCCGCACTCCACGCGGCTAAAGCACACAACGTAGACAAGCGAGAAATACTCCAGATGGCGGCTGAGCACGGACGACCTGACATCGCAGAGAAAGCGTGAGTGCCCCACGAAAGATATTCTCACTCGTGCCCACAGAGCAGCTTCTGGAAGGCATCTCTGCCCCCACCGCCGGAGCAAAGTGCCATCTTTGCCACTGGCATAGGGTCAGACCAGATTGGAACTGAAGCGGGCTTGGGGAAAGCGAGGTCAAAGAAGCCATCTTTGAAAAGGGCAGGAGGGAGGGAACAGTGAGAGCCAGTCAACCCAGGAGAACGCGCCCTGCCCTGGCGGAGGCGAGTCCTGGGCCGCGGCTTAGCCAGAGGTGCCCTGTCCTGCCCGCCGGAATTTCTAAATTTAAAGCAAAAGCTGCGAGCAGCTACCGGCGGCACGGAAACACCGGAGGGAGGAACAAACAGTTCCTGGGACAGCTAAACGGGCCCATCACAGAGGAAGCCCAATTCCCAGCCCAAAACGGAGCTGCGTTCCATAGCCACCTATGCCAAGGAGGCCGCCTCCCCCAGGCAAGCAACTCTCAGCCGAGCAAAACAGGCCAGAGGCGCCCCGCCCTGCTGAGTCCACAGCCTATTCAAATCCAGGCATCAAAGGCAGCGGCCCCACAGCAGACAGAGGAGCCACAGTTCCTGAGACTGCTCACGTCCCCATCTACAGAGGATGCCAACGCCCACCTGCAAGCTGTGCGAACCTCAGAGACCCAGGGTTGCACCAACAGGGGAAGAGGGTCAGAGCAGATCCACCCCTTGCATACTGAAATCAAGTCAAACCAGCCAATCAGGAAAATAGACTGCAGACCATTGCAAGGAAACCAGAGACTGGGGAGAGACCACCCAAACAAGGAGAACTCCATTCTTTTTTTTTTCTTTTCAAACATTTTTTAAAATGTTTTTTAATGAAGTAAAGAAGTCCATACAAGACCTAAGAAATGACATGGAAATTATCAGGAAAGACCAGTCAGAAGCAAAAGAGATTCGAAATCAAGTAACTAGCCTACAGTCCCGACTAAC
Organism: Perognathus longimembris pacificus; assembly: GCF_023159225.1. NCBI lineage: Eukaryota > Metazoa > Chordata > Mammalia > Rodentia > Heteromyidae > Perognathus > Perognathus longimembris. Next base: position 29,772,513 of record NC_063176.1, on the reverse strand, counting down.
TGAAGCAGAGGATCGAATTTCGGGAGCTGAAGATTCCTTAGATTCTATGGAGAAAGATCAAAAATCAATATAAATCCAGTCCAATCAACAAAACAGATCGCTACAGGAGATTCAAGACATGATCAGGAAGCCCAATTTAAGGATAATAGGTATTGAGGAAAACTTGGAGAAAGAGGTTAATGCATAGGCAACCTATTTAACAGAATATTAGCTGAGAACTTCCCAAATATCCAGAAGGAAAGGCCTATACAGAAACAAGAAGCATTTAGAAGCCCAAATCGACCAGACCAGAATAGGACATCCCACCGACACATTGTGATCAAAATAGCTTCAGCAGAATGCAAGGAAAAAATACTCAAAGCTGTTAGGGCAAAGAAAACAATCACATATAAGGGAAAAGCAATCAGAATTACCCCAGACTTCTCAGCAGAGACCATGAAAGCAAGGAGAGCCTGGAATGAAGTATACCAAACTCTAAATAAACATAACTACCAACCAAGAATTCTGTACCCAGCCAAACTCTCCTTCATAGCCGAAGGCCAAATAAAAGTCTTCCACAATAAGGAAAAACTGAAACAATATATCTCCACCAAACCAGCTTTACACAAAATCCTTAAAGATGTACTATACAGGGAAAATAATCAAGATCCCAACACAGACAGAGAAATGAACACTAATTAGTAAACATCAGAACAAGAAATGAGAAGACACAGCTTTAAACAAGATAGTGATGATGAAAGGAACAAACAATCATCTCTCAATCCTAACTGTCAACATTAATGGACTTAATTCTCCAATCAAACGACAGAGGCTCATGAATTGGATCAAAAATCAAGATCCATCTTTCTGCTGCCTCCAAGAGACACATCTATCCAGCAAAAGTAAACATCTTCTAAAAGTGAAAGGCTGGAAACAAATCTATCAAGCAAATGGCCCCCATAGCAGGCTGGAGTTGCAATCCTAGTATCAGACAAAATTGACTTCAAATTAAAAAAGGTAAGAGGAGACAAAGAAGGTTACTAAATACTAGTAAAAGGATCTCTCCTACATGAAGAAATAACCATTCCAAATATCTACACACCAAATGAAGGAGCACCCAACTTCATCAAACAAACACTACTGTCTCTAAAAACATTCATAGACCCAAACACATTGATAGTGGGGGACTTTAACACTCCACTATCACCTCTGTGCAGATCAACACGCCAAAAACTGAACAAAGAAACCACAGAACTAAACAATTGCATAGACCAACTAGACTTAATCGACATCTACAGAATATTCCACCCAGCAAGGACAGAATACACATTCTTTTCGGCAGCACATGGAACATTCTCCAAAATAGATCACATCTTAGGGCACAAAGAAAATCTGTACAAATTCAGAAGTATCAAAACCATTCCCTGCATTCTCTCAGACCACAACGGAACAAAATTAGAACTCAACTCAAACAGCCACCACAGAAATTGCTACAATTCATGGAGACTAAACAACACACTGCTGAACCATCAGAGGGTCACTGAAGAAATTAAAACGGAAATTCAAATGTTTGTGGAATTCAACCAAGTTGAGGACACAAAGTACCAGCTCCTTTGGGGCACAGCAAAGGCAGTACTCAGAGGAAAATTTATATCTCTGAGTGCATATATCAACAAACTGGAGAAACAGTAACTCAGTAATTTAAGGAAGCACCTTAATTTCCTTGAGAGAGAACAAGCCAAACCCCAAATGAATAGACGGAAGCAAATAATTAAAATCAAATCAGAATTAAATCAATTAGAGACGAAAAAAACATCGAAAGAATCAACAAAACAAAGAGTTGGTTCTTTGAAAAAATCAACAAGATAGACAGACCTCTGGCAAACCTGACCAAAAAACAAAGGCAGCACACTCAAATAAACAAGATAAGAGATAAAACAGGTAACATCACCACAGAAATAACTGAAATTCAGAAAATAATAAGGGACTATTTTGCAAACCTTTATGCCAACAAATTTGAGAACTTGGAAGAAATGGATGATTTCCTAGAAAAAATTCATATCCCCAAACTGAACCATGAAGATTTAAACCTCCTAAACAGACCCATATCCAGTATTGAAATAGAAATGGTAATAAATGATCTCCCATCCAAGAAAAGTCCAGGTCCAGACGGATTCACTGCAGAATTCTACAAGACCTTCAAAACAGAACTCACACCAATATTTCTCAAACTCTTCAATGGAATTGAAAGAGAACGTTCACTTCCAGACTCATTCTATGAAGCCAGTATAACCCTCATCCCAAAACCAGGCTGACACTCATCATGGAAAGAGGACTATAGACCGATCACCCTGATGAACATAGACGCAAAAATTCTCAACAAAATTCTGGCCAATCGACTTCAACATGTCATCAAAAAAATCATACACCAGGATCAAACTGGATTCATCCCAGGGATGCAAAGTTGGTTTAATATACACAAGTCAATTAATGTAATCCACCACATCAACCGGAGCAAGCTAAAGAACCACATGGTTTTATCTCTGGATGCGGAAAAAGCGTTTGATAAAATCCAGCACCCATTTATGCTAAAAGCCCTGGAAAAACTGGGATTCCAGGGAACATTCCTGAATATAATCAAGGCAGTTTATGACAAACCAACAGCAAGCATAACTATAAATGGTGAAAAACTAAAGCCATTCCCTTTAAAATCAGGAACAAGGCAGGGATGTCCACTGTCTCCCCTGCTCTTCAACATAGCACTAGAATTCCTAGCCAGAGCAATCAGGCAAGAAGAAAATATAAAGGGGATCCAAGTAGGTAAAGATGAAGTTAAACTCTCTCTCTTCGCAGATGACATGATCCTATACCTAAAGAATCCCATAGACTCTACCCCCAAGCTACTAGAGCTGATCCAAAATTTGGCAAAGTTGCAGGATATAAAATAAACCTTCAAAAATCAATGGACTTTCTCTATGCTAACGACCCAAAGACCGAGGCTGATATCAGGAAAGCAACGCCCTTTGCAATAGCCCCCAAAAACATAAAATACCTAGGAATAACCTTAACCAAAGAAGTGAAAGACCTCTTTGAGGAGAACTTTAAAACCTTGAAAAACGAAATTAACTCAGAACTAAGGAAATGGAAAAAGCTCCCATGCTCCTGGATTGGGAGGATTAATATAATCAAAATGGCAATATTGCCAAAGGCTATCTACAAATTCAATGCAATACCCATTAATATCCCAACACCATTTTTTGATGAAATGGAGGAAGCAATCCAGAAATTCATATGGAATAATAAAAGACCTAGAATAGCAAAAACAATCCTAAGCAGAAAGAACAGTGCTGGAGGAATTACAATACCCAACTTTAAGTTGTATTATAAAGCTATAGTAATAAAAACAGCTTGGTATTGGCACCGGAACAGGCCTGAAGACCAATGGAACAGAATTGAAGACCCGGGAATGAACCCACAGAACTACGCCTACTTAATCTTTGATAAAGGGGCTAAAACAATAGTTTGGAAGAAAGATAGCCTCTTTAACAAATTGTGCTGGAAAAACTGGCTCAATACATGCAACAAACTAAAACTAGATCCTTATATATCACCCTGCACCAAAATCAATTCCAAATGGATTAAAGACCTCGAAATCAAAACATACACCCTGAAAACACTAAAGGAAGAAGTAGGAGAAACACTTGGGCTCCTTGGCACAGGATGGAACTTCCTTAACAAAGACGCAGAAAAGCTACAAATGAAAGAAAGGTTGGACAAGTGGGACTGCATCAAACTGCAGAGCTTCTGCACGGCAAAGGACATAGCTCGCAAGATAAACAGAAAGCCCACAGACTGGGAGAAGATCTTTACCGGCCATTCAACGGACAAAGGCCTCATATCTAAAATATATGCAGAACTAAAAAAAATTACCTTCCTCCAAAACAAAACCACAAAGAACTAATAGCCCACTCATCAAGTGGGCTAAAGACCTACAAAGAGACTTCTCCCATGAGGAAATGAGAATGGCCAAGAGACATAAGAAAAAGTGCTCTACATCACTGGCCATAAAAGAAATGCAAGTCAAAACAACATTGAGATTCCATCTCACCCCAGGAAGAATGTCATATATCAAGAAAACTAACAATAACAGTTGTTGGAGGGGATGTGGCCAAAAGGGAACCCTAATCCATTGTTGGTGGGAATGTAAACTGGTTCAGCCACTCTGGCAAGCAGTATGGAGATTCCTCAGAAGGCTAAATGTAGAACTCCCCTATGACCCGGCAACCCCACTTTTGGGTATTTATCCAAAAAACCACAAACAAAATCACAGTAAAGCCACCAGCACAACAATGTTTATCGCAGCACAATTTGTCATAGCAAGATTCTGGAACCAACCCAGATGCCCCTCCGTAGACGAATGGATCAGGAAAATGTGGTACATATACACAGTGGAACTTCAAGAAAACGACAGCAGCCCTTGTATGTGTTACTTTGGTCAGTGAGTAGACATTTTCCACCACATGGCTAGACATCCTCTCTAGCAAGAGACAGACCATGGAGAGGCAGCCCACATCAGGCCATCTGGAGATGGAGATAGGGACTGAGTGATTTACACCTGAGTTCATTTACAAGGAGTAAGGATGAACTGGGAAGGAGGGGGGAAATGAATTTCCAACACCTCTAAGACGACAGTGACAGAAAGAATCCACACTAAACCACCATTCCTTCCACAAGGCCCAGTCAACACAGCAAGCCTGCGAGCTCCCAAGCAACTGTATCCACACTTTGCTCCCTGTTGATCTTGCTAGCACCTGGCATTGGGCCTTACATGGGGGAAGTGGAGCGGGTCAGGTGAGAGAACAGAAAAACTTATTTCCTTGTAGCTTAAGAACATAATGGGAGGGCTGAAAGTGAAGAAGGGAGTGGATGGAGCTTGAATAAATATTCAGAACCATCTAGTTCCCCTTTCTGTTCCAACCTAAAGCCTCCAAGACCAGAGATTTGTCACACAACTCTCCTCTGTCCTGTTGGCACAAACAGGGTCAGTGGACAACTTAGGTTGCTGCAGAGCCACACATCCATCAAGTACTCGTTTTTTTGTTGTTGGTTTTTTTTACTCTGTGAACATTTATTCTACTTCAAGTAACAAAACGTCCTAAGTCCCATGTTTTAATGTACAGTGATATAACACTCTGTAATACAAAATACAATGTACAGAAATTTCTTTTTTTTTTAAGTTTTTATTATAAAACTGATGTACAGAGAGGTTACAGTTTCATACGTTAGGCATTGGATACATTTCTTGTACTGTTTGTTACCTTGTCCCTCATGCCCCCCTCCCCCCTCCCCCTTCCCCCCCCTGAGGTGTTCAGTTTGTTTACACCATACAGTTTTGCAAGTATTGCTTTTGTTGTTGTTTCTCTTAATTTACCCTTTGTCTCTCAATTTTGGTATTCCCTCTCAGTTTCCTAATTCTAATACCAGTATACACGGTTTCCAATATACTCAGATAAGATTACAGAGGTAGTGTAGATACAATCCAAGAAGGTGATACAAGAACATCATCAACAGTATAAACTACAGATACACATGGGATGTTGAAAGTAGTTCCAACTGTGATATAACAATTGTTTCCATAACATGGAGTTCATTTCACTTAGCATCATCTTATGTAATCATAAGGGTATAGCTATTGGGCTCTTGTGATCCTCTGCTGTGGCTTGCCTAATCCTGTGCTAATTATTCCCAATAAGGGAGACCATAGAGTCCATATTTCTTTGGGTCTGGCTCACTTCACTTAGTATAGTTTTTTCCAAGTCCTTCCATTTCCTTACAAATGGGGCAATCTCATTCTTTCTGATAGAGGCATAAAATTCCATTGTGTATATGTACCACATTTTCCTGATCCATTCGTCTACGGAGGGGCATCTGGGTTGGTTCCAGATTCTCGCTATGACAAATTGCACTGCAATGAACATTGTACAGAAATTTCTATCAAGTAAACCTAAAGAAACACACTTGATTTTTACACTTGGGTATTTAAATTAGAAAAATTTGCTTTACATGTACAAAAATCTTTGCATCATATTAGATGTTGAAACCTTCTCTTACTTCAATGTCATTTAGCTACCTAAATTTGGTTTATATCACCAGACACCCCAATGTGCTAAGTTGTCAACTTAAAATTTGTGCTATAAAGTGAAAAATCTGTAGTGATGTACAATGGAATAAAAGATCTCAAGGAACAAATGAAAATTTCTAATTTTGTATCTGCAAAAGAAAGTTTATGAAAATATAAAAAATTATCAAAGTGTATTTGTACAGGCAAATAAGTTAGCAAGGCTTTTTCTATTCACCCTTCTGAGGAGACCCTTTCTGTCTCACCTGTCCTTAAAATCCCACTACCTTCTCCTTCAGACTGCACAAGTATTGCTCCATTCCAGTGACAACCCTTCAAATGATCACCTGACACAGGGCAGCTGGGCTGTGCCAACCTTTCCAGGGCCCCGGGAGGGGAGCGGCCTAGAGGGCAGAATTTCCAGGCTCGCTCCCACTGGGACCGGCTCCTGGAACCACGACTGAGGTGAGACAGGGACTGGTCCTGCAGCAGGGAGCGCGAGCATGAGTGTGCCCTGGACAAGGAACCTGGCCTCGAAGGGCAAGGATGGCAAGGAGCAAGATCGGGCCAGGGAGGGTGCCTGGCCCTCCAAGGGCGCCTGCCTCCGCAGCCGCCACCGCCGCTGCTTCCTATGACCCACAGGTCTAGCGCCCCTGCCTGGGGGAGCGCGGGGCGTGCCACGGCCCATGCAGCTCGCTCCCCAAGGATCCTCGAAACAGGCCAAGTTCACTCAATGTGCAGAGCAAATAGCTATGAACTGAAATGCAGGAAGGAGCCCTCGGGACTTCCTAAGAGTTGCTGTGCTTTGCTTGTCATGGTTTCTCTGAGTTTTCCCATCATTACTTGATGATACACTTACAATACACCTGAAATCCATTTCCTTCTTCTTCCTTTAAGCTTCTATCTCCCTAACACCTGAAGCCAAGTTTATTGAGGTAACTAGAAACAGCATACCCAAAGCTAGCCAGAAAGCCCCTCAAAGTGTTTTTAAAAACACTTGAAGATCTAAAGCAAATCTAGCGGATGCACACATTGACAATTCCCACACAAGAATTCACATCAGCAGCTTCAAATTATCTAGAGCACTCTGTGCTGTGTTGGAGTACATGCAGTCTTTTGCTTTGGAGTCAAGGCCTGAGAAAATGGTACTGTAGTCCTAGCAACAAGCATGTGACAAACAGTTCCAGAGGCTAGTTTGACAAGAGACCAGCTCTAAACTAGCATGTTAGAACTATCTGGGCAGAAAAAAATACAGGAGACAGAACCAAGTAAATGTCAAGCATTGGAGGTCTTCAAGGTTAGATAGGAGCTCCCCAACATATAGCTGGACAAGTTTCAGAGCACTCTGGCTACAGTGAGATCCTGGGTAGATGCAACAAAGCTCGTCAGGACACTAAAGCTCAGTTGAGTTGAAACTGGGAGACAGGCAATGCTGAGCTCAAGCTAAGCATGAAATCAGGCTTTTCAAGTGACTGGATTTGGCAAAGACTTGAACATCAGGGCAGTTTGGAGTAGAAGGGTAACATCAGAGGTGAAATTTCTGGCCAGTATAATGCGAAATATGAAAACATCAGGCACTGTGAAAAGGGCCATCTCAAGGAAGTCAGCAGTAAGGGAGGAGAAGACACTATATGGTTTTTATTGGCTCTTTGACACCTGGGAGATAGCTGGTTACAAAAAATGTCATTCGGTGGAGTTAATGATATGGAGGTCTCTGCTGATTAAAGGTATACAGAGGGACTAGTGAACCAAAGGTAGGATGGCTACACCTGGCTCCACTAAGTGTGTTATTGAGCCCCACAGATGAGACAACTCAACTGAGGTCAACCTCAGAACAGAGAAACAGGAATGGGCTGGCAGGCCTTCCATTTACTGCCTGTAAATATTCTGCTGTGTTGATTTCTTTAGGTGTAAGTAATTCTTCAGATATGATTTTTTTTCTTTTACTTCTGACAGCTGCCTGCCCTCCTCAGAATCCAAACGTTTTACCCTACAGGTGTAACTTAAGTTGAGCTGAAATTTAAAGCCACAGAGCCCAGCAGGAATCCCGCCGCAGATTTAGATATCTCTTTTGTAGTCACTTCTGACATCAACTCCAACAAAACTTTATGTATCCATATGAAGCTTATGCCTTATGTATCCTCACAACAGCTCTGAGCACAAGAGCAGATACAGAAGTAGCACTTATTTTGTATCAGTCTCAGTGAAGCTATAAAATCCCAATGGGAAGGAGAAACCAAAACAAAAACCTCAAGGAAACTGCTCTCTGGATGTGAAAATCAAATTATGAACCAAAAATATCTCCAAAACAAAAAATGAAACTGAAATTAAACTGAAACCGAAACCGAACTCGAAACCGGAAGTGGGATTCGAAACCTCAAACTCCTTACCAAAAGTAGAAATCAAAACATGAACAAAAATGTCAATGTGGGCTGGGGATATAGCCTAGTGGCAAGAGTGCCTGCCTCGGATACACGAGGCCCTAGGTTCGATTCCCCAGCACCACATATACGGAAAACGGCCAGAAGTGGCGCTGAGGCTCAAGTGGCAGAGTGCTAGCCTTGAGCGGGAAGAAGCCAGGGACAGTGCTCAGGCCCTGAGTCCAAGGCCCAGGACTGGCCAAAAAAAAAAAAAAAAAAAAAAAAAAAGTCAATGAAACGCCTATCCGAAAGTGGAAATCCAAATGTGAACCTAAAATGACCTCCAAAGCAAGAGTGGAAATTGAAAACAAACTGTGACCGAAAGCAAACTCCAAACCGGAAGTGGAACACAAAACCGCAAATAAACGCCAAATGGGAAGGGGAAACCAAAACCAGAACAAAAACCTCAAGGAAACTGCTCTCCGGATGTGAAAATCGAATTATGAACCAAAAACTAACTCCAAAATGAGAACTGAAAAGGAAACTAAACTGAAATTGAAGCGGAACTAGAAACCGGAAGTGGGATTAGGAAAGCAAAAAAAACTCCATACCGGAAGTAAAAATCCAAACCAGAACAAAAACCAGAATGAAACTACTATTTGAAACAGGAATTCCTGATATGAACTGAAAACAACCTCCAAACCAAGACTGGAAAGCAAAAACAAACTGAGACGTACACCGAACTCACAATCGGAAGTAGAATTCGAAATGGCAAATAAAATCCCAATGGGAAGGAGAAACCAAAACCAGAACAAAAACCTCAAGGAAATTGCTCTCTGGAAGCAAAATTCGAAATATGAACTGAAAACTAACTCCAAAACGAGAATTGAAACCGAAACTAAACTGAAACCAAAACCGAACTCGAAAGTGGATGTGGAATTCAAAACTGCAAACAAACTCCATACCGGAAGTAGAAATCCAAACCAGAAAAAATGCGTCAACGAAACTCCTATCCGGAAGTGGAATTCCAAATATCATCTGAAATTGACCTCCAAAGCAAGAGTGGAAATGGAAAACTGAGACGGAAACCGAACTCCAAACCGGAAGTGGAACACGAAACCACAAATAAACGCCAAATGGGAAGGAGAAACCAAAACCAGAACAAAAACCTCAAGGAAACTGCTCTCCGGATGTGAAATCAAATTATGTACCAAAAACTAACTCCAAAACGAGAATTGAATGGAAAGGAGAATAAAAAACCAGAACAAACACCTCAACGAAACTACTATCCGGGATTGGAATTTCAAATATGAACCAAAAGCGACCTAAAAAGCAAGAGTGGAAAGCGAAAACAAACTGAGACCAAAACTGAACTCCAAACCGGAAGTGGAATACCAAACCGCAAATAAACTCCCAATGGGAAGCACAAACCAAAACCAGAACAAAAACCTCAAGGAAACTGCTCTGTAGATGTGAAAATCGAATTATGAACTGAAAACTAACTCCAAAATGAGAATTGAAACAAAAACTAAGCTGAAACCGAAACCAAATTTGAATCCAAAAGTGGGATTGGAATCACAAAAAAAAAATTCCATGCCGGAAGTCGAAATCAAAACCAGAACAAAAACGTCAATGAAACTCCTATCTGGAAATGGAATTTCAAATATGATCTGCAAACAACCTCCAAAGCAAGAGTGGAAATGGAAAACCAACTGAGACAAAAACCGAACTCCAAACTGGAAGTGCAACACGAAACCGCAAGTAAACGCCAAATGGGAAGGAGAAACCAAAACCAGAACAAAAACCTCAAGGGTTCTGATCTCCGGAAGTGAAAATCGAAAACTAACTCCAAAACAAGAATTGTAACCGAAATTAAACTCAAACCGAAACCGAACTTGAAACCCAAAGGGAGCTTCGAAACCGCAAACTCCTTATGAGAAGTAGAAATCAAAACCAAACAAAAACCTCAATGAAACTACTATCCGGATTTAGAAATACAAATATAGGACTTCCGGGAAAATGGCAGAGGAGCAGTAGAGCCCTAGCTGAGCTCCCTCTGACATCGCAGTTTTCCCATCCAACAGAAACTTTTACCCCTAGGAAGATACAAAAGTAAGTTATAACAGTACAGGGATTCTGGCCATGAAGGAAAAATTGACTTTGCTTGACTGGAAACTCAGATTTGAGCTCCGGGCTGTGTCCTGCCGACACCCCAGTGCTGCCACCAGCACAGCGCCCCGCACTTTGCGCAGCTAAAGCACTCAACGAAGACCGGGGAGAAATCCTCCAGACTGTGGCATTCAGACAGATTGCAGGCTGAGCACGGACGAGCCAAAATCGCAGAGAAAGTGTAAGTACCCCCACGAAAGTCACTCTCACTCATGCCCACAGAGCAGCTCCTCCCCCACTACCAGAGCAAAGTGCCATCTTTGACACTGGCATAGGGTCAGACCAGACTAGAGCTAAAGCCCACCTGAGGAAAGCAAGGACAAAGCGGCCATCTTTGAGAAGGGCAAGAGAGACCGACCAGTGAGAGACAGCTCCACCCAGGAGAACGACTCCTGCCCAGGCAGTGGGGGGGTGGGGCTTGTCCTGGGCTTCGGCTCAGCTAGAGGTGGCCTGCCCGGACCACCGGAATTCCTCAATTAAAAGCAAAAGTGGTGACCAGCTACCATACCGGCGGCACAGAACAGCCACACGGGAGATCAAACAGTTCCCAAGACAGAGAACGGTTCTGTTTAGAAGCCCAATTCCCAGCCCAAAATGGAGCTGAATTCCATACCCTGCTCTACCCAGGAGGCTGCCCCGCCCAGGAGGAAGGAACCTTCCCCAGGCAAGCAACCCTGAGCCGAGTAAACCAGGCCAGAGGTGCCCCGCCCTGCTGAGTCCACAGGCTATTCAAAGCAAGGCACTACAGGCAGCGGCCACACAGCAGAAGGAGGAGCCATTGTTCCCAAGACTGTTCACGTCCCCATCTACAGAGGATGCCTAAGTCTTACCTGCAAGCTATGTGAAACACAGAGAAACAAGATTTCACTGACAGGGGAAGAGGGTCAGAGCAGACCCACCCCCTGTGAACTGAATGCAAGTCAAACCAGCCAAGGGGCAGAATAGACTGCAAACCATCGCAAGGACACCAGAGATTGTAGAAAGCCCACCCAAACAAGGGAGACTTCTTATTTTTTTTTTCTTTTTTCTCAAACGTCTATTAAGCTTTCTTTTTTTAGATATATTTTCATTTCTGAAACGTCATTGTTTTGTTTTTGTTTTCCATTTTTACCCGTTGGTTCTATCAAGTTCTTTGTTGTTTGTTTTTTGTTGTTTGTTTGTTTGTTCCTGATTTTTTTTTCTTTTTTCCTTATTTTTTAAATAATTTCTCTCTTTGCATTCTCTTTCTTTAAAAATTACTATCCTATGAATAACACCTCCACTCTTTACTGCTAACTCTCCATTGTCTATCATTTTAACCTTGTTCTTTCTACTGCTTCTACCCTCCTCCACATTTCCACATCACTGAAATTAAACCAAAATCATCACCCCCCCCAATACATTCTACTCTATTCTCTTTACTACCTCTAACTTACCTTCCTGACATACTTCTAAAACTTCCAGATTCCATTGACTCCTGGATACTGGATAGAGGGTATCCCTGCTTATTCTGAGTGAATCAAAGCGGTTCATAGAGAAAGCCAGTCCAAAAAGAACTTAATATATGAACAAGAATTGCTCATAGGGTTGTAACAGTAAATAAGTAACTACTGATTACAGGGTTCAGGATTGATTGTTATATTGAAATTGTATTCTTTAGGACCTCCAAATATAATTTTACACATAGGTATAAAAGGTATCCATATATAATTGTGAACTTCTAAGATTTACCAACAGTAAGGTCTGCTTGGGGTCTTTTTTTTTTTCCTTTGGCCAGTCCTGTGCCTTGGAATCAGGGCCGGAGCACTGTCCCTGGCTTCTTCCCACTCAAGGCTAGCACTCTGCCACTTGAGCCACAGCGCCGCTTCTGGCCGTTTTCTGTATATGTGCTGGGGAATCGAACCTAGGGCCTCCTATATCCGAGGCAGGCACTGTTGCCACTAGGCTATATCCCCAGCCCTGCTTGGGGTCTTAAACGGTGCTCACAGGTGCTTGTAGTTTGGCATTCCCAATCCAAATGGGCAGAGGAAACACAAGAAAGATGGCAAAAAATGGAGTATTATCTCCCACTCAAAACAAGCAGGAGACTTCCGGGAAGACGGTGGAGGAGGAGGAGCAGCAGTGCCCTAGCTGAGCTCACTCTAACATCGCAGTTTTCTCACCCCATAGAAACTTTTACTCCTAGAAAGGCAGCCAGAGTAACTTCTAACAGTACAAGGATTCTGACCAGGAAGGAAAAATCGACTTTGCTGGTCTGAAAACACAGATTTGAGCTCCGGGCAGCGTCCCGCCGCCGCGCCAGTGCCAGCGCCGGCACAGCACCCGGCACAGCAACCTGCATTCCACGCAGCTAAAGCACAGAGCGTAGACAAGGGAGAAATCCTCCAGATGGCAGCTGAGCACTGATGACCTGAAATCACAGAGAAAGCGTGAGTACCCCACGAAAGATATTGTCACTCATGCCCACAGAGCAGCTTCTGGAAGGCAGCCCTTCCCCCACCGCCAGAGCAAAGCACCATCTTTGCCACTGGCATAGGGTCAGACCAGATTGGAACTAGAGCAGGCCTGGGGAAAGCGAGGTCAAAGGAGCCATCTTTGAAAAGGGCAAGAGGGACCGACCAGTGAGAGCCAGCACCGTCCAGGAGAACGCCCCCTGCCCAGGCGGGAGGCATGTCCTGGGCCATGGCTTAGCCATAGGTGCCCCGCCCTGCCCACCGGAATTTCTAAACTTAAAGCGAAAGTGGCAAGCAGCTACCAGTGGCACTGAAACACCAGATGGGGGAACAAACAGTTCCTGAGACAAATAAACGGTCCTGTCACAGAGGAAGCCCAATTCCCAGCCCGAATCAGAGCTGAATTCCATAGCCAGCTCCACCAGGCAGCTGCCCTGCCCAGGAGGGAGGAACCTCCCCAAGGCAAGCAACTCTCAGTCCGGTAAACCAGGCCAGAGGCACCCCACCCTGCTGAGTCCACAGCCTATTCAAAGGCAGGCGATAAAGGCCGTGGCCCCACAGCAGACAGAGGAGCCATGGTTCCCAAGATTGCTCACATTTCCATCTACAGAGGATGCCCAAGGCCTACCTGCAAGCTGTGCGAACCACAGAGACCCTGGATTGCACCAACACGGGAGAAGGGTCAGAAGAGATCCAGCCTGCAAACTGAAATCAAGGCAAACCCAGCCAATCAGGAAAATAGACTGCAGACCATCGCAAGGAAACCAGAGACTGGGGAAAGACCACCCAAACAATGAGGACTCCATTTTTTATTTCTTTTAAAACATTTTTTAAACTTTTTTAAAGAAATTTTTCTTTTTAATTTTTTCACTTCTGAAACGTCGTTGGGTTTTTTTTGTTTGTTTGTTTGTTTTCCATTTTTACCTGTTTGTTTTATCAAGCTTTTTTGTTGTTGTTGTTTGTTTGTTTGGGTTGTTCCTTTTCTGTTTTTTTCCGTTTATTTTTTTTCTTTTTTAAATAATTTTTCTCTGTTTTGTGCATCTGTCTTCCAGTATTTTTACTTTATTTCTCTCTTTGCATTCTCTTTCTTTAAAAATTACTTTCCTATGAATAACACCTCCACTCTTTTCTGCTAACTCACCATTGTCTATCATTTTAACCTTGTTCTTTCTACTGATTCTACTCTTCTTCACATTTCCATGTCACTGTAATGAAACCAAAATCACCACCCACCCCCCCAATACATTTTATTCTATTCTCTTTACTACCTCCAACTTACCCTCCTGACTTACTGCCTGGACCTCCAAGTTCCATTGACTCCTGGTTATTGGATAGAGGGTATCCCAGCTTAATCCGAGTGAATCAAAGGGGTTCATACAGAAAGCCAGTCCTAAAAGAACTTAATATAAAAACAAGAATTGTGTATAGGGTTGTTGTAACAGTAAATAAGTAACTACTGAATACAGGGCCAAGGATCGGTTGTTATACTGAAATTGTATTCTTTAGGAACACCAAATCTAATTTTATAGACAGGTATACAAGGTATCTGTATATAATTGTGAACTTGTAAGATTTACACAACAGTGCTTGGTAAGGGCTGCTTTGGGTCTTAAAAGGTGCTCACAGGTGCTGGTAGACTGGCATTCCCAATCCAAATGAGCAGAAGGAACACAAGAAAGATGGCAAACAATGAAGTCTTATCCCCCACTCAAAACAAGCAGGAAGCAGAGCAGCCAATCAAAGACATAGAAGAGAACCCCCAAAATGCTCTACAAAGTCTACTGATAAACATGATAAATGAAAAGTTTGAATATCTTCAGTCAATTATTCTAGAGCCTGAGGAGGCAAAGCAAATATTAATGAAGAATTTCATGGCATCCACAAATAGAAAGATAAATGAACTTCAAGAGTCAAATGAAGGGGCTGGGGATATAGCCTAGTGGCAAGAGTGCCTGCCTCGGATACACGAGGCCCTAGGTTCGATTCCCCAGCACCACATATACAGAAAACGGCCAGAAGTGGCGCTGTGGCTCAAGTGGCAGAGTGCTAGCCTTGAGCGGGAAGAAGCCAGGGACAGTGCTCAGGCCCTGAGTCCAAGGCCCAGGACTGGCCAACAAAAAAAAAAAAAAAAAAAAGAGTCAAATGAAAAGATAGCTACCCAGCTTAAAGATTTGAGAGACAACACTCAAAACCAAAGTAATGAAGTTAATGAAGTAAAGAAGTCCATACAAGACCTAAGAAATAACATGGAAATCATCAGGAAAGACCAGTCAGAAAGAAAAGAGATTTGGAATCAAGTAGCTAGCCTACAGTCCCGACAAACTGAAGCAGAGGATCAAATCTCAGGAGCTGAAGATTCCTTAGATTCTATAGAGAAAGATCAAAAATCAATACAAATCCAGTCTAGTCAACAAAACAGATCGCTACAGGAGATTCAAGACACAATCAGGAAGCCCAATTTAAGGATAATAGGTATTGAGCAAAATTTGGAGAAAGAAGTTAATAGGATAGGCAATCTATTTAACAGAATATTAGCTGAGAACTTCCCAAATATCCAGAAGGAAAGGACTATACAGATACAAGAAGCATTTAGAACCACAAACCGACCAGACCAGAATAGGACATTCCACCGACACATTGTGATCAAAACAGGATCAGTAGAGTACAAGGAAAGAATCCTTAAAGCTGTTAGGGAGAACAAAACAATCACATATAAGGGAAAAGCAATCAGAATTACCCCAGACTTCTCAGCAGAGACCATGAAAGCAAGGAGAGGCTGAAATCAGGAAAGCAACTCCTTTTGCAATAGCCCCCAAAACATAAAATACCTAGGAATAACCTTAACCAAAGAAGTGAAAGACCTCTACGATGAGAACTTTAAAAACTTGAAAAACGAAATTAAGTCAGAACTAAGGAAATGGAAAAAGCTCCCATGCTCCTGGATTGGGAGGATTAATATAATCAAAATGGCAATATTGCCAAGGGCTATCTACAAATTCAATGCAATACCCATTAATATCCCAACACCATTCTTTAATGAAATAGAGGAAGCAATCCAGAAATTCATATGGAACAATAAAAGACCTAGAATGGCAAAAACACTCCTAAGCAGAGAGAACAGTGCTGGAGGAATTACAATACCCAACTTCAAGCTGTATTATAAAGCTATAGTAATAAAAACAGTATTGGCACCGGAACAGGCCTGAAGACCAATGGAACAGAATTGAAGACCCAGAAATGAAGCCACAGAACTACGCCTACTTAATCTTTGATAAAGAGGCTAAAACAATAGTTTGGAAGAAAGATAGCCTCTTTAACAAATGGTGCTGGAAAAACTGGCTCAATACATGCAACAAACTAAAACTAGATCCTTATATATCACCCTGCACCAAAATCAATTCCAAATGGATTAAAGACCTCGAAATCAAAACAGACACCCTGAAAACACTAAAGGAAGAAGTAGGAGAAACACTTGGGCTCCTTGGTGTAGGACGGAACTTCCTTAACAAAGACCCACAAAGGCTACAAATCAAAGAAAGGTTAGACAAATGGGACTGCATCAAAATGCAGAGCTTCTGCACGGCAAAGGACATAACTCACAAGATAAACAAAGCCCACAGATTGGGAGAAGATCTTTACCAGACGTTCAACAGACAAAGGCCTCATATCTAAAATACATGCAGAACTAAAAAAATTACCTTCTTCCAAAACAAAACCACAAAGAACTAATAGGCCACTCATCAAGTGGGCTAAAGACCTACAAAGAGACTTCTCCAATGAGGAAATGAGAATGGCCAAGAGACATATGAAAAAGTGCTCTACATCACTGGCCATAAAAGAAATGCAAAGTAAAACAACATTGAGATTCCATCTCACCCCAGTAAGAATGTCATATATAAAGAAAACTAACAATAACAATTGTTGGAGGGGATGTGGCCAAAGGGAACCCTACTCCATTGTTGGTGGGAATGTAAACTGGTTCAGCCACTCTGGCAAGCAGTATGGAGATTCCTCAGAATGCTAAATATACATCTCCCCTATGACCCAGCAGCCCCACTTTTGGGTATCTATCCAAAAGACCACAAACAAAATCACAGTAATGCCACCAGCACAACAATGTTCATCGCAGCAAGATTTGTCATAGCGAGAATCGGGAACCAACCTAGATGCCCCTCAGTAGACGAATGGATCAGGAAAATGTGGTACATATACATAATGGAATTTTATGCCTCTATCAGAAAGAATGACATTGTCCCATTTGTAAGGAAATGGAAGGACTTGGAAAAAATTATACTAAGTGAAGTGAGCCAGACCCAAAGAAACATGGACTCTATGGTCTCCCTTATTGGGAATAATTAGTACAATTAGGCAAGTCAGAGCAGAGCATCACAAGGCCCAATAGCTATACCCTTATGAACACATAAGATGATGCTAAGTGAAATAAACTCCATGTTATGGAAACAATTGTTATATCACAGTTGTAACTACTTTCAACGTCCTATGTGTATCTGTAGCTTCTATTATTGATGATGTTCTTGTATCACCTCCCTGTGGATGTACGTACACTATCTCTGTAATCTTATCTGAGTATATTGGAAACCGTGTATACTGGTATTGGAAGTAGGAAATTGAAAGGGAATACCAAATTTGACAGACACAGGGTAAAAAAAGACAAATAACTACAAAAGCAATACTTGCAAGTCTGTTTGGTGTAAGTGAACTGAACACCTCCGGGGGACGGGTGGGAAGGGAAAGGGGGAGGGGAAAGGGGGGTATGAGGGTCAAGATAACAAACAGTACAAGAAGTGTATCCAATGCCTAACGTATGAAACTGTAACCTCTCTGTACATCAGTTTGATAATAAAAATTTGGAAATAAAATGACATCAATGATAAAAAAAAGCAGGAAGCAGAGCAGTCAATCAAAGATATAGAAGAGAACCCTCAAAATGCTCTACAAAGTTTACTGATAAACATGATAAATGAAAAGTTTGAATCTCTTCAGTCAATTATTCTAGAGCATGTGGAGGCAAAGCAAAAATTAATGGAGAATTTCATGGCCTCCACAAATAGAAAGATAAATGAACTTCAAGAGTCAAATGAAAAGATAACTACTCAGGTAAAAGATTTGAAAGACAGCACTCAAAACCAAATTAATGAATTTAATGAAGTAAAGAAGTCCATACAGGACCTAAGAGATAATTATAGCAAGGACATGGAAATCATCATGAAAGACATTCAGAAGAAAAAGAGATTCAAAATCAAGTAGCTAGCCTACAGTCCTGAATAACTGAAGCAGAGGATCGAATCTCAGGAGCTGAAGACTTCCTAGAATCTATGGAGAAAGATCAAAAAGCAATACAAAACCAATCCAATCGACAAAACAGATCGCTCCAGGAGATTCAAGATACAACCAGAAAGCCCAATTTTAGGATAACAGGTGTTGAGAAAAACATGGAGAAAAAAGTTAATGGAATAGGCAACCTATTTAACAGAACTTCCGAAATATCCAGAAGGATATTCCTATACAGATACAAGAAGCATTTAGAACCCCAAAACGACCAGAACAGAATAGGACATCTCACTGACACACTGTCATAAAATAGGATCAATAAAGTCCATGGAACTAATCCTTAAAGCTGTTAGGGAGAAGAAAACAATCACATATAAAGGAAAATCCATCAGAATTACCCCAGACGTCACAGCAGAAACCATGAAAGCAAGGAGAGCCTGGAATGAGGTATGCCAAACCCTATATAAAAATAACTACCAACCAAGAATAGTGTACCCAGCTAAACTCTCATTCATAGCTGAAGGTCAAATAAAAGTCTTCCACAGTAAGGAAAAACTAAAACAATATATCTCCACCAAACCAGCTTTACAAATAAATCCTCAAAGATGTACTATACAGGGAAAATAATCAAGATCCCAATGCAGACTTAGAAATGAACCCTAAATAGTAAACTAGAATATCAGGTCAACAAATGGGAAGACTCAGCCTTTAACAAGATAGGGATAATGAAAGGAACAAATGATCAGCTCTCAATCCTAACTCTCAACATTAAAGGACCTAATTCGCCAATCAAACGACATAGGCTCATAAGTTGGATCAAAAATCAAGATCCATTTTTCTTCTGCCTCCAAGAGACTCATCTATCCAGAAAAAGTAAACATCTTCTAAAAGTGAAAGGCTGGAATCAAATCTATCAAACAAATGGCCCCCATAAGCAGGCCAGAGTTGCAATCCTAGTATCAGACAAAATCGACTTCAAATTAAAAAAGGTAAGAAGAGACAAAGAAGGTTACTACATACTAGTAAAGGGATCTCTCCTACAGGAAGATATAACCATCCTAAATTGATACACACCAAATACAAGAGCACCCAACTTCATCAAACAAACACTACTGACTCTAAAAACACTCATAGACACAAACACATTGATAGTTGGGGACTTTAACACTCCACTGTCACCTCTGAATAGATCAACATGCCAAAAACTGAACAAAGAAACCACAGACCTAAACAATTGCATAGACCAACTAGACTTAATCGACATCTACAGAATATTCCACCCTGCAACAACAGAATACACATTCTTCTCAGCGACACATGGAACATTCTCCAAAATAGATCACATCTCAGGGCACAAAGAAAGTCTGTAAAAATTCAGAAGTATCAAAACCATTCCCTGCATTCTCTCAGACCACAATGGAATAAAATTAGAACTCAACTCAAACAGCCACCACAGAAAATCCTACAATTCATGGAGACTAAACAACACACTGCTGAACCATCAGTGGGTCATTGAAGAAATAAAAACGGAAATTCAAAAGTTTATGGAACTCAACCAAGTTGAGAACACAAAGTACCAGCTCCTTTGGGACACAGCAAAGGCAGTACTCAGAGGAAAATTTATATCTCTGAATGCATACACGAACAAACTGGAGAAACAGCAACTCAATCATTTAAGGAAACACCTTAATTTATTTGAAAGAGAACAACAAGCCAAACCCCAAGTCAATAGACAGAAGCAAATAATTAAAATCAAATCAGAATTAAATCAATTAGAGACGAAAAAAACCATCGAAAGAATCAACAAAATAAAGAGTTGGTTCTTTGAAAAAATCAACAAGATAGACAGACCCCTAGCAAACCTGACCAAAAAATGAAGGCAGCACACTCAAATAAACAAGATCAGAGATGAATCAGGAAACATCACCACAGAAACAACCAAAATTCATACCATAATAAGGGACTATTTTGCAAATCTTTATACCAACAAATTTGAGAACTTGGAAGAAATGGATGATTTTCTAGAAAAAATTCATATCCCCAAACTCAACCATGAAGATTTAAACCTTCTAAACAGACCCATATCCAGTATTGAAATACAAATGGCAATGTGATCTCCCATCCAAGAAAAGCCCAGGTCCAGATGGATTCACTGCAGAATTCTACAAGGCCTTCAAAACAGAACTCACATCAATATTTCTCAAACTCTTCAATGAAATTGAAAGAGAACATTCACTACCAGACTCATTCTATGAAGCCAGTAACTCTCATCCCAAAACCAGGCAGGGACTCATCAGGGAAAGAGAACTATAGACCAATTTCCCTGATGAATATAGACTCGAAAATTCTCAACAAAATTCTGCCAATAGACTTCAACATGTCATCAAAAAAAATCATACACCACGATCAAACTGGATTTATCCCAGGGATGCAAAGTTGGTTCAATACATGCAAGTCAATTAATACAATTCACCACATCAACCAGAGCAAGGTAAAGAACCACATGGTTATATCACTTGATGCGGAGAAAGTGTTTGATAAAATCCAGCACCCATTTATGCTAAAAGCCCTGGAAAAATTGGGATTCCAGGTAGCATTCCTGAACATAATCAAGGCCGTTTATGACAAACCAACAGCAAGCATAATTCTAAATGGTGAAAAACTAAAGCCATTACCTTTAAAATCAGGAACAAGACAGGGATGTCCACTATCTCCCCTTCTCTTCAACTAGAATTCCTAGCCAGAGCAATTAGGCAAGAAGAAAATATAAAGTGGATCCAAATAGGAAAAGATGTAGTTAAACTTTCTCTCTTTGCAGATGACATGATCCTATACCTAAAGAATCCCATAGACTCTACCCCCAAGCTACTAGAGCTGATCCAAAACTTTCGCCAAGTTGCAGGATGTAAAATAAACCCCCGAAAATCAACGGCTTTTCTCCATGCTAACGAACCAAAGACCGAGGCTGAAATCAGGAAAATAACTCCTTTTGCAATAGCCTCAAAAAACATAAAGTACCTAGGAATAACCTTAACCAAAGAACTGAAAGACCTCTACGATGAGAACTTTAAAAACATGAAAAATGAAATTAAGGCAGAACTAAGGAAATGGCAAAACCTCCCATGCTCCTGGATTGGGAGGATTACTATTGTCAAAATGGCAATATTGCCAAAGGTTATCTACAAATTCAATGCAATGCCAATTAATATCCCAACATTATTCTTTCATGAAATAGAGGAAGCAATCCAGAAATTCATATGGAACAATAAAAGACCTAGAAGAGCAAAAACAATCCTAAGCAGAAAGAATGGTGCTGGAGGAATTACAATACCCAACTTCAAGCTGTATTATAAAGCTATGGTAATAAAAAAAAAAAAAAAACAGCTTGGTATTGGCACCGGAATAGGCCTGAAGACCAAAGGACCAGAATTGAAGACCCAGAAATGAACCCACAGAAATACACCTACTTAATCTTTGACAAAGGATCTAAAACAATAGTGTGGAAGAAAGATAGCCTCTTTAACAAATGGTGCAGGCAAAGCTGGTTCAACACATGCAACAAACTAAAACTAGATCCTTATATATCACCCTGCACCAAAATCAATTCCAAATGGATCAAAGACCTAGAAATCAAAACAGACACCATGAAAACACTAATCAAAGGAGTAGGAGAAACACTTGGGCTCCTTGGCACAGGACGGAACTTTCTTAACAAAGACCCAGAAAGGCTACAAATCAAAGAAAGGTTAGACAAATGGGACTGCATCAAACTGCAGAGCTTCTGCAGGGCAAAGGACATGGCTCGCAAGATAAACAGAAAGCCCACAGATTGGGAGATCTTTACTGGCCAACCAACGGACAAAGGCCTAATATCTAAAATATATGCAGAACTAAAAAAATTACCTTCCTCCAAAACAGAACCGCAAAGAACCAATAGCCCCCTCATCAAGTGGGCTAGAGACTTAAAAAGAGACTTCTCTGATGAGGAAATGACGATGGCCAAGAGACATATGAAAAAGTGCTCTACATCACTGGCCATAAAAGAAATGCAAATCAAAACAACATTGAGATTCCATCTCACCCCAGGAAGAATGTCCTATATCAAGAAAACTAACAATAACAACTATTGGAGAGGATGTGGCCAAAAGGGAACCCTACTCCATTGTTGGTGGGAGTGTAAACTGGTTCAGCCACTCTGGCAATCGGTATGGAGATTCCTCAGAAGGCTAAATATACAACTCCCCTATGACCCAGCAGCCCCACTTTTGGGTATCTATCCAAAAGACCACAAACATAATCACACTAAAGCCACCAGTACAACAATGCTCATCGCAGCACAATTTGTCATAGCTAGAATCTGGAACCAATCCAGATGCTCCTCAGTAGAAGAATGGATCAGGAAAATGTGGTACATATACACAATGGAATTTTATGCCTCTATCAGAAAGAATGGCATTGCCCCATTTGTAAGGAAATGGAAGGACTTGGAAAAAATTATACTGAGTGAAGTGAGCCAGACCCAGAGAAACATGGAATCTATGGTCTCCCTTACAGGGAATAATTAGCACAGGTTTAGGCAAGTCACAGCAGATGATCACAGAAACCCAATAGCCATACCCTTACGGACACATAAGATAATACTAAGTGAAATGAACTCCTTGTTATGGAAACGATTGTTGTAACTACTTTCAACATGCCATATGTAATTGTAGCCTCTATTATTGATGATCTTCTTGTATCACCTTCCTGTGGTTGTACCTACACTTTCTCTGTATCTTATCTGGGTATACTGGAAACCGGGTATACTGGTATTAGAACTAGGAAATTGGAAGGGAATACCAAAATCCAGAGACACAGGGTAAAAAAAGACAAAAAAACTACAAAAGCAATACTTGCAAAACGGTTTGGTGTAAATGAACTGAACAACTCATGAAGGGAAAAGGGAAAGGGGGAGGGGGGAAGGAGGAATGAGGGACGAGTTAACAAACAGTACAAGAAATTGATACAATGCCAAATGTATGAAACTGTAACCTCTGTGTAATTCAGTTTGATAATTAAAAATATATATTAAAAAATTTTATAAAAAAAGAAATACAGAGAGAGGAAAGATGGCGCCGATAGAATAGGGAGGCACCCTGACTCGTTCCAACGGAATAGTGAGCTGGGAACTCCAACACCCAACACCCCATCAAGAACCCAGCAAAACCAGCAGCCGGAAGCAGTGGAGAAACGCATGAAAACAAAAAGGAGCAAAAAAGAAGAAACGAAAACCTACACGGAGCCGGAGATTCACCGGGGCACCCTCCCCCCACCAGCCGACCCTGGCCCAAACAGGGTCAGGCTGGGAAAGGGGAACCCAGCGATTGCCAGACAGGCTGCCAGGAGTGCAGAATTCATATAGTGGAAGACCCCACGGACACAAGGCAGGGTGCGGACCAAGACACACACCGGCACCGACGAGAAGTTCGGGTCCACACCGGGTTCGGACAAGGGAACCCAGCACGGCAGAAATCGGGAACCAGGGAAGCCACCACGACACTTAGCCAACCCCTGGAGGGCTAACGGCTGCCCGGGACACACACACAAAGCAGCAAAAGTGAGTACCCCATTATCCCCTCCCCCAATGGGAGACCAGCTGTCTGAGACCAAAGCCCGACAAAGAAGCTAGATCTCCCTCCCTCCCCCTTCCCCACCTCTGAGGGAACAAAGAACCCCCAAATCAGGCGGGGAAGCTCCCATCAGGCGCTGGGAAGTCAGTTTAGCAGGGGAAGGGTGCAGCAGCACCAAAACCCCACAGGTTCCTGAACTGGCAGAACGGGCCCCGCCCCTTTCCCAACAGGGGCCAGGAGACGGCCGGTTGTGCAAATCCCACCCGAGGCGCCTGGACCTCGCAGACTCTTACAACTAAAACCACAGGCGCTGGTGGGCAATACCAGCCCAGCAGGGTAACCTGAGCCTGATCACGTCCCCCACTCACAGCAGAGGTGAGGTCTGAAGGTGCCAAGCCACACCCGGACAGTCGATCCCACTGGGCCCCACACATACCGACCCCCCCCCCAACAGACTCGCGGGAGGGCGCAAGCCCAACCCAACAACCCGGGACTTGCTCTGGGAGGCATATCCTGCCCAAGTGCCTGTTGCAGTGGATGCACAGTGCACAGGAGGGCGGGGCCCCGGCGACAGCGCCCGCTCTGGTAGGCGTACCCTGCACTGGTGGGCGGGGCCACAGCAGGAGCACCTGCTGCCATAGACACGTCTACACAGGAGGGAGGGAAGAGCTACAAACCAAACCTGAGAAGCCATCCAGATCTCCAGATGCGCAAATCACAAAGAAACATAATTCAGTTCATCAAAGGGCAAGCCAACTCGCCAGCTCCAAAAAGCAGCACGATTGAAGAGGAGATGGAGACTAAAAAAGCAAATGAGGCCATGTTAACAGGAATGATCGAAAGCATCAGAAATGAAATCAGAAAACAATTCCAGGAATATAGAGCAGAAATCTGGAAGGACACCCAGGAAGCCAAGAAAGAAATGGAAGCAAAACTGGATACAATGCAAGCCTGCTTTAAAGAAATAGAAGCAAAAATGGATACAATGCAAGCTGCCTTTAAAGAAAATCTCCACATCCTGAGAATTGAAATGCATGAAAAAATAGATTTAAAATACAACTCTTTAAAGGAAGAAATCTCCACGATCAGAGCTGATATGACAACCATAAATAGCTCTCTGACATCCATAAACTCCGAAATTGAAACCATAACACAAAGAGTGGACCATATAGAATCCAGAATCTCTCGCCTGGACGATGAAGCAGCTGACAACAACCAGAAAATGACCACACTCCAAGAAAAGGTGAAGCTTCAGGGAAGACTAATCCAGGAACTAATGGACAAAGACAAGAGATATAATCAGCGCATAACTGGAATAGAAGAAGGAGCTGAATACCAGAGCAGAGGGCTTAATCATGTTCTCAATAAAGTTATTTCAGAAAACTTCCCCAATCTCACAGGGGACCCCATCCAGGTAACCAAAGCCTATAGGACACCTGGCAGGCCAGACCCCAGTTAAGCCACCCCAAGGCACATAATATTCAAGACTACAGACCTCAAGATTAAAGAGCAAATTCTGAATTCAGCCAAAGCAAAGAAGGAAACTTTTTTCAATGGGAAGAGGATTCGAATAACATCCGACTTATCCACACAAACTTACCAAGCTCGAAGTGAGTGGAAGAACACCATCCAAATACTCCAGAATAACAAATTACAACCTCGGATCAAATATCCAGCGAAATTGGAGTTCACATTCGAAGGGAGAACCAGATCTTCCCACACCAAAGAGGAGCTAAAGGAGCATGTGAATAAAAAACCAGCCCTACAGCCAATATTAAGAGGGGAACTCCACCCAACAGAGATCGTAAAAGACACACAGACAGAATCAGAAAGAAACTTCAATAGCCAAAGTCCAGCAGAAACACCAGCTCACTAAAGACAAGAAAGAAAAAAAAAAGAGGAAAAAACAGCCCACCAAGAAAATAGAAGGAGAAAAAACACCCTTATCCTTGATCTCTTTAAATATAAATGGTTTAAACTCCCCGATAAAGAGGAGCAGACTGGCAGAATGGATTCGCAAACAAAAAGTTGACATCTGCTGTCTACAAGAGACCCACCTTACAGCAAGGGACAAAAACAGGCTTCGAGTGAAAGGATGGAGCAAGATCTACCAAGCAAATGCACCCACCAAAAAGGCAGGTGTAGCCATTCTGATCTCAGACAAGCTGGACTTCTCTTTAAAGTCCACTCAAAAAGACAAAGAAGGACACTACATATTAATACAAGGAAAAATCCAGAATCAAGAACTCACGGTGATAAATGTATACTCACCAAACAAAAGAGGCCCGACATATGTCAAGCAAATTCTCAAAGAATTACAGAGCAAGACAGACGCAAACACAATCATAGTGGATGACTTTAATACCCCTCTCTCTCCAAGAGACAGATCCAACACCCAGAGGATTAGTAAGGGAGCTGAGGACCTAAATAACACCATTTCCCAAATGGATCTAACAGACCTATATAGAACCTTTCACCCTACAGAGACCCAATACACCTTCTTTTCAGCAGCCCATGGATCATATTCCAAAATAGACCATGTCATAGCCCACACAAAGAACCTCAGCAAATACAAAAGTATTGACGTCATCCCATGTATTATATCTGATCACAGTGGATTAAAGGTAACCCTCAACAACAAAGGATACCACAGAGCCTATACACACTCTTGGAGGCTAAACCCCACGCTGCTATCCAACACTTGGACCAAAGATCAAATTAAAGATGAAATCAACGAATTCATAAGCCACAATGACAAAGAAAACATATCACAAAGAAACCTATGGGACACAGCTAAGGCAGTACTGAGGGGCAAGATCATTGCACTCAGCACCCACATTAAAAGAATGGAAGCAGAGCAGGTGAATACCCTCACGATGAGACTAAAACAACTGGAGAAACAAGAAATGACAGAATCTAAAACGACTAGGAGGGGAGAGATCACAAAGATTAAAGAAGAGATAAATCTGATTGAAAATAGAAAGACCATTCAACAAATAAATAAGACTAAAAGCAGGTTCTTTGAGAAAATAAACAAAATTGACAGACCCCTTGCAAGACTTACAAAAAAAAGAAGAGAAGAGACTCATATTC
Source organism: Perognathus longimembris pacificus (assembly GCF_023159225.1). Classification (NCBI taxonomy): domain Eukaryota; kingdom Metazoa; phylum Chordata; class Mammalia; order Rodentia; family Heteromyidae; genus Perognathus; species Perognathus longimembris. Next base: position 29,745,461 of record NC_063176.1, on the reverse strand, counting down.
GTAAAATCAGGGACTCCACAGGAAAAATTACAACAAGTACACACGATATTCAAACAATCATAAGGAGCTATTTCCAAAACCTCTACTCAGCAAAAAACAATAATTTTATAGAAATGGATCAATTCTTAGAGAAGTACAAACTGCCCAAACAGAACCAAGAAGAAATAAATCAACTAAATAAACCAATAACTTACGGTGAGATACAGGAGGTAATCAAGAACCTCCCTACTAAGAAAAGCCCAGGCCCAGATGGATTCACCAATGAATTCTACAAAACCTTTAGTGAGGAGCTAATTCCAATACTCCTCAAACTCTTCCGCGAAATAGAAACGGAGGGAAAAATCCCGAACTCATTCTACGAAGCTAATATCATACTCATCCCCAAACCAGGCAAAGATCCAACAAAAAAAGAGAACTACAGACCAATATCACTAATGAACACAGATGCAAAGCTCCTCAATAAAATATTAGCTAACAGGATCCAGAAAGTGATCAAGAATATCATACATCATGACCAAGTAGGCTTCATCCCTCAGTCACAAGGATGGTTCAACATCCGTAAATCAATCAATGTAATTCACCACATAAACAGAACTAAAATCAAGAATCACATTGTTATCTCAGTCGATGCCCAAAAAGCCTTTGACAAAATACAACATCCATACCTATTAAAAGCTTTGGAGAGAACAGGAATAGATGGAACATTCCTCAAAACAATAAAAGCCATATACAACAGACCAACTGCTAATATCATATTAAATGGAGAGAAACTTAAATCATTCCCCCTAAACACAGGAACAAGACAAGGATGCCCACTCTCCCCACTTCTGTTCAACATAGTACTGGAATCCCTAGCCATAGCAATAAGGCAAGAGGAGGACATCAAAGGGATCCACATCGGCAAGGAAGAAATCAAGTTATCCCTATTCGCAGACGACATGATCTTATATCTCAAGGACCCAAAAAACTCAGTACCCAAACTCCTACATCTAATAAACCAATTTGGCAAAGTAGCAGGATACAAAATCAATCCACAAAAGTCAGCAGCTTTTCTGTACACCAGCAATAGACAAACAGAAAAGGAAATTATGGAAACGATTCCATTTACAGTAGCCAAAAAAAGAATAAAGTACCTAGGGATCAACTTAACCAAGGACGTGACGGACCTATTCAATGAAAACTACAAAAATCTAATAAGGGAAATCAAAGAAGACACAAGGAGATGGAAAGACCTCCCATGCTCATGGGTAGGCAGAATCAATATAGTAAAAATGGCCATATTGCCCAAATTGTTATACAAATTCAATGCAATACCTATCAAAATCCCAGCCACATTCTTCACTGAAATAGAGAAACCAATCCATAAATTCATATGGAACAGCAAAAAACCTAGAATAGCCAAAGCAATTCTAGGCAAAAAAAGCAGTGCAGGAGGTATCACAATACCAGATTTCAAGCTCTACTACAAGGCCATCATAACAAAAACAGCATGGTATTGGTATAAAAACAGATCGGAAGACCAATGGATTAGAACTGAAGACCAAGAAATAAAACCGCACTCTTACAGCCAACTGATATTCGACAAAGGAGCTAAAGACATACAATGGAATAAACATAGCCTCTTCAACTACTGGTGCTGGGAGAACTGGGCAGCCATATGCAGAAAACTCAAAGTAGACCCAAGCCTATCACCATGCACCAAGATCAACTCAAAATGGATCAAGGACCTCAACATCAGACCTGAACCTTTGAAACTACTGAAGGACAGAGTAGGAAAGACACTAGAACTTATAGGCACAGGAAGGAACTTCCTGAATAGAGTCCCAGGGGCACAACAAATAGGGGAAAGACTCGACAAATGGGACTACTACAAATTAAAAAGTTTCTGCACAGCTAAGGACATAGCCACCAAAATAGAAAGACAGCCAACGATATGGGAAAGGATATTTACCAGCACAGCAACAGACAAAGGCCTGATATCGGTCATCTACAGAGAACTAAAAAAACTAAGCCCCTCCAAGCCCAATAAACCTATTAGGAAATGGGCAAAAGAGCTAAAGAGAGACTTCACAAGAGAAGATATAAAAATGGCAAAGAAACATATGAGGAAATGCTCAACATCCCTGCTAGTAAAGGAAATGCAAATAAAAACAACCCTGAGATACCACCTCACCCCAGTTAGAATGGCCTATACTCTGAACTCAGGAAACAACAAATGCTGGAGGGGCTGTGGGGAAAGAGGAACCCTTCTCCATTGTTGGTGGGAGTGCAAATTAGTACAACCACTTTGGAGAACAGTATGGAGGTTTCTCAAAAAGCTCAATATAGACCTACCCTATGACCCAGCCATACCACTCCTAGGCATCTATCCTAAACAGCAAAATCCAAGATATCAAAAAGGCATTTGTACTTCCATGCTTATCGCGGCACAATTCACAATAGCCAAAATATGGAAACAACCCAGATGCCCCTCCACAGACGAATGGATCCAAACTGGTACTTATACACAATGGAATACTACATATCGATTAGGAATGGTGAAATACTGTTATTCGCAGGGAAATGGTCAGAACTTGAACAAATAATGTTGAGTGAGACAAGCCTAGAACACAGAAAACAAAGGGGCATGATCTCCCTGATATATGACTGTTAACAAAGGGAGACGGAGAGACAGTAGAGACAAAGTCTGTGAATACTGTATATGTTCTTGATACATTGTATATTGCATATATGTCAACCTGACCTAGACAAGGGATAGAAAAACAGGTCATAAGATATCACAAGAAATGTACACACTGCCCTACTATGTAACTGCACCCTCTTTGCACAACACCTTGTAAAAAAAATTTATGTCCAATTAAAAAAAAAAGAAATTTGGAAAAAATAAAAATAAAAATAAAAAGAAATAAAAAAAGAAATACAAATATGAACCAAAAACGACCTCCAAAACAAGAGTGGAATGCGAAAACAAACTGAAACTGAAAGTGAACTCCAAACCGGTAGTGGAATACAAAACTGCAAATAAACTCCAAATAGGAAGGAGAAACCAAAGCTAGAACAAAAACCTCAAGGAAACTACTCTCCAGAGGTGAAAATCGAATTATGAACCAAAAACTAACTCCAAAATGAGAATTGAAACCGAAACTAAACTGAAACAGAACCCAAACTCAAAACCGGAAGTGGGATTTGAAACCACAAACAAACGCCATACCAGAAGTAGAAATCAAAACAAAAACAAAAACGTCAACGAAAGTCCTATGCGGAAGTGGAAATCCAAATATGAACTGAAAACAACCTCCAAAACAAGAGTGGAAACGGAAAACAAACTGAGATTGAAACCGAACTCCAAACCAGAAGTGAAATATGAAACCGCAAATAAACTTCAGGTGGGAAGGAGAAACCAAAACCAGAACAAAAACCTTAAGGGAACTGCTCTCCAGAAGTGAAAGTCGAAATATGAACGGAAAACTAAATCTAAAATGAGAATTGAAACCAAAACTAAACAGAAACTGAAACCGAACTCGAAACCGGAAGTGGTATTCAAAACCGCAAACAAACTCCATACCGGAAGTAGAAATCAAAACTAGTACAAAACCCTCAACGAAACTACTATCTGGAAGTGGAAATCAAAATATGAACCAAAAACAACCTCCAAAACAAGAGGGGAAACAGGAAACAAACTGAGAACAAAACCTTCCATACCAACCCAGAAATTCCCATAAAGTCTTCTGATGTTAGAGCAGCCAGCATGCTTTCACCAGATGTGTCTGAACCTATGTTCAGACACATTTTGTACTTTTTCCTTCTCTTTGGTTTTGCTAAGCAACTTTCTTGATTTATCTGAATGTATTCTAAAAATAGTTTGTGACAACATCGCAACCTTAGTACTCAAGGGCAACTTATTTTTTGGAGACCTCCTGTTGGACACACATTTGAATAATTTAACCTCATCCCTGTCTCACTGCACTCTGAAGGCTCTTCATCAGGACAACCCTTTCAAACACAGCTTCCTAGAAGCTCTCTTTGTGCCTCTGCCATTTAAAAGCACACCTGATTTACATGCAATGCAAAAGCACTTTACCAGGCATAGGAAAAGGCATCCATTCAAAGGATGCTGAGAAGGAAATTTAAAAAGAAAACACAAAACAAAACAGTATTCTTCCTTTTCTACCCTAGGGGACTAGAATTTGAACATTGATATTCTCATAAAAAATGGTCTGATGAAATTGAGACGCTCATTTATGCTATGGGGTTAACACAATAGAAAAAGAAAAGAGTTCATTTCTTTCCAACAGTCTCTGATCTCATTAACAAAATCAACTGGGAAAAAACCATAGATCTAGGAGCCAACCTCCCATGCAAATGAATAAATCACATTTTTGTTTCCTTCTTGAATTTCATAATTGGTTTTTGAGTTCATAATTACATATGTATAAGTAACCTAATTTGATGGCTGATATTTGAACAGGCTTGAATAGAAATATTTTACCACTCAAATTTGAACCATTTTCTTTCTTTCTTTTTTTGCCAGTCCTGGGGCTTGAACTCAGAGCCCGAGAACTGTCCCTGGCTTCTTTTTGCTCAAGGCTAGTACTCTACCACTTGAGCCACAGTGCCAATTCTGGCTTTTTCTATGTATATGGTGCTGAGGAATTGAACCAAGGGCTTCTTATATATAAGGCAAACACTCTACCACTAGGCAATATTCCCAGCCCATCTGAACCATTTTCTAATAGCTTTTTTATAAAATGTGCTTCATAAGTAGTCAGTACTTTAAAGATCTACTTATGAAATCAAAACACTTGATTGATGACTCTTTTCAGAACTTCATACTACATCATTCTCAAGATTGATGTCTTAGCACAACCACCTGCACTTAGCTTGTTTCCATCTCAGTCTTTCTTTAATTTCTCCACCTCTACCGGGCTCTTGGTGTGGAAGTGTCCTGCTTTCCCACTTGGCAGAGTAAACTGTTCAGGATTTCTGTTAAACATTCTGAGCTGAGAAAACCTTTGAGATAAGTTTTAGTCATTGGCTTAACAGATTCAATTATTTTCCAAATGCTTTTGTTTATGCTCAGGTGATTGCAGATTTCGGTTAATCATCTTCTGACACACCAGACATATATTTTTCTTGAAATATTTTGCCAAGGCTAAAATTTTCTTTAAGGGGTCATCTCAGCAACTGAGTTTATCATCTAGTTCCTAGGAGTAGAGAAAAGCTTGTTATAGAAAGTATCACTATTTAATTGGAAGAAGAGTTCATGGGCTTTTGCAAAGCATCGATTATACTGCTTTGCTAGAGGAAAAACATATGTAAAAATTGGCATTTGTGGCTCATGTCTATAACCCTATCGACTAGGAAGCTGAGATCTGAGAATCCCAGTTCAAAGACAGCCTATTTATTTCCAGTTAACAACTAAGAAAAGCAAAAGTGGAGCTGTGGGTCAAGTGGTAGAGCCCTAGTCTTGAGCAAAAAGCCCAGAGGCAATGCCCATGCCCTGAGTTCAAAACTCTGGATCTGAACATACAAAAAAATACTGTCAACACATGCCACAAGAAAAAAAAAATCTCACAATTTTTCAATACTAGGAAAATTGCAGCAAGTCATGAAAAAGCAAAGATCAAGTAGCTAGGTTTACAGGTACGACTCACCATTACATGGCTTATTTTTAAATCTTTATTTCTTCTATTTTCCAAACCCCTTTTTATTTCTTCTTGTTTTTATATTTTAATTAACTAAATAATTTTTATGATGGTCTTAGGTCTTAAACTTGGGGCCTAGCTACTTTCCCTGAGCTGTTTCTGGTAAAGGCTAGAACACCCTAACACCTGAGCCACAGTTCAACTTCTGGCTTTTTAAACACTGCTGGTATATTGGAAAGAAGAGTCTCATTTAAAAGGCTGACAGTACTCAGGAAATCAGTTCTGAGAATCAGATGGCGCTGACACAGTAGGGAGACACCCCAATGCACTCCAACCAAATAGTGAGCTGGGAACTTCAATAACCAATGCCCCATCAAGAGACTGGCAAACTCAACCACCAGAACAAGCAGAAAAACACGGGAAATAAAAAAGAATAAAGAAAAAAATCCTATAATCTGCATGAAGCGGAAAATCTCTGGGTACCTCCCCTCTCCAACAGGGCCAGGACGGGAAAGAGGCCATGTGCCAGTGACAGGGACCACCAATCTTCAGCAAGTGCAGAAGCAACAGCAGAAAAGTCCAGACAGCAGGAGCTCCACAGGAACCAGACCACGTGCGGAAATGAATGTGCTGGGACCAGACAACAGCGAGGAAGCTGGGCACCACGGATGCAGAGAGCCAAGGCTGCCACCACCACAACACCTCCACACCCTGACCTGGAAAATCCTACATCATGGCAGGACACACACACACTCCACAGTAAGTTCCCCATCCCCCTCTGCCTAATGGGAGATCAGTTCTGACAGAGACCCAAAAACTTGACGTGGACCTCATCACAAGGGGACAAAGAAACCAGAGCTCCTCCCTTACCCTCCCCGCTCTGAGGGAACAAATGATCCCCATACCTGGCGGCTCTAGGACCCTACATCTCCAGGGGAGAACACAGGAGCTAGCAGCTGGCAGATCAACTCCCAACAAAGTATGCTTAGGGAGACACATTAGACCAGCATCCCCCAAAGCCCCACCTGGGGAGCCTGAATTTGCGTGCACCAGCCCCCTCAGCAGGAACCTAGGGGCTGGTGGGCATTTGACCTCTGGCAGAGGCGCTCAGGTTTGCACAGACTTTTTGAATGACAGATGCACTCGTGCTCATGTGCAATTCCAGCCCAGCAGGGTCACTCGGGCCTGAAAACACGCACCCTTCACAGCAGGAGGGCAGCAAACCCTGCTCAGACACTTGAATGCACTTGGGGTTATGCATACAGCCCACAGCAAAATCACGAGAGGGACAAGAACCCTCCAACAATGGCCAAAGCAATTTTAGGCAAAAAAAGCAGCACGGGAGGAATCACAATACCATACTTCAAGCTCTATTATAGAGCCATCATAACAAAAACAGCTTGGTACTGGCATAAAAACAGAACTGAAGGCTAATGGAATAGGATAGAAGACCCAAAAATAAAGCCACATTCTTACAGTCAGCTGATAATATTTGACAAAGGAACCTCTTCAACTACTGGTGCTGGGAAAACTGGGCAGCCACATGTAGAAAACTCAAAGTGGACCCTAGCCTATCACCATGGACCAAGATCAACTCAAAATGGATCAAGGACCTCAACATCAGACCTGAAACTACTGAAGGACAGAGTAAGAGAGACACTAGAACTTAAAGGTACAGGTAGGAACTTCCTGAACAGAGTCCCAGGGGAACAACAGATAGGGGAGAGACTCGACAAATGGGACTACTGCAAAATAAAACTTTTCTGCACAACTAAAGACATAGCCACTAAACTAGAAAGACAGCCAACCATATGGGAAAGGATCTTCACCAGCACAGCAACAAAGGCCTAATATCTGTCATCTACAGAGAACTCAAGAAAGTAACCCCCTCCAAACCCAGTATAAACCAATTATTAAATGGTCAAAAGAACTAAAGAGAGGCTTCTCAGGAGAAGAAATAAAAATGGCAAAGAAATATATGAGGAAATGTTCAAAATCCCTGGCAGTAAAGGAAATGCAAATGAAAACAACCCTGAGACCATCTCACTCCAGTTAGAATGGCCTATACTATGAACTCACTCAACAACAAATGGTGGAGGGGATTCGGGGAAAGAGGAACCCTTCTCCACCGTTGATGGGAATGCAAACTAGTACAACCACTTTGGAGAACCATATGGAGGTTTCTCAAAAAGCTCAGCATAGACATACCCTATGACCCAGCCATACCACTCCTAGGCATGGTCTCAGGATACCATAAAGACATCTGCACATCCATGTTTATTGCTGCACAATTCACAATAACTAAAATATGGAAACAACCCAGATGCCCCACTACAAATGAATGGATCCAAAAAATGTGGTACCTGTACACAATGGAATACTACATAGTGATTATTAATGATAAAATATTGGTATTCGCAGGTCAGAACTTGAACATGTAATGTCGAGCGAGACAAGCATAGAACACAGAGAACAAAGGGCATGGTCTCCTTGATATATGACTGTTGGAGGGGGGTGGGGGGAACAGTAGAGACCAGGTCTGCAAAATAACAAACTTCTTTTCAAATGGTATTTCCACATGTTTGGGTCAGCGACTTTACATTATGTATCTAAAACCAAACAACTACTAAACAAACATAAAATGGTCTAGGATAAACCTATCAGTGGATCACAATAGCTCAACAACTATGTACACATGATTATATAAGATGAGAATAAGCAAAAACAACTCCAAGAGAAGGACGCAGGAGGATTCTATTGTCATTACGGTTAATGTTCTAGGTGAATTTCCTTTGGTGTACCCTATGTGGTTACTGCACATGATTTTGTTACATTGGGTATTGTATATATGCCTACCTGAACTAGGGAAGGGAAAAGAAAAATGAGGTAGGGTGTAACAAATATGACAAGAAATGTACTCACTACCTTATATACCCTCTTTGCACAACACCTTGTCAATAAAGTTTAATTTAAAAAAAAAAGAAATCTGAGAATCAAGGTTCAAAGTCAGTCTGGCCAGGAAAGTCCATGAGACCCTTCTTTAAGGTGCTCACTGCTGTGCGCCAGCAGCTCTTTCATGTCTTCTTCCACCCTCTTATTTTTTGTTTGTTTATTTTATTATTACTATTATTGGTATTATTGATTTTTTCCTAGTGTTGAAAAATTATTTGTGAGAATTTGACATGAGAGGCTACAATGCTTTGTGTTCTATTCCATACTTTGTTCTTGTGGTATGTGTTGACAGTATTTTTTTTTTGTAATTAAGGTGTTGAGCAGAGGGCTTCCATTGCACAATTCAGGTATTATGTACATTTCTCATTTCGCTTCTGGATAACACCACTTCTTCCTTTACTTTCTCACAGTATCCATATTTTTTTTGTTTTAGTTTTAGTTTTTCTTACTTATTGTAAAGGTGATGAACACAGGGGTTACAGTTACATAAGTATGAGTACATTTAATTTTGGACACTGTTACCCCCCTTCCTCATTTTCTCCTGGTTTCTCCCCTTCCCCCACCCCATTTTTAATGCTTGTTCTTCTGCTTGAACTCAGGGCCTGGAAGATGCTCCCGAGTTTTTGTACTCAAGGCTACTCAACCACTTGAGTCCAATGCCCATTTATGCCTTTTTTGTGGCTAATTAGAGATAAGAGTCTCACAGATTTTCTTGCTCCAGCCACCTCTGAACTGCATTCTTCACCCTCCTTATTACCTAGCATTACATCCCTGAGCCACCAGTGCCCAGCTGCTAAAGGGTTGGTTTCATGCTTCATGTTGTTGTTACAATTTTCTCTACCCTTGGCATTAATCCTACATATTCCCTGGCACATATCCTTTTTATTTTGAGGAAGGCAGGAATAGGAAATTATAGGCCATAGAGCCATTTCAGATATATCAAATCATTTGGTACATGACAGACAGACCTTTAGTCTTATTGTCAGCTGCCTGTGTCCTGTCTGTGTGTACTGATAACTCTGTATAGCCTGTGAATGATGTTATAAATATCCAAATAGCACTTGGCAGAGAAAAAGGTTCCTCATCATGTTCTACAAACAAAATGGAAAAAGAGAATACTTCCTAGGAGTCTAGCAATTACTCTGATTAGAGACCAATACATCCTAGTATATGGAAATGTTTCCCTATTAGAAGTGCTGCTACTTTTGCAAATTACAAATTTAACAAATGCTATACTACTCTGTAAAATTGTATGCCATAGCTGTCATTTTATTAATTCATGAGAAATTGAGACATTCAACTGCTTATTTTTAAAAGGATGAACTGCTAGGTGCGAATGGCTCACTTCTATAATCCTATGTACTTAGAAGGCTGAAATCTGAAGATCAAAGTTTGAAAGCAGCCTGAGCAGAAAAGTCCTTGAGACTATTCATCATCATAAGAAGGTGAAAATGGAGCTGTGGCTCAACAGGTAAAGTCACAACCTTGAAGTTGCTGGTTAATCTGAAATGAAGTTTCACAGACTTTTTGCTCAAACCTTGATCCTCTGATATCAGTCAACCAAGTAGGTAAATTTAACGGCATTAGCCACCAGGCCCAGCTTCATTAAAATATCTGTTGCTCCCTTAATTGGTCACTGAAGTTCTTAGGTCACCACCAAGTTCATACAAACTTAGTCTTTCTAATTACTAGTCATCTATTTTAGAAATCAGTTCCATTCACTCATTTATAGTTTATACTAAGGTGCCTATTTTGGGTGGTCCAGCTATTAAATATTTTATTAGACTTTGTGGGCTATTCTATCTTTATTGACACTTCTCTGCTCTTGTTATATGAAAGCAGACATAAACAAGACTTAAATATGGCTGTATTTTTGTAATTATTTGCAAAAACAGGAGGCACAGTTTGCTAGCCACTGGTTTGTAAACAAAACACACATATCCTTTAAAACAAATTTGTTGGCACACTACAGTACAGGTTTTATGTAATTAATGAATGCAATTACAAAATTCCCTTGAACATATGAGCTATAAAAACTATGAAACAAAGAACAAAAGAACTTTCAGCACAGACACTAAACATCTGAGAAATCAGCCAGGCACAGGTGGCTCATGCCTGTCATCCAGGTAGGAAAATCTGTGAGACTCTTCAACTAATCACAAAATAGTGCCAGCAGTTGAAATTTCTTGAGCATAAAAGCTAATGGACAGCACCCAGGATCTGGGACAGCACACAGGACCTAAGTTCCATCCCTTACATCAGCACAATAAACAGCAGCAATAATAAATATTTGAAACTAATACTTGGGGGGGGGGGGAGAGATAAAGCAGAATAATTTATTATGCTTTTCTTCCCTACCCAAAAGACACCTTGCCTAATTTGAGATGTCTTCATGAGAATTCCTGAGCCAAAGTGTTGATTTCATTTTTAAGTAATACTCCTAAAGTTGCTTATTTAACTGTAGGTGGCATCAGTAAGAAAGGCAAAGTTAATCACAGACTTCGAGGCCGCAGTGATGAGATCCACTCCATAGCCCGGTGTCTTCTACTTGGTGAAGATTGCTTATCCTTAAGCCAAAAGGAGAATTCAGGTAGAGATGATGGATGGGAGATAGTCCTACTCTAGACATAAAAAACCAAGTTGGTAGGATTGTGTCACCTGAGTCATATTTAAAACTTTAGGTTTCACAGATGGAGACTATGAAAGAGATTACTAACTAACTTTTTGGAATCCTTACAAACTAATTTTCTTTTTCTGAAGTACAAGTCTAATGCAAATTAGAAACAAAATTACCACCTCCTAGACTAACCTGAAATTCCCAAAGGGAAAATTAAGGCAGAAACTCCAGAAACCAAGGGCTGCTACTTAGCCACTGCAAGCAAAGATTAGACTGTTCAAATCTGGATTTGCTCTAGAGACCAAGGTAAGGCTGACGTTTATTTTGTAATAGATATTATATTGATGTGGCAGAATTACTAGCTTTTCTTTCCTTCTGTCTTGTTCCAACAATATATAATGTTTGTCCCTTACTTTCCTGTTTAAAAAAATTACTATTGGCATCAGTGTCTTATGCCTATAATCCTAGCTACTCAGGAAGCTGAGATCTGAGGATCACGGTTCAAAGCCATCCCAGGCAAAAAAGTTCTAGGGAGACACTTATCTTCAATTAACCACTCAAAAATGAAAAGTGGTGCTATGGCTCAAGTGGTAGAATGCTAGCCATGAGTTCAAAGGGGGCTCAGGGACAGTGCCCAGGCTCAGAGTTTAAGCCCCAGAAACAACAAGGAAAAAAAAGTTGCTGCCTGAGTATAACCTAGGTTAGACCTCTGGCCTGAGCATCTGGATTTTGTGTTCGTTTCTGTTCCATCCCAGGAGAAGACAAGGACATCCCACACACACACACACCCTTTTTTATCTTTGTGAACAAGGTGTTATTAAGATGGAAATACTGGAACTTAGAAAAGCTTTAGTCAGAAATGGAAAAGTCATGTAAAGTTAGAGCTTCTAGTGCATAAATACAGTAAATAATATACACACAGCATAAATTTCTATGTTCACATGTAAATGCTCACTCTTATTAAGTCAAGAGGCTAGAGGCATGGCTCAGTTGGTAGAGTGCTAGCCAGTGAGCAAAACTGTCAGGTGCTGATGACTTAGATAATATTCTGAAAAATTGTCTCATGTGGCAGATTGTTTCCCACATCCGTGTGTCATTCTTCCTATCTGCAAATCTCTAAGGCTCAGAAAAGGGTTAAAACTCTGTTAAACCATATTGCAGACATTTTGACTTTTATCAAAGGTACAATTATATAGTCGCCTATAATCATAGCTACTTAATACTAAGCCTGAGATGTGAGGATCATGGTTCTGGACCAGCTCAGATAGGAGAATCCATGAGATATCTCCAACTAAACGTTGATAAAGCCAGAAGTAAAGGTGTGGCTCAAATGACACAGTACCATCCTTAAGAGAAAAACTTAAGGGAGAAAAAAAAAATCCCTGACTTTACACCTCAGTCCTGGCCCACACAAAAATAACAAGGAAATTATTTTACACCTAATGACCTGGCCCTTACTCATCAATAACTGATTCCAGATTGCGCTTGAGAGACAGCTAATGCTTTTGTTCTTCCTTCACAGAAGTGAGCTGCTGCTGTGAGATCTCACCCAGTCTTGGAGATGCAAATATATCCTCTTTAGCATATCAGCAGAAGGACAAAATCGTGCCAGAGATGTGTTTAATTGATGTCCTTTGCTGACTGAATATAAACAATTGCTACTTTGTACATCAACAGATAGAGATGTATGATTCCGTTTGTTTCCAGCTTCATAGAAAATCACTTCTAATTTGAATGGGATTAAAAGGTGTCAACCATCATATTCCATCCCTATTTCTGTTTCAGATCTCCTTCATAGTAGTAATCAGGATTAGAAATGTCAGTAGTGTACAGATAAGGAAATCTACTCCTCTGAATAGAAGACACGATACATGTTAGATGGCAGCTCTTTGGTTTTGATTTTTCCCTTCTGTTGATTTAGATTTTGCTGAATCACCAGTGCTATAACAGAGTGGAAAGACCACTGAATGCTAGGAAATGGGGGAGGGCACTAATTTGTGGTTTCTGAATTCACTGGACCTCCTTGCAAGTAAATATGCTCCAAGATCCCATTGAAATGTAATTTATTCCACACTATTTTATACAAGATTTTTTCCCAATGCCTACTGTACAATTTGTCTTTGCCAATTCTTTGAGCCCACATATTGGAAACATTGGTACCTTTTTCCTATTACTCTACTTTTTTCTATATGTAAGTCATAATCCAGTAAATAGAATTTAGAGGCAGGAATGGTTGTAAAATCCAAGTTACTGGAAAGACTAAGATGTGGAGGATTATGATTTAAGGCCTACTCATGCCAAATAATCACACTACTGTATCTTAATCAGTAGCTGAACCTAGGACATAGGGGTTTTTTTTCTTTATTGTCAAAGTGCATACAGAGGGGTTAGAGTTTAATACGTAAAGCAGTGAGTACATTTCTTTTTCAACTTGTTACCTCCTCCCTCATTTTCCCCTGCCTCACCCTTTCTTTTTCCCTTCCCCCACCCATGAGTTGTACAGTAGGTTTACACCAGATGGTTTTGTAAGTATTGCTTTTGGAATCGTTTGTCATTTTATCCTTTGCCTCTCTATTTTGGTATTCCCTCTCCCTTCCCTATGTCAAATACATGTATGTACAGTATCCAGGGTACTAACATCAGAGACAGTGACAGCAGGGGTTAAACCATAGGAAGGAAATACAAGAGGAAAAAAAGGGTACAGTTTCACATGGCATGTTGAAAATAATTACAACTATGATATAACACTTGTTTCCATAACATGGAATTCATTTCACTTAGCATCATCTTGTGTGTTCATAAGGGCATAGACATTGGACTATTGTGATCTTCTGCTATGACTAGCCTAAACATGTACTAATTATGCTCAATGAGGGAAACCATAAAGTCCTTGTTTCTTTGGGTCTGGCTCACTTCACTTAGTATAATTTTTTCCAAGTCCTTCCATTTCCTTGTGAATGGGGCAATGCCATTCTTTCTGATAGTGTCATAGAATTCCATTGTGTATATGTACCACATTTTCCTGATCCACTCATCTACTGAGGGGCATCTGGGTTGGTTCCATATTTTAGCAATGACAAATGGTGCTGTGATGAACATAGTTGTGCTGCTGGCTTTAGTGTGATCTTGCTTGTAATCTTTTGGGTAGATGCTCAAAAGTGGGGCTATTGGGTGGTAGGGAAACTCTATGGTTAGCCTTCTGAGGAACCTCCATACCACTTCCCAGAGTGGTTGAACAAGTTTACATTCCCACCAAAAATGTAGTAGGATTCCCTTTTGGCCACAACCCCTCCAACATTTGTTGTTGTTAGATTTCCTGATAATGGACATTCTTACTGGGGTGAGGTGGAATCTCAAAGTTGTTTTGACTTGTATTTCTTTTATGGCCAGTGATGTAGACTTCTTCATGTGTCCCTTGGCCACCCTCATTTCCTCTTCAGAGAAGTCTCTTTTTATATCATTAGTCCACTTGTTCAGGGGACCATTGGTTCTTTGAGGATTTGTTTTGGAAGAATTTAATTTTCTCAGTATATCTTAGATATGAGGCCTTTCTCCATTGTATGGCCTGTGAAGATCTTCTCCCAGTCTGTGGGCTTTCTGTTTATCTTGCAAGCTATGTTCTTTGCCCTGTAGAAGCTCTGCAGTTTGATTCAGTCTCATTTGTCCAACCTTTCTTTCATTTGTTGCATTTCTGGGCCTTTATTAAGAAAGTTTCATCCTGTGCCACGGAGCCCAAGTGTTTGTCCTAGTGCTTCTTGTAGTGTTTTCAGGCTATTTGATTTTACTTCGAGGTCTTTGATCAATTTGGAATTGATTATGGTGCAGGGTGATATATAAGGATCTAGTTTTAATTTCTTACAGGTGTTGAACCAATTTTGCCAGCACCATTTGTTGAAGAGGCTGTCTTTCTTTCATCCTATTTTTTAGCTCCTTTATCAAAGATTAAGTAGCCATAGTTCTTCTGGTTCATTTCTGGGTCTTCAATTCTGTTCCACTGGTCCTCAGGCCTGTTCTTGTGCCAATACCAGGCTTTTTTTATTATTATTATTACTATCGCTTGGTAATACTGCTTGAAGTTTGGTATTGAAATTCTTTCAGCACTGTCCTTTCTGCTTAAGACTGTTTTTGCTATTGTGGGTCTTTTATTGTTCCATATGAATTTCTGGATTGCTTCCTCTATTTCATTAAAAAATGGTGTTGGGATATTAGTGGGTATTGCATTGAATTTGTAGATAGCCTTTAGCAATATTGCCATTTTGACAATAGTAATCCTCCCAATCCAGGAGCATGGGAGGTTTTTCCATTTCCTTCGCTCTGCCTTAATTTCATTTTCCATGTTTTTAAAGTTCTCATCGTAGAGGTCTTTCACGTCTTTGGTTAAGGTTATTCCTACATATTTTATGTTTTTTGAGGCTATTGCAAAAGGAGTTGCTTTACTGATTTTGGCCTCGGTCTTCAGGTAATTGGCATATAGAAAAGCCATTGATTTTTGAGGGTTTATTTGATACCCTGCTACTTTGCCAAAGTTTTGTATCAGCTCTAGTAGCTTGGAAGTAGGGTTCTTTAGATATAGAATCACGTCATCTGTGAAGAGTAAGAGTTTAACTTCATCTTTTCCTATTTGGATCCCCTTTATGTTTTCTTCTTGCCTAATTGCCCTGGCTAGGAATTCTAGTACTATGTTGAAGAGGAGAGGAGAGAGCGGACATCTGTCTTGCTCCTGATTTTAAAGGGAATGCCTTTAGCTTTTCACAGTTTAGAATTATGCTTGTTGTTGGTTTGTCATAGACTGCTTTTATTGTATTCAAGAATGTTCCCTGGAATCCCAGTTTTCCAGGGCTTTTATCATAAATGGGTGCTGGATTTTATCGAATGCCTTAACCACATCTAGGGATATAACCTTGTGATTCTTTGCCTTGCTCCGGTTGGTGTGGTGGATTACATTAATTGACTTGCACATATTGAAGCAACTTTGCATCCCTGGGATGAATTCAGTTTGATCATGGTATATGATCTTTTTTGATGACCCATTGAAATGGATTGGCCAGAATTTTGTTGAGAATTTTTGCATCAATGTTCATTAGGGAAATTGGTCTATACTTCTCTTTCCTTGATGAGTCACCGCCTGGTTTTGGGATGAGGGTTATACTGGCATAATAGAATGTGTTTGGTAGTGAACTTTCTCTTTCAATTTCATTGAAGAGTTTGAGAAATACTGGTGTGAGTTTTGAAGGCCTTGTAGAATTCTGCTGTGAATCTGTCTGGACCTGGGCTTTTCTTGGATGGGAGATCTCTTATTGCAGTTTCTATTTCAATGCTGGATATGGGTCTGTTTAGAAGGTATAAATCTTCATGGTTGAGTTTGGGGATATCAATTTTTCTAGGAAATCATCCATTTCTTCCAGGTACTCGAATTTGTTGGCATAAAGGTTTGCAAAATAGTCCCTTGTTGTGTTCTGAATTTTGGTTGTTTCTGCAGTGTTATTACCTGTTTCATCTCTGATCTTGTTTATTTGGGTGTGCTGCCTTCGTTTTCTGGGGGTTTCGTTTTCTGCCTTCAGATTTTCTAAGGATCTCTCTATCTTGTTAATTTTTTCAAAGACCCAACTCTTTATTTTGTTGACTTTTTATATGGTTTTTTTTTGCTGCTAAGTCATTCAATTCTGATTTGATTTTAATTATTTGCTTCTGTCTATTGGCGTGGGGTTTGGGTTGGTGTTCTCTTTTGAGGAGATTAAGGTGCTTCTTTAAGTTGTTGAATTGCTGTTTCTCCAGTTTGTTCATGTAGGCACTCAGATATAAATTTTCCTCTGAGTACTGCCTTTTCTGTGTCCCAAAGGAGCTGGTACTTTGTGTGCTCATCTTGGTTTATTTCTATAAATATTTGAATTTATGTTCTAACTTCTTCAATGACCCACTGATGGTTCAGCAATGTGTTGTTTAGTCTCCATGAATTGTAGGATTTTCTGTGGTGGCTGTTTGAGTTGAGCTCTAATTTTATTCCATTGTGGTCTGAGAGAATGCAGGAAATTATTTTGATACTTCTGAATTTGTACAGATTTGCTTTGGGCCCTAAAATGTGATCTATTTTGGAGACTGTTCCATGTGCTGCCAAGAATAATGTACATTCTGATGTTTCTGGGTGGAATATCCTGTAGATGTTGGTTAAGTCTGGTTGGTTTATGCAATTGTTTAGTTCTGAAAGTTTCTGTGCTCAGTTTTTGTCATGTTGATGTGTCCAGAGGTGACAGTGGAGTAAAGTCTCCAACGATCAATATGTTTGGATTTATGAGTGATTTTAGTCAGTAGTATTTGTTTGATGAATTTGGGTGCTTCTTTATTTGGTGTGTTGATGTTTAGGATGGTTATATCCTTCTGTAGGAGAGATCCCTTTATTAGTATGTAGTAAACCTTCTTTGTCTCTTCTTACTGTTTTTAATTTGAAGTCGATTTTACCTGATACTAGGATCGCAACTCCAGCCTGCTTTGGGGGCCATTTGTTTGATTTTATTCTAGCCTTTTACTTTTAGAAAATTTTTGCTTTTTCTGGCCACCTTAAGAGTCTATGTCATTTCATTGGAGAGTTTAGTGTAAGGACTAACCTGAGAGCCTAAGTGACTAAATATAGTAGGTTTTAGTGTTAAAATTATAACAGCTTCTATACCCTAGTGATGACTCCATGCTAGAGGGCTGCACCCGTGAGACTAGTTTCTTGTAGTTCAATATTTTAAAAATATAGGGAGCCCTTGTTCCCCTCTTTACCTAGGTAGCAACCATGGTAGCAGACCGTAAAAAAAATGATCATAGCCATAAACTATAGGAATAACCACAATAGTAGTAGAAGTGCCCTGTTAACTGTTGGGTTGGTTTCCTTATGATAGAGTACTGGATTGTTCTGGCCTGCCCATGCTTGCTTAGTGGTAATGGGAAACATGGTAGCAATTGTTAAAATAAAGTTGGTACTAGGTCAGCATAATGGCAGAATTCTGCTTCTGTAAATGACTTGCTTAAACCATGTGTGACTTGCTCTACTCCCTGCATTAACCCTTGCATCAGTGCTACATGACCACCTGCTGTCAGTTCCTGATACCGAGGCCACTTCCCAATATCAAATCAAAATAGGTAACTGTAAGGGTAGATAGCCAATCAGGAAAACTCACGCTGGAATTTTCCTTGTGTAAACCAATCGTGTTAAAGGGTAACTGTTGGCAATGACAGCTTTGCAGTTTGGGGTTTTAAAAGTAGCCTGTGAGATCAGGGAAGGGTCGTTCTCCAAGGAGGAGGCCATGAGCCAGTCAGCTAGTGATCTAGATGCTTGACACAAAATAAACTTTGTTACACTTTCGCATTGGGTCAATCTTGTTCCTTTGATCACGGAACCCAAATTTTAGTCCATTAATATTGAGAGTTAAGATTGAGATGATTGTTGCTTTCATTATAGCTATCTTTGTAAGGGCTGTGTCTTCCCAATTCTTGCTCTAATAACCTGGTTTTCTATTTAGCATTCATTTCTCTATCTGTATGTGATCTTGATTTTCCATGTGTAGAACATTTTTTAGGATTTTCTGTAAAGCTGGTTTGGTGGAGATATATTGTTTCAGTTTTTTCTTACTGTGGAAGACCCTTATTTGGCCTTCGGCTCTAAGTGAGAGTTTAGCTGGGTACAGTAATTTTGGTTGGTAGTTATTTTTCTTTAGGGTGTGGCATATCTCATTCCAGGCTCTCCTTGCTTTCTTGGTTTCTGCTGAGAAATCTGAAGTGATTCTGATTGGTTTTCCTTTATATGTGATTGTTTTCTTCTCCCTAGCACCTTTAAGAATTCTTTCCTTGGTCTCTATTGATCATGTTCAGATTACAGTGTGTTGGTGGGATGTCCTATTCTGGTCTGGTCTGTTTGGGGTTCTAAATGCATCTTATATCTGAATAGGCCTATCCTTCTGGGTATGTGGGAATTTCTCCGCTAGTAGTCTGTTAAATAAATTGCCTATTCCATTAACTTCTTTCTCTAGGTTTTCCTCAATACTTATTAGCCTTAAATTGGGCTTCCTGATTGTATCTTGGAGCTCCTGAAGCAATCTGTTTTTGCTTATTGGATTGGTTTTGGGATTTTGTTGTTGTTGTTGTTTTCTTTTGGTGTTCTTTCTTCATAAAGTCTAGGGAATCTTCAGTTCCTGAGATTCTATCCTCTGCTTCATCCAGTGTGCTCTGTAGGCTTGCTATCTTATCTCCCTTCCTTCTGCCTGGTCTTTCTCCATGGCTTCCTTGTCTTTGCTATAATTTTCTCTTAAGTCCTACATGGACTTCTTTACTTCAATAATTTTGTTCTGAGTGCTGTCTCTCAAATCTTTTAGCTGAGTAATTATCTTTTCATAGGACTCATTTTCCTTCTGTTGGAGTTAGTTTAACTTTCTATTTGTGGAAGCCATGAACTCCTCTATTAATTTACAGTTGGCTTTATCGCGTTCACGTATTAATCTTTGGCTTGCCTCCTCACGCTCTAGAATACTTGTCTGAAGAGATTCAAACTTTTCATTTATCATTTTTATCAGCAGAGTTTGTAGAGAATTTTGAGGATTCTCCTCTAGGTCTTTGGTTGGCTGCTCTGTTTCCTGCTTATTTTGGGTGGGAGATGAGACTCTGACGCCATCTTTCCTGTGCTTCTGCACATTTGGATTGGGAATAGCAGTCTATAAGCCCCTGTGAGTACCATTTAAGACCCAAGGCAAACCTTACCAAGCCCTGTTGTATTAATCTTAGAGGTTCACAATCATATACAGATAACTTCCCTCTATTTTTTGTATATAAAAGCAGATTTGGTGTCCCCACAGAATATAATTTGAAGATAAAAGCCAAACCTGAGCCCTGCATTCAGTAGCTAATTATATACAGTTATAACCATGAACACCTTGCATTTGGTTCTTTTTGGACTGATGGGATTGCTTTATGAATCCCTTTGACTCACTCAGATTGAAAAATGATAACCTAGATCTAGCCTAAAATAACCAGGGATCAATGGAGTCTGGAGGTCCTGGAAGTAAATTTAGGAGGGTAAGTAAAGAGTAGTGAAGAGAATGGAGTAAAAGGAATGGGGAATGATGTTTTTTAGTTAGTTTCAGTGAAACAGAAAGGTAGAAAATTGTAGAATAGGAAGAAAGAACAAGATTAAGATGATATATGACAGAGAGTCAACAAAAAACAGCAAAGGTGTTAAACAAACAGAAGTAATTTTAAAGAAAAAATGTGAAAAGAGAATCAAGGGAAAAAATACAGAAAAACAAAATAAAAAGAATAGAAACAACAAGAACAAACAAACAAATGAAGAACAAAGGAGTCTTGCTTGTTTCGGTAGGCTCTTTCCAGCCTCTGATTTCCCTGTGATGGTCTATGGTCTGTTTTCCTTAATGCTTGGCTGGTTTGATTTGCTTTCAGTTTGCCCTACTGAGGCCACAGCCTATAAAAAGCCAGGCATTAAAGGCAGCGGTCCCACAGCAGACGGGAGGAGCCATGGTTCCCAAGACTGTTCACGTCCTCCATCTACAGAGGACACCCAAGTCCTACCTTCAAGCTGTGCAAGCCACAGAGCCCCAGGATTTCACTAACAGGGGAGGAGCATCAAAGCAGATCTACCCCCTGCAAACTAAAAGCAAGTCAAACCAGCCAAGCAGCAAAATAGACTGCAGACCATCACAAGGAAACCAGAGACTGTAGAAAGCCCACCCAAACAAGGAAGACTCAATTTTTTCAAACATTTTTTAAACTTTTTTTTCATTTCTGAGACATCCATTGGTTTTTTGTTTTCCATTTTAATTTATCAGATTTTTTGTTTTCTCTAGTTTTTTTTTTACAATTTTGTGTTTTGTGCCTTTGTCTTCCAGTAGTTTTTCTTTGTTTCTCTCTTCACAATCTCTTTCTTTAAAATTACTTTCCTATGACTAACACCTTCACTCTTTTCTGCTAACTCTCCATTGTCTATCATTTTAACCTTGTTCTTTCTACTGATTCTACTCTTCTCCACATTTCCACGTCAATGAAACTAAACCAAAATCATCACACACACACCCCATACATTTTACTCTATTCTCTTTACTACCTCTAACTTACCCTCCTGATTTACTTCCAGGACCTCCAGATTCCACTGACCACCTGGTTATTGGATAGAGGGTATCCCTGTTCAATCCGAGTGAATCAAAGGAGTTCATACAGAAAGCCAGCCAGTCCAAAAAGAACTTAATATAAGAACCAAAATTGCTCATAGGGTTGTAACAGTAAATAAGTAACTAATGAATACAGGGCTCAGGATTGGTTGTTATATTGAAACTGTGTTATTTAGGAACACCAAATCTAATTTCATATATAGGTATACAAGGTATCTGTATATAATTGTGAACTTGTAAGATTTACACAACAGGGGTTGGTAAGGTCTGCTTTGGGTCTTAAACGGTGCTCACAGGTGCTTATAGATAGGCATTCCCAATCCAAATCGGCAGAAGAAACACAAGAAAGATGGCAAACAATGGAGTCTTATCTCTCACTCAAAACAAGCAGGAAGCTGAGCAGTCAAAAATCAAAGACTTAGAAGAAAACCCTCAAAATGTTCTACAAAGTCTACTGATAAAAATGTTAAATGAAAAGTACGAATCAATACATCAATCCACCCATAAAGTAATAGACAATTTCATGGCCTCGACAAATAGAAAGATAAATGAACTTCAAGAGTCAAATGAAAAGATAGCTACCCAGGTAAAAGATATGAGAGACAGCACTCAAAACCAAATTAATGAAGTAAAAAAGTCCATGCAGGCCGTAAGAGATAATTATAGCAAGGACATGGAAATCATCAGGAAAGACCAGTCAGAAGGAAAAGAGATTCAAAATCAAGTAGCTAGCCTACAGTCCCAACTAGGAGAAGCAGAGAATCGAATCTCAGGTGTTGGGAGCCTGCAGCTAATCTCATTCTGACCTCTGGCTGTGTTGCTATCACAAGGATATGCTAAGTGCAAGGACATTTGTTTACTAGTAACTCTGCCCCTATCCGGAATTGCTTTGCTAAGACTGCTGGAGTACATTCCTATGTTAATCAACCTCATCCTGTCTTTACTGCCATCAGATGTTGTGAACTTCAAAGCCTTTTTGTGTTCTTGAATTTTAGCAACCCTATGCTATTCCCTGGTTCCTAAACTGCATAGAAGCTGGAAGTTAAGAATAAATGTGGCTGACCCAGAGCTGCGACCCTGCTAGCGGCCTACCGAACCCACAGCCGGGCAGCAGATGTGGAGACCCGGGAGCCGTAAGCCTGGCCCCATCCTAGAGCTCCGCAGTGCGGGCGCCGCTCCCACTCCCCGCCCCCGTCAGCGAACTGCCGCTGCCACGGGCACACCCCGGCTCTGCGCTGTCTCAGATGGCATCCGACTCCGAGGCCATGGCGAAGTACAAGCAGATCCTGGTCCTCAACCCTCCCCCAGACCTCAAATTCAAAGGCCCCTTTACAGATGTAGTCACTACAAATCTTAAATTGCGAAATCCATCAGAGAGAAAAGTATGTTTCAAAGTGAAGACGACAGCACCTCGCCGGTACTGTGTGAGGCCCAACAGTGGAATTATCGACCCAGGCTCAACTGTGACTGTTTCAGTAATGCTGCAACCCTTTGACTATGATCCGAATGAAAAAAGTAAACACAAGTTTATGGTACAGACAATTTTTGCTCCACCAAACTTTACAGATATGGAAGCTGTGTGGAAGGAGGCAAAACCTGATGAATGGATTCTATGTTGAGATGTGTATTTGAAATGCCCAATGAAAATGATAAACTGAATGACATGGAACCTAGCAAAGCTGTTCCACTAAATGCATCTAAGCAAGATGGACCCATGCCAAAACCGCATAGTGCTTCACTCAATGATACTGAAACAAGAAAACTAATGGAAGAATGTAAAAGACTTCAGGGAGAAATGATGAAGCTATCAGAAGAAAATCGACATCTGAGAGATGAAGGCCTAAGGCTCAGAAAGGTAGCACATTCGGATAAACCTGGATCAACCTCAACTGCAACCTTCAGAGATAATGTCACCAGTCCTCTTCCTTCTCTTCTGGTTGTGATTGCAGCCATTTTCATTGGATTCTCTCTAGGGAAATTCATCTTGTAGAGTGAAGCATGCCGAGTACTAGTTCTTTTATTTTCTTCTGACCAGAAAAAGATTTGTTTACCTACCATTTCATTGGTAGTATGGCCCACGGTGACCATTTTTTTGTGTGTGTACAGCGGCATAGGCTTTGCCTTTAATGATCTCTTATGGTTAGAAAACACAATAAGACAAACTGTTGGGCTACTGGACAAATTGTATAATACCAGATCATCCTAGCAGGTGTCAGCTGCACATTCAGTCCTTCATGAAATTCATAAATAAAGAATTGTTCTTACTTTGTGGTTTAATAAGAGTTCAATAATTGTTCAGAGTCTTGTAAATGTTGTTTTAATAACCCTTTAAATTTTATTTGTTGCTGTTGCCTCTTTAAATATCATTTCTTTAGATTGCTGATCCCACTCATTCAGGAAATGCCAAGAGGTGTTGTGTGGGGGATGGTGCCTCTTACCGTGTAGATTTTCTCCTTTACCTTTGCTAATATCATGGCAGAATTTTTCTTAACCCTTGTGAGGCAGTTGTTAACTGAGTTTTTCATCCTTACAATCCTGTCCCATGGTATTTAACATAAAAAAAATAAATGGTTAACAGATTCTTAAAAAAAAAAAGAAAGAAAGAAAGAATAAACGTGGCTGCAGCATTGAGTTTCAATTTTAAGATGCAGACCTCCCATACCCCATCTTCGCCTCTTGTCTTTTTTCTCTTGTCTTATATTTTTCCTTTTCTTTAATCCTTGCCCCCCTCATTCAGGATTCCCTTTTCACTGCTGGCTGGATCCGGCACTCAGGAGTTGAAGATTCCCTAGAATCTCTGGAAAAAGATTTTTAAAAAAATACAAAACCAATTCAATCAACAGAACAGATAATTCCAGGAGCTCCAAAACACAATCAGGAAGCCCAACTTAAGGCTAATAGGTATTGAGGAAAACCTCGAGAAATGTTAAGTTTGGAGACTCAGTTAAATTCTGCTTGTTTGGCTAAATCATTAGTTTTCTCTAGCATTGAGCACATGGTCCACAATAAAATTGGTTGGAGGTGGAAGCCCGCCCATCCCCAGATGAAGGGCATGCCAAATTCCTGGAGGCTGGGCAGGGAATTGGAGTCTCCAGCTCCCGGTAACCCTGCCCCCACTCTGAACTCTGGAACTGTGGTCTTGCAATTCAAAGGTGCCTTGCAATTCAAATGCTGGAAGGTGAAGGTGTCTTGCTGTGAGCTTGCTGCCTGTGTTCTGTTCATGTCCTGTCTCCCATCTCCTGGACCTTCTCTGGTCATAGCGTCCCACTTCAGCTCCCCATGGGAGCTGAACTGGTTTCTCAAAATGTGGCTTCTCGGATAATCTGTGAAAATTTTGGTTTGCTGGAAAGGTTTTTTGTTTACTAATTAACCACATGGTTCTAGAATATAGGTGAAATAATATCACTTGCCACTGGAATTCCAGAAAACTTACATGGTCAATTAGAGAACAATTCTAAGTTGTGCACAACTGTATGTATGTATGTATGTATGTCTATGTCAATCTGTTGGTAACACAGAAAAAAACAAAAAAAACAAAAAAAAAGAATAGGTTTTAAACCCAAACTAATCATGTAAGAAAAAGAAAAAAAAAACAAAACAACTCCAAAAGGTTCTAATATACAGCACATGATATAAGTACAATGATGCAAAACAGGTGTTATTCTTTATGTCTATCTATGCTGAGTCAAGTGTACATCTAATCCTGACAATTCTTTTGTATAGACTAAGATTTTGCTTCTCCATATTTTTTTTCCGCTGTGCTCTCATAAACTCTTTAAGATCGAGGGATCAGAGTCATTTTACACAAATGTGACTATTAACCTAAATTTTCCTGATCCAAAATTAACATTTTACTTTATAGGATACAGGTCGACTTGTAGCAGTCTGTGGCTACAGAAAGCTGACTCCACAGTCTGCTCCCAAACTGTCCTGGCTGCTGCAGAGAGCAGACTTGGTTGGCCTTTGATCTGTGTGGATTTTGTGTCTAGAAAGATGGTTAAAGGCCTAAGCCTTCTAAAATCTGTTTGAAGTTGTCACCTTGCTAAAACCAGTAGGTTACCAGCCTACTAAAGCCCAAGTACTCAGAGCAAACAACCAGGAAATACTGGGGGATTTCAAATGTCTTTAAACAGTCTGTGTAGAATCTTGCAGGAGGTGTGACAACCTGTCCAGAGGACTCTCTGAGATGCTACTACAGCCTTACCCAGATGCAACCCATCTCTCCTGCTGGCCTGATGATTTGGGATGGAAGACATAGTGACTTCAGATCCACTGAAGTTGAGACTTTTACATTGTCCTGAACTTTTGCCCTCTTGATTGTTATTCATTTGTGTTCTGTTCTACTTGCTGGTAAGATAAGGTTAAATAATATGATTTGATTTAATGGCACATGGATCTCATTCAGTCTGCTGTTCTCTAAGTGTTACAGCAGAACTCTGGCAACTATTTGTTGGTCAATTCTTAACAACTCAAAGGTAAACTCTACCCCTATTGTTCTCCTGTTGCTTTAATTGAAAATAAAAAGGGCTTTTATGGCTAAGACTCCTTGGATTACAGTTCGAAGCCAGCCTGGACCGAGAAAAATAAAAATCCCTCTAGGTCATATTTTAGGTCCTTATTATTTTACTAGTCAGAAATTACAGATTAAAACTTCTCATTTGCGTACCTTGCATGATTTTTAAAAATTTCTGAGAGACATTAATTGGCTTCGCCCTTATCTTAAATTATCCACAGCTGAATTAAAACCCTTATTTGATCTCTTAAAGGGGGACCCTGACCCTACATCTCCCAGACAAATCACAACTGAAGCAGCTGAAGCCTTAAGCATAGTAAATTCTGCCATTTCTTCCCAACATGTAAATTATATTGATTACTCAATTACTATATTATTACTATATCAATTACTATATTATTGATTGGGAAGCATATATTTTAACTATGCCTCATTCTCCAACAGCAGTCCTCTGGCAGAAGGGACTCTTCTATGGCCTTCCTTGCCTGCTGCTCCCTCAAAAGTGTTAACTCCCTATTATGAATTGGTGACCACCTTAGTCCATATGTGCCGTATGGAATCTTGTAAATATCTTGGATGAGATCCACAGGTTATTTATATCCCCTATACTTTACAACAGCAAGAATGGCTTTATATTCACTGTGATTCCTAGGCCATTGCTTGGGCCAATTTTATGGGCATAATTTCACATCATTATCCTTCCAACAAATTACATCACTTTGCCTCTTCTTATACTTTTATATTTCCTCAGGGTGTATCTCTATCACCTCTTTCTATGGCTGTCTTGGTGTTTACAGATGGAAACCTTGGGACACTGGTCTTTCTTTAGCCCAGGAAGTTGAACTTCAAGCAGTTTTACAGGCCCTTACACTTTTACCTACTAAAGCTTTTAATTTATATTCAAATAGTCATTATGTTATTCGAGCCCTTCAGGTCATTAAAACTGTCCCTTTTCTTGGAACAGCTAATTCCACTATCCAAACTCTTTTTCGCCAGATACAACTTCACTCGTGCACCTGTCCGTGCTTTTTTAGATTTATACGTGCTCATACTAAGCTTCCTGGACCATTAAGTGAGGGCAATGCTATTATGGATGAGGCTACTCAAAATTTTCTCACTTAAGTTGACTTAGCAATCACATGCTGCCCACCATCAAAACAGTCATGCCTTACGTCAGCATTTTCATATCACATGTGAGGTGGCTTGTCAAATTGTAAAAACTTGTCGCAACTGTATTACCTTCCTACCTGTGCCCTCCAATGGCATTAAACCTCGAGGCTTAGTGGCCAACCATGTTTGGCAAATGGATATTACCCACATTCCCTCTTTTGGACGGCTCCAGCAGAGTAGCGCCCGCTTTGTCCATGTTACTATAGACACTTACTCTAATTTTATTATAGCTACTCCTCTTATCGGGGAAACTAGCAAACATTGTATCTCCCATGCCTTATGCTGCTTTGCTACTATGGGACTTCCTAAACATGTTAAAACTGTTAATGGTCCGAGATATGTTGGACAAGCTTTTCAAACTTTTTGCAAATCTTACCAAACTGTTCACTCTACAGGAATTTCCTATAATCTTCAAGATCAAGGAATTTTTGAACAGGCCAACGGTTTGTTGAAACACCAAATTTCTAAATTAAAAAGGGGAGAATTATACCCCTTCTCTCCTGTTAATATTCTTTCTCATGCTTTATTCATACTAATTTTTTAAAATTTGGACTATAATGGCCTTTCCGCAGCACAGCGGTTCTGGGAAAAGAGAGAGCAAAGAGCTTTTGCCCAAGTTAAGTGGAAAGGATCTTAACAGGTGCTTGGCACGGGTCCGATCCAATATTGACATCGGGTCGAGGACATGTCTGTATTTTTTCACAGGATGAAAATGACGCCCGCTGGCTACCTGAGCATTGCATTCAGATTGTGGAAGCTCATCAAAATGCTACAAGCGCTGACCCACTGGGCTTATGTGCCAGATCCACCAATTGTGCACGCTGTGACTTGGGAAGGAGCTGAGGTGTTCGTCCATGTCAACAGATCAGCATACGGAACTAATTCTCAACTGATGTACTGGTCCAGAGCCAATCTAACCAACAACTACAACCCAGGTCTGTGGTGGATGAATGGACACCCTCAACGCCATGTCTGGATGTTAGTGGCTGCCCTAAATAATATCTCCTGGCCACTTCTTTTTCTTTAAAAAATATAAGTTGTGTAACACCTCCTTATGCCATTATGTATGGACCTTTTAATATTTCTATAGGAGCCATGTATTTCAATGTTACTTGTACTAACTGTACTTTTACAAATTGCTTGTATAATGGTCTTACTGATTCTGTAATTGTTATTAAGCAACCTCCATTTGTCATGCTTCCTGTGAACATATGTGAAGCTTGGTATGAAGAAACAGGTATTCTAGTGTTAAAACATTTAAAAGAGCTCATGCGCCCTAGACGATTTATAGGGCTATTGATAGCAGGCACTGTAGCCTTTAATTCCTTAGCTGCCTCCGCTGCAGCAGCTACTGTGGCTTTGACACAAAGTGTACAAACAGCTCACTATGTTAATCAGCTTTCTCATAATACTATGCAAGCCCTGCACTTTCAAGGCAGGTTTGATAAGGTAAAACAAAAATTAGAAGCATTGTATAAATCTGTATTGTCTCTGGGAAAACAAATTCGTGCTTTACAAACCTTGCAATGGGTGCACTGTTATGCTGGGTTTGACTTTGTGTGACCCTCCATAAATATAATGGGTCGAGCTGTCCTTGGGAACAAGTTGTAGCACATCTTAATGGTATTTGGGACCATAATAATTTGTCCTTAGATCTCTTTCAACTCCATAGGCAAATAGCTGGACTAGAACAAGCTCCGCCTCTGGACTCTAAAGTGGCAAAAACAGCAAAAGAACTGTTTGAACAACTTCAACAGTATATCCCTTCCTTAACTAATGTTAAGGGGTTGCTTATGACATTGCTCGGCCCAGGGATACTTTTGCTGATGGTTTTCCTATGCCTTCCTTGCATTGTACACATATTGCAAAACTCTTTCATGAGTTTAGCCAGTCAGCTGCATAAGTTCAAGCTCCAAGTAAATGAATTTCCCCTGAGAGGAACCGCAGCCAGAGACGGGTAAGGTGGTATCCCTAATGAATTTTGCACAAGGTTAGTACTCTATCACTTAAGCCGCAGCTCTACCTTTGGCTTTTTTTAGGGGTCAATTGGCGATAAGAGTCTCATGGACTTTTCCTGGCTGGTTGGCTTCAAACGGTGACCCTTAGATGTCAGCATTCTGAGGAGCTAGGGTTACAGAGATGAACCACACACACATACAGCACTTTTTAAGTGAAAGGAATTAAGGAATAGATATTCTTCAAGGTAATTTACCCTCAGTGCTAAATACATTACTGAGACCACTATTCGTGAGCACACACATACACACATACATCCATCTTAGTGGTCTGTATCATCTTTTCCCAAAAGAATAGTGTCTTTTAAGGGGCACCATGTGGTGGTACAAGCCTGTAATGCCAGCTACTCTGGGTGCATAGATAGGAGGACTAGGTTCTGAGGCTGGCTTGGGTAAAGTTAGCACAAGAACCTTTATAAAAAGTAAACTAAAAAGGAAAAGGACTGAAGTCATGCAGGGCTAAAGTGGTAAAGCCTCTGCCTAGTAAGTGTAAGGCCCTCAGTTCAGTCCTCAGTTCTACCAAAAAGAAAAAGAATAGCATCTCATTGCATTTTCTAATGCTATTTTAAAAAGACCATAAAGCTGTGTGTTTTATAAAGAAAAAGAGTTCTATTTTGTTCACAATAGTGGTGACTAGAAACCCCAAACAGCTGGCTGGCACATCTGGCAAAGCTCCCAAGCTTCTGCATGGTGGATTTGGGCATCATGCCATGTGCTAGAATGAGAGGGGTCAACAGTGATGTTAGTCCCATGACAATTTAATGAGATGGAATTAATCCATTTATGGTTAAACTCTCTCTTAAAGGTTCTACCTCCTGACATTGCCACATTGAGCACTTAAGCGTGTGAGTTTTGGTGGTGACAAACCATCAACAGGCTTCTGGCACAGGAAGGTGAAAGCACTGGAAGGAAGCCAAGGACACTGTGTTTGAATTTTCAGAAAAAAGAATGACTTTGTTCTCTGGTTTTTGGTATATAATCTGGTTACTATAGACATTACTGCTGGAATAAGATTTTGTGTGTGTGTGTGTGCGCACGCAGAAAGGGATTATGCTCTGAAAATCATACTCTCAGACCTTAGAACAATGTTTTCCAGCTCCATTGGAACACTTCAGGGCTGTTGAGAAGTATCGACTGTACATCCTGCGTTTTTTTTTCCACTAAGGTCTCAACAGAGAGTATCCTGTAAATGGTGGGAAGGCAATATGGCAGATTTAGACCTCAAAGGGGCAGTGGATCAGCATGCAGATCATAGGTGCCAGCGTGTTCACTAAGCTATGGGGCGGGGGCGGGGGGGGAGAGTGGGCGCGGCAACCTCCCTCCAAGCAGCTAATATTCTAATGGGGAGAAGAGTCAGGTGCAGATAAGTGCTATAAAGAAGAGTAAAAGGGCTTAGTGGGGTATAAGTCTGCAATCTAGTACTTAGGAGGCAGGGGCAGGGGATTATGAATTAAGGCCACCTGGGCTACATAGCCAAAACAACAACAACAACAACAACAACTTTTTGTAAAGTCTCATCAGAATGCCTAACCTATTTTATTTAGTGGATCAGAAAGATCTCTTTGAGAACTTAATGTTTGAGTTTTGAGAGACAGCCAAGCCATAACTTAGGGGTTTTGGCAGGACTATCATATTCAATATCCTGAGGGAGACAGAGCTAAATCAGAGGAGCCTTTTGAGCAGGGAGGGAGGAGAAGATGAGACATACAGTAGCAGCCAAGATCCTACAGGCCTTATGGGCAAAGGGAGGAAGAGCCTGCCCCGTGTGTTAGCCATAAGTACAATGGAGATCCAGGAGAAGGGTGAAAAGCCTGGATCCCATTGTGGCTTGGGCTTTAGGGTATACTTAGGTCACAGAGATGTGCAGATGGTTGAGTGGGATGATATAGGTGGATCTCTTAGGATCTGGTCTGTCTCATGGATATACCCTCACTCACTGCTCTTTCTCTCCTGACACAGGGAGGCTGCACTGTACTGGAGGAATGGGAGGAAACAGGGAGAGAGCACTTAGGAGGGAGAAGACATCCAGGAGAGGAATAATGGTGGCTGCAGGGGTGGGAGATGCCCAGGCGAGGTGGCACGGTGACATTTTCAATGTAACTCGGTGTCTCTGTTTCTGCTGCAGATAACCTCTGCTGCCATGTTAGCCATACCTAGCCCCCTAACAATACATCTAGCAAAGTCTAAGCCCCTTCATCCAGATTATCTACCTGGCCAAATGCCAAATGGCCAGTGCCTCATGCTGCTACCCACTCAAAAATATCTCCCAGAATTCAGGAGCTTGCAAATCCAAATACAAGGTATGTTGGTTTAAGGTCAGCATGGGGCAGGACAGTTTGGGAAGAATAGGAAGATTAACCTGATCAGGCCAGGGAAGAGAGTGCAGAAAGAAAAACAAATGCAATAACAATACAAAAAAGAAGAAAAAAAAGCAATGCAGTTTCACTGGTTACATCTACTATAATAGTTCCCTAAGTATGAATGTGAAATTGTTTATCTAAATGTAATTGTGGAGCTAGATGCAATGGTTCATGCTTGTAATCCTGAC
Source organism: Perognathus longimembris pacificus (assembly GCF_023159225.1). Taxonomy (NCBI): domain Eukaryota; kingdom Metazoa; phylum Chordata; class Mammalia; order Rodentia; family Heteromyidae; genus Perognathus; species Perognathus longimembris. The sequence continues at coordinate 29,713,847 of NC_063176.1, read as the reverse complement.
TTCTCAGGAGACATATTTGGAAAATTAGTGTTTGGTGGTGACCCAGAGAAAACGTTTGCGAGACACCAATTAAAAGCTGAGTATGGTGTTGCACATCTGTTGCCCTCGCTACTAAGGAGAATCTGGAGCAAAAACTGAGACCTAATTTGAAAAATAACAGAAGCAAAATGGGCAGGGTCTATGGCTCATATGGTAGAGTACCTGTCCAGCAAGTTGGAAGCCCTGACTTGCAATCTCAGTACCGCAAAAAAGCAAAGGCTTTAAATTTGACAGATAGGCACTTGTGGAATTGACTATCTTTTTGTTTGTTTAGGGCATGTTGAGAATTTATGGGACTTGTGCTGGATCTCCACCCCTTGAGGAATTTTTTTTTTTTTTTGAGAGGGTCTTGCTCTGTAATGTAGTTCAGGCTGGCCTTGAAGTTAAGAAGGCGCAAAATAGATGAGAAGAGAAAGCTATATCACCTAGGGCAGAAGGGCAGAGAGAAACCTTTAGAGATGTTGAAAATGGGTGTTACCTGGATTGTGGATGTTTTTGTTTTGTTTTGTCAGTCCTGGGGCTTGAACTTGGCCTGGGTGCTGTCCCGAAACCTTTTTATGCTCAAGGCTAGTGTTGTGCCAGTTGAGCCACAGTGCTACTGTCAGCTTTTTCTCAATGGGCTGGGAATGTGGCTTAGTGGTAAAGTGCTTGCCTAGCAGTGGCACTGAGGATGAAGTGGTAGGGTGCTAGCTTTGAGCAAAAGAAGCTCAAGACAATGCCCAGGTCCTGAGTTCAAGCCCCAGGACTGGCAAAAAAAAAAAAGTCTCATGTAATTTTCTGCTCGGGCTGGCTCGTTTGAACCAAAATCCTCAGATCTCAGCCTCCTGAATAGCTAGGATTACAGACAAAAACCACTGGCCCCTGGCTTGATTATGGTTTTAGAATATATTCAAGGTATAAAGGCTCTTCAAATTATAAATGAAAGTGTACAGCTTTGGGGACTTCAACTGATCTCCAAAAAATGAAGGAAAACAAAAATGAAACAAGGTCTCCAAGTCCAGAATTGCCAAAGGATAGAGAGGGAGGAAAGTAAAGCACTGAACTCAAGTGTTGCCCTCTTATCTGTTTACAGCATAGAATGAAAAGTCCGTGGAAGCACACTAAAATAAATATATCACAGGTATCACATAGTATAGGTGTTATATTTTATGAAATGCATTACATATAATAAGTGTATAATACATTTGAGTCACCTGTGAGAAACCAGGCTCTATTTCAGCTTCTTTCATCAAAGATAGCAAATACATTACATATAATGAGTGTATGAGTTATGGATGTACTTTTAACAATTATAAGATTTGATCTCAGACCCTTATATCATTTGCTAGTGCTAAGTTTGAGAAATGTTTACCATGAGCACTGGCATTTTAGCTGTCTGCTTCCTGGCTGCCATTCCATGAGCTGCTCTCCTGTTATTGTGAGCCTAAATGACACTTTCCTTACATATGTCATCTTGGCAAAGCCAATACAAACACGCTTCTAAATATTATTTCCAGCTCCTTGGGGCTGCTTTACATACTTTGAAGACAAGTGTACTAAAGCACTAACTTATGAAGCATTTTGGAGGATGGAAGTGGAGTTGAGGACATGACTACCGAGTCTGGACCGACCAACTGCCCAAGACAGACCACTCTTCACTTGACTTGAACCCTTCTGACAGCCATAGACAACCTTATAACCTATAAGATTTATAAATCAATCATTTCCTCAGATGTAGCTATTCTCACAGACCCACAGGGGACCACCAAAAAACTACCAGCAAGCACATGACTCAACCCCAGTCATCCGTGACACCAGCTTTCCTCAGCTCCACCCACAGTATCATAGAGGTGTGGCACAGCTAGAGTGTCACAATGCACAGTGGTGATCAGACTGTTTGCAAAATTCAGGTGCCTCAGATCCAAGAGTGAGAGCCAAGGCACAAGCCACAGCTCATTACTTGGATATTGTATTAACATTTTTGGATTGTTTTTTACCTAAAACTTACACCTACAACCAACAGGCCTGGGACTTGAAGGGGGAGCCCAAAGGGCAGAGAGCATTGCTTTTGGCAATGATGGTAAGGAGCAAGGAGCAGAAGACCACGCCACCACCAGCCAGCCAGCCAGATCCGCAGGGGCGACTCCGACTGACATCCAGGAGGCTACTCCCTGCAGGGTATCTTTTGCCACGTATCGCATGAACTCCAGCACTGTGGGCCCCCAGGCAAAAAACATCCCAGTTGATCCCGTGGCCTTCAGGAGGGAGGACTACCTGAGCAGGTGCTTCTGGCTGCTCGATATTGGCTGCTATCGGATTACCTTATGTCCACGTGTAGGGGATGATGGAGTTCCCCAGAAAACATCCACAGGGGCTATTTATGCCATGGAGGAACGAAATGTGCACAGACCCTCATCGACACCAGCCAGTGTGCCTGTATTGTCATACATTTTGGTGCTCAAAGAAAATCTTCCACCAGGGCTCCATATTTTGTCACTGTGGATCAGGCTGGGCGTAGATCCACCAAGTTTAGTGACTCTGGTCAATTCCACCCCCCCCACCCCCCACAGAGAACAGAGGCCGTAGAAAATCATACATTGCCTTTGCCACCGAAGATGGCCACCTTCACACACCCTCCTGGCTTGACAACCCGGACAAGTACACCACCATCATGGAGCCCCAATCGCCAGAGGGTGGAGCCCCCTGGAGACCATCTATTGGGGCCCAGGAGGAACATCTGCACAGAGCCTCCGTGGTTTCCTCTGAAGAGGAAATCCAGAGTCCCTATGTAATTGACAGAGCAACCCTCATAAGATCTCTTGGGGCTGCTCTATTGGCAAGCCCGGATGAACATCGGGCAGATCCTCCGTGGTTTCAGATGAAGGTCAAATCCAGAGTCCCCGAGGGATGGAACCCCAAAGATCTCTTGGGGCTCCTGTTTTGGCCTCCCAGGTGGAATACTGGCACAAACTCTCCGTTGTTTCTGATGAAGGTCAAGCCGCCCCAGAGGAACATGGGCGCAGGCGCTCCGTGGTTTCGGGTGCTAAAGCTGCCCTGGAGGATCATCGGTGCAGGCACTCCATGGTTTGGGATGGTGCTGCTGCCTGAGAGGAACATGGGCGCAGGTGCTCCGTGGTTTCTGATGGTCAAATCCACAGTCCTTCTGGAATGGACAGAGCATCCCGCAGATCTCTTGGGGCTGCTCTATTGGCGACCTCAGAGGAACATCTGTGCAGACCCTCCAAGGGTCTTGATATATACCCAGTGTGCACTGGTCCCCACATGGGGGACAAATCACCTGATAAAACACCAACTGGGGGTCTTGTGTTGGCTGTCCAGGGACATCATCTGCGCAGAGTCTCCTGTGTTGGTGATAAATATCTAGGCTCCCTGAGTCCACATAGAGTGGATGGAGGACCCCGAAAACCATCTATGGGAGTTCCTGTTTCTACCAGCCAGGAGGAACGTCTGTGCAGACGATCCTGGCTGCATGAGAACTACCAATTCTTGTCCTGTCTGCAAAGAGTGGTGGAGCACCCTGAAAATCATCCACGAGGGCTCCTACTGCGGCCACCCAAGAGGATCATCCACCAAGATCCTACTGAATTTTGGACCGCAAGTGGAAGGACCTGGTGTACCTGCCTTCTGAGGCTACCGCCAGCCCCAGCATACCTCCCTGCTTTGAGGAACAGCAGCTCCTCTCCCCCAGAGAACAGCAAGGAAGACAGCACAACTACTGTGGACACCCAGTCATCACCTGCATCCCCTATATCATCACCTGCATCCCCATACCATTAATTAAAGGCAGAGGCATTGGCAACCTGGCCGCCAGGAAATATTCACCAGCCAGAGAGACTCAAGAAAGAAAGGGCAAGATGTGCTCAGAGGTCACCAAGATAACACCATCTGCCCTGAGACCCTGCAGAGACCCCAGACCACCCAAGGCCATAGCAGCAGAAAGCAGAGACCCCAGACGTACTGCCACTGGGCCTAAGGCCAGAGAAGAAGAAAACTCACGGCTCAAAGCCCACACACACCAAGAAAGAGCACCAGGAGGAATAGCACAAGCTGTCCCTACAGCCTATCACCACCACTACAGAAACACAGAGCGGACAAGGTTCAAGCACCCTATTAAATGCAGAAACATCTGTCAGCTCCCCAAAAGTTGAGAGTGAAGATGTGGGAAGCAGCACCACATCGGCAGCAAATGATGTTCAATTAGATGGGTCCTCCCTGAAAACCACCAAGAGGGTGACCTTTGACGTGGTCCCCAGCAAATCTGAGGACGAAACCACCAAACACCTGGCTGAGAGGGATGCAGCCAAGAAGCTGAAACCAGGCAAGCCTGCTTGCCCCATCAAGACTAGACCCCAAACCTCAAACCTCCAAACAGCGGAACCTCTAGAACCCAGGCTGCCCAAGCGACTTGGTGAGTAGAGGTTTTAAAGCAAGACAGGACCACCTTGCTCAGCAAGAGTAAGAGAGAAACTCAGCGCCCCCAGTCAGCTGCACTCACAGCTACTGACATTGAGGCTGCTGGAACTCAGTAAACAGCCCAGGACACAACAATGGACAAAGCCACTGAGAGCACCAAGACCTAGGATCAAAAGGGTAGACCCCCGAAGTTAGCAGGCAAACCCACTCGCCTTCTGCCTCTTCATGCTAAGGATTTATCCCCCTTCACTGGCCTTGGTGAGCATGAATATAGTCCTAGAAGTCCCCACGGACTTCAGGCTGACAGGGGTAATCTGAAAATTAAAAGAACCTACACTCCCCAGGACGACTCTGAAACCAAAGGTGTGCTTCAAACCCTGCACATCGGCCAAGTGAAACTTCTGCCTACCAAGTTTAAGCCAGAAGAAAACACACAGAATAAAGCAGCTGAGTGTGATCTTAATGTGATAGGAACCAATATCCCTGTCTCACTGGAGAAATTACAGGGACAAATGAGACCGAGCACAAGGTCTCAAGACACAACTAGACCAAGGGAAAAACCAAAAGAAGTAACAAAGCCTGGAGCAAAATTACAAGAACTCACTAAATCTCAATTCTTCCTGTGTGTGTCCCAAGCCCCTCACCCCAGCCCACGCTCCCCCATCTGCAGTGAACAGCTGAATCCCTATGAGTGGGTGTCTTCTAAGGACTTCCTTACCGACTGCCATGGCCACTGCCCCGCAAGTCAGATGGAGTCATCAAACAGGAGGGACAGAAACCAGGTCTGCACACCTCAACTGAAAAGAAAATTTCCTCAACTGAAAGAAAATTTGCAGCAGAAGAGACTGGATAAACTGAGAAGAATATCTGTGCTAGAGAAAGAAATTCTACTTCAACAACAGCTGCAATGGAACAAGAAGCAGCTATGAAGAAGCTGTACTACAAGCTATAACACATCCTTCCTGGAACATCCAGTCACGAGTTATTGAGCCACATATAAAAAATTATGACTTTAATAATCTGAGAGGGAGGTGAGAAGCCCCACCCAATGTTGTCATCATTACCACACCCCACTGGGGGAGTATAAGAGGGGGTCCTGCCCAAGTTGAGGAGACCAGAACCACCACCCCCAGACAGTAGTAAGCTGGGAGGATATAAGAGGGCAGAATTTCCTGGAAAAAGAAGAGAGGTACAGAGAAAGTAAGGTGCCAGGAGGTGCCTCTTGGAGCTGAGCAGTGGCCCAGGTTCCCCTCAGGCCTGAGGGGAGCCTGGGCCTGCGGCCAAGGGAGTGGGAACCCCAGGCCTATGGACAGAGGAGGCCTGAACCCCAGGCCTGCAAACAGAGGAGGCCTGAGCCCCAGTCCTGCAGACAGAGGAGGCCTGAGCCACAGTCCTGCAGATGGAGCAGGCCCGAGTCCTGGGTCTGCAGAGAATGGAGGCCGGAGAGACCTAGCTCTGCGCCCCCTTCTCTCATAGAATGTGCTGTTGTTTAAATTTTTAATAATAAAATAATTAAAATCCTACTTGTGATTGTAATTTTGAAAAGAAAGTCTGCCTGAGAGTGAATGGCCCAGGTGAGAGAATGGAGTAGGAGGGAGGGGATAAAGGTGAGACAGGCTCTAGAGGGAATGGGACAACTGGAACAAACCAAAGTACACTAAGAATATTGAGGCATCAGACTTCATAGTGAATTTGATGTGGCATAGGACTGTAACAAGGAAGACAAAGACACAGAAGAAGATCCTAAAGTGTATGGGACAGGATAAGGCCAAGAAATTGTGCTGAGTTTTTTATTGCTGTGAAACAGCTTGGGGGTGGGGGTGGGGAGTCAAGTTTGATCTGGCTCATTGCTTCTGACAATTATGGCACAGAGGGGATGGCAGAAGAAAGGAAAAGGTACAGAGGCAGGAGAGACAGAAGGTGAAGGGGAGGGAAGGGGGAGAGGACAGTGGAGGATGGAGGGAGAGAGGGAGAGGGGAAAGAAGAGGAAAGGAGAAAGAAAGGCAAGAAGAGAGGGAAGGGAGAGGAGGGGAAAGATAGAGAAAAAAGCAGCACTCTTCCCTTTCTACATTTTATGGGAGGGGAGGGAGGATCAATGAGCTTGAACTCATGGCTGTGTTTTCACTCAAAGCTAGGGCTCTACCACTCTGAGCCACAGTGCAATTTCCTATTTTCTAGTGGTTAATAGGTGATGAGAGGCTCACAGACTTGCCTGATAGGGCTGATTTCGAACCACAATCCTCACATCTCAGCAAGTAGCTAGAATTACAGGTGAGAGCCATCAGAGCTGGCCCTTTTCCCCTTTGATTTCATCTGGGCCCCAGCCCATGGCTGGGACAGGTTTTTTTCACTTTACCACTCCTCATTAGAAATAACCTCACAGACATACCCAGAGGTGTACTTTCCTAATCTAGCCCCTTCCCAATCTATTCAACTTAGCCCAATTAAACATCACAACCCACCCCTTGTCAACCGTGCAACCAAACACATCTCATGTAACTGGATGAGACGCCTACACCCGACTCCCAAAAGCTCATGTTTATCTTAATGCACAATGTATTCAGTTGCTAGCCAAAAGTCCACACAGTTTCACAGTTCCAGGACTGCTCAAAGGTTCAAGTCCAAATTTCTTCTGCGACTTGGGGGCAAACTCTTAGTTGTCAGGCCCTGTAAAATAAAAAAGTGCACTATATATTTCCAATATACAAATGTACATAATGAACATTACAATCCCCAAGTGGTGAGCTGTGATAAAGGAAGAATGGAGCCAAAGCAAATCTGAAAAAAAGGCTGAATACATTAAGTACAAAAGCTACATGAGGACATCCAGAGCCTCTGGAAGAAGCATGTAAGTTCCAAAGGTTTGAAACAGCTCCGTTCCCAAGGCCTCGCCAGCTGCAGCCTGCGTGGTCTTTTCCTTCAGCTCATACCACTCATTGTCTCTAGCTCTCCTTGACAGACATTAACTTCCTGATTTCTCCATTGCATCGTCAACTTCAACTTCACTTCTTTGAAATCTTTGAAATCTACCCTTATATCTTCCTAACTCTTCCACTGCAATTGCCTGCATAGCTAGCAATGTGACGCCAATGCCAAGATCTGCTACAGTTCAAGCAGTACCTGGGCCCTAAAAGATCATGGCTTTAGCTATCCTTGAATGCCTGGATGGCACCAAGGGAAATACAGCTTTCTGTGAATAGAGCATTTCTAAGCACACTCTCTGTCTGGAAAGCATGTTCTTTCCCATGAATTCAGGCTTGAACTTGCCTATGGTGCATTCTACACATTCATAACATTCCCTTAACCTGTCTTTCCTATTGTCCTGATGAAAAGTACTGTATTTCTTTCTTTCTTTTTGGCAGTCCTGTGGCTTGGATTCATGGCCTGAGCACTGACCATGGCTTCTTTTTGCTCAAGGTTAGCATTCTACCACTTGAGCCTCAGAGCCACTTCTGGCTTTTTCTGTTTATGTGATGCTGAAGAATCGAACCCAGGGCTTCATGCATGCTAGGCAAACACTCTACCATTAAGCCACATTCCTAGCCCTTGGTTTCTTTTTAATTTCATTAATCTCTCAACAGCTAATATTGCTTGGTCCCAGTTTTGTACATGTGCCTCTTTTCTTCTTGTCTTATAGTGCTCACTACAAATATGACTAAAAGCCAAAAGCCATGCCATGATTTGTCTTGAAATTTCCTCTGTAATATCAACTAGTCTCTCACCTCTATAACCTCACACTGAGTTTCAGCATATGGACAAAACAACAATAAGCTCTGTACTAGAGTGTAACACATATGGCCTTTAATCCAATTCCCAAAAGAGGCCTCATCCTCCTAGGAGACCTTATTTGAACTCTTTACTGTCTGCATGCCTCAGCTGCATTGTGGTCCTGGGTGCCCAACAGAATTGTTCATTAAGCTATACTTACACGGCATTTCAAGCCTTTTCTAGACAGCATCCACAACATTTCCAAATTCCTCCCACCATGTATTTGCAGAGACTTCTGAATCACATCATAAGGTACAGTGACAGCAAAATGTTCACTCTCAGTACCATTTTGGTATATTGGTAACCTTTTCTGTCACCTGTAACAAATAACATGGAAAAGAAACAGAAGGACTTTTTTCATTTTTGTTCATTTTCATTTTTGTTCATGGTTTCAGTACAGAACTCTTTGTTCTGGGCCCATAAGCAGTCAGAACATGACAGCAGCAGAGGCCTCTCGCATCACCATCTACTACTCTGTTGCCAGGTGGAATCTCCAGTTCAATCCCCCTTTGTTGTGAGCTTGTGTCTTAGGGCCTGTCCAGCACTCACACCTGGACTCTACAGTCTTCTCTCTGCCTTCTAGTTTTGGTTCAAAGAATATCTTTTCAGGAATACCTTCCTTATCTTCTTTATCTTCTTATAATTCATTGCCAATTTATTTCATGTCATGATATTTTTATAACTTTAAAATGCCATACCTCTTTTGTCCTATGGCATATATAATTACCTGTTACTAGTGCTTCCTGAAGGAGCATATGTTCCATGGAAGTGAGAACTTTGCTTTGATCACACAGCAAAGTACCCTGCACCTGAGATAAGGCCAGCACATAGCAGGCACTCCATCAATACCTGTTATCTTACTACTGGGGTTTGTGGTAAACATTCTGCCTGGAATAATTCTCTCACTGCTCCTTCCTTCTCATGACTTCCTTCCCTTTCCCAGCTATTTCCTTTATCATTTAGTAGGAAAAAACACCTACATGGCCCACAATTTTCAAGGCGATTCTTGCTCTACTAAGAAAATATTCATCTTAAACTTGAACCTCTCTCACCTTTTGGTTCCAGTTCTGGGACTTGAAGACAGGATCTGGACACCATATCTGAGTTTTTTTGTTCCAAGTTAGCACTCTACCACCAGGGCCACAACTTTACTTCTATATTTTTGGTGGATAATCTGAAGAGAAGAGTCTCATGGACTTTCTTGTATGGGTTGACTTCAATCAATCCAAAGATCTCCTATGTTGAGCGTGAGCCACCAGTGCCTGGCTGGTGGCCCATATTTATAATCCTGTATACTTAGTAGGCTGAGATCTAAGGATCAGGGTTCAAAGTTAAGTAATACCTGGCTTTCCCTGGAATAATTTTATTATTGTTAATATTGTTATCTTTAAGTACTTATACAAAGGAGTTTTAATTTAACATGTCAGTTTTTGAGTATAATGCATCTTCATCAATTTCACCCCTGCCATTACTCTCCATTTATTCCAACCTCAACCATCTCTACAAGTTTCTATTTTCATATATGCACATGGGGTAGTATGACTATTTTTGTTCACTCTTAACTTCTACTTGTACCCCCTCCTGTTAACCTCATCCCCACTCTAGAAAACATATTTTAATTCCTGGTACTCACTTTGTTAAGCTGTTAATTGTTCAAAGAAGATACACCACTGGAATCCTGCCCTGCAAATACCACACTTTAGTCAATTGGTTTATGTATATATGCATTTGCCCCCGTATGTTTTCACATGTTTATAATGTGTGCCTAATTTTACTCATTCATCAGGAAGAGTAATATTGTAACTTTCACAGAAATGGAGGGATCTGGACAAAATGCATGCTATGTGAAAATGTGTAGAAATTAAATCTCAGTATCTTGACTGATCTGTTCAAGCACTTTTCCAGGAAATGATCAGCAAATAAGTAGTTTTAGAGATAAGGCAAGGGAGCATTAATTACTGGAGTATAAATTATAAAATATTCTGAGATCTTGGGAACTGTCCATGAGCTTTTGTTCTCAAGGCTAGCACTGTACAGGTGTATCTTATACAGATGCTCAGGCCTATAATCCTAGCTATGTAAGAGATGGAGATCAGCAGGATTGAAGTTCAAGACCATCCCAGAAAAAGTTCATAAGACTCCATCTCTGCAGAAACAGCTGGGCACTTTGGTATACTTCTGTCATGCTATATATAGCAGGAAGCATAAAAAGAAGAGCAAAGAAGAGCTTGAGACATTCCTCAAGCAGAACACCTTCCTGGCAAATGCAAAGCCAACTGTAAACACTAGATCTGCCAATAATAACAATGAATAATAATAGTAATGAATCTGACCAGGTGAAGTTGTATTAGGGGAAGAGGAGGACAAAGAAAGGCCCATAGGTAGGGAGGGAGGACCAGTGTCCTCTTCACTCATTGGCGACAGTGGGCTGTAGCTCCTGGAATCAGGGGTTTGAGGATAATGAGTTACTTGAATTATTTCCATTAAGGGTTTTGGAACACTCCAGGCATAAGTAACCACACTGCTTCTGGATTTACATGTCAGTGTATGCCCCAGAGAAGAGAAGGTTGCCAGCCAGGCTTCCCTGTGCCAAACTGTAATTCTGGGAACAGAAGGAACAGTAAGCTTAGATACTGGCTCTTCCTCTGGGATACTACAGTATCTCTACCAGTTTATCTCTCCTGCTGAGATCCTCACAAAAACACCAGTGGTAGTCAGGACACAGGATGCTGAATACAGATGGTGCCCCATGGTAGCTGATGCTGACATTCAGACTCAGGAAATGTCTGAAGCATTTGTTTGAGGACTGCCATTAATAACATAGCAAAGCACTGAGGAAGGTTAAGATCTGCCAGAAATATTATGGGTCTATTTGTGGGGTTTTTTTTTTTTTTGCCAGTCCTGGGGCTTAGGACTCAGGGCCTAAGCACTGTCTCTGAGGCTCTTTTTGCTCAAGGCTAGCACTCTACCTCTTGAACCTAAGTGCCACTTTGGGCTTTTTCTGTCTATGTGGTGCTGAGGACTTGAACCCAGGGCTTCATGCATGCGAGGCAAGCACTCTACCACTAAGCCACATTCCCAGCCCCTATAGGTCTATTTTTAAACTATGATCATTCAAAACAGTTGATTCTCTCTCTCTCTCTCGATCCATACACACACACATTTATATATATATATATATATATATATATATATATGTATGTATGTATGTATATGTGTGTGTATGCTGCTGCTGGAATATCTGAGCTACATCCCCAGTTCAGACTCTCTTCTTAAATGAGAATGGTGGTGTGCTACCAAGCTGCTGACCAGCAGTATATATTCATTGTGCTATAAGCTTACAGGCTTCCAATGCAACACCTTTGAATGAGGTAGGAGCCTGGCTCCAAAGCCATTTGGCTATCTTAGATTTGATTATTAGTTGACCCAGTTCTTAAGAGCTTTGGAAAGTTGCCAGGGCTCCTGGCATATTACAGTTGGGTTAATCACAGAAAATAGCTACAACTAGAAACCCACCAAAGGATTCAAACACACAAAGACTAATGATGAAAAAATGTTTCTGCAATGATTTCCATAAAATGCACTGGCATTTGTTTGTGTCCTTTCTATTAAAGTCAATCATTCCAGGTTACTTTCCTCATTCGTTTCAGCTTTCCTAAAAACAAAGCCTTTCTATGTGGTGAAATCTGCTTATCAAGTACATTCTGCAGACTGATCACTGCATTTCATAAATAGTTTCTCCTCTTTCACTTTGAAATGGATAGATGACTTCCATCAGAGGAAGCCATGACAAAAGGAAGCTCAACTAACTTCAAATCAAGTCTTAGATGCCAGATGGGCCAGAGCTTACAGTAAGCCTCCCCAGTGAACTGTCACAAGCCTGTGCATTAAAATGTTTTCATGTAATTGTTCCCCATCCTTCTCACTTCTGTCACTTCTTTTACCAAATATATCATTGTCTAATGTATAACCTAGTAGATAAATGTACATATATGTGTATGTATGTGGATTGGCTAGCCTGCTTCTCAGTTCTTTTTTGACTGATTTGCTGATGAGGTACCTGCAGAGAAACATCTGCTTTTGTTCATTTTGAAAATAGTAAGAACTACAAAGCTATGACTTCTAAATTTATCATTCCACAATCATATATTAGTAATTTTTTGTATGTATATGGCAGTACTAGAACTTGAACTCACAGCCTGGGCACTGTCACTTAGCTTTTTTGTTTAATCCTGACACACTGGAGCAAAGATTTACACCTAGCTTAATTGGAGATAAGAGTCTTTAGGGCACAGCTTGCTTCAAGTTGCAATTCTTAGATCTCAGCCTCCTGAGTAGCTAGAATTATAGGCATGAACCATTAACACTCTGTTAAGTTTGTTTGTTGTTGTTGCTTTTTGTAAATGTATGGATCAGGGAGACAAGAGAGAGATAAAAGAAATAAATAGAAAGGCAGAAATAAAGAGAAAGAGACAGAAGAAAAGAGAAAGAGAGGAATTCTACACGAAAGCCTCAGCCAGTCCTAGACCCACTGACTTGGTATTAAACACACATACGAGTAGTCTCTGACTTACAAAGGTCTCTTGAGGAGTGATGGTGTGACTTAAATCTATTCACTTCTTAGACTTTAACATATTAGGAGTCAATATGCGTAAGTAGTAAGGGGTATTTTGAATTCTGATCATGAGACAATATTAGCAATCTTATCTACCCAGAAGGCCATGATCTGAGGATCACAGTTCAAAGCCAGCCTTGGCAGAAAAGTCCTTGAGGCTTTTAAGTACAAATAGCCACAAAATGGGCTGGAGGTGGAGCTGGGGCTCAAGGGATAGAGTGCTAGCCTTGAGCATACAAACTTAGCGACAGCATCCAGGTCCTGGATTCAAGCACTAAGAATGGCACACACAAAAAATTGAGCATAGGTTTTAAGTGTGCAAGATAATGGATTTCATATAGGTACATATGCAACTGTATATGTGTACATGTTGTGAAAATCATATAATGCTACCCAAATGAAAACGTGTGATAGTTTCATGTTCAGAAAACCCATGCTTCTCAGTTAACAAACACCAGTGTCCCATAGAGCACATGTCCGAACACCAGGTCTGCACGTTCTACTACCAAACATTTAAAAAGTGTGTTTTCTCTGCTCTTGAACCTATTTTCTTGGAGTCTGGATATTGCCCTTTTGTGGACAGCCTGTGTCTCTGGGAGCCTTTCAAACTGTATATAATGCAACAGTTGCCTGTTTGTTGTCTGCTGCTGTCCATCATCTCATTTACCAAGTAAGCAAGCCTTCTGACTGAAGGATCATTGATGTCCTTGTCCACCTTGAGGGTTGAGAACTAGGCCCCAATCTCTTACCTAGTCTCCCTACTTGTGTTTCCCTACTTCAGTCTGACTTACACACAGGGTCTCAGGAATCTCCCTCAATGAACTGGGACTCTGGTTCCCTGCAGAGCTCTCACAATATGGTCTAGAATATTTGATACAACTCCAAACCAGACTTTTAAGCACTTCCATGACTTGGCCACCTACCACCTACCCAGACTGACTGAGTCCAATTGCGAGATTAATGGCATCCCACAGCCTCTTGTCCAAATACACCACATTACAAATGAAATACACAACTTGTGAGTGGAGATGGGAGGGGAAAAACTGGGAGGTAGTGAGGGAAGGCTGACATTGTCAAAAAAAAAAAAGTGCTCATTACCTAACTTATGTAACTGTAATCCCTCTGTATATCATCTTTATAACAAAACATTAAAAAAAAATAAGAATTACCTCAGAAAATCTAGAAGTTAGTTGGCCACGTCTGTGCTCACTGCTCACCATCCAGGGCTTTTTCTTTTCCTTTCTTTTTTTTTTTTTTGCCAATCCTGGACCTGGAATGCAGGGCCTGAGCACTGTCCCTGGCTTCTTTTTGCTCCAGGCTAGCACTCTGCCACTTGAACCACAGCACCACTTCTGGCCTTTTCTACATACGTGGTGCTGAGGAATCAAATCAAGGGCTTCATGTATTTGAGGTAAGCACTGTTGCCACTAGGCCATATTCCCAGCCCAGCTTTGGCTATTTAAGCAGCTCAATGAATACCTTTCATGGCCTATTCACTGTTCCACAATCCATCCCACACTTGGGAGGAAGCTGTCCTGTGTTTGTATTAAATAAAATAATTTTAGGGGCTGGGGATATAGCCTAGTGGCAAAAGAGCTTGCCTCGTATACATGAGGCCCTGGGTTCGATTCCCCAGCACCACATATACAGAAAACGGCCAGAAGTGGCGCTGTGGCTCAAGTGGCAGAGTGCTAGCCTTGAGCAAAAGGAAGCCAGGGACAGTGCTCAGGCCCTGAGTCCAAGGCCCAGGACTGGCCAAAAATAAAATAAAATAAAATAAAATAAAATGATTTTAGACTAAATTAACATTTTTCTCCCAAATCCCCAATGCCGAGGCAATGTCCCTTAGCTTTTCCACTCAAGGATAGCACTCTACAACTTGAATCACAGTTCCACTACCTTTCTGCTGGTCAATTAAGAATCACAGGGACTTGTTCTGCTTGGAATGACTTTAAACCAAGATCCTCAGCCATCTAGGATTCAGGTGTAAACCCTTAGTGTCCATCAAATGACCATTTTCTGTATGCCTATAGGCAGTAGCTGACACATTCTCCTTTACCATGGACTAGTTCTCAGAGTCTAACCTGGTGGCGCTCTGGAGAGAGGTGCTCCATCATCTCCTGATGTCTTTAAAACTTCACTGTTTCCACTGGAGGAGATTCTGAAATGCCTGAGTAGCTTTGGGAAAGAAGGGGGCGGGGGGGGGGGGCGCTGGACTCCATTGAGTAACTGTCAACTGCCCAGGGGAGGCAGGGTTCTGCACAGGAAATGTGTGGGGGAGGGCACAGGGAACAAGGGAGACCAGTGTCTTCACACCAATGGTCACCAAGCCCTGGAGCTTCTCCTCAGAGAAGCTTTGCTCTTTTAGATTTCAGAATAAACTTCTTTGGGGCCTGTATCCTTTTCCTTTTGTGTTGGCGCCTCTACTTTTTCATCTGGTCAAACCTAAAAGACAAGGTAGCCCACCGCGGCGCTAGTCAGGGGATTATACTTTTTCTGTTCTCTCTCTCTCTCTCTCTCTCTCTCTATCTCTCTCTCTCTCTGTTCACCTCTCCTTTCTATCTCTGTCTCTCTGTCTCTGTCTCTCTCTCTCTCTAGGTTTCTCTCTCCTTTCTACTCAATCTTCCAAGCTCTCAACTCTTTGCGACTGGTTGAGAAAATGAACCTGAATCCTACACGGTTAACTCTGGACTGGAGGGGGAAGCAGAATGGCTCTGTGAGCAGCTGGCTGAGAGCATAGGCTCCTGAGCATGCCTTTGACTGTAGTCTACTAAAACTGCAACTACACACTTCTTTATTGGGGTGTGTAAGCCTCACATCAACTTGTGCAAATCAATTTAGAGCAGATCTGCACTGATATACCCAGTAGGTTGGCTGCTAAGAACCAGTGTGAACGGAGGAGCTCCAGGGCTCTTCCTTTCATTGGGCTTTGTGTACTAAGGGCCTGATCCAGGAGGTGTGACCTGCAGACACCCTAAACCAGACACACCCCACACAGAGGGAGAGGGAGCCTGAAGACACACATCCCTTCACAGTGTGTTTATTTCCCTTTTCTGTCTGGGAGGTGTTCCCAGATGAGAAGACCTCCCCACCCACCAGCAGCATGTGCCTGTGCTGGCCTGTTCCCTGCTGTCAAGGTGTGGCTTGCTAGAACTGCCAGAAGGCTGCAAATTATGGGCAAAATAGCAAGATGTCAGGCATATATCAGGCCAGGGATGGAGGAAAGTGAATGCAAGAAGTGTTATCCTAACACTGACTCTAACTCAATTTCAGAGATGTTATAAATCCATGTAAAGTATCACTGAAGTACTGAAACTGTAAATCCAGAGTCCTGAGTAAAAGTCAGATGTAATAAAATGTTGTAAATAAAATAAATGAGTACTGAATTGCTAATTTAGGAGAATGGTTAAAAATATTTCAAGTTGTCTGCCAGTAGGATCCTGACTATAAAACAGAGCTCTTCATGAGGCTGAGATCTGAGGACTGCAGTTCAGAGCCAACCAAGGAAGAAGTCTGTGAGATTCTCTTTGTAATCAACCAGCAAAGTGCTGGACTGGATGAATGGTGGCTTAAGTGGTAGAGTGTTGTGAAGCCCTATGTTTAAACCCCAGTACTAAGCAAGTATTTTAAACATTATAGTCAACATTAAAGACAGCTATACATGTTTATACTCCAGGAAAACAACCCTCAAGCTCCTGTGTATTCCGGTGGGAGAATGAGCATTGAGTTATGAGAGCTCCTCGGATTCTTGCTCCTTAAAACAAGGACTCAGGCCCAGTGGCTCACACCTGTAATCCTAGCTATTCAAGAGGCTGAGATATGAGTATTGTGGTTTGAAGACAACCTGGGCAGGATTGGGCATGAGACTTTTATCTCTAAGTAACCACTAAAAAACCGGAAGTGGTAAAGCTATGGCTCAAAGTGGTAGAGTGCTAGTCTTGAGTAAAACAGCTCAGGAACAGTCCCAGGCCCTGAGTGCAAGCCCCATGACTGACCAAAACAAAACAAAAGACACAGTACAAAAGAGCAACTAAGAAGTCAACATCTTTTAGTACAGAAGAATCAAATTGTTTCCAAGGCCAAAACAAATACAGAAATGCATCTCAGCCAGATACCAGATGTGGATGTCAAACAGTATGAAACAAGTGTGTTTCATGCCTTTGTTTCCTACCCCCAGCCCCTAAATGTGACATCTGGTAACCACAGGCCAATTCATCCCGAAAGATCAGGGCAGTTCAAAGTCATTTATCCTTTTAACAACACACTGGAACAAGGTCAGCAATGTGTGAACATTGCTTGGATATGAAAACTGATCATGAAACAACACTGAGCAAAAACAATCAGTTTCCATAATTATGGAAATACATGAGCCTGCTGATAGAAGAGTTTGGGCTGAGGGTGTGGCTCAAGTAATAGCACACCTGCCTAGGAAGTATGAGGCTCACAGTATATTTCCCATGGATGTGCAATCAATCAATTAGTCAAATCAATGGAAGCTTAATTTGAATCACACTCACATTTACTGGACTGCTCTGGAGTTATTCATGCCATTCATAACAGCAGATTTCCAGGTTTCAAGGGTGTGGGAAGTAGGGATGAGTAGGGGAAGTTCAGATGATTCCTAGGGCAGTGAAATTTCTCTGCTTGATGCCACAATGATAGACCTAGCAATGTACATCTGCCCAAGCCATAGAATGTACAACAGCAAAAGGGAGCCCTAAGATCAACTAGGGACTTTATACGAATCTATGAATTTGGGCTCATGAGGGGACATAATGGAGTATATAAGAAATCTATCTTTGCTCAGTTTAGTTCTGCAAATTTAGGTTTACTGCTCAAGAAAATCTAGTCTACCCATTTTTTTAATAAAGTAAACTAGCGGAAGAGGAGACTGGTTACATGGTACATTCTTGGAAATCTTGAATCTTCCTGTAAATACAGGTCAGGCTAAAATATGTTGACAGTTCTTTATTTTGTGATGGTGTATTGCTAATTTTCAAGGTGTGAGACTCAAAAGCAAATGAGAGTGATGAAAGACCTTGAACCCATTGCCAAAGTAAGCCTTCTCACTTGGTGACTAGCATGAGCATTAAACCCATCCTATCACAGGAACCACATTTAACCTTTATAGGGAAAATTCCAAACACTGTATCTTAGCAATTCTCAGCATAGGAGTCAATGCACCAACACACATGCACAAAACAGTTTAACTACTTGAGAAACATGACTACAGGTGATAATCTTTAAACTATGGCAGATTGGTGATGCTATATTAATGTGTTTCTTCTTGTTGAGCAGTAACTCATTTTTTGCTAGAACACACAGGTTTCCTTCCTGACTCAACCATCTGAGTATTGAGGGTATAGGCATGTGTCATTATGCCTAGTTGCCATAAATGCTTTTCTTCTTAATTTTCTTGCATTTTCCATCTAAACAGAGAACAGGGGGACCCAGCCTGCTGTTGCTTGTTGGGAATGGGAAGTAGAGCAGGTAGAATAAAAGCTTTGCTCCCTCCCCCTCCCCCTCCGCCTCCTCCTCTGATTAATGCTCTGAGCTGTACCCTGCTATATCAGTATGGTGAGGGCAGCTGAGTTGTGCTGGGATGCCTTAGGAAAGGGTGAACTAAGGTCAAGATACTTTTTCAAGCCTCACCAAACCTCTTCTTGGTCCAGAATCTGAGCTTAGTTTTGAAGGCACATACAGAAGAAGCCATTGTCTGTGTAATGCAGAAAACATGGGCCTGGATGCTGAAGGAACCTAATCAGGAGAGGGCAGGGCCACAGCCTCCCTCATGCCTTCACCTCAGGGCCCAGTTGGGGCCTACCATCTCCCAGCACTATCTGTGCTTGTCTTACTGAAGGAAGTCTCATTCAGTCTACATTTGTGATCTGAGGGCCAACCTTACACCACTTTTAAACACGCATAAACCTCCCCTCTGAAAAAAGAAAGACAAGGTCTATTAAGTGGTCTAGATACCTCTCATGCTTTGTTGATGCTTTTCTTTCTGTCTGCATGCCCAAGGTGGGGGAGGGGAGCTGTGCTGAGGGAGGGCATAGTGCAAAAAAGTTCTAAGGGAAGAGGAGGGGAGGGGAGGGGAGGGGAGGGGAGGGGAGGGGAGGGGAGGGGAGGGGAGGGGAGGGGAGGGGAGGGGAGGGAAACTGCTCAGGTTCCCAACAAAACCCTTCTGTGTGTGGGAAATGTGTCACAACTGACCCTGCTGTGGCTCTTCCTCCACATAGTAATAATAATCTGGGAAGTCTAATTATTATCTGGAACTTTCTTGGCTTTGGCATGGTGTTTAAAAATTACAATATCAAACTATTATTGGGGGTTTTACTCCTCAGAGTCCATACCCAACCCCCAGTCTCAAATTATTGTTGCAAATGCAATAATCTCTGTCAAAAGTCAATATTACAATATATTTAAGATTTAATCGGCTTTTCTTTTTCTCTCTCTCTCTCTCTCTCTCTCTCTCTCTCTCTCTCTCTCTCTCTCTCTCTGTCTCTCTTCTCTCTCTTTTGGGTTGGTCCTGGGCCTTAAACTCAGGGCTTGGGCTGGATTCTCATCTAAGCCTCTCTGTACTCAAGGTTCTACCACTTGAGCCACAGCACCACTTCCAATTTTTTTCTGAGCAGTTTATTGGAGATAATAAGAGTCTCACAGATTCCTGCCAGGGCTGGCTATGAGCTGTGATCCTAAGATCTCAGCCTCCTGAGTAGATAGGATTACATGTTTGAACCACTGTTGCTTGGCTTATTTGTTCTTGAACCACACAATACATTATTCTGTTTCTGGTTAGTTTTTCTAAACAGATAACAGGGGGACCCAGACAAGCTTTCTGGAGACCCAGCTTGCTGTTGCTTGTTGGGAATGGCAAGTAAAGCAGGTAGAATCACAGCTCTGCTCCCTATTCCTCCTCCTCCTCTTCCTCCAGTTAAGGAAAGAACAAAATGGAAACGAAACAACAAAATGGGCAAGGAAAGCCAGGCACCAGGAGCTCATACTTAAGATACTTGGGAAGCTGAGATCTAAGAATCAAGGTTTGAAGCTAGCCCTGGAAGACAAATCCAAGAGTCTCCTATCTCCAACTAAACATGAAAAAGCTCCAAGTGCCAGACATGGCTCAAATGATATAGAGCATCAAGCTAGAATGGAAATCTAAGAGAGAGCACTCAGGTTCTGAATTCAATCCACTGTACTTGAATAACATTTAAAAAAATTAGGGCAATAAAATCCTGATTCTGAAAATTTTTTATTATTCTGTATGGGCTGAAGCAGATGGGTTTATGGGCTAACACAGAAATTTGATTGGGGGGGGTTGTTTCTTAACTTCTGACTCATCATTGCTTTTCTCAGGGTGACTCAAAACATGCATGAGTTAAATGCAGAAATAGTGCTCTCCTGTTTTTGTGTTTGTTTTTTGAATTTCACTTTGGATTTGTCACTGTGAGTCAGCTGTGAGTGGAAATAAGTGTTCCATATTCAAGTGAAGTTGGTTTCTGTCTAATTGTGCCAGCACTTCTGCTCTGAAAACCCTAGCATTTGTGAAAAGAGTTGAAAATTAACATGCAAGAATCTGGGAATGTGTGTATGCCTTTTTACGAGTGCCTACTCTCCCTCTTTTCTAGGAGACATCTGACTGTCCTACCTTGATTTATGGAATGGAGTTTAACCTGGGCCTTTAGATCTCAGCTTCTGCTGCTTTCCACATTGCTTGGCTGCCATGTCCATTCTGGAAAACCCATCTGGAGGATGTCCAAAAGTGGTCATCATAATTAAATCTGCCACTCAAAGTAGCAGTGCTTTTTTCTACTCAGCCTCAGAAGGAAGAGACAATTGGTGAAAAAAACAGAAATCAATTTTAGAGAAAAAGAGAGAAAGAAACAAAGAAAAACAGAGAAAGGAAGGAAGAAAGAAAGGAAGAGAGAGAGAAAGAGGGAGGGAGGGAGGGGAAGGAAGGAAGGAAGGAAGGAAGGAAGGAAGGAAGGAAGGAAGGAAGGAAGGAAGGAAGGAAGGAACTCGAAGAGCAAGGACTAGCACACTGAGCAAGATAGTTTCAGAACTCTGCTTGTGGGAGATTTTCACAGGGAACTTATTAGTCAATGTCAGACAAATATAACATTAATGCACAAAAAACCCAGTTCTCAGCGCTCAGCATGAGAGAACATGTGATCTTGGTGCTGAGTGGAGTTTGGGTTGGTAAGAAGATGGGGTCCTGCAGCCATCCAGGATATCAGGCACCCCCACACACGCACACACACACACACGCACACGCACACACACACACACACACACACACATTTTTCTGTATTCACAGAAGTCTCCTCTCAGCCAAAGGCTGGAAAGAACTCTGGGAGAGTGAGGCATGGCTTCTACAGCCACTTGGAGAAGTGGCTGGCAGGAGAGTAGGTGACAGAACCATGAACACAAGAAATGAAGGGGCAGAGGTGGATGAACAAGGGAAAGCCTCTAGGAGGGTGAAGAAAGGACGGCAGTGTGCAGGCCAGTGTGGAGAGTGCTGCGGCATGCAGAGGTCTGGATTGCTGGATGATACACTGGAGAGACGCTCACCCCTTCACATCCCATAGTAAATAATACCTGTTTATCTTCAGAATATAGTAACTTGTCTACTGCTAAGATATTCTCTTGCATTAAACAATTTACTTAAAACCAAACTTTCTTTTTTAAAACAAAATAGCTATTCGGAAATAATAAACCCTTTACTGGGCATTTGGCTCCCTACACTAAAAAGCAGCAGCATATGGTGGCATGTGGCAGTTTCTTCTCCCCTGCTAAAAACTACCAATGTTCTTCATCCATCCAGCAGCATCTAGTGTGTTCTAGAAAAGTGGGCTTCAGTATAGGCTGCCCTTGGTCTAAGCCCACATAGCAATCCATTTCATTTTCATTCATTCATTCATTCAGCAAATGCTTAAGAAGTTCTTGCCACAATCCAGTCTGTTCTAAACTGACAATCTTTACCAATTATAGACATCAAGTGGGCACCTGGCCCAACTCCAGACAATGAGAAGGAAGGAGAAGACTGTCAGGGAGGCTTTGGGAAAGGGTTTTTTCCTACTGATAAAACAGATGCCTAAAGAGAACACTGGGATTTTCCTTCTCTATTGGGATGATGTCAGGGGAGATGTGATGCTTACATGTGGAGCAGTCATTTGTGACCATGAGGAGATACAAGAGAATTCCAGAAAGGAAGGAGGCCCATTGAACTAATCACACCTGCATTTCCAGATCATTGTTAAAGAAATTCACTACGCCATTTTCAGTCACATACAAGCAAAAGCAACTTAACATCTATGCAGGATTTTAGATAGGAATGGGTAAGTATTTTAATCAAATGAAAAGATGACACTCTGGCATTTTCATTTTTTTCCGAGCTTGCTTTTCATCACAGAGATTTCAGTAGCAGATTTCTTTGTGGACCAAAAAGAGAATCATGCTGTCTTTGTGATCTGTGAGGTTTCTGGAGACAGCCTAGCAAACTGCATGTTTGAATTCAGAGCTTCCTGCGTGCATTCACAAGAACCCAGCTTAGGAGTAAACTGGAAAGCTAAGGATGTTTAAAATGAATGAACTATTTAGGAATAAGCTTTGAGTTTTAGAGTAAATAGGTTAAATACCATTTGCTGGAATGACTTAGCAGGAAAATCACTTGGCTTCTCATGGACAAGAAAGGGAATACTTTGGCCAAGCATGGTGAGATTCAGATGCTAAGGCAGATCTGCTTTATTACATAGTTAACTACAAAAGACTTCAATGTCTGCTCATTTTTCATGTCATTGGTTGTTTTAACTAGTAGTTAAACTAGTAGTTATTATTTAAGAGAGCAGTATTGTTTTGATGTGGCTACCCACAGGAAATATATGGTGGAAGAAGTTAAAGACTACAAAATCTGGGCTGGGGATATGGCCTAGTGGCAAGAGTGCTTGCCTCTTATACATGAAGCCCTGGGTTCGATTCCCAGCACCACATATACAGAAAATGGCCAGAATTGGCACTGTGGCTCAAGTGGCAGAGTGCTAGTCTTGAGCAAAAAGGAAGCCAGGGACAGTGCTCAGGCCCTGAGTCCAAGGCCCAGGACTGGCGGAAAAAAAAAAAAAAAAAGACTACAAAATCTTAAGGGAAACTGATGAGGAACAGTGAAGCACTGGGACGATCAACAGTTCCCACTTCCCGGCTTGACAAGGCCAAGAGACATGACACTTAGAGCTAGCGGTCCTATACCAGTGGAGAGGACCTCTCAGCAGGACCTCTCTGCCTTAAGCAGAAGATAGTCACTATCATATCCTACCTCTGGAGTCAGGGACCAAATACTCTGATCGCTTTGTATGTTCACCGATTGACCTCCTACAAGTGCCTGTCTGTGGCTAAACCTAGCCAGAAGTAAGAACACAGGATTCTAGCTGAAGGAATTGGTAAGTGTCACTCTCCTTGGCCTCAGAGTAGAGTAGAAAAGTGGAAGAGTGGAAATGGAAGGAAAAATGGATACTATTCATTTACATGATTCTGTATTTTTTGGCCAATAACTTCTTTACTATCTACTCACCTTTCTGCTAGGATGTGGGCTGGGGTCTGTGATAGGATATGAGGTCCCCAAACACTACAACTTAACCTACATAAAGTCTTGCTTCTATCCAGACCCCTTTCTGCACGAGAGTCCAAGTCTGCTGTGTTGACTTGATATTGTTCAGTCCCTTGGTAAATGTTAGTATTTCCAATTCTCTTCCTTTGGAAATAAGATGGGATTGTCCTCCTCTGCCCCCTGGGGGCTAGATGTGGTCATGCAACTTTCTTTTGGCAAGTACAATTGCATATATCACAGAACTAACTAGCTGCCAGGGCAAGGCTCTCACTCTTTTCCCTTCCACAGAAATTTGTGAAAATGGTGTGCTAAAACTTAACCACAGCTGCAGCAGTTTTACCTTTTTGAATTTTTTAAAGCAAGATCTTGCTATGTATCCCAGTGTTGCCTCCAACTCTCAATCCTCCTTCCTCAGCCCTCTCAGTGTTGCCACACTTAGCCACCACTGTTTCCAAGGTTCAAGGAATGAAGGCTGTTTTTCAGTTCAGTAAATTAACCATACATCTCTAGGCACTTTCTGTGGTTATCCTCCAAGCCTAAGGCATGGCCGCCATTCATATGATCTCAGATGGTTGTATTCTAGCTCAAGATTCTAGCAAAAGATGGTGCTTACTCCTTTTAGAAGCCTGATCCAGAAGTGGCACATATTGCTTCCTTGGCTCCATTTACTGTTATGGCTATCTATTGCTGCTTAACACTCAATTCCAAAGCTGAGCAGACTGAACAAACAAATTTTCAAGAATTTTAAATGGTTCATATTACTAATTAACTATTATAAAATATATGAATCACCCAAGAAATATGTTAGTACATTCTGAAGCAGTGTAAATGAGCATAGATTCACCATTCTGAGCCTCCAAGAACCTTTTTTGCTAGTCCTGGGGCTTGGACTCAGGGCCTGAGCACTGTCCCTGGCTTCTTTTTGCTCAAGGCTAGCACTCTACCCTCTTCAGCCACAGCGCCACTTCTGGCCTTTTCTATATATGTGGGGCTGAGGAATCGAACCCAGGGCTTCATGTGTACGAAGCAAGCACTCTTGCCACTAGGCCATATTCCCAGCCCCTACTCATGCATCTTAAGTCAAAACTATTCTAGCAAGGCTAGGGAGGCTCACCTATAATCCTATTTACTTTTCTGAGAATGGAGGTTTGAGGCTACTCTGGGCAGAAAAGTCCAGGGGACTCTATCTTCAATTAACCAGAAATAAAGCTGGACTAAAAATGTTGCCCAAATGGTAGAGCTCCAGCCATGAGCAAAAATCACCTGAAAAGCTTTAAGCCTTGAGTTCAACTCTAATGCGTGTGTACACATGCACACGCAAACATACACATGCATACACACACACACACACACAGTTCTAAATTAAGATAGGTGTGTTGGCACATCTATAATCCCAGCTATTTGGAAGAAGGGAGGACAGAGGTATAAAGCAAAGTTCAAAGCTAGTACCAGCCAAGATAGGAAGACTATCTCCAAAAAACAAAACAAAGAGGGCAAGGTGTAGCTCAAGTGGTAGAGCCCTTACTTGGCAATCTCAAGGCACAGAATTCAATCTTCCTATCCAGAAAACCGAAAGAAACAAAACCTAAAGTAGCCAGGTAGTTGGCTGGAGAAGCAGTCTCTACAAAAAATAATTGGAAACTCGTCAGGGGATGTAACATGACCAATTTTTTGGAACCCATTAGTGAGAAAAAAGAGAATAAAGGATAACTGTTATATGCCTCTTTATATTCATATAAAATTAAGTGTGTGTATATATACACATATATATACAAATTTATACACACATATACACTGAAATGAACTCGATATGGAAACAAGAGATCTCTTTTCCAAATTTTTCATGTTTTGATGGTTCTGTCTTATTTTCTTTATGTATGGTATCTTCACCTGTATCTTTTCAGGAGGGTGAGGCTGAGAGTAGGGAACTCAAGTGAAGAAGTGCTGCAGTGGAGCTCACTGGACACTGATAAAAGTGAACTATACAACTCATGGGTGGAGAATGGACTGAGGGACAGAGAGTGAGGGAAAGGAAGATATTGTACAAAAGAATATATACTCATGTAATTGTAATTCCACTGTACATCACCTTTAAAGTAACAAAATTTAAAATAAATAATTAAAACTTGAGAAAGGATACCTGTTTGGATAATAATCAGGGTAGAGGTTGACTGCACAATTAGAATAAAAACAACCCTGGCTCATTAGGCATGGGTGGCTCATACCCATAGTCCTAGCTACTAAGGAGAATGAGATCTGAGGATCATGATTCAAAGACATCCAGGCAAGGAAGTCCATGAAATTCTCATCTCCCAAAAGCCGGAACTGAGCTGTGGCTCAAGTGGTAAAGCGCTAGCCTTGAGCATAAATTCTCAGGGATAGCATCCAGAACCTGAGATCAATGCCCAGAACTGGTACCAAAAAAATATAATTAAAAAAAAAACAAACCACCTGATTTACACCTGTAATACTAGCTAATCAGGAAGTTGAGATCTGAAGATCACAGTTCAAAGCCAGTCTGGGAAAGAAAGTTCCTAAAACTCTTATCTCCAACTAACTATCAAAACACTAGAAATGGAGCTGAGACTCCAATGGTAGAGTACTAGCCTTGAGTAAAAAAGCTCAGGGATAATACTCAAGCCCTAGGACCAGCACCAAAAATACAAACCAACCCTGAGGGGAGAGAGAAAGAAAATGGTAGAGGGTGAATCTACATGGAAACACAATGGGAACACATGCATCCATGAACTGCATCCATGAAGTAGGACAATTAGCTTATTTTGCTTATTGATCTTTTTAATCCCTGTAGGGTTTGGTAATATTCCTTCTCATTTATGATACTTATGTGTCTTTTCGTTTGATCTTGGTCAGTCTAAAATTTTCCTGTGGACCTGCCAGGCACTGGTGGCTTATGCATGTAATCTAGCCTACTTAAGGAGCTAAGATCTGGCACAAAATGGCATGAAACGGCAGTGAAACCTATCTCCAATTTACCACCAAAGAGCTGTGGCTTATGTGGTAGAATCTTAGCCTCCAGAAATAAAAAATCAGGGACAGCTCCCAGATCTTGAGTTCAAGGCCCAGGACTGAAAAGGAAGATTTCCTGTGACTGTTCTGGTTTCTGAGCTGGTCAGCTGGCTCAGACTCTCAGTTAGCTTTGCTGATCAAAGCTGGTGGTCTACCACTTGACCCACACCTAAAGTTCCAGCCTTTAGCTGGTTAACTGGAGATAAAAGCCTCTCAGATTTTTCTGCCCAGGCTGCCTTCAAACCTCCATTCTCAACCTCCTAATTAGCTAAGATCCCAGGCGTGAGCCACCAAGGCCAGCTTCTTGCGGCTGTTCTTTTAAATAATTCAGTGATTCATTTTTTTATTGCATCCCTCAAAGATATGTATGTCCTACTCTGAAGAAAACAGAGTGCAAAGAGGTCCAACATCACCACCATAGCAAGTCATAGAACCCAGACTCTTTCAAGTACTGTTTAAGTAAAGCTGACTAGCAACCAGAAGTGAGAGGAGAACTTAATGGACTAAAAGCTTCCCTTACCTGTATGCGTCCGAACATGTTGGACAGAATTGTTTTTTTGGTCAGAAAAGTAGCTGCATTTGCCACACGTGTACACTTTCCTTGGGAAATGGTTTCTTAAGTGTTTCCTTCAGTGATATTCACTTACGGTCATGTAAGCACAAACGATGCACTTGCAGACTCACTTGTTATCCCCAGCCCGAGTGTAGTGATCATATCGATTGGTATTATAGCCACAGCGCTCACATCGAATGGGGCCCTTGGAGAAATCTCCCTCCTATGGAGTGGAAGAGCCAGATTCCCTGGCTATGGCTTGCTTCTCTGCACTTTCTTCCACAAAAAGCTTCTTGGCACTGTGAACTTTGATATGGTGCACAAAATGCTCCTCAGATTCTGCTTCATATTGGCATGGCTTATAAAGAAAGGGTTTGCTCTTAGAGTTCTTGCACTTGTCCTCCGCTCCAGGCGTTTCAGGAGGAAGATCTTTAGTGGAGCTGTAGACTTCAGGATCAGCTGAAGAGGCCTCAAAGACAGGCTGTGCTTCTGCAACACTGAGCTCCATACTTGTCAGTTCCAAGCTCCCTTGCCCTCCAGCTTCACCTTTTATTTCAGTAGATTGCTCATGTCCTTCCCCATCACTATCTGAAAAGTTGTTATCCCCAACAGGCATCAATTCCACCATCTGTCTCTCTTCTCCAAACAGATAATCACAGAAGCTGTCATTTACTTCCCCCGTTGAGGCTACGTTTGCTAACATGATAAGCTGAGGGACAGCCAGCTCAGCTTTGGAGAGGTGATGCAAGTCATACATGTCATTAGTTAAGGCCAGGCCCATGTTACCACTGCTGGTGAACAGACCTCCGCCTCCAGAAGACTGCCCCATCACTTGGGTAGCCAAAATTGTGATCTGAATAAAGAACAAACAAAAGAGTACCTGTTAAAACCAACTCTAAGAGGAAAACCAATGCATCATTCAGACTCATGACCAAAACCAACTATTTTTTAAAAATATAATCTCTAAAATTCAATGAGACTCATTAACTCTAACAACAAACTTTGAATACATTTCTGTGGTATATAATGTATGAACTCTAATGTCAGTAGTCAAGGCTAAGCATGATGAAGATGCAGACTAGCCT
The DNA here is from genome assembly GCF_023159225.1 of Perognathus longimembris pacificus. Classification (NCBI taxonomy): domain Eukaryota; kingdom Metazoa; phylum Chordata; class Mammalia; order Rodentia; family Heteromyidae; genus Perognathus; species Perognathus longimembris. Next base: position 29,685,747 of record NC_063176.1, on the reverse strand, counting down.
GGACTATAGCAAGACTGTGCCTTAAAAAGCAATATATAAGCTGGGTGCTAGTGGCTCACACCTGTAATGCTACCCAAGAGGCTGAGATATGAAGATCACAGTTTAAAGCCATTCTGGGCAGAAGTCTGTAAGACTCTCCTCTCCACCAAGCTATCAAAAAGTAGAGATGTACGTAAAGTGGTAGAGCACTAGCCTTTAGCAAAAGAAACTCAGGGATAATGCTCAGTCCTTTAAAGCTCCAGGAAGAATAGACAGGCAGGCAGGCAGACAAACACAAACTATGTAAATTAGACAAGGTCACACCTGTAATCCAGTCTACTCAAGAGGCTGAATTGGAAAATCTTGATTGGTAGAAAAGGCCAAGAGACTTGCATCTTTAAACACCAAAAAGCCAGAATGGCATTCAAGTAATAAAAGTGCTAGCCTTGAGCAAAAATAGCTGAGGAACAGTGCTCAGGCCCTGAGTTCAAGATCTAGTATCAACATTACATACATACAAATAGAGACACAGAGCGATGTATTGTCAATTCTCTTTACTGAAATCACTCACAAAACAAATTCTCATCTACAAAAAAGTTTTATTACTTGTTTGACATAACTCAGTCATCAAGTAGGTCTACCATTTTTTTTGCAAGTGCTCAAAATAGTTTTCAAGGGTGTGGGGGGCTAATCTTTATTTTTATACTAATAGAAAGGAAAGTTTTAATGTAATACTAGAGTAGTAAACAGTCCTCCCACTATTGTCCTTCAACAGTTGAGCAATAGGAATGAGAAAGCATAGAAATCCACAAATATTTCTTTGTCTATAGTAGATGAATTAAGCCATGTAGAAGGAATTGGTTAATTTAGTTGTATTGTTTAAGAACTCATCTAACTCACATACCTCCAAAAGAACAAAACGACTGTGAAAAGCACTTTATCTCTCAATTTTTGATGGCACCCCAAACGTAAAAGGCAAAATAAAAGGACCCTGAATAATGCAAACATCACAAATGAAACATTTTTTTCCTAACACCCCGTTAGTCCAAGAGGCTCCTTTCCTGTACCTTAGCATGCTCCTTTCCCAGGCAACACTAGGCCCGCCTGGTGCAGGCTGTAAAGTAAATACTCAGCATCCTTCCCCCTTACCTGGAGATGACTTTCCAGACAGGCCAGTTACCATAAAATGTTAACAGGACCCCTTAAAGTGACCATCAGTCTGGCCAGCTGCAGGCCCCTCATCAACTACTTGAGCAGCTGCCATAAGTACTAGTTTGCCATGATGAAGTCCCTGGCCCACGCTTCCACACCAAGGTCCCTGCTTCCTAGCCCCTTAGTTTACATAGGTCACCCAAGACAAAGGCTGATGCTTCTTCTGTCTGTGAAAATTGGCTTTGTCAGTCCCTTTGCTGGCATTAACCTTTCTTTTTTTGTTCTGCCTGCCTGGATGTCCATGTGGTTTTCTGGCAGGTTCCGACATTGGTGCCTGCTTGGATCATCCTCCTCCCCCAGTTCTGCTCTTCCCCTCTCAAGAATCTGAGGACCTGGTTCTGAGACACCCCTGTGCTAATTGCCCTCTCTCCTGGACAGTGGAGACCCCAAGAGCCTGGACTTCTGCCAGATGACAAAGCCACCACAAGGTTTCTGCTCCCAAGTGGCTCTTTCACATCCTATTCAATAGCTTTCATTCATCTGCATGAGTTAAGTGGACTTGGGCTCTCTACAGTGATATTTCTTTCTCTCCATGGGCCCTGGTATCAGACTCTACTTGTCTATCAAGCCCAAGGCTTTCTGGATAAGAAAGAATTTGCTTAGTGACAACTGTCTTAAAATGCTCATTTCAAAATGGGAAAAAGTGAGGAAGATAAACCCCAAAAGGTTCCAATATGTAGCAGATGGTATGACTATATCTGAAAAGATGGAACATATGAATAAACTTATGAGATGGTATGTAATTAAGTTCGCTATGATGTAAATAAGGTCAAAATCAACACACTGATATAAAACTAGCATGTCATTCTTTATTTCCATCTATAAAAGTAATTGTGCTTTAATATATCTTTCTTGATCATAAAAACCTCATTGGATACAGAGCTAAGAGGATACCAACTCCTACAGTCTTCATTGTAATCACAAAGGTCTAGAAATATCTACAATGTCTTAATCTCATATCCTAATATGTTATATACAATTAAAAATAACTAATTGTTGAATTGATCACTATTTTAAACTTTAATAACCACTACTGTTAAGTTTTTTGTTGTTACAAACTTAATTCTCTACAGCATTCATAGTCAGACTCAAAAGGACAGATGACTCTTACAAGTTTTGTCAGATGTAACTTTGGCCCTTAGGTTCCAGGTAAGATCATGCCTTAAAGACTAGCTCTAATGACCACCTAATTGCTTTTAATGGAGTAAAGTAGTCTTTTGTAAAGACCGACAAGTGCAGAAAAAGAACCCTGTGAGACTGTCATCTCTAGCCACACAGCAGAGTGCTAAGAAGTACAGTTGCTTTATGGCTCAAAGTGGCAGAGCACAAGCCTTGAGCAGGAGGGCTAAAGGACAGCATTCCGGCCAGGGCCAGAGTTCAACTCCGGCCACCCACCAAGAAAAACGCAAATGTGCATTTATCCCAGCATGGAAAAGACACTCCTGAAACCCTGGCAATGATGTAGCATCCAGAGACAGTTAAAGACACTGCTACAATGAGAGTAATGATGTCACATCCTGGAGCCACTTGTCTGGCCCTTTCAAAAGTAATCAGAGTCAGCGGAACATAGAAAAATAGCTTGTAAGCATGCATTTCTAATAACCATGTTGTTCTACCTCATAACTGGGCAGAAACTTACACCCTTCCCAGTCATTTGTGATAGTGGATAGTAAAAGCTAAAGTTGTCAAATGGAGGAGATACTTGTTTTTTTATTGTCAAACTGATGTACAGAGAGGTTACAGTTGGAGGAGACACTTTAAAATCCCAACCTCCTATATCTTCTCAAAGCCTTAACTGGCAGTGATTTGGGGCTGGAACTAGCCATGTAAACTCCGAAAAAAAGCTGTGGACCAGAGATTGTATTCCTATTGAGAGCAGTCTAGGGCCTACACATGTGACTTAGGCATTGCTAAGATCACCAGAGATCAGGTTCCCCTGGCAGCCTGTGCATTTGTTAAAAAGTTAAATGTGGTTCTTTCCGGTCTGGAATAAATAACGCTTCTACTAACATCTGATCCTAACAATCACTTGGTAAAATAGGCTGAAGTTTTAGTTAGGTTAAACTTCTTTAACCAACTCCTTTCAGGAACCTATTAACTCGCTCACTTGCTAGAGCTGGTATAGAATTTACACTTACAAGGAGCTGTTGTGAACTTCACACCCTCCAAATTTACCTTTTCCCTCACCTTTTACTCCTTTCACATCCTTTCTTTTACTTATGCTTTTATTTCTCCTAATCACCCTCAATCCTCTGGGAAAGTGGACCTTGGCGATCACTCCCTTCAACAGACTCTGACCAAGTTCCCTAGACTGGTTAAGACTTTTACCTTTGGCTCTGTTTCGCCTACAGGTTTTGCCCAACTGCGTCTAATGAACCAAAGCAAATGCCATCACAGAGAGCCGTGGGAGCTGCCCCACCGCTGCGCGGCCCGAGGACTCAGAAAGCGGCCCGCACTTGGCCTTCGCTGGCGCCCCCAGCCCTGCCGGGCTACCCGCCTCTGTGCGAGGTGAGGATTTCTCCGGAAGACAGGGCGAGCACCGCCCCGAAGGCCACCGTGAGGCACGAAATTCCTCCGTGCTCCGCCACCGCGCCGGCCCAGGCTCAACCCGGCATTCGGCCATTTTCTCAATTCCCAGCACAAAGCAGCTCTTTGGAGTTCGGGCGCGCTCGCTTCGGCTCCACTCCGCCTGCTCCCCACACGCAGTCACCCACCGCGCGGGGAGCCGCCGCACGCCGTCCCGTCGCTCCTCCCCGACCCCTCCCCAACGCTCCAGCCCACAGGTGGGGTACCTCGGGGTGCCGGCCGGCCGCGCCTCCCCAATCACCATTCAGTCCGCGGGGGTCTCCGACTGCGCCTGGCCGCGCCGGAACCCCCGGATCCACCAGCAAGATTCAGGACTGGGACTTCGAGAGGATCCGCTGTGGGTCTCCGAAATCGCGATCCCGAGAGGCTGGCGGCCCCGCCTCGGCTGGGGAGGGGTCCCGGCAACGGGCCGCTCCCTCACAACGCCGCGCCCAACCCTGATCCCGCCCGCCGCCGCCGCCGGGCGAGGCAGCACCGCCTCAGCCGCTGTATCTACTATCAGCCCTGGACAGCGCCTCGCGCCGCGTCCTTCCGTGCCCTCCCCTCCCCCCCCCCACGGCCCCAGCCCCGTGCGCGCCTCACCGGCCTTCCACGGCTCCCAGGGGCGCGCGGGCCTGCGCCGCCGCTCCGGCTCCGACTACTTTTCTTTGTTGGGGCAGTGTCGGGAAAAGGGAGAAAAGTTAGGCGCCAGGCCGTCAAGGACCGCGCAGGTCCACGACTGAGAAGACACAGCCTGCTCAAGCCGCCGCCGCCCGGGTCTCGGGCCCGGGCCCGGGCCCTTGGCGGTGCTCGGTTTGCCACTGAGCCACGAGCTCCAGGGAGTCGTACAGTCCAGCTCTGGATGCTGCTCTGCGCACCAGGCGCGCGCTGCCACTGCCAACGCCCGCCGGCCACGCCCCCTCCGCGCGTGCCCGCAGGCCACTCCCTCGTCCACCCCCATGCCCCGCCGGAGGCCAAGGCTTGGGGCGCGCCAGGGTGGGCGGGGCCAGAGGCGGGAAGGAGTCACTCCTAATCTGCCTGGTCTGGGGTCACTAAGTGGGAGACAATACACTTCCTCACTTTCTTTTATAAACCAACACAGTTGCCTTCAGACCGTGCTAAGTGCAGAATAGAGTTGTTAGTAAATGTGCGGAGCATGGCCTCCCTGGCTCAAACCTGAGATCCTAGCTGCATGGGAGGCTGAGATCTGACCATCTGGGTTCAAACCCAGCTAGGGCTGGAAAATCCTTGAGACAATCCATTAACCAACAAGAAGCCCAGAGAGCCCCAGGGAGAAACTTTTGAAGTCCCCACCCATCACTACCTTAGTTGGTTTTAACCTTCTACAGAAAAATGCCTTCTAATTTTTATTGGGGGAAATGAAATCATCTTGGGAGTTGTAAGAAAACATATCCGGAAATAGGTTTGAGGTGCCAGACTTTGAAGTCAGGCCCCACCACGTGAACCCCATTTTAGAATCGAACCCTGAGCCAATCAGATTTGTACCTGTGTTCTAATCTTGCTTGCACAGCTGATTGTTGTAACCTTGTTCTTTGCCTTTATAAGCCCTGTGTATTCACAGCTCGGGGCTTCCTCCTAACCTCCGCTGTGTCGGTGGATAGGACGAGGCCCGAGTTGGCAGCTCGTTAAATAAAACCTTGCCTTGCTTTTGCATTTCGGAGTGTCTGAATCTCGGTGGTCTTCTTGGGGGTGGTCTTGCGACTTGGCACAACATTTGTGGGCTCGTCCGGGATAGCCCCAGAGCCCCCGAGATCCCAGACTCCGAAGGTAAGAAAACAGCACTGTTCATTTGTCTTGTCCTGTAATTTTTCTGTTTGTTTTGCTTTTGCTTGTACTTGTAGGGCGCGAGTCAGTTTGGTTTTTGGCTGGAACTGACCAGGAGGGCCTCCTAAACGAGACTCAACCCGCCCACCTTGTACTTGGGTCTGCTCCTTCTGCTTATCTGGCAGGAGATTGTGGGCCAACTCGGGTCCACTCCTTCTGCACCCTTGCAGGAGGTTGTGGACCAACTCCGGTCCAATCCTTCTGCACCCTTGCAGGAGGTTGTGGGCCAACTCGGGTCCACTCCTTCTTGCAGGAGGTTGTGGGCCAACTCGGGTCCATTCCTTCTGCACCCTTGTAGGAGGTTGTCGACCAGGTTGGGAGATCTCCAACTCGTAGCTTTTCTTAGGCCTGTGTGTTTTCCTCCTTTTGTATTAATTATTTGTTTTTTGTAGCCTTTTGGACTGAACATCTGATCAGAGCTATGGATAACGTTCTATCTTGAGGACCTCCATCTAGCCCCCTAGACTTGATCCTAGCTCACTGGAGGGAGGTTAAGGAGATAGCTCAGAACCAAGGTGTGGCCCTTAAGAAGGAAAAGTGGATCACCCTGTGCAAGTCAGAATGGACCACCTTTGAGGGAATTGAGGGAGCTTTGACATAGGTAAGATCAGGACTTTGCAACACCTAATCTACACCCCTCGTTCGGGCCATCCAGACAAGAGAGAAACCAAGAAGGAAGAGAAGAAATTGTACTCACCTGTCCTCCAGTGAGGAAGCATGGAGGAGGAAATGTTTCCCGCTCCATACTCCCCACCCAAGTTAACTCTACAAGAGGAGGATTCTGAGGAAAATGTTTCAGCTGTGCCCTCCGCTCCGGAGGGTTTTGCCCAGTCAACTTGCCAGCGCCGACAGCCCAGGACACGGACGCATCAGCCCCAAGTCCAAGTCCTGACCCGCAGCCGCCGACAGGGTGGACGTAGGGCCAGCCCAAGCCACCCACAGGTGGCAGGGAGTGACCTCACCATGCTGCGCTGTCATCTCTGTTGTTTGTAAGTCTAACAGTCTCTTTTGTGTCAAACCTGCATAGCTCATTGGAAAGATGTACAGGCGATGGTTCACAATCAGAGTGTGAGTGTCCACAGAAAGAACTCTGGGGGGACCCCCACCCAGCCTTCTTAAGCAGAAAATTATTTGGTATGCTAAAATGTTTTACTAAGGCTATCAAGCTCTGGAAAATGAGGCTGGAGAATGCTAAAATCATAAAAAGGCTTTGGTAATCAAGAATACATTTCTAGATAAGAAATTTGGAAGTAAAATTGTCCTAAATAATTATTGCAAAGTGAGAAAAGGAGAATTATGGCTACCAAAATGTTTAATTGCCATTCCAGCTTCTTTGTAGGTTTTTTTGTAACAGTTTCCAGCAGGCCCACAGAGAAGCACAGGTGATTCCTACAAGTTTGTCAAGATCTAATACTGACCCTTAATAAGTTCCAGGTAAGAGAGCATACTTAAAACTACTTCTGTGTGGACCACCTTGTTGCTTATAATTGGAGTAAAGTGGCCCCTTATAAGACTCATTGATCTGAATCTGCGGTTCGAAGCCAGCCCGGGCAAAGAAAGGTCCATGTGAGAGACTTGTCTCTAATCAGCCAGCAGACTGCTGGGAACAGAGTGGTGTGGAACTCAAAAGTGGTACGGTGCTAGTCTTGAGCTGGAGAGCTGAGGGACAGCACTCAGGCCCTGAGTCCAAGTCCAGTGGAAAGTCACTCCTCCTGGGACAAAAGTGATGGAGCATCCAGAGGCAATAAGCCACTGCTTGGATGGCAGAGATGGTGTCAGATCCTAGAGTCACTACTGTTGGCCTTTCAAAAGTTAAAGCCGGGAAGTCCTAGAAGAATAGTTCGTAAGCATGCCTTTCCAATGCCCATGTCTGTCTACTGGACAGGAATTTGCCAGTCATCTGTGATAGTGGTTAGTAAGGGTAAGTTTGTCAAATGAGAGGATAGATTAAAATCTCACCCCCCGCATTTACTCAAAACCCTGACTGGCAGTGAGAATTTTAAGCTCATACATCTGTTTAGTAAAGAAAGCTTGTAGACCTGAGATTGTGTCCTTATTGAGATCTGTTAAAGGCCTGCAAAGGTATATTGTTAAAAATTGCAAGACCTGTCAGCTTGCCAATGGCCCCAATCAACAGATTACTAAAGGAGCTCGCCTCTGTGGGAATAGGCCAGGTGTGTATTGGGAAGTAGATTTCACAGAAATTACAAATATTTGCTAGTTTTTGTAGACACCTTTTCAGGATGGGTTGAAGCCTATCCAACAAAGCATGAGACTGCGAATGTAGTGGCTAAGAAGATCCTGGAAGAAATCCTACCCAGGTATGGCTTCCCATCCACCATTGGGTCAGACAACGGACAGGCTTTCATCTCAAAAGTAAGTCAGGGAATAGCTGCAGCACTGGGGACGGATTGGAAATTGCATTGTGCTTATAGACCCCAGAGTGCAGGACAGGTAGAGAAAATGAATTGGACTCTAAAAGATATGATTCTGCTTCTGTCCCTACCCCCCATTTATTCAGACCAGGGGACTGAAATCCTAAGAACCACGGTGGAAGGAACCCTAGATGGCATCGCCACTTGGGTTCATTGCTTCCACGCCAGGCCAGCTGACCCCTTTGCCCTGGATGACAACTACCGTGGTGGAACATGGGAGGTCTCCAAGCACCCAACTCAGCCGCTTCGCCTTCGCCTCAAAAAAAGAAAGTTAGACTGAATATTGTTATAATTTTCTTTTTGCCTTCTTTCCTTACTACCCTGGCTAGTGTTAATGTTATTTTGACAGCTCACTCCAAAGTGAGGTGACCCCCTTATTTTAGGTAGTTTTGGGCTTGCTCAGGAATACGGGTATAGCCACCCGACCCTTAGAGCACAGCTGAGAAGTTTATGTATTATTTTGTTGCTTACATTTGGATACTAAACACTATACAGCTAATGGTAAGTCTGTATAGCTGAAAGTTAATTTTCAGTTTGCAGTAATCCTGCAGTCCCTTGGTAAAGTAGACTAAGGTTATAGGTTCCTGGCTAGGTAAGGTCAACGCTCCTGAGTCAGCCTGAAGAAATTACAGAAGATGGATGATCTTCACCCATCAGCCCCCCTTTAAAACCGAGGGACCAGAGTTATTTTCAGATACTACTTTTGGCCCTACTGGCCCATGCCTTACCTCTATATCATCCCCTAGACATGCAAGCCATTGAAATGGACAGAATGGAGCCATGATTGGCTCCCAAGGTACCAAAAAGAAAAAGGGGGAAATGAGGTGCCAGACTTTGAAGTCAGGCCCCACCACGTGAACCCCATTTTAGAATCGAACCCTGAGCCAATCAGATTTGTACCTGTGTTCTAATCTTGCTTGCACAGCTGATTGTTGTAACCTTGTTCTTTGCCTTTATAAGCCCTGTGTAATCACAGCTCGGGGCTTCCTCCTAACCTCTGCTGTGTCGGTGGGTAGGACGAGGCCCGAGTTGCAGCTCGCTTAAATAAAGCCTTGCCTTGCCTTTGCATTTCGGAAATGTCTGAGTCTCGGTGGTCTTTTTGGTGGTGGTCTTGCAACTTGGCACAACAGGGGGTAGCTCTGATTCCGAGTTTTAGATAGTAAATAAAATACCTTTGTAAATAAAACCCCTTCCCACCTTAAGTGTGCCTCCGTGGATTATTCTCGCTCTCAGAATACAACAGAAGGGGGTCTATATGCAGGAGGTCCCCAAGGACATAGTCAAAGTCTTGATTCAGGCGTCCCTGAAATGAGAACAGACTGGTGAAAAAGTCATAAGGGGTCTGTTCCTCTGATGTGCTCAGACAAACAGAGGACTTGTAGATGGGAGTCACTTACCAGACTTAGAGAGGAGATGGTGTGGTAGATGGGTAGCCAGCAATGGTAAAAGGGGAGAAGTCTAAAATGAGTTTTCTTGGCTTTCAGCAGTTTGGTCGGAGGAGGGGCGGTCAAGGAGGCAGATTAACCCTCAAAAGAGAGGAGGGAGGGTGGGATCCAGCAACTCCTGACTCTGTCCCCTCCTGGGTCATGGCACCTGATGTAAGGTTCACCAGAAAGAAAACCCATCACATGGTTCAGGCAGAAAGAAGTTTATTGGGGGAAGGAGGAGCAAACTGCCAGCTCATACAAGATGGAGGCATGGGGAGTCCGGGGAAGGAAGAAGGGAAAAAGAGAGAATTGAGCAAGAGAGTAAGAGAGGCAAAGAAAGAGCAGGGACTGTGTTGAGCCAGATTATACAGGAAAAGGTAGGAGATATGGCCAGGTGGATTGGATTTGACCTCAGAGAAGGAGGAGTTAACTGCCTCCAGATGTGCCAGTTACCTGGGTAACTCAGCTACTGGGTGCAGACTTGAACAGGTGGGGGGCATCTGCATGGAGCCCTCCCTGGGGTGGATCTTAACAAGCATCACCAGTGAGACAATGTATCAAAAAAAAATCAAAACCCAGTGTACACATAAATTGACATGCTGAATTGAAGCAACTATTTAAAAAGTAAATTTATTTTTTAAAAACTTAAGTCCTAGCAGGGTACTGGTGGCTCATGCCTATAATCCTAGCTGTTCAGGAGGCTGAAATCTGAGAATCACAGTTCAAAGCCAGCACAAGCAGGAAAGGCCATGAGACTCTTATCTCCAGTTTACCACCAGAAAACCCGAAGTGGCACTGTGGCTCAAGTGGCAGAGCACTAGCCTTAAGCTGAAGAGCTCAGGGACAGGCCCAGAGTTCAAGCCCTATGACCTACAATAATAAAAATTAAGTCCTTAGATATGGCTTTACTGAGCTGGCAAAATCTTATTTTGGTGGAGGAATTATTCTGGGATTATAGGGGTAAAGACTGTAGTGGCTGGCTTTGGAACAGTGTTACGTTGGAGTCTGATCTGACTTCTGTGTCTTAAAGCAGGGTAACCATGCTTGATGCTTGCGTGGCATATAGTAATTCAGAGAGGGCAGAGAATCATAGATTCCATTCTGTTTTCACCTGAACTACCTTCTTAGCCTGACTTGAATAATAGCTCACATCCGTAAACCTAGCTATTCAGGAAGCTGAAATCTGAGGATTGTAGTTCGAAGCCAGGCCAGGGAAGGAATACCTGTAAAACTTATCTCCAATTAACCACCAAAAAAGGCCTGAAGTGGAGCTGTGGCTCAAGTGGTAGAATGCCAGCCTTGAGTGAAAAACCTCAGGAACAACACTCGGGCCCTAGATGCAAGCATTTCAAAAACAAAAACAAAAAGTGGGCTGGGTATATGGCTTAGTGGTAGAGTGGTTGCCTACCATGCATGAAGCCCTGGGTTCGATTCCTCAGCACCACATAAACAGAAAAAGCCGAGTGGACGCTGTGGCTCAAGAGGTAGAGTGCTGGCCTTGAGCAAAAAGAAGCCAGGGACAGTGCTCAGGCCCTGAGTTCAAGCCCCAGGATGGGCAAAAAACAATAATAATTTATATTTTAAAAGGCCCAATGCTGGTGGCTCATGCCTGTAATTGTTGCTACTGAGCAGGCAAAGATCTAGAATCATGGTTCAAGGCTAGCCCCATCAGGAAAGTCCCTGTAACCCTTTATGTCCAGTGAGCTAGAAGTGGGCAGAGTGCTAGCTTTGAGGGGAACAAAAAAATAAATCTTGGACAGCACTCAGGCAACAACAACAAAAATAAAAATTACCTGGACACCAATGACTCATACCTGTCCATTATCCTAGCTTCTCAGGAGGCCGAGATCTGAGGATTGTGGTTCGAAGCCAGGGGAAGGAAAGAATGCCTTTGAAATGGATCTCCAATTATTCACCTAAAGAAGACTGAAATTGATCTATGGCTCAATTGGTAGAGTGCTAGCCTTGAGCACAAAGTCTCAGGGACAGTATCCAGACCCAGATTTCAAGCCCCAGGACCAGCCAAAAAAAAAAAAAAGGTAAATAAAATTAAAATTGGAGGCAAAGCCCTTGCCTAGCTTTGACATGGCCCTAGGTTTGATCCCCAGTACTGAAAATAAGCTTTAGCCTATCCCTCAAGTTCCTATCTGATATGTCATAGACAAGCAATGTACATGTAAAACATACTGTCAGGTATAAGTTGGAATAAAGGCACTTGACCATCAAAGCTTTCAGTGGCTTAGAGGTAGAGTGCTTGCCTAGCATGTATAGAGCCCTGGGTTCCAGTTCTCAGTACTGCATAAACAGAAAAAGCTGGAAGCTGTGCTGTGGCCCAAGTGGCAGAGTGCTAGCCAAGTAGGCTACAAGCAACATCCTGTGTGAAATAACTGGATACATCTATGCTCGAGATGGCAGTATGGCTCAAGTGGTAGTGTTTGTCTAGCAAGCTTGAAGGCTTGAGTTCAAACCTCAGTACTGCTAGGGGGGAGGAGGGGGAAAACATTTTCCATAGAAATTATGGAAAGTCATTGGCCAGGGAGGCTGATGTCTCCAGTTACCAGTTTTTGCCCCAAACTGAGCCTTTTCCCTTTCAGAATTGTAGAGTCTATAGCTTCTTAGGTTTAAGGCTGTGATTGGGGGTGGGGTCAACCATGGGAGCCACGCCTCCACTTCAGGCACTGTATGTAAAGTGTTTACTGGAGTTCGAACCGACAGCGAGAGGCAAGACAGAAGCGCTTTTCATGACAGGCAGGTTTTATCAGAGAAAACCTGAGAGGTGGTCTCTCTGGGATCTTGTTCTGCCATGATCCCGAGAAGCAGAAGGAGACTGGAACAGCTTCGGGGTGGGAGGGAAAGGGCGGGGCCGCTGCTGATTGGCTCGTCTGGGAGTCAGTCACGGGGGGCGGGGGAGGGGGGCTGACACTTAGGTTGCTTTGTTAACGATCCCATTGGGCCTCGTTGCCAGAAATTGTTCCTGGCTCCCATCCAGTCCCTTGCGTTTTCTTGACTCTGGAAAGTGATCGTCATCTTCTTCATTTGCCTGGGAGAGGTTTGTCTTCCTCCTTCTCTGCAGTCCTGCGGCTGGGGAGGAGGGAGTTGGGAAAGGAGAGCATGGAGCACCCCGCCCTCTCAGACATCCCCCTCCCTCTTTCACTTCAGCCCTCCCCCCACCCTTCTCTCCTTCCCTCCTGTCCCTCCCCCTACTTTCTCCTTTCCGCTTCCTCCCCTGCCACAGCCCACTGCCCACATGGCACATCCTCCCCCTTGGCGTAATACCGTCCCTACCCGGCGCGCCTTTCTCCTTCCTCAGGCACGGTGCCCCGCTGACCACGTGCTCCGGTGCCTGGGGCGCGGTGCCATCCCGACCACGTGCTCCCGTTGCCCCTGCATCGGTGCTTTCGCATTCCCGGGCGCCCGCCGGGTCCTCTGGGCTGGATGTTGTCCCGACCCCGCTCGCTCTTTTTGTTCCCCCTGGCGCGGTGTTGTCCTGACCACGTGCTCCCGGTGCCCCTGGGGCGGTGCCGTCGCGTACCCCGGGCACATGCCCGGGCTTCAGGCGCGATGCGGGCCCGACCTCACGCGCCCGCCCCGTCCCCGCGCGCACAGAAGCGGTCCAGGGGACAGCCAGGCGGCAAAAATGGCGGTGTTGTGCCTGATGCTGTTGCTGCTGGCCGGGGATTTGGCAGGTAATGCGCATTAGTGGGCCTGGAGACGGGACCCTGCCAAGGAGCCCCCTAAGGGACTCACCATACATCGGCTGCGTGGGGCTGCCGAACTCCCCCGATCCCTGGCGACTGTACCGAACGCCCGTTACTGGCTGTTCCCACCCCCTTAGAGTCAGCAAGGCGAAGTGGACGGGGAGGGCGGGGAGCTACCCATCTTGCTTGGGGTTCCCCCGCTAAGCTCCTTCTGGGTGGCATCCCTTTATCTGCTCTGGCTGCCTTAATGCAAGTGGTCCAGTACCAGGCTGGACGGCGTCTAAGAGGTGCTGGCACTGGGAGCTGGGAATCTTGCGAGGAAGCACTTCACACCAGCCACACTGACACCTGTCTTAAAATGGACTTAAGTGTAATGGTGTTAAGTTTTTGTTTTTTGTTTTGTGCTGGTACTGGAGCTTGAACTTAGGACACTTGGCTCCTCTGTCCCCACAGTAGCTGGCATCTTATCATTGGAGCCACACCTCTAATCTCTAGTGTTGCACTCTGTTTATTATTGATTTGCAGAGGAAAAGATTTACTAGAAACACATAAGAATTACACACTTGATCATTGTAACTTGGCTTTTGAGTCCTTCAATCAAACCAATGAAAATGAAGACTGGCACCCATGGCTCTGGTTGTAATCCTACTCAGGAGGCTGAGATATGAGGACCATGGTTCAAAGCTAGCCTGGGTAGAAAAGTCTATGAGACTCTTATCTTCAATTAACCACCAAAAAGCCACAAGTGGAGCTGTGGCTCAAGTAGTGAAGCAAATGAATGTTCTTCTCAGGCGTCTGTTTAGAAGTGCCAGGGGAAATAAATGTCTTTATGATACTGAAAATTTGGTAACCTGATCTCAGTGCTGATCCACAAGTAATGAAAGCCAAAATAAAGTTTACTAGTTTTGCCAAGCAAAATGAGGGTGGAACACTGTTGCTTCAGGAAATAGTCATAGCCAAGGGGAGGAGGATGTGTGTGTGTGTGTTTGTGTATTGGAACTTGAAGTCACAGTCTCACACGCTCATCTTCCTTGTTTATGCATGGCCCGCTACCATTTATGTATTTATGTCACAGTTCTGGTTCAGCATTTTTCTGGCTAATTAGAGAAAGTCTCAAAGAGTTTTCTGCTCAGGCTGGCTTTGAACTGTGATCCTTCAGGTCTCAGCCTTCTGGGTGGCTAGGATTATAGGCATGAACCACCAGTGGCTAGTGAGAATAGGCTATTAAAGCCCAGCCAGATGCTGGTGGCTCACACCTGTAATTGTAGTTACTTAGGAGGCTGAAGCCTGGAAGATCAAAGTTTTGGGCACCATATCAGCACACACACACACACACACACACACACACACACACAGAGAGAGAGAGAGAGAGAGAGAGAGAGAGAGAGAGAGAAAGCCCACACCAGGACACCAGTGGTTCACATGTGTAACCCTTTCTATTCAGGAGGCTGAATAGAGCAAGGTTGGAAGCCAGCTGGCAGAAGGAAAGTCCATGAGACTCTTTATCGCCAATAAACTACCAAAAAAAAACCCAAAAACCTATAAGTAGAGATCTGTGGTTCAAGTGGTACAGCATTAGCCTTGAGGAAAAAAAAAAAATCTCACCCAGAACCTGCGCACACACAAAAATAGTTCAAGTTTCAGGAATAGTGCACAGGCGTGTATGCACACACACACAACCCAGCAGCCTGGGTGTATGCAATGAGGCATGACTTGGGGCTAGATAGTAGCCTTTGGCATGATCTGGATGTTCTGGCATTAGTCTTTGTGGTTGAATTTCTTGCTGTCCCAAATGTTCCTTCACTCTGGTGGACAGATAAGCAGAGAAGTGTGGAGGCCTTGTCTGGAGCTCTAAAGATGTTCTTGGAGTCTCTCCCGAGGAAATTGGATTGGGGAAAACCGTACAATGAGATGGAAAAGAAAATGTGCATAAGTGCAAGTATGCTAGTGGACAAAGTGAGTTCATTCTCAGGCTGAAACTACAGTTGGGAGTATATTTAGATATCTGTTCCAGTTATGTTTATTTTTAAGGGGCATAGAATGAGGTTCAAAGATGCTAGGCACCAGCAGGAAAGAAGACAGTCTAGAGACCTCATTTTCTAAAAACCATTATCAACAATTCACCTTAATACATGCTGCACAATGTCTGTTTTCTCTATGCAGCCTTTATGCAGCCTCCTGTATTTCACCCTAACCCACCTACAGAATATAGAACGGTAAGTCAGAAACAACTTGTATTGTTCTACAGACTTTTTTGTTTGTGTGTGTGTGTGTGTGCGTATACTGGGGCTTGAACTCAGGTCCTACACTATCATTTGAGCCACACCTCACATCTCCAGTCCCAGAAGATTTTTTTAGTGTTCTGATTTTCTTTGAAATCCACCAGTATTTATTGAGCACATCTTACACATTGCACCCCTCAGAAATTACAAATAAAACCAGAGATAGGAAAGGGGAGCAATCTCTCTCACTCTTCTCTCTTCTCTCTCTCTCCCTTCCCTCTCTCTCTCTCTCCCTTCCCTCTCTCCCTCTCTCTTTCCCTCCCTCTTTCCCTCTTTCCCTCTCTCCCACTTTCCCTTTTTCTCCCTTCCCCACTTCCCCCCTCTCTTGTATATGTGCTGGTACTGGCTTCAACTCATGACCTGGGCAGTGTCCCTTAGTTTTTTCACTCAAGGCTAGTACTCTACCACTTGAGCCACTACTCCACTTCTGGCTTTTTGGTGGTTAATTGGAGATAAGAGTCTTTTCTTCCCAGGCTGGCTTTGAACCATGATCCTCAGATCTCAGCCTCCTGCGTAGCTAGGATTACAACATGAGCCACCAGTGCCAATCTTCACATCACCCTTTAATCACATTATCCTTTTCTCTTTTCTAGCCAAATTGTGCTCAGTTTAGGCTGCCAGGATGTCCCAGGGATCTTAACCCCATCTGTGGAAGTGACATGGCCACTTATGCCAATGAATGTACTCTGTGCTTGAAAATCTGGTAACATGATTTTTATCTATCCATCTATCTAGATATTTATCTGTGTCAGTAATGGGGCTTGAACTCAGGACCTCATGTTTTAACTTGGCTTTTTTTGTTCAAAGCTGGTGCTCTAGCACTTGAGTCACACCTCCACTTATAGCTTTTAAAATTGGAGATGAGTCTATTAGTTTTGTCTGCCCGAGCTGACTGTGAACTGAGATCTTCAGATCTTAGCCACCTGAATAACTAGCATTACAGGCATGAGCCACCAGCACCCAGTTTCATAACATTAATTTTAAAGCTACACACTAGCTAAGATTTATTTCTTTGCTCTTTTTTTTTTTTTTTTTTTTGCATTTTTGGTGGCCTTGGGATTTGGACACAGGACTTCTTGCTCACTAGCCAAGTGTTTTTTCACTTGAGCCACACAGGTTTTCTTGATTTCTTTCTTGGAAAGAGTCACTTTCCGAAAAAAAGGGACTCTTCTCATATATTACAATCACATGTAACACATGTAGTTCTTTCTCGGTCTTCAGACTAACATTTAACATGTGTTCTCCAGATCTAAAACAGTATGTTTCACCAACTGTAGACCAGGTAATCAAGACGACTTGCTATCTATGACAGCACAGTTTTCTTCAATTGAGAGCATAATTAAGGTTGAGGAGTGCCTCAAGTGGTAGAGCAACTTCCTAGTAAGCACAAAGAGTTGAGTTCAAACCCTAGGGCTGCCAAAAGCCAAAAATTGTTAAGGACATAGTGAGAGCTGGTGACACATGCATGTAATCCCAGTACAGGACTCGGAAGGCTGAGGGAGGAGAATCTTGAGTTTTAAGCCAGTCTGAGCTACACAGTGAGTTTGAGTTATCCTGAACTACCTAGTGAGTCTGAGCTAGCCTGGGTAACATAAGATACTATAATCAATGGGAAGTGAGAGAGAGAGAGAGAGGGAATATGAGAGTATGTGCATGTTAAGGAGGGAAGAAAAGAAGACAAAAGGGAAAGGAGAGAGAAAAAGAGAGAAATTAGAGGCTGGGAGTGTAGCCCAATGGTACAGCATTTGTCTTGGCATGCTTAAGGCCCTGGATTCAATCCACATCACTAGCATATGTTCACTCAAAACAATATTGGAGAGTTAAATTCTGTGGAGCACCAATGGCTCACACCTGTAATCCTAGCTATGCAGGAGGTTTATTGGAAATAAGAGCCTCACGGATTTTCTTCCTCGGGCTGGCTTCGAATCATGATCCTCAGATCTTAACCTCTAAGTAGCTAGGATTACAGCCATGAGCTGCCGGCACCGGCTAGATATTTCTTAAAGATATGATTAAGTAAATGTAGCCTGGAAGTAAGCTAATACAAATAATGAGGTAGTTTCTGTCTAGTAGGTAATATCATTTTTCTGCTTGTTCAATTCATAGGGAGGATGGTCACGATATTAAAATCATCCGCAATGAACCGTGCTGATGGAGGCAGTTTCAGAAGACAGGGTGGAGAGACCATCTTCTCCCATACCCCACAAATTTATTCTCTGCATTAAGTTTTTCCTATATTTCTTTGTATAAGATTGTTAACCCACCTTTTCTAGGAGGAGGTGTGAAAGACAGACAGGTGTAGTGATGGATAATTAAAAACAAATCCTGGTTTTTGGCTTCTGCCCTTTAGCTCATTGGTTTATTTAATTGGAATAAAATAAAAATTAAGCCAGGCACTGCCTGTAGTCCTAGCTCTTCAGGAGGCTGAGATCTGCAGATTAGAGGTAGAAGCCAGCCTAGGAAGGAAAGTCCATGAGACTCCTATCTCCAACTATCAAAAATCCAGAAGTGGAGCTAAGGCTCAAGTGGTAGAGTGCCATCCTTGAGCAAAAAGCTAAGGGACAAAACCTAGGCACTGAGTTCAAGCCCCCAGTACTGGCATCCACATACATACACACAATCAAAACTAAATCCAGTTATTGTTGTTTTCTGTTGAAAATGCCATTCCCATATAGGGGAGCAGAATTAGCCTCTATGCCATTTTAGGATTTTCTGTGGGACCTCAAAATTAAATGATTATTGTACAAGTTCACAAGAGGAAAGAAAATAAATACATGTAATGCAAATTTTATGTGACCTAGGTGCCTTCAATATAGAAGAAGTGACTCAAAGATGAGTTTAGAGTTTAGAGAGGGACACTTAAAAATTGAACTAGGCAGAACTGGATGATAAGCCACTAGGTAACATAACTAGGGTAGTGCTGGTTTAGGCGTTCTACATGGAATCACAACTCTAGCACTAGTTCCTGCTTGCCTTTTCTCCATTACTGGGGCTTGATCTCAGGGCTTGGAACAGTTCCTTAGCTTTTTTGCCCATGCTCTACCACTTGAACCACAGTTCTACTTCCAGTTTTGTAATGGTTAATTAGAGATAAGATGCTCATGGACTTTCCTACCAGGGAGCTTCTAACTATGATCCTCAGATTTCAGCCTCCTGTGCAAGTATTACAGATATGCAGCAACTGCTTTTTTTCTTTTTCTAAATTTTTCCCTTTTTTTAAATTCATATTATAAAGGTAATGTACAGAGGGGTTACAGGTACACAAGGCTCCAGGCTTTTTCTAGAACTCCTCTTAGAGAAGAGGAAACAGGCTCACAAAGGCAAAAACAGATTTGTCTAAGGTTATAGAATACTTCTGGTTGTTCATGCCTGTAATCCTAGCTATTCATGAGAATGAGAACTGAGCATTATGGGTCAAAGCCAGCTGGGGAAGAACAGTTCAAGAAACCCTTATTTCTAACTAATCAACAAGAAGCTGGAAGTGGAGATGTGGCTCAAGCCATAGAGCACAATCCTTGGGTAAAAATGCTAAGAGTACAAGTTACGGAGTTCAAGCCCTAGTACCTGTACAAACAAGACAAAACCTCAAACGTGAGCCTAGAAGCCTTTGTCTCCAAATTCCCAGTCCTCAGAGGCAATGGGAAATTACTATTTATTGTTTTTGAGACAAAGTCCAGGATGGTCTCAAACTTGCAATCCTTCTGCCTCAGCTTCCCAAGTATTGAGATTAGAGGCATGCACAACTATACCCAGCTGATGAAGTAAGAAGTTAAATCACATAAATATACCTCAACACTTGTTCTGTAATAATTTTTGCCTTAAAAGTTTTAAAATAAAATCTAGTATATGATTTGTGGAAATTAAAAACTATCTATATATAGAAGTCTTGGTCATCACTCTTTGTATATGTGAGACTTTCTGTATCTCTGACTCACTGTCTCTGGCTACATTTTTCTTTCTCTCGTGCACACATACACACAAAAACATACAACTTATCACTCTAAAATTGCTTTTCTTAAATACTGGATTTCTTTGCTTTGTAAATTTTAAGTACTTGTAAAAGGGGCTTTCAATTCCACAGGTCAGATGATGAGTATAGTGCATCTTGATCAATGTCACCCCTTCCATTTTTCACCCCCATCTTTTGGGCTTGTTTTTCATGTCAAAATATATAGGTCTTTTTGGGGTGGAGTTGCTTTATCTTTGTGGTAGAAATTGAACCCATGGCCTGCACATGCTAAACCGAAATTTTGCCATTGAACCCTAACCTTCTACTTAATTTTTTTAAGAATGGGGTAGTATCCGATGCTAATGATGATCACTTTTTTACTCATTAAATAATGTTGCAATGCCATTTCTGCACACTCATCCTTTTTATTTGTGTGAACATTCTATAGAAGTTTATCATGGCAGAGTTAGGACACCGGAAGACTGCTAGCATTCTTTCTGACAATAATGTACGCATTCACATGCTCTTCCATACATGAGCGCCCAGCTCTTTTCTGCATCACCACTGGGTGATAGAAGCAATAGCACCCTACTTGCTCAGTCAGACATACTGCAACTCAGATTTGTACTCATCCTTTTTTTTTTTTTTTTTTGGTGCAGGTACTTAGGGCCTGGGCAATGTCTGATATCACTCAAGGCTGGCACTCTACCATTTAAGTCACAACTCTACTTCTGCCTTTTTGATAGTTAATTGGCAACACAAGTCTCACAGACTTTCCTGCCCAGGCTGTCTTTGAACCTCAATCCTCAGTTCTCAGCCTCCTGTGTAGCTATGATTAGCAGTGGGAGCCACAAATGGTTGGCTTATACCTATCTTCTTTCCTCTTAGAAGTATACTCGTTATGAAAGAACCATGAGGTGATTTACCTGAAGTAAATGGTGGGGCCTGTAGTCCAACAGTACATGGGGAGTTCTAGAAGAAAGTTCCCTGCACAGAGATCCCACCCATCTGCTGGTCATGCTGTCTTCAGGGCCTTAGACAGGGTCTAGTACAGTGCATGTTTGTCAAATGAAGATATGGAAAAAATAGCCCAGGAGGCTCATAAAATAATGACAAGGTTACCACTAACCCTATGAAGGGCCTTCCTTCTCCAAGAACATGCAAGAAACCTCAACATACCACACACCACCAAGGAAACAAGGCTTTGACTCTTGTCTGCCATTAAATTTTCTTTTTTTGTTGCTCTACAGAAGACACCAACAACGAATGCCTGAGGCAGACTTAAAAACTGATTTGGGAGGTTGGAGACATGGCTCAGGTAGTAGAGCACTAATGAATGAACCAGCACAAGTGTCAGTCTTGATCTTGGACAAAAACAAAAACTAATTTGGAGAAAGAAGGGAGAAAACAGTTGGAGGGGTCACATTGATCAAGATGCAACACACTCCTAGTCTGACATGAAATTGAAACCCCTTTGTACAACTACTTAATAACTGATTTCTATGTTTTTTTATTTACATCTTTGCTGAAGGAGGCACTTTTTGTTGTTGCTTTGAGGCAAGGTCTTCCCCAGTTTATGCTATTGTTGAACTTGTGATCTTCCTGCCTCAGCCTCCTGAGTGCTGAGATTGCAGGTGTGCATGCCACACCTGGTTGGGGATGCACAGTTTTCCTGATTGTTCATTTGTATACTAAACATTTGTGATATGGGTTATAGGATGAGCCATGGAAATACAATGGCGATTGAAACATAGCCCACATCTAAGCCAAACTTCCAGGACCATTCCTTTGTATTCTCCAAAGAGCAGAGTAAATCTCACTTCTGAACACCAAGAATCTGACACTTGCTGTCCAACATCAATTCTGCAAGGTTTGAATCTATGTTTGTTGTGAGGCCACGCTGATGGTGCTCAGCATTTGTGGAGCTGAAGTTAGTTCTGTTCTGCTGGCTTCTGTACTCTGTGGCCAGGTTTAGGAAGCCAAAGGCATTTTGCACATGAGTCTGAACTTCAGGCAACATAACAGGCAGCATGGTTAGATATGTCACCAGTCCTCAGGTGCACACCACAGCAGGTGCTGGAGGTGAGGTCTTCTAGGTCACGTGCCTCAAAGGAAAGGGGCTTACATTTTGCTATCTTGGAACATTCACTATTTTAAAGAAACCATTTTTTTAACAAGGTCTCACTATATATTTTCAGCTAGCCTCAAACTCAAGACCCTCCTGCCTCAGAAACTGGGATTACAAGCATGTACCACTACACGTGGCCAAAATACTATCCTTTATTATACACACACACACACACACACACACACACACACACACACACACTCACTCACACTCCAGTGCCTGGCTATGTTTTATATTTGTTGAGGGAAACAGCACGATTGCTTATTAGTACTTTAGCAGTTGATTTTCTTCTTCTTTTTTTTTTTATTTTTTATTTTGGGGCTTGAACTCAGGGACTGGGCACTGTCCCTAAGCCTCTGTGCTCAAGGCTAGTGCTCTACCACTTGAGCCAAGTTTCCACTTCCAGTTTTTAAGTGGTTAATTGGAGACTTGAGTGGTTAATTAGGGACTTTTCTGCCTCCCCTGGCTTCAAACTGTGATCCTCAAATCTCAGCCTCCTGAGTAGCTGGTGTAAGCCACCAGCGCCAGCTAATTTTCTTATTGTAAAGACAATCATGGGGGCTGGGGATATGGCCTAGTGGCAAGAGTGCCTGCCTCGGATACACGAGGCCCTAGGTTCGATTCCCCAGCACCACATATACAGAAAACGGCCAGAAGTGGCGCTGTGGCTCAAGTGGCAGAGTGCTAGCCTTGAGCGGGAAGAAGCCAGGGACAGTGCTCAGGCCCTGAGTCCAAGGCCCAGGACTGGCAAAAAAAAAAAAAAAAAAAGACAATCATGCTTATATGACATGATAAAATTATATTACATGATTCTTGTGAAATTTTTCCATTTCAAAGTGAAAACAGGTTTGGGGAAGAAACATAACATTAATTAGATTTTATAACGTTATGCCTAGATTTCTGGTCCCCAAAGACCACCAAGGAGCCGATATGGATGCAAACGCATGAGAGTCTTTATTGCAAGCTCCAGCCTGGACTCTCAACCATCACTGACGCAGCAGATCTGGACTGAGAGCCCTGACCCTCAGATAGGCAGGGTTTTTATTGTGATTACAACAGGGGTAAGGTATTTCCAACTTGGCAGATACTTGATTGGATGGCATTTAGCAAGCAAGTGTCCTATTTCTATTGGCTATCTACCCTTTCAATTATCTATTTTGGCTTTGATAACAGGAGCTGGCCTCGATATTAGGAACTGACAACAGGTGGTCACGTAGCAGGGGGTTAATGCAGGGGGTAGAGCGAGTCACAAATGGGTTAAGCAAGCCATTTACAGAAGCAGAATTTTGTGGTCAGACTGACCTAGTACCAACTTTATTTTAACAATTGCTACCATGTTTTCCCACCAGCACTAAGCAAGCTTGAGTGGGCTAAAACAATCCAGTACTCAATCATAAGTAAACCAACCCAACAGTTACCATGGCATTTCTACTACTATTACGGTTATTTCTTTCTTTTTTTTTTTTTTTTTGGCCAGTCGTGGGCCTTGGACTCAGGGCCTGAGCACTGTCCCTGGCTTCTTCCCGCTCAAGGCTAGCACTCTGCCACTTGAGCCACAGCGCCTCTTCTGGCCGTTTTCTGTATACGTGGTGCTGGGGAATCGAACCTAGGGCCTCGTGTATCCGAGGCAGGCACTCTTGCCACTAGGCTACATCCCCAGCCCCTATTACGGTTATTTCTATAGTCTATGACTATGATCATTTTTTACTGTCCGTTACCATGGTTGCTACCTAGGTACAGAGAGGAAGAAGGGCTCCCTATATTTTTAAATGTCAAGCTACAAGAAACTAGTCTCACAGGTGAGGGTGCAGCCCTCTATCATGGAGTCATCACCAGGGTTTAGAAGCTGTTATAATTTTAACACTAAAACTTATATTTAGTTACTCAGATTCTCAGGTCAGCCCTAACATTAAATGTACCCCAACTTTTTCCCAGGCTAATATATTGTTAATTATCATAAACCATGCCTTTCTAAAAATTGGAGTAAAAAGAAAAGAGGAAGTATTGCAATTTATAAAGTCATGAGACGAGGGAAATTTTGTGAGTCGAACAAATCCAGTAGAACTAGGAATAACCTACCAATAATTATCTACAGTTGATGGCCTAATACATGTCCTCCTGGAATTGGCAGTGCAGACTCCAGGGGGCAGTCGCTCTCCAGGAACCAGGTGCTGGCGGCCTGAGCCATCTCCAACCTAGCATCAAATTTCATTTGTGCAAGTGGAGCTGTGGTTCTGGTGGTAAAGCACTAGCCTTGAGCAAAAGAGCTCCGGGACAGCATCTAAGCCAAGTTCAAGTCCCAGTAGCTAGGATTACAGGCATGAGACACCATAAAATTCATTTGTAATTTTTTCTAAAAGCCCTATGTTTTGGTTTTGGTAAATAAAATAAAACCTGGGTCAGGGATCAGGGTGAAAGATGGGTAATAGAGACAAGCTGGGGGCTCAGGAAAGGCCCTCAGACTGCAGTTGGACTGAAAAGCCGCCAGGGGAAAGGCTCAAACTCAGCCTCAGAGCTGATCCTTAGGTCTGCCAGCTGTCTGCGAAAGGGAAGTTTTTGAGGCCTCCAGCTTTGCCCCTCTAGCTCTCTGTCCCCACCCCTCCCTCAGTCCATGGTCTTTCTACTTTGTAAGGTACTTTAATGTGTGTTTTAGCCCATCATTTGAAATGGTTTGACTTTTGGCTCCCACTTTAATTATCTCAATTATTGGCAACAAGAACTCCACCATGGTGACTAATACTAATATGAAAACTCCCTCAATAAAGGTTGGCACTTGTAATATGGCTGCAGGAGAGTCTTGAATTTGAGGACAATATTTGAGCCTAGGTTACACAGACCCTTGGGACAATCAGAAAATAACAACAAAACACGGTGCTGGTGTCCATGCCTGTAATCCTAGTTACTTAGGAGGCTGAGATCTGGAGGACTAAAGTCTGAGGCCAGCTAGGCCAGAAAAGCCTGAGATTGTCCATCTCCAAAATAACCAGCAAAAAGCATAGCTGGAGTCATGGCTCATAGGGTATAGCATCAGTCAAGCTAGTAAGCCAAGAAAGTGCAAGGCCTTGAGTTTAAATCTCAGTACCACCAAAAAACTTTGAGAATTACCTAGAATTTGTTTCTTCCTCCCTACAAGTTAGCCCATATAACCTTTGTGAAGTAGGGATGTAGCTCATGTGGGAGTGTGGCACAAAAAGGCAGAGCAAGAGCTCAAAATTCTGAGTTCAAACCCACATACTTACACACACACACACACACACACACACACACACACACACACATTTGAATTTAATAATTTAGTTTTTGTTACAACTAGTGGTTCAATTTCAGGGCCTGTTAAGGCAGATGCTGTGTCTCATCTTCACTTTCTGATTCAGTAGATTTTGAGTGGTCTCGATAATATGGCTTTTATTTAATTTTAATTAATTAACGAATTATTAATATTATTTGTCAGTACTGAGTCTTAAACTCAGGGTCTGGACGTAACTCCTTAGCATTTTCACTCAAAGCTATAGCTTTATCACTAGAGCCACAG
Source organism: Perognathus longimembris pacificus (assembly GCF_023159225.1). NCBI lineage: Eukaryota > Metazoa > Chordata > Mammalia > Rodentia > Heteromyidae > Perognathus > Perognathus longimembris. The sequence continues at coordinate 29,660,695 of NC_063176.1, read as the reverse complement.
TTCTACTTCTGATTTTTGGTGGTTTATCAAGACTTTGCCGCCCAAGCTGGCTTTATACCACAACCTTGGGATCTCAGACTCCTGAGTATCTAAGAATATAGGCATGAGACACCACTACCTGACTTAACAGAATGTTTTACATTAGAATCCCCATGGATGTCCTGGAATCTGATTATTGTACAAATAGACTTGTTTATTGATTGAGCACCTGCCCCTATGTCAAAGAGGTATTGTGGATATGGTAAAAACTGGGCAGGCCAGGTGCTAGAGGCTCACACCTATAATCCTAGCTTCTCTGAAGACTAAGATCTGAGGATCAAAGTTCAAAGCCAGCTTGGTCAGGAAAGTGTGAGAATCTCCAATTAACAACCAAAAAAGTCTGAAATGGAGCTGTGGCTCAACTGGTAAGATGCTGCTAGCCTTGAGCAAAAAAAGCTCAGAGACAGCATCCAGGCCCTGAGTTTAAGCCTCAGAACTGGCACAGAAAGCAAACAAACAAAAAACTAGGCAGGATGATATACTGATTAAAACCCATTCTGGAGCCAGGGAATTTGGTTTCAAATTCCAACATACCTCTGACTAGCTTGACAAGTTGCTGAACCATTTTGGGCCTCAGTTTACTCAGCTATCAAGGTGAATAGTTGCTCCTAATATCAGACCGCAGGAGAGTTCACATTGGTGAAGAAGCCGAGTCTATCAGGTACATTGTGTGTGAAAGTAAATGTTGTCTTACAAATACACCATGTAGGGCTGGGAATATGGCCTAGTGGTAAAGTGCTGGCCTCGTATACATGAAGCCCTGGGTTTGATTTCTCAGCACCACATATATAGAAAAAGCCAGAAGTGGCACTGTGGCTGAAGAGGGTAGAGTGCTTGTCTTGAGCAAAAAGAAGCCAGGAACAGTGCCCAGGTCCTGAGTTCAAGCCCAGGACTGGCAAAAAAACAAATACACAATGTACAAAGTTGTGTATTTTGTACACAGCAAGAAGTGCTCTGAGGACAGCCTGAGAGAGGAGCTGGCCTTTGCTACAGTAAGGTAGAAAGTAGGTAGCTCACCATCCAGCTTGCTCTCCAGGACTGGGTGGAGGAAAACTTAGCAGTAACATTGTCTCCCTTTCTTATAACTGCTGATGAGCAAACAAGCACTATTACCATAATGTATAATTACCACAAATGGCTTGCTACACCTTTCTGTCATTTTAAGCGATAGTGAAACTTGTTCAGGGACCACCTGCTTCAACTTTATGAGGCACAGGTAATCGTTTATGGGAAAATAAGGCTGGGCAATTGTCCTGCCATTTGAGATCTGGGATGGGCACTTGTGTATTGGATGTGGCTGGTTCACTTGCAAAAAACAGACTAGATGCTTGAGCAACAATGTGTTGCTTGGAGCAAATCCCCATCATTAAGTAAGGGATAACTGTGCCTATATTCTTATGACACATAGAGTGTTGTGTGAGAAATTTAGACTTTCATAATACATAGAAGAGGAAAGAGAGAGTACTGAGGTATTTTTCTCTTTCCCTGATTAAAGAGATGAGCTTGTTGTATTGCCTAGGCTGGACTCAAATGCCTGACTGAGCTCAAATGATCCTCCTGCCTCAGCCTCCCAAGTGCTGAGGTTACAGGTACATACAACATACCCAGGCCATTTCCCTTCAGGAAGGAACTCCAGGGATGTCCTGCTCAGCAACTTCCATTTCCACATTGTCAGCCAAAATTTTGTCTGTCAGTGTCCCTTGTCTACCTGAGTAAAGGAATTGTTGTTGTTTCTTTTTAACTGAATATACTGATGTTGACACTAAGAACATGGAGGTAATTTGGGCTGCTATGCCTCCTTACTATAGACTAGAGGAGATGACTATGTAGGGAGACTTAGAAGTCCAAGATCAAGATGGTTGCATATGTAGTGGCTGGCAAAGGCCCACTTGTGGTTTAAAGATATCCATCTTATTGGAGTACTTTCATATGATTAAAAGCAGAGGACAAAGAGGACATAAATGTCATTGTGAGGGTCCCAGCCTCCTGTGCACATCTAACTCCATTGCTTCCCAAAGACCCCATCTCCTAACAGAGAATGAAAATTTCAGTATTTGAAGTCAGCTGCCAGTGGATTACACCTGTAATCCTAGCTACTCAATGGCTGAGATCTGAGGATCAAAGTTTGAAGCCCAGGCAGCAAAGTCCATGCAATTCTTATCTCCAGTTAGCCACCAAAAAACTGGAAATGGATCTGTGGCTCAAGTGGTAGAGTGTCAGCCAGCATTGAGTGAAAAAACTAAGGGACAATGCTTAGGCCCTGAGTTCATGCCCCAATACTGGTACACACATGCACGCGCAGGTGCGCATGTGCACGTGCACGCACATGTGCTCAAACAGTTTCAGTATTTGAATTGGGAGGGTGGACATTCAGTTCATCCAAGTCCAAGACAAAATGACCATGGGTGGACATCAAATTATCTCTGTCATCTCAAGGAATAAGGAAGGTATGGGGGTAGATATTTGGGGGTCCTTATGCAGGAATAGAGGCAAGAAAAATAGGAAGGCTGGAGAAAGGAAGCTGGCCTGGCTCCTTCCTACAGTGCATACATCCTAAAGACCAGAAACTAAAATGAGTGACCACTGGCAACTTTTCCTCACTACAAATGTGCTTTCATCTTGGCCAGATAATCTTGGGTTAAATTTATTTTTTCATATTTTATTTTTCCTGTGTGTGGGGGGGGTGTTGAACTCAGGCCTTGAGTGCTGGAATTTTGAATTTATGTCATTGAATTTATGCTATTTTGCTATATTAGTGTCAGTGGAGTAGGACTTACTACACATTCAAACCTGCTTACTTCCATTTCCACTATCCAAAAATTTCCAATGACTTAGAAGCACAGCCAAGAGAAACAGACTCTCTTCAACCTTGCTTGAGAAGACTCTTGATTAAATGAGAATAATGGATTGCTCAACCATCAGTCTTTATATACAGAAAATTTCATTACACACTTTAAAGGATCCTGCTGGTGACAGTTTTGCAGAGTGGCTAGGGAGGAGGGAGGAGAGAGAGAGAGAGAGAAAGAGAGAGAGACTGCACAGTAATTAGCAGTTCAGCAGTGTCTTCTCATTGAGAAACTCAAGTCTCCAAGTTACTTGCTTTCACACAATCGGGTTGGCTCCAGCAAATCTGTCTTATCTCATTGCTCCTGGCAATCGAGTTTATGCATCTAATTTCTTCAAGCCAACCTCTATGCATTATGGTTTTCTAATCACACAGATTCTCTCTATCACAAGAGCAGGAAACAATTTGGTGAGTTGGTGCATGCCCCAGGGTTTGCTTCTGCTGCAGTCCATCCCAGCTTTCTTCTTACTTCCATGGAGATGGAAGGCCTTGGGCACCAGGCTGGGATTATTCCCACAGCACCAGTGACTAATGTGAAGGAGGCATAGGGGAGGGAAGCACCTCTGATCTTTCTCAAGTTCCTCCCACATCCAGATTCACATCCTGCCTTGTACAGACAGAGGAGGCCTGAGAGAACAATGAACCTGAAGTTCGTGAACCTGCATCCCAGGTCCTCTACTCTATTTTTTCATTCAAGGAGTCCCCTTGCCAGCCTCCCTGTACCAGCCTCCCTCTCTGTACTATCTACTTTTTTCATGTTTTTCAGTACTGGGGTTTGAACTTGGGGCCTAGGTTCCATCCCTGAGCTATTTTTCTCAAGGCTAGCCCTCTTTCACTGAGCCACAGCTCCACTTCTGGCTTTTGGGTGGTTTATTATAGATAAGAATCTCATAGCGGGCTGGGGATATGGCCTAGTGGCAAGAGTGCTTGCCTCCTATACATGAGGCCCTGGGTTCAATTCCCCAGCACCACATATACAGAAAATGGCCAGAAGTGGCGCTGTGGCTCAAGTGGCAGAGTGCTAGCCTTGAGCAAAAAGAAGCCAGGGACAGTGCTCAGGCCCTGAGTCCAAGCCCCAGGACTGGCCAAAAAAAAAAAAAGAGAATCTCATAGACCTTCCTGTCTGGGCTAGCTTTGAACTATGATCCTCAGATCTCAGCCTCCTTAGTGACTATGATTACAGGCATGAGCCACTGGTGCCTGGCTACCATCCATATATTTCTTACAAAAAAAGTTCTGAGGTGTTTGTTTTTTTTGTATTGGCATTCAAAGGGGTGCTAAAAGGCTAATGGCAACTCAAAGTACTTCTTTCCCCAAATGTACTTCCACTTAGCAAGAAACTAAGAGGTGAGAGCATGGATGACAGAGCTTAGAGGAAGAGGTGAGAGTATGGATGGAGAGCAGACTATCAAATATGACTCCAGTAGCATGTGGGGCAGATGGACAGGATGTAGTTGGGTCTCAGATCATACCATGGAGGCCAAGATAATATCTAGGTTCACTAAAACTAGGCCTGTCCACAGGATTCATTAATTAAGCCTGATTTCTTTTGGGTTCAATCCTGTACTGATTGCTCAGCCCTCAGCAGAGTTTTCTGTGATCACAAAACCTTGGAACCTAGAATTTTCCACAGTCTGCCTTCTTACTGCTTCTACTACTTCTCTGTCCGAAACACATAGAAAGATCTGGCATATGGACTGTGTCCATATATGATCACCCTGCATCCAAAGTGCTGAACAGAACTGGACCTGACCTGCCTAGAGAGGCACCAGGAGCTGAGTCCACTGAACATCTGAAATGGGACTCTGTATTTCAGAGCCTCTTGTTGGTGCTGAGAAGTCAGGCATGAAAAAACATGGTAGCTCCCATGAGGAGTGAACGTTCCAATGAGAGACCATCATGTAAACAGATAATTATTGTAACCTCAGCAAATTATAAGCTGCATTCTTTTTATAAAACTTATTATAAAGGTGATGTGCAGAGGAGATACAGTTTCATTAGTCAGGTGATGAGTACATTTCTTTTTGGACAACGTAAAACACATTCTTTTTGTTTGTTTTTGTTTTTGTTGCCAGTCCTGGGCCTTGGACCCAGGGCCTGAGCACTGTCCCTGGCTTCTTTTTGCTCAAGGCTAGCACTCTACCACTTGGGCCACAGCACCACTTCTGGCTTTTCCTATATATGTGGTGCTGGGGAATCGAACCCAGGGCTTCATGTATATGAGGCGAGCACTCTACCACCAGGCCACATCCCCAGCCCCTAAAATTCTTTTTTTTTTTTTTTTTTTTTTTTGGCCAGTCCTGGGCCTTGGACTCAGGGCCTGAGCACTGTCCCTGGCCTCTTCCCGCTCAAGGCCAGCACTCCGCCACCTGAGCCACAGCGCCCCTTCTGGCCGTTTTCCATATATGTCGTGCTGGGGAATCAAACCGAGAGCCTTATGTATAGGAGGCAAGCACTCTTGCCACTAGGCTATATTCCCAGCCCGTAAAACACATTTTTGATGGTCAGGAAACAGCACTTACCTAATTTTTGCTGCGAGCAAATTTAATTTTTTGGAAAGAGGCCCACTGGGAATTGCACATATATACTAGACATACATTGTATCACTGAGCTATCTCCCCAGACTCTGTACTGTTGGACCTGGGTAACTGCAATCAGGACATGGGGGATGCAGGCAAGTGGACCAATGCACACTTTATTTCAGGAGAGCCAGGGTTTATATATGGTTACAAATCAACTTACAACTTCCAGGGTAAACATTAATACAGCATGATATCCATCTCAAATACAAAAATTGAGGATGCTACTACTGGAAGGAAGGAAACTAATACAAAAGTTTACCTACTACAAAACGTTGCTACTTCAAAGAGTGTTTACTATTAAGGGTTGAGCTATTTCAGAGAGCTGAACCTACATCGTTGACAGAGGAATAAACCAGTCAAGGCAAAACTTTACTACCTAGCTACTATTTGCTCAAGACTTTGACCAAGACTCTATTAACTGTGAAGAGACTTCCCTATTTACTGTGAAGAGACTTTCCTATTTACTGTGAAGAGACTTTCCTATTTACTGTGAAGAAACTTTCGCTAATGGCAGCTGGTCAAGCAGCTGGTCAAGCTTGCTACAGGGAAAGGGGAGATTCTCATGACAAAGAGTGGTTTCCTTTGGCCAGCAAACTCAAAGGAACTCTTTTCTGGGAAGGTTTCCCCAAGGCATATTAGTGTGCTATTAAGGTGTCAGAATAACTGTGCTGAGGCTAAGTCCTCCACTGGTCAGAGAAGTTATTCTCCTACACAGTACACTGGATTTTTAACCTGACTATCCCATACACACACACACACACACACACACACACACACACACACACACACACACCCCTACTCCTATCTAATGGCAGAGAAGTGGTCTTAGCCAATAGGTTTTTCTCAGCCAATCTCTTCTCTGTCTCCTTTTCACCCTTGTTTCATGTCTCTATTCTGAGGGCTGGTGGTGCTGTATGCTAGGAGGGATAAGACTAGCTGGCTCAAGGCTTGATGGCTAGATTCTACCTGGTCCTCAGTAGTGCTTCATCTTGCCCACTGGAATCTCCAGTGGATTTTTTGCTATCAAATTATCCTTCTTGCTAATCCTGTCTTCCTCAGGCTCCTCTGCTCGCAGTTACCTTCACTCTTTTCCCAGGGTACAGGAAATATTTAGCTACTTGTTCACTGGACCCTGAAGCTGTAGATGAGGCAGTGGGGATGTCTCCAGCAGGATCCAATATCAACTAAATCCCGAGTGTCAGTGAAAGACAGTGCAAAATTGTTCATAACATTTTTATTTGTGACGGTAAAGCATACAATCTGTGTTGGCATTCTGACATAACAGAACCCTGAGATGGTTATCTTATAAAGAGGGAAGGTTTACTTTGGCTCACAGTGTTTGGAGGTTTCAGTTCATGATCAGTTATCTCTGTTGCTTTAGGGCCAGTGATGAGACAGAACATCATGGTGGGAGCAGGTGAGCCACAAAACTGCTCACCTCATGGCCCAGGTATGTGTGTGTGAGAGAGCAAGAGAGACAGAGACAGAAACACAAACAGAGACAGAGGCAGAGAGGCAGGCTGGTATCCCATTGTTGACTTTTAAGGCCCACCTTCCATGACCTGAAGACTTCCCAAGGCTCTGTCTCCTAAAGTTTCTACCACCTCCAAGATGGGATGAAGTCTTTAACTTGTGGCCTTTTAGGGTGCATTCCAGATACAAACTCACTAGCATGACTCAGTAACCTTGAAACATCTTAATGTCCACCATCAGTAGGATTGATTAATTTAATATAACACACTTGAATACTGTCATCAATTTACAAAAGCACTTCAACATTTAAGAACATAGAAGAAACTTATAGGCATAACCTTGAGTCAAAGGAGCCAGGTTAAGGGCTGGGGATATAGCCTAGTGGCAAGAGTGCCTGCCTCGGATACATGAGGCCCTAGGTTCGATTCCCCAGCACCACATATACAGAAAACGGCCAGAAGCGGCGCTGTGGCTCAAGTGGCAGAGTGCTAGCCTTGAGCGGAAAGAAGCCAGGGACAGTGCTCAGGCCCTGAGTTCAAGGCCCAGGACTGGCCAAAAAAAAAAAAAAAAAGGAGCCAGGTTAAAAAAAAATGATTCTGGGGCTGGGGATATGGCCTAGTGGCAAAAGTGCTTGCCTCGTATACATAAGGCCCTGGGTTCAATTCCCCAGCACCACATATACCGAAAACGTCCAGAAGCGGCGCAGTGGCTCAAGTGGCAGAGTGCTAGCCTTGAGCAAAAAGAAGCCAGGGACAGTGCTCAGGCCCTGAGTCCAAGCCCCAGGACTGGCCAAAAAAAAAGATTCCATAAGATTCCATTTGTATGAAGTGAGAAAGCAGGCAAATCGACTCTGTGGTAATACTTGGCTGTGTCTACAGTTAAGAAGACCAGTAGCAGAGGCCATGTTTTCTCCATAAGAGAAGTAATTTTTTTTAAGAAGACAACAATAAGAATTGAAATGCAAATGTAGGCAGGTGCCTGTGGCTCATTCCTGCAATTCAAGCTACTCAGGAGGTTGAAATCTGAAGACCAAGGCTCTGAGGAAATGTCCATGACACTCTTATCTCCAATTAATTATCTCCAATTAATCACCAAAAAAAAAACAAGGCCTGGGACAAGCACACACACGCACACACACACAAACCCACCAATTTTTAAAAAAGAATACAAGGAAGAATTCATAGCTGCTGATCTTAGGAGGTATCTAGTAGAAGGGAAGTTTGCACTAAGACTGAAGAGTCTGGATATGATGATGACACTGTAATTCAAGCACTTGGGAGCCAGAGGCAATAGGATTGTGAGTTCAAGGACAGCCTGAAACTACATAGTGAGGCCATGTCTAAATGACAACAACAACAAAAATCATAGAATCAAAAGAAAAAAGATACAGTCACAATTCACTCAATCAAGCAGACCAGGTAGCTCAGGTTCCAAGGATGTTATAATCTGAGCCAAAGAGTTAGAAGATCTAGCAATTTCTTCCTGTTTTGCTTTTTTGTTTGTTTGTTTTGTTTTTGGTGCCACTCCTGGGGTTTGAACTCAAGGCCTGTCCTTGAGCTTCTTTTGCTCAAGGCTAGCACTCTATCACTTGAGCCACAACACCATTTCTGGCTTTTTCTGTTTATGTGGTACTGTGGAATTGAACCCAGGGTTTCATACTGGGCAAGCACCTTAGCACTAAGCCACATTTCCATTCCCCTACTTGTTTGTTTTCTTCCACTTTTGCATAATTCTCCCAAGGCCTGAATTTCCTTTCTATAAAACAAGCAACTAAGAAATCTGTTTATTATATATAACACTATAATTATATATAATCTGTAGAATATAATTACTAGGGTTACTTTCATAGATGAATGAAATGATGTCAACAGGATTCTTTGAAGTTATAGAAACAGTGTTCTCATTTCTTTCTCAACATTTTTCCATCACCTCTACAATTAATGAATACATTTCAACATTTGTTACTTTCACTTCCTACTGAAAAACAAAGCTAGATCTTTGTCGGGGGGTTTTAGCCTCCCAGGCTTTCCTGTCCTGCAGGAGAGATGGGAAAACACGCCCCACCTGGATGGGCCAGGAAGAGGAAAGGGCCGACGAACTGCCACCCCAGCCCCCCTTTCGTTGGAGGACCCATAGACAGTCTGGAGCCAGTCAGTGCTAAGATTCATTTAATGGCAGCAATGAGCTGTTCTTTTACATGGGTCGGAGGGCAGCGGAAGGGGAGGGGGTACATGCACCTACGTAGGGGCTGGAATTTGATGCCTGAGCTGTCCAACTGGGTGGAGCTCCGAGAGACCTCCCTAAGGGGTGGCCTACATCTACGTCACGGCCCCCAGGACCACCTCTGGGTTCATCACCTGTGGCCATCTTGGCTCACACACGGTCCGAGGTGGGAGATGAGGTTGGTTAGAGCCACCTTTCTGGTTCCAGACCGGAGAAGGCAGGCGGGGCTAGCAGCCACGAGAGGCGGGCCTGCTAGGACCGCATCTTAAAGCTGCAGGCCGGTGCCCGACAGATCTTACATTTCTTCACCTCTATATGTAACCTTTGTGGAACAAGTTTCAAATGACCACTCTCAGTCACCCCTATCAGATGCATTCACATTACTTCATACATTGGAAAACAGATGACCACATTTTAGCAAATACAGTGCTAATGCTCCTGTTTTAAACGTGGACATTTAATACTACCCTTTGAATTTTTTTTCTTTCAGTTCTGCGACTTCTAGATGTCATCTAGTTTTGGAAAATATTGCCATGTATTCACAATGCTTTTCTTGGTACTAAAATATTTAGTATTATTATTTGCCTGGACCTATTCAGTAATTTAGGACACAGCTCTAAGGGAATTTAGCACACATTCCAAAGGCATTGAACTTCCAAGTGTCAAGCCAACTTGTAAGGAAAATTCTGAGATGCTATCAGGAAAGAGGCGTGTGAGTACAGCTCCCCCATCTCACCCAAGTTGAATATCATGTACACAGGATTTTATAAAGTGCTGATTATTGTGGCACACTGGTTGTCTTTGTTGATGTGTATCACCTCTGTCTGAGAGGTGCACTTCCTTTCTAAGTGCCCCAAATTATTAATAACTTGTATTTGGCAATGGCATCACCACCTACATTTCTAACCAAGTATCAACAAGGGACTTCTTTGTGTAGAAAGTCGTACTGTACTTAATGTTTGAAATAATCCATAGCGACAGCAGTCATCAAGTGATGCTGATGTTGGGGGGTGGCCTGAAAAACAGGGTAAATATGATCAAAACATTCTATAAGTATATAGAAATGTCACAATGAAACCATTCTGTACAATTAATACATACTAATTAATAAAGCCAAAAATACTCCCAATGCTATGAAAACAAATCCTACCAATATTCAGATGAAATTAATGGTGAGGGCAAAAATAACTTTATCTTCTTGGGTAGCACAATTGAACACATCAACAGATGGAATGTATATGAATGTAGTTTATAGCCTGCAATTTTTTCTATTGTCTTTGCAGCAGTTATAGGGCTTCAAAAAATGGAGTTTTCTCCGGGTGCTGGTGGCTTATGTCTGTAATCCTAGCTACTCAGGAGGCTAAGATCTGAGGATCCCAGATTGAAGCCAGCCTGAGCTGGAAAGTTTGTGAGACTCTTATCTGAAATTAACCACCAAAAAGCCAGAAGTGTAGCTGTGACACAAGTAGAGTGCCAGCCTTGAGTGAAAAAGCTAAGGGACAGTGCCTGGGTCCTGAGTTCAAGACCCAGTATCATACACATACATACACACACACACACACACACAAGTTCTCACCCTATTTCTAGTGTTCTGAAGTCCCTCTTCCTATAATAGGCACTCATTGAGTGTTCGTTGGATGATCAAATGAATAGACACAAATATTCTTCCTATAGACATTAACTGGGGAGGGAGCAGAAATAGGAAGTTATTATGAAGACTAAGACAATGGAATTGAAAGTGATGGGAAAGTGGCTGAAGATAGTTTGTCAGCCATATGATATACCTTTGTTATTGCTATTGGGTAATTGGGAATTGGCTTCATTGGTGTTTACATATTTAAAATCAGTTGCTTTGTTTGTTTTGTTTTGTTTTCACTGGTACTAGGGTTTGTACTCATGGCCTTGTGATTGCTGGGTATACACTCTACCACTGGAGGCATGTATATGTTTGTCTAGGTCAGTGGGGACAAAATACTACACTTTTGCTTATGTTACAAGACCATATTTTAGAGCCAGGTGTCGGTGGCTCATGCCAGTAATCCTAGCTACTCAGGAAGCTGAGATCTGAGGATTGTGGATCAAAGTCAGCCTGGGCAGGAAAGTCCCTGAGACTCTTATTGCCAATTAACCACCAGAAAACCAGATGTGGTACAGTGGCTCAAGTGGTAGAACACTAGCCTTGAGCTGAAGAGCTCAGGGACAGTGCCCAGGCCCAGAGTTCAAGCCACACTACTGACAAAAACAAAAACAAAAAACATATTTTAGATAATCCAACTGCACAAGGTACCCTTGCCCCAGAAATTATTTCCCTTAGGCAGTGGTCAAGATGGAGTCTCCTCATTCCTAGATGTAATGTCAGGGTAGAAAGCTTAGTTCTCAGACATACTCCATTATACCACATTTATATTTTATTTTATATGTATTCTTTTTTTTCATTTCTTTATTGTTAACGTGATGTATAGCGGAGTTACAGTTTCATATGTAATTCATATGTATTCTTTAGCTTAATATTTTCAAAATTTATATTTATGTCTTTCCTCTTTTTTCTCCCTTTATACTTGCAGAACCTTAATACAATATAATATGTTACAACAGGGTTAATTTAGTTTACCTAACTTGCTTCCTGTAATGGAAGAAGGCCAAGACTTTTGGAGTTGGTAACAGAAGGAAGAAAGAGAACTCTCATTGCTTTAAGTTCAGGACTAAGCTCTCATGTTAAAGGCTTTGAACTCACCGACTCTAAGGGGATTCATTGTGGTGGTTTGATCTGAACCTTAATGACAAACTGGTCTTCACTTCCTTGAAATATCAAAAGGCAAACAAATATAATTTACAATCATAAGCAGATAAGAGGTGCAAGGTAGAAAGTTCACCTTTAGGGGCAGACTGTCACTCTGTGAATTTCATGTGGGGTTACTCTGATTAAGTGCCATAGTTATAGAATAATGTGCGAGGGCCTCCCTGTTGCCTACATTCAGTTGGCGACCTGGCTGGAAGCTTCAGGATGGCACAACCACATGTTTGGAGCCCTAGCAGGGACCACTAGAGAGCTAGGACCTCTCTCTATGGATCTGTCATCTGGTGCAGTCTCTTTAATAGAAGAATCTGCCTTCTTTCTTCTGTATCAGCTAATCTTAAAGTTCCAAGTAGAAGCTTTCTTTAGGCTAGACCTAGAGTTAGTCCAGTGCCATTTCTGCTGTCATCTGTTAGATAGTCATGAAGCTAGCCCGGATTCTTTGTGAATGGACTCCACAAGTGTCTAATGCCAGGAGCCAAGAAGAGTGAGAGAGTGTGGCCTGGCCAGTACTGGGGGTGGGGAGGTGGGGATAAGCAAGCTAATAACACAATAGTTTGAATAGGTATCCAAAAAATAATAGATGAGGCCAATAAGTACATGAAAAAAAGGAAAGTGCAGTCAAAAACCACAATCAAGCAGGGCACTGGTTGCTCATGCTTGTAATCCTACTCAGGAGGCTGAGGTCTGAGGGTTTTACTTCAAAGCCAGCCTGGACAGGAAAGTCTGTGAGATTCAGCTACCAGAAAACCAGATGTGGAGCTGTGGCTCAAAGTGATAGAACCCTAGCCTTGAGCAAAAAAAAAAAAAAAAAAAAAGCTCAGAGGCAGTGCCTAGGCCTAGTTCCAGGCCCAGCACTGAAAAAAACAACAACACACAAATATACATGAGGGTGATCACTATCTGGAACATGGATAAGCATGAATGAGGATGCACCATCTTCAAAACTTTCTGCCCAAAAGGTATGAAAATTCTATCCGTACTTGGTAAAACTCAGGATCTACCTCATAACAGAGAACTCACTCCCTGGAGTGGTTCACCTGTCCACACTCAGTGTGACACTTCCAGTCAGGAAATGTACCTGGTAATGAGTGCCAGATGCTACCTAGGTCACTCCTGGAAGAGGGCTGTTATTAGCTGCTGACAGTATGGCCATCTTTCAACTGTTAGCCCTCTTTGAGGATTGCTTCCCATGGTAAAAACAATAACAACAACAACAACAACAACAAAAAACCCTCTTCCACACATAGCTTGAAGTTCAATGACTAATGAAAGCAGGCCATGAAGACCCAACACCATGCCCCTCCCCCACCTCACCCAACGCCAGGTAATTCTGCAGACTATTTCAATTCTAGATGTTCCTGTGGGGTTGATGAAAGTTTTTCCTTGTGTCTGCATCCCAGCTCAACCTCATCAAGCATGCAGGCTGGGTCTCTCCCTCCATTCAGCTTTCCTGTTTATCCTAAGCTGTTTCTCCGTGGTCTGCAAGCTGTCTAAGTCACCAGACACTATAATGTCTGGCAGTTTAAGTGGAGAAAGAGTGGTATGAGGGAGGAGACAGAGAGTCCCCTAATGGTGGACTCATCATCTCTGCTGGATTTCAATAGGCCGAATGCTGGGTCAGGTCACCTACCCACCAGTGGGTCTGTCACTGTCATGAGAGGAAGTGAGTTGCCAGCATAGTCCTCTCATTGTCACCACTGCACTCCATGTAACAGAGAACCAGACATCAGATCAACCAGGGAGCATGCCACCTTTCTTCTGTTAAAATTCTATGAAGAGACAATGGAGGTGGGTACATGGACTAATACACGTGACAGTGTGCAAACACTCTCTACCCACACTCACCTTACACTGCATTTGTAATTGATGAGGTAATAGAATCTGTCTTACACCAATGACAGTGCATGGCTTTGATATTTCACAGTTATGAAAGATGTTAATACAGAGGGAGAGGAAGGGTGCATAAGGCGTCCCTGAATGTTGTCTAGAACGTTCTCTGATTCACAATTATTTTAAGTAAATTAGGTGGGCATTGGTGGCTCATGCTTGTAATCTAGCTATTCAGGAGGCTGGGATCTGGAGAATCCCAGTTTGAGGCCAGCTTGGGCAAAAAACATTTGCTAGACACCATTTCCAAAATAGTCAGCAGGGCTGGCTTCTATTGAGAGCCAGTCTGGCAATCTCTAGGCTTTGAGTTCAAACCCTAGTATCATATTGTTGTTATTATTTCTACCAAGGGCATTACAAATTGAGGTTTTAGGCAATGAAGAGCAATGTGGATGGGAGATCCCTGGAAGAGTTGGGAACAGAAGGAAAGACTTCTTTTGACACACTATCGTTAACAGGTAGCTCTGCTCCTGTGACTGATTTTTTTTTTTTTAAAGAAAACAAATGTGGAGCTTGGTGAATTTGAGCACACAGGACTTTCCTCCCCCAAATTTACCCATCCTTCTGCAAGGCATTTTCATTCTATTAGCATCTCTATTGCTAACCTAGAAGAGAACAAGGAAATTGAGTCGATTCACATTGCTGCTTTGGTAGACTGTTTAGAAAGAACCCGGGCCTGGTGGCACACCATGGTACAGGCATGGCAGGATGTGGTGGCACCTTAGCATGCCTGGCAGAGGCCCCTGAACTTGCATCTTCACCTGGTGCCCCAGCTGCAGAGGTACAGAGCCTGCAGCCCAGGGGACCAGAACTACATGTTCTTTTCAGTGTTTCAGAACAAAGCAGAAATTTATTTGCTCAGGCTGCTCCTGCATATGCTGATTAGATCACTTCCTCTCAGCAGCAGGTGACCGGATGTTTTCTGGAATGAAATCAAACTACTCATTCTTAAATAAATATTTGGAATCCAAAGAGACAGAGATGGCACAAATGGGAATCAGATATTTAAACTTTCTACAGCACATTCACAGGTGTGTTTCACTGCACAGCATCAAAGCCAGGAGAAGCAAGTCCAGATGCTTTCTTCTCTGAGTGGAAAGCTATCGGTCACTGGCCTGGACTGTGCTTACCTTTGCTGGGTAATAAGAACTTATAAATCATATCAGTTAGAACTCTGTCAACAGATAGATGCCACAAATACAGAGAACAATGGGGGAAGGGTTTAACAAAAGCATATTTATAGCTGGATAGCTGGGCATGATAGCACAGCACTCAGGAGGCTGACACGGGAGGATAGTGACTTTCAGGTTGGCCTGGCCTACATAGTGAAACCCTATCTCACAAAAATAACAAAAGCCATTTGCTTTGGGATGGGGTTGAAGGAAGCCAATTCAGTGGCACCTCCAGGGCTCAGCTATCACCCTTAGCTTTGAAGGGTTGGGAAGGGCTGGTCACAAAGTTCAGAGAAAGCAGTTGAAATGGACTGGTCAGCAGAGATCTACAGCCAACCTGAAGCCCAACTGGAAGGTAGTTAGGACACCAAATACTCCCCAGCCTCTCTTTACCACTTCTTCTGTGGTAGCTCCTATGTTCCCAACCCCACTTGAAGATGGGGCTGGGGGATACTTGTTGAACGTGTTCATGAAGAACAGCATGGGGAAGAGATGGATTTGTGGAGACATTGAGGCAATTCCAGGCACACTGCCTGCTCTTTAGCTCATATCTGCCCAGCTAGTCCTCCAGAGGGGCACTATCTGGGTGAGGGGGGCCTTCCTGCTCATTCTTGGCATAAGGAAAGATGATAACAAATATATCAGTGGCACTTTTGGGAAAATCAGTTTAGGCTCATACCTATGGCCCAAATAAATGAATCTTCCATTTTCTTTTCTGCCCTGGCTTCTCAGGGCCTCTACATACAACAGCCCTGTGATCAAGTTTGATGAGACTAATTCTGCTCTACTTCTAGGGACCAGGGTCAACATCCTCCAGCTAGCAAGAGCCACTACAAACTACACTTGTAACTTTCTAGAAGTTTTCTAATTAAATGAGGCAATGCCAGTGGGGATAATAAGAACATGCCAGTTAGGTACCAGTGGATCATGCTTGTAATCTTAGCTACTCAGGAGGCTGAGATTTGAGGATCACAGTTCAAAGCCAGCCTGGGCAAGAAAGTCTGTGAAATTCTTATCTCCATTTAACCAACAAAAAGCTAGAATTGGGGTGTGTGGTTTGAGTGGTAAAGAGTGAAAAAGGTAAGGCAGAGCACCCTGGCCCTGAGTTCAAGGCACAGTACTCACACACACACACACACACACACACACACACACACACACACACACATTAATACCATGGTCATTAAAGTATTTACGTGAAGGGCAGTGGAAGGATGAGGTCATATGTAGGAGGTGGTGATCAAAGGAGCGCTTAGGAGTTGATACTCATATTTCTCTCTACTCAGAGAAAGGGACTCATTCCAGCTCAGAGCAATTGCAGGTACTTGAAACCACTGTAGAAAATGGGCAAGGCAGATTTTGTGCTAATTTAGAATTTTGATAATTGGTTCTTGATGGATTTTTTAATTTAATTTCAACTGTTGTAATACCATATTAAGATACTACTAGCCCTACTGGAATGTTGTGATATCCTCTTACTCATTTTAACTTAATCCCACTCCTGTAGGAATCTGGCTTCCTAAAACTGTCTGCTAAAGGTCAGTTAGTCCTTCAGTGAGCTCATCTATTGTGCTTTTCTTTTGGTGCCAGTACTGGGGCTTGAACTCAGGGCTTCATGCTTTTGCTTAGTTCTTTTGCTCAAGGCTGGTGCTCTACCACTTGAACCACAGTACCACTTTCAGCTTTTTGGTGGTTAGTTGGCAATAAGAGTCTCACATGTGAGACATTTTTCTACCCAGGCTGGCTTCAAATCATGATCCTTAGATCTCAGCCTCCTGAATAGCTAGGATTACATTCATGAGATATAGGCATCCTCCCTCCCTCCCTCCCTTCTTCCTTCCTTTCCTTCTTTCTGTCCTTTATTTCTTTTTCATTCTTCTTTTATTATGTTTAAGTAGCTGAACAAGAGGGTTTGAATTCAACATACCAGTTTGTGCATATAGTGGATCTTATTATTATTAAGTAGTTGTACAAAGAGGTTTCAATTCCATAGGTCAGGCTATGAATACAGTGCATCTTGGGACTTGAACCCAGGGCCTGGGTGGCATCCTTGAGCTTCTTTTGCTCAAAGCTAACACTCTACCACTTGAACCACAGTGCCTCATCTAGCTTTCTTGGGGAAGTAGTTTATTGGAGATAAGAATCTCACAGACTTTCCTGCCCATGCTGGCTTCCAGCTCAATCCTCAGATCCCCTGGGACCAGCCAGTACAATGCACCTTTATCAATGTCACCCCTCTCATCATCCTCTCTCATCTTTCCCAAAGGCAAACAATTTTCCATGTAACTTTTCAAGAACATGGCTGGTATATAACAAATGTCACAACACCCTCATCCTTTTCCCATTGGTATTTTAAAACTCTGGATATGACCAAATGTATGCAATGTCCCAGGGTTGACTAGCTCAAGGACTCAAAACCTGTTCAGAAACCAATGTGTTGGATTTTTTTTATTCTGAAGAGCACTTGGTTTTACCCTGAGTAGAAACTAAAATTTAAGTTATGTAAAAACACTTTTTTGAAGTACCAGTTGACTTTCTGCATGTCCCCTGGTATTTATTCAAAGTTTTTTTTTTCTTTAATAAACTGGTCTGACAGAAACTTCAGGAAGCTAGAAAACAAACAATCAGGGTAAAAAAAAAAAAAAGAAAGAAAAGGAAAAGCACTAAGGCACAGCCCTTAAAGAGTAAACAGCCCAAAAGCCAGGCCTATGTAGGAAACCACCTGCTCCCCCAGCTCCCACCTGAGTTTCTCTCCTACAGAGCCAAACTCCTGGGGTTCTATATACTTTGCCTTCCCCTCCTGATGGCACAGGTCACACCGCAGGGGAAAAGAACAGCAGTGGCAGAGGTGTTTGGATGGCAGGAGGTTCTGACTACTGGATGAGTAAAGATGGATTTTGCTAAGCAGTAGGTTAGTAAGGCCAGCTGGGAAGGAAAAAAGCAATAAAATAATTTGTACTCTGTGTGTGTGTGTGTGTGTGTGTGTGTGTGTGTGTGTGTGCGCGTGTGCACAAGTCAGTACTGGAGCTTGAACTCTGTGCCTCGCGGTCTCATTTGGCTTTTTGCTCGAGGCTAGTGTTCTGCCACTTGAGCCACAGCTCCATTTCTGGCTTTTTGCTGGTTAATTGAAGATAAAAGTCTCATGAATTTTTCTGCTTGGGCTGGTTTCAAACTACCACTCAGAGTAAGATCTGACTAGCTTCCTGAGTAGCTAAGATTAGAGGTGTGAGCTACAAGTACCTGGCTTTGAACTTGAACCTTCTTTTAACCTCTACCCCCTCCAGAGGAAAAAAATAACAACAAAAATCCAAAGCTTAGACCCTGCCTAGAGATGTTCATATTTGCCCAAAGATACTTAACTGCTTCTCTTACCAGCTCACATCTGACCTTGGAATAGGAAGTCTGCTGCTTGTGCCCCTTGAATGGCCAATGTTCTGCCTCTGGCCTGTGGTTAGCCTCAGGATTTTTGTCACTTCCATCCTGTAACTACCAGAGCAGAAGGTGACTTGAGATACAGTTAACATTGGTTCAGGTGGGAAATCGTGCCAGGCAGATGATAGAGCATGTGTTCCCAATCCTGAATGAGCTAAAAGGATCAGGTGCCTGGGGTTGGTCTATGAAACCTTGGTGGTGAATACTTGATCCTCCACTGTCTCCCTGTCGAAGTTCAAAGAAAGAAACAAAACAGAGAAACACTTCACCCCCATTTTGTTGTTTTACTTTGTTCTTAAGACCTAAGAGAGCAGGGCGCTAGTGGCTCAAACCTGTAATCAAGAGGCTGAGATTTCAAGATCCTGGTTCAAATCTAGACCAGGCAGGAAAGTCCATGAGACTCTTATTTTCAGTTAACTACCAGAAAATCAGAAGTGGAGAGTGTGGCCCAAAGTGATAGCGGGTTAGCCTTGAACAAAAGAGCTTAGGAACCGTGCCCAGGCCCTGAGTCCAAACCCCATGACAAACAAAAAAACAAAAACCTAAAAGTAGTGGTAGGTCCAAAAACAGCCTTGCCAAAGATACCTACATCAAGTCCTAGAATCAATGACTGTCACAGTGTGTGTGTGTTTGCTTTATTTGGATGAGTGTTCATGCTGTGGTTTGAATCTGGCACATATCCTCAAAACTTCGAGTGAGGCTTAGTTCTCCAGTGTCATGGTGTCAGGAGGTGGAGCTAGTAGGAGACATATGATGGATTACTTCTTTTTCCAGGCCCTGAGTTCTCACTCCTAGAGGATTGGATTAGTTATGTGGAGCACTGGTTGTTATAAACCAAGTCCATCCCTAAGGTCTGACTGGCTTCAACCACTTTCCGCAGTGAGTGGAGGCAACATGAGTCCTTACCTTGTATCTGAAAAATCTTGGACTTCACTAGTTTCCACAAATCCCTATCCATTATAAATCACCCAGCCTCAAATAGTCTGTTATAGCAACCAAAAATGGATAAAAACAGCTTTTTAATCAAGATAGTTCATTAAGCTATTGCCCCATCAGGATTCACACAAAAGCATATGGGGATCCCCTCAAAGTAAGTGGAAGCCACCAAACTCTCCTTGAGTTCACAATTCCACTTTACTTAAAAAAAAAAAAAAAAAAAAAAAAAAGTCCTGTTTGGCTGCAATTCCTCAGGCTCTCCTGGAGCAGAGTTGAAATGGAGTAGCTGTACCAGTTTGGACAGCAATCAGGCTGATGCAAGAGGCTTGAACTCACATGCCAGTTGCGTCTGTTTGTCTTAGTACATGTGAGTACATACAGGGCAGAACATGATTTCTTTTTAGACAGCATAAAATGAAACACTACTACAAACTGCATTCTAGTGATGAAGCCTGCACAGCCAAGCCCATTCTCTTCCTTCACTTTAAACAAAGTCTTGGGGGCTTGCTTTCTTTTCCCTGGTGTCAGAATGGAAGCCAGGCCACACTGGTGCTCTACCATCCAGCCACACACACAATGCTGGGAACTGATACTTTTTTTTAATGTTGCCAATTTAAACCACAACATAGTCATCACCTGGGGAGTCAGTTATGTCATTGCCCAGCAATTTTAAATAAAGATATCTCAAGCAACAGTTTGGGTGTTGTAGAAAATTCCTAAAGATTATACTTATAACAACACAATTGTGGGCTGGGAATATGGCCTAGTGGCAAGAGTGCTTGCCTTGTATACTTGAAGCCCTAGATTCGATTCCTCAGCACCGCATATATAGAAAACAGCCAGAAGCGTCGCTATGGCTCAAGTGGCAGAGTGCTAGCCTTGATAAAAAAGAAGCCAGGGACAGTACTCAGGCCCTGAGTTCAAGGCCCAGGACTGGCATAAAAAAAAAAAAAAAAAAAAACAATAACAACACAATTATACTGAGGAGAAAAGAGTTTCACAGACTTTTCTGCCCTAGCTTGCTTTAAAACATGATCCTCAGATCTGAGCCTCATAGTTTCATTGTTCACAGGAAATATTCTCTTTGCTTCTCAAGATAGTTTGAGAGACACTTTCTGCCCAAATGGTCGCATCCCATGCACATTTAAAACTTAGTTTTAGCCAGTGCCCAGTGGTCACCTGTAATTCTAGCTACTCAGGAGGCTGAGCTCTGAGGATCACAGTTCAAAACCAGCCCAGGCAGAGAAAAATCCATGAGACTTTTATCTCCAACTAACCAGCAAAAGGCCAGAAGTAGAAGTATGGCTGAAGCAGTAGAGCACCAGCTGTGAGTAGAAAAGTCAAGCAAGAATATGAGGCTCAAAGTGGGCACCAGTTGCTCACACCTGTAATCTTAGCTACTCAGGAGGCTGAAATCCAAGGATTATGGTCTGAAGCCAGGTAGGACAGGAAAGTCCATGAGACTATTAACTCCAATAAATCACCCAGAAGAGACCAGAGAGGTGCTGTGGCTCAAGTGGTAGAGAGCTAGCTAGTCTTGAGCACAAAGAGGCTCAGGGACTGTGCCCAGGCCCTGAGTTCAAGTGCCAAAACCAACCAAAAAAAATGTATGAGGCTGAGTCCAAGCTTGAACAGACACATGTATGTATGCATACATACACAGACACACACACACACACACACACACACACATTCAACTATAACATTCATAAAGAACAGTGCTCACCTCAATGTTGATTCTTTAGTTTCATTAGTGCCACCAGATCAAGAGACATTATTTATGGAACTGCAGGGCTCTTCCATGTTCTAAGCAATGACTTCCCCATCCTCAGTAACATCATAGTTTGGAAATCTTTATATACATAGGCACTTCTATTCATCAGGCGCTGTTATAAAATACAGAGACTGGGTAATTAATAAAGAACAGAGATTTATTTCTTACCATTGTAGAATCTGGGAAGCTCACTGTAGCATCTGGAAAACTCCCAGTAGAAGGGCCTGCCGTTGGTGAAGGCTTCTTACTGCATTATCCTATAGCTGAAGGGGAAAGGCTAAGAGAGCATGTGTAGCACAAGACGGAAGAGAGCCAAACACCCTTTCATCAGGAAATCATACCTGAAGTCCTGTGTTAACAGCATTAACAGATTCTTGGGAGCAGAGCCCTCATGACCACTAAAGGGTCTCACCTATGAACACTGTCACACTGGGGACTAAGTTTCTAACCTACAGCCTTTGGAGGACACATTTAGATCAGAGCATAGGGTGATCATCCTTCCATCTTTCCTCCTTCCTTCCTCCCTCCCTCCCTCCCTTCCCTCATTTTTCTTTGTTATTTTTTCTTTTTAGATTGAACCTCACTGTGTTGCCTAGTCGGGTCTCTATCTCTCAGATTCAAGTGATCCTGCCACCTTAACCTTCTAAAAGTTGGGATTACCAGTGTGTGCCACTCTGTAGGGCTTAATCTTGATTTTTTTTTTCATAGCATAGGCCATATGTAAATGGAATTATACAGTAAGATTGTTTGGCTTCTTTCATGCCACATGATTTTTCCATGTTGAAAGACAGCAGTACTAAGAACCTTTCTGCTCCTACCCATTGCTTATCAGAAAGTGCTCCTAGCTCTCTGTTTCTCTCTATTTTACTAAAGAAATATTTGCTGAACTTCCAGAAAGAAAAAAGAATAAAAAAAACTCCAAATGATAGTAGCTCTAGTTTGTTCTTACTCATTTAGGACTAATATTCCATTGCTTTATGAGCTATTTTTGTATCTTGCCTTTTTTCTTTTTCCAATATATCTCAGAGATATTATTACCTATACATTAAGAGTATTCTCACACAAAAGCACAATGCCTCTATGCCTCTGATCATATAAAATAATATTTATCGGCATTGGGCACCAGTGACTCATACCTGTAATCCCAGCTACTCAGGAAGCTGAGATCTGAGGATCACAGTTTGAAGCCAGTCTGAGTAGGAAAGTCTGTGAGACTCCTATCACCAATTAACCACCTGAAAACTGGAAGTGGCTCTGTGGCTCAAAGTGGTAGAATGCTAGCCTTTTGAGAAAAAGCTCAGGGATGGAACCCTGGCCCTGAATTCAAGCTTGACAACTGACAAAAATTTTTTTAACGTATCAAAATGAACTCTAGGAAATGGAAATAGGAGGGATTTTTTTCTTTTCTTTTTGTCTTGTCTGTTTATCTGTCTTGAGGGGACAGGGAGAGTCAAAGAAATGGAGAAGCTAAAAGTGAACAAATGAGCAGCAGTGGTACTCACTAGATGCCACTAAAAATGAACTGTACTTCTTGTGAGCAAAAATGGGAGGGAAAATCTGGGAGAGAATGAAGGAAGGAGTGACATTGTCTAAAAAGAAATGTATTCATTACCTGAATTATGTAACAGTAACCCCTCTGTACATCACCTTTATAATAATTAAAATATATTTAATTAATAAAAAAGAATATCCTCAACTGGACATGGTGGTACATGCCTGTAATCTTAGCACTTGGAAGACTGGGTCAGAGGATTGAGAATTCCGGGTTGTTTTTTTGTTTGTTTGTTTTTGTTTTTGCTAGTGCTGGGGCTTGGGACCCAGGGCCTGAGCACTATCACTGGCTTCTTTTGCTCAAGGCTAGCACTCTATCACTTGACCCACAGCACACCCTTTTGGCTTTTTCTATATATGTGGGGCTGAGGAATCGAACCCAGGCCTCCATATATATAAGGCAAGCCCTCGACCACTAGGCCATATTCCCAGCCCTGAGAATTCCTTTTGAGGTAGGATCTCAAAAAGAAGTTCCCAGGGGCTGGGGATATAGCCTAGTGGCAAGAGTGCCTGCCTCGGATATACGAGGCCCTAGGTTCGATTCCCCAGCACCACATATGCAGAAAATGGCCAGAAGCGGCACTGTGGCTCAAGTGGCAGAGTGCTAGCCTTGAGCGGGGAAGAAGCCAGGGACAGTGCTCAGGCCCTGAGTCCAAGGCCCAGGACTGGCCAAAAAAAAAAAAAAAAAAAAAGAAGTTCCCAGATGTTGTGTTTTCTTTTTCTTAGTATTCTATTATATAGATATAAATCAGGATTTTCCCCTTTGCTTTATCCCGTCATGGGAATTAAGCAACAATCTATATTTAAAACTAAGATTTCCCTCGAATAAAACTAATTCCGTAGGGCTCAGCACATTGGTATTTTCCCATGAAAAACAGCTTTAATATTTTATCTCAAAAGAATGATGTAATAGTAAGTGTGTTTAATTTTTCAGGACACTGAATTTAGTAAGCCTCCAATGGGCCCTGGGATTGAGCATGAGGGCCAGAAAGCCAGTGAACCGCCCACATGAGCTGGGAGAGGAGGTGGGAGAGGCGGGATGGAACTTGAAAAACAGATTTGTCTTTCTACTTCTATGACTGAACCATTATCCTGGACCAGTTCCTTGGCCTATGAAGTCTAATGGCTTTCAAGTTCCTGTCTCTGACCAACTAGGACAGAGGAACTTATTCAAGAGACGCTAATGAAGAAGAGTAGATATTCTTCTGTAGTAGGTCTGTAAACATTTCAACAACTGGTTTAATGACTGAATGTTCTAATTTTTATATCAGTGTAGGAAACAGTAATTAATAGCAAGCTTATGCTACAAATACAAAGAATTAGTGTAGAATAAAAACATTCATTTCTCTAATTTGTTGCCAGTTGCTTCCATACATTATTATGGTTACTATTATTATGTACTTTTATAAAAAGGTTACACTTCAATAAGTCAGGCAATGATCACAATGCTTCTTGGTCAATGTTACCCCTTCCTTGCATTCTCTTTCATTCCTCTCTCATCCCTACTCTCGTGTTACATAGTACCTTCTCTTTGAATTCATTCATTCACAGTTAAGCTTCAATTTTTTTTTCTTGAAAGTGAGGGACACTGTTGTCTCACACTTACAATCTATCTACTCAGGAGGCTGAGATCTGAAGATGGAGGTTCAAAGGCAGTCTAGGCAGGAAAGTTCATGAGACAGTTATCTCCAATTAACCACCAAAATGCCAGAAGTAAAGATGTGGCTCAAGTGGTAGAGTAGTGCCAGCCTTGCACACAACAGCTAGGGAACAGTACCCAGGCCCTGAATCCCTGAGTTCAAACCTTAGTACTCTTTCTCTCTCTTTCTCTCTCTCTCTCTCTCTCTCTCTCTTTCTCTCTCAACACACACACACACACATGCATATATGTGTGCATGCACAAATTTTCTTGAGATCATATATAAACAACATAATTGAATTGAAGAAAGTGTTCTTGATCTCTTGGTCTCCTCTATGATTTATTATTGTTGTTATCAAGTAGTTGTACAAAGAGATTTCAATTCCATGAGTCAGGAGGCTTAGAATGTGATAAAGATGACATTTCAAATCAGATGAAAATGAGGATTTGTTCACAAATATTTCTAAGGAAACAAAGTGAAACCATCAATGATGGGGAAGTTTATTGCAGGATTTTGGTACTCTAAGATGCTCTAACTATATCTTTTTTTTTTTTTTTTGTCAGTCCTGGTGCTTCAGGGCTTGAGCACTGTCCCTGGCTTCTTTTTGCTCAAAGCTAGCACTCTACCACTTGAGCCACGGTGCTACTTCTGGCTTTTTCTATATATGTAGTGCTGAGGTATTGAATCCAGGGCTTCATGTATGCAAGGCAAGCACTCTACCACTAGGCCATATTCCCAGCTCCTCTGATTATATCTTTGAACAATTTAACAAAAGCATATCTTATGTTGACATCCTGGGTGCTGCAATGATTTAAGGTGTGTGGTCTCATGTATGGGGGCCAGTCCCTTGGGGGTGTCTATGCCTAGGCAGGTGGAGAACTACCCATGTGGACAGAAGGGTGTGTTGGCAAGAGGAGGAGCGTTCCACTTACTTGCATGCTCAGAAACCCATCCCTAAGCACCCCAGCTGTTGTTGATGCCAATCTACCTTTAACTGGTTCTGCTATACCAGGAAAGATCTCTCTTAGGACTGACTCATTTAAGGGTCAAGAGTCTGTTCACCAGGGGACTGAGCAGCCTAGAAGGATTAGATTTTTGAAAAGCTGCATAGTCCAGTGCTAGCACATAGTGGGGGCGTAATTCATGTTGAAGTGACGACTGAGGTTGATGAGACAAAAGAAATATAGACAGAAGACACCCTCCCAATAGAAGAACATCAGCAAATCCTACACTGGGAGACACAGCCAGATGATGTTGGAGAGTTGGCCAGTTAGAATGAAGGCTATCCTAGTGCAACAAAGAGACTCAGACTAGAGAGGTGTGTATTTGATTTCTCTCTGACATACGAAGTCCAGTTAAATCAATATTATACAGATAGCTCTACTCCTGCAAAGTCATTCAGGATCAAGTGCTTCTTGCATCACAGCTTAGCGTGAAGGTTCCCAAACCATGCGCTGAGTTGTTTCCATGGAGTCTCCATGAACTCAGGACACAGGGGTCATTTCAGATTTTTTTGAGAAAGATATGGTTATATTCTTACTATCTGATGATGTATGAATCTTAGCTTGAGGCCATTCATAGTTTCAATGTCAGATTGCACTACTTTCTTTTTTTTAAATACAATTTTATTCTTATGAAGGTGCTGTACAGAAAGGTTACTCATTTGTAAGTGAGGTAATGAGTGTACTTCTTTTTTTTTTTTGACAATGTCACCCCTTCTCTATCCCCCAGTTGCCTCTTATACTTTCTTGATGATATCAATCTCTGTGAATCTAGGTTCTCAGTACTTATTTTTTAAAAACAGCAAATACTATGAGAACATAAACATAGAACAGGGAATGAGGGGAGGAAAGGGGGCAATTTCCAGTCTGATTACAGGGCTGAGGGACTGAACAATATCCAACAGTTAAAACACATCCCAAAGACAGGTGTTGGTGGCTCATGCCTGTAATCCTAGCTATTAAGGAGGTTGAGATCTGAGGATCCTGGTTCAAAACCAGACAGGGCAGGAAAGTCCATGAGACTCTTATCTCCAATAAACTACTCAGAAAAAGCCAGAAGTGGTACTGTGACTATAGCCCTAAATGGTAGAGTGCTAGCCATGAGCACAAAGAGGCGCAGGGATCGCACCCAGGCCCTGAGTTCAAGTCCCAGGACCAGCAAAAAATAAAAACACACCCCATTACCAGTTGATTGCCACAGAGACAGTGACTCCCTGTGGAGGGAAGAGCAGATCAGTTTCCTGTCCAGTATAATAAAAGTCACCATTCAAGTCACCACTCTTGTAGAACAACTTATTGCATGAACAGCTATTATGTAGTCCTTTTCCCACAGCCCTGTAGGAAGTAGGGCTCAAAGAATCAGTTCGTGGTGACTGTTTCTGCCATGAGTAATAAATTCCTTCATCTCTGGCCTAGGAGTCTTGTGTCTTCTGCTAGCATCTATAAATCTGAGGCAGGCTAACTCAGCTTATAAATAGGCTGAATTCCCAGATCCTTTGTGGTACTCAACACTAATTAAGACTTAAATTCTTTTTTGTTTGCACAAAACTACTTACTAAATAGAACTGTCAGGCACTTCTTTTTGTCTAGGATCAATGCATGATGAAGTCTGGGAACTTCTGGCTTAGCTCAGTGTTTTCATCTCTCTCTCTCTCTCTCTCTCTCTCTCTCTCTCTCTCTCTCTCTCTGTGTGTGTGTGTGTATGTGTGTGTGTACTGGTACTGAGGCTTCAACTCAGGGCCTGGGAGTTGTCCCTCAGATCTCAGCCTCTTGAGTTGTTAGGTAGGATCACAGGCATGGGTCATGTGCATCTGGCTTCAATCCAACCTGAGTGGATCCCCACTCAACTCTTTGCCAATATCCAAAAATGCCTATTGTCAATTCATCACTGCTCAGTGTTAAGTCAGAGAGGAAGGACAAGGATCTCCACTAGTTACTGCTAAAGTATCTTTATTTTCCAAATGAAACCAATGACTGTAGGAACATTGTTAGGGCTTTTAGAGGGGTTTGGGCTAGTGCCTGTACAGACAACCCTGACATCCATTAGCTTCCCTTGCCATAATTTGTGACTGACCCTTGCAGATCTTTCTAAAAATGGATGCAACATCCTTTCAAATAAGCCACCACTTTGGAGTACTTTGTATGTAGCTCTCAGAACTTTCATAGTTATTATCATATTTGATCCTCAGAGCAACCAGTAGGTTGTCAAAGCAGATACCAAAGTTTGGGCAAGTAAAATAATTTGTTCCAGGCAAGTGAGAATTCTTGGACTTAAAACAGAGGCTTTCTGACTTCACGACTCATACTGTTTCCATTCTCCCATGCCAGAAAAGAATCATAAAAGAAATCTTTGCATCACATGTATTAACTATTTAATTGGTACTTATGGAACAAATGAAAGCAACGACATGGAAGAGGAGCTAGAAATCCTTTAAATGACCAAGGAAGACAATACTTCCTAGAAAAGGAAAAGGGGCCAGAATCATGCCCTTCCTGCTTGGGCCGACACAGTCCCTTCATGTCTTCCAAATGTCAACCTGTTTTTCTTGCTCAGGAACCTAATCCAGTGGAAAAGGAGACAGAACACACATCCCATGAAAGAGCTCTGGCCCTGGCTGCTCTTAAGAAACAGTTTCTATTTTTCTAGGTTACCATCAGAGAGTAAATTGGGGTTCCATCTGTAGGTGGAGAGTGGATGGATGGACCTTAATGGTGGTTAATTGTGGCTTTGGCACAATTAAGAAGATGAACCTAGGTAGATTTCTGATAAATGTGCTGTTCACCAGTACAATGGCTATTGTTTACCTCTGGCTGGAGGAGGCAGCACAGGAAGTCTGAATTATGTCTTAAAGACTCCCTGGCCTGATGCCTCCTGCAGATGCAGTGAGGTTAGCAATGCATGCTCTGGCTGCTCTTCTACCTTGTCAGGCCTCAGACAGGGGCTTTTCATGCTGCGCTCCAACCCTGAGAGCAGATGAGGGGCTGGAAAGTCAAGAAATCAGACATCTCTGACAACCCAATGCCTACCCTGTTGTAGGAGAGCAAAGGGGATTATTTAAAACAAGGCCCTTGGGGTTGGTAGAGTGCTTGCCAATGTGCCAAGGCAGCAGGTACTGAGTGTTAGTCCCAGCCTCAGATGAAAGAAGAAAGAAAGAAAGAAAGAAAGAAAGAAAGAAAGAAAGAAAGAAACAAAGAAAGAAACAAAGAAAGAAACAAAGAAAGAAACAAAGAAAGAAACAAAGAAAGAAACAAAGAAAGAGGAAGGAAGGAAGGAAGGAAGGAAGGAAGGAAGGAAGGAAGGAAGGAAGGAAGGAAGGAAGGAAGGAAGGAAGCAGGCCCAGTAGTAGAGAGAATTGACTGGTTGCAATAGGAGTAACGAGGTCTCAGTTAAAGAGGTGAAATGTGAATCATTTCCATTTCTGCTCACCCTTCCTGGCTACCCTTATAATAAAAGCCTGACCCCTTTGTTGAAGCTAATTAGGTCTTGTATGGACCCCCACTCCCCCACCTCTCTCTATTTTTGGTGCTCAGGCCACACCTGGAGTTCACACCAAGCCAATTCCTTGCTATATTATTTAGCCTTTGCGTATGAAATGGCTCGTGTATTTGCCTTCTTATAATCTTTCAGGTCTCAGCAATAAGCTGGCCTTTGGTTACTATCTTATCTAAAGTAGCAGCCTTCTGCTCCTAGCCTTTCTCACCTGTCACCTCAAGGTTTCTTCTGCAGTACTTCAGCCTGGAATATGCTTGTCTGGTGAATTGTATCCTTACCTGCCTGTCCTCCTTCCCTCCCTCCCACCTTCCTTCTCTTCCTCCTTCCCTTCCTCCCTTCTGTTGTTGGTTGTGGGGCTTGAACTCATGACCTGGGCACTGTCCCTGAGCTCTTTTGCTCTGCCACTTTGAGCCACAGTACCACTTCTGGTTTGCTGGTGCTTAATTGGAGATAAGATTCTCCTGGACTTTTCTGACTGGACTGGCTGGCTTTAAACAGAGATCCTCAGATCTCAGCCTCCTAGGGTAGCTAGAATTACAGGCATGAGCCACCAGCACCACGTATGTTACTTCTTTTCAAATTTACTAGATTGTAAGCTCCATGAAGGCCCAGAACTTGTTTCCCTCATCCCTCCAGTATATTTCCAACTCCTAGTAGTATCTTCCCATAGCAGGTACTCAATAACCATTGGAAAACAAAATTGTTTCCCTGTAGGCACTGCCTGAAAGAACTATGGAATGTTCATTTCAGCAATCACCATGGTTTTCAGACTCCTGTGTTTGTTTTCCTATCCAGCATTAGTCCTTTCTCCATCAGGCAGGGAAGACCACAGCAAGAGTGGCAAAGCCCTATTTCTCAAGGGTGTGCCCGCCTTCAGCTTGCCAAGGCATGCCTCTCCAATAATGGAAGCTCTGTTCAGAAACATTCCTGGGACACAACCAGCCAGGTCAGGAGAGACACAGGTGGAATAGTAATACTTAGTGCAGGGAGCTTACATAGTGATGGAAATACCACTTTGAATGAAATCCCAATTGTCATTAAGAGCTGGAGCTATTAGCTCTTAACAGTAGTTATTAAGCAGGAACAAACAGAAGGATGGTCAACCACATGGGTTGGAATGCATTTTTCCCTGGAGTTCATTCCACCTGTGTTTGCTTCCCTAGAGCCTCTTACCATTCTGGCAGCCAGGGGTGGTGTGGTGACAAACCACCTGTAATCCTAACATTTGGGAAGCTAAGACAGGAGAATCCTTGAGCTTCAAAGCTAGCTTGGGCTACAGAATAAAACCCAGTGTGAAACAAAACAAAAGAAGGAAACCAAAGAATATTAGGTTAGGGAGGGAAAAGGAAGGAAAGTGGAATGAAGACAACATGAATCAGAGTAGGAGCAAAGGCTACTGTGGATGGCCCTGACTCTGGACAATGAGCATCTGATGGGCCCCTGGGTCTCCTTTGAACCCTCATCCCAGTGGGACAGTGACAGCCAGAGGGCCAAGAGCCCTCAACTCTTGTCCCAACTGTATCACTCACTTTGCTGAGTGCCTTAGACAAGCCATTTACCATGATTCTCTCACGGAATGGGCAATTTAAATACGTTTTAATGTGGTAAATATTTGTAACATAAAATTTACTATTTTAGTCATTTATATGTACAGTGTGGTGACATTAAGCCCAGTTACAACCATCACCACACTCTATGAATCTTCCTCTTCCTTCTTCTTTCCTTCTCCTCCTCCTCTTCCTCTTCCTCCTTTTCTTCCTCCTTCTCTTTCTCCTCCTCCTCTAGCATTGGGGTTGTACCCAGGGCCTTGTACTATGCTATGCAGGTGCATAGTAGATCTCTGATCTACATCCCAGCCTTCCAGAACCTTCATCATCTTCCTGAATTGAAATTCCATTCCCATGAGATAATAACTTCTCATACTTCTCTGCCCCCCAGCAACCACTATCCTGCCTTGTGTCTCTATAATATTGGCTAGTCCTTGATTTTAATATACCCAGAACCGGAGTTGCTTGATCCTATGGTCACTCTATGTTTAATATATCAAGAAACCATCATGCCATTTGCACTGGAATCATGCAACTATACATTCCTCTAGCAATGCACAGGATTCCAACAAGAAACAGCTCTGTCAGCCAGGGAGTCTGTTCGGAATATTTCAGAAAGCAGAATTTGGGAATGCTATCAGAGTGGAAGGTTCTTCACATAGCAGGGGAGGGCCAAGAGCTGCATACCTTCACATATTAAGCTCCTGTTGCCAATATTCAAGTGTGACTGTGAGCCCACACTAGCTTCAAGTCATGCTGCATGTGCTTCTGGCACAACCTGATATGCAGAAGAGTTAAGGAGGCTTCAAAGACTCACACAGCAGGAACAGATAAAGATAAAGCATATTGTCAGATATCAGGCTAAGGAATGGGGAGGAGTGGTTTTAAGATACAGGGGCAAACACATAGCCTCTGGTCTGTGAGTGTTATAGGTAGAGGGATGTCAGCTATGTCAGCCAAGGTGGGGGGACCAGGGGGGGGTCCCACCCTGCACAGTGAACTCTCCAGAGGTAATAGAGGAAAAACTGCTCATGGCACTGTCCCTGGCTTCTTTTTGCTCAATATTAACTACCTCTTGAGCCACAGTGCCACTTCTGGCTTTTTTTGTTTATGTGGTGTTAAGGAATCGAACCCAGGGCTTCATGCATGCTAAGCAAGCACTTTACTGCGAAGCCACATTCCCAGTTCACAGGGACTTTTATGCCCAGACTAGCTTCGAACTGCTATTCTCAGACCTCAGCCTCTTGAGTAGCTAGGATTACAGGGGTGAGCCACTGATGCTTGGCTTAACATCTTAAAACTCTGTTTTCCCATCTACAAACAGAAGGTGACAATGATGATTGTAGTGAGAAGCAGGGCTGGAGCAGAGGTTATACTCAGCTGCTTGGGAGGTGGAGATTGTGAGGCTCACAGTTCAAAGCCAGCCTGGGGGGGGGGGGAAGACCCTAAGTAAATAAAACAACTGGGCATGATGGGGCACATCTTCATCCCAGCTTCATGATGGTGTAATATGGAGTTCAGATCTGGCCAGCTCCATCATTGGCTGTTGAGGGGTGTCAGATTGACTCCATCTCAGATTAGTTAAAGAGAGCAGAAGCCAACTCCATCTTCACTAAGATCTTCCCTGCCCTATCCAGAGAAGTTCCCCTTCGCTGCAATGAGATTGTGTAAACTGCTTGACCACCCAAGTAGTGGAAAGCTCAAGGTTAAACCTGTGCCCTCCCTGGAGTAGGCGTATCCGCCTGCATCATGTGAGCCCGCCAAATCTGTGCGCCAAGTCTAACTAAAATGATAGTTGGTTCAAACAGGTACTATGAGACAGACTGTAACTCCATTGGCCACCTGTGTGTGACCTGGCATGATCTATAAGTGTTGTAACATCATTGGCCACCTGCGTGTGGCAAGCTTGACCATGTGCTATTTGCCTTTATAACCTGACCCCAAGTGTGGCCCGGTGTGCACGGTCCCAGCTCCCGAGTCTGGGCTGTGGCCCTGACTGGTCAGTATACTTTTTACTTCCCCAATATATCCATCTTTTTACTTGAGACTGTCTCTGAGTGGTGGACTCTTGGAGGGATGGGGGATTCCCCCCTCCCGGACCTCATTACACTGTGGTCCCCTCCCTTGGGGGGATCCCATTACAATGGGACCCTAAATTAGGATTTCAGTCCAAACTGTTTGGACAAGAAAAGTGAAAGCCTACCTGAAAGATAACTAAAGTTAAAAAATGGCTAGTAGTGTGGGTCAAATGGTGGAATGCCCAAACCAAATCCCAGTACAGAAGAAGAAAGAAGGAAGAGGAGAAGAAGAAAAAAGAAAAAGGAGTAGAAAAGAAGAAGAAGAAAGAAGAGGAAAAGAAGGAGGAAGGGGGAAGAGGAGGAAGAGGAGGAGCAAGGAATGAGATATTGCATCTGAGATGCTTAGTCTAGGCTGGGTAGAGTACATCATTAGTAGCAGTAACTACTCTTCCTCAAATTGTATTCCAGAGGTGCCTATACCACATCAGTATCTGCCTTGGCCATCCCTCTATCCCACCTCCTCTGCCGAGTGTCTGATTCCTCATCATAGGTGCAGATGGATGTCACTGTCTTTCTTGTTTTTTATTTTTCACATTTTATTCAGATCTCTGACAAAATTTGAGAAAGCCTATTTTTACATGCCAATTTGACTAATAAAGAATGCAGGCATTCTGAGCTGTCTTTCCTGTTTGACATGACTTGTGCCACACTCCTGATGGTGGTAGGTGACAAAGTTGCAAAGCATGAGGTCAGGATGGTTAGAAGCAAGGCTCGAGGTAACACCCAGAGACTACATGCTCTTAGGCTTGATGAACTTCAAGCTGTGGAATGTACATGACCATGACTGCCCAGGTCAAGGGCCTCTCTAAGGTTTTTCCTCATGCCTTCTCTCTTCAAAGGAATGTATGACATACCATCTCCACCTATTCCAGTGAAAGATGTGAAATGAGGGGAAGGGGTGGGAAGAGGCTGATCCATGGTTCTAAGGTAAGGTTAGATAGCATCAAGGGGCTCCAGGTTCTATTGCCTACAGTGAGCATGTACTATACAAGTCTTAAAAATAAAAAAAAAGAAAGGATTTTGAAAGTTTTCACCACCAAGAGATGGTAATTGAAAAAATGAATATGTTCCACCTGGTTTACACATTATACAATATATATATGCACTGTTATGCACCAAACATGATGTGGTACCTCATTCGCATATAGAACCTTTATGTTTTTATGTAGCAGTTAGAAATTTAATAAAACAGGCTCTGGTGGCTCATACCTGTAATCCTAGATACTCAAGAGGCCGAGATCAGAGTATTACAAGTCAAAGCCATCCTAGTCAGGAAAGTCCATGAACCTTTTTTCTCCAATTCATCAGCAAAAAGTTAAGAGTAGACTTGTGGCTCAAATGATAGAGTACCAGCCTTGAGCACAAAAGCTATAGGACAGTGTCCAAGCCTCGAGTTCAAGCTCCAGTACCAATACACACACACACACACACACACACACACACACACACACACACACACACCAGTTAATGATTATGTCATAGTGATAAAATAAGGGAAAATACTTAAAAAGGTAAATTAGATGGAAAGTTAGGACAAGAGAGATGCTAGCTCTACAAACTGTTTCAAATTGACCACTATTTGTTGAGTGTTTGGTATGCGTAAGTTGAAGACTCCTTGCTGGGCACTGTGGGAAATTCAAAGTTGAGGAACATGACACATTTTCTTTCAAAGAATAGACCCTAAGAAGTGGGTGGTGTATGGACAGAAAACTGTAATGAGAAGGCCATGCCAGGATGATTGAGTGGATACCACGGAGCATGGAAGAAGGAGGAAGGATATAATTACACTGGGCTGCAGTTGGTGGAGCTGTGTGGAGTAGGGGCTGTGGAGGCAGAAAAGTGGAGCGTGCTTGCCAGTGGGAGAATTTTCACACAATGCTCACAGAGAGGGCACTTTGAGGACTACTGAGGAATTTATAAGGAAAGGAACCACATAGACATTTTGAGTGAAGAAATGGTATGATCACACTGGTATTTAGGAAAATTAAACTGGCCAAGGCATTGTGAAATGGACTGAGATGAGGAGAGACAGGAAGTGGGGGTGGGGGGGGTCAGCTTAAGAGACAGGTGAAGTGGTTGGGGCAGAACTTCTGAGGGAGTGCCCTGGCAGCAGGAATGTTTGAGATGCCCAAGAGAGACTTTGCCTGTAGCTACTACAGGATTGAAAAGTCAGTCCTCAGATTTACTTTGACAGAAGAGAAAATGTGGCTACTCATTCTCTCCTGAATCAGTGTCCACTGTAGTTCTGGAAACATACTCCATGAGAGGCTGGAAGGTCGGTCCTGAGGCTGTGGGTTATCTCTCATTCTCCCTGCTTCTTCTGGGCTTGCCCCTTATTCATTATTGATCCAGATGAGCTAGATGGGGGAAGATAGCTGTCCTGCCCTACTAGGCCCTCAGCTCTGTCTGAAATAACAAGGCACCTTCAGCACCTTCACACATCTCTTGCAATGTGACTGAGACAAGGGCTCCTAGCTATGTGCCCCCAACCAACTCTCCTTTCACCCTCCCAGCCAAGGAGAATCTCTCTGTATTTGTTCATTCTCTCTTGCCCCAGCCCCCTCCCCCAAAGAGGGTTTGGGGATTCTGGTTCTCCTTTCTTCTTTCTCCCTGTCCTAGCCTTAGCCTATCCTAGCTCTAGCCTAGCCCTACCTGAGGAATCGAACCCTGGGCTTCAGGAATACTAGGCAAGCACTTTACCACTAAACTACACTCCTAGCCCTGACTTCCTGTCTCTCTCTGATCCTACTTCTCTCTCTATACCATCACCATTTTCCTTCCCCTCCCCTTTTCCCTCTCCTCCAGCTGTTCCCTTTCTTCAGTGTTGAAGAATCAGGGCTTTGGGATTAACAGGCACTAATTCTACCACTAATCTACACTCCCAACCAACACAGCTTCTCTGGAACCTGATTTTTTTTTTCAATTTAACTCAAAGTACACTTGTTCCAAAGTGGGCTTCTAATCTCCAAAATTTGACAAGCTAAATGAAAATACATTATTTTAAAATAATATAAGAACAGTAGATAGAGAAGCCTCATTAGTCCAATTGAAGTAGATAATGATGTTTTTATTCATGTCAATGGACCAGGAAGACCCTTCTGTAAGGAGGCATTTGGAAGGGTACAGGCAGCTGAGGGCCTGGTTCAAACCGTTGGCTAATCTCAGAGTAAATTGAAATTGTAAAATGCTCCTGGCTTAAATTGGCAAAAGACAGTCAAGCCACCTGGTGAGCTAAGAGATCAGCTTCAGATAACCACCTTCTTTCCCCAACTGAAGGTAAAGTGAAAATTTTAAATGCTCTAGTCAAAATTGGGCTAAAGACTAGAGTCAAGTACGGGTGGGCCCATTTTAGCTACAGGGGACCCCCATCCAACTTTCTTCAACCTAAAAGTATTTGGTGTGCTAAAATGCCTTGCTAACACAAGCAAGTCCTGGTAAATGTGGCCATAGAATGCTAAAGTCATTTGTTAAAAAAGTTTTGTCTTAAATCTTGGTCATCTGCAAGAGTAAGATTGGCAAAATACCTCTTGCCACTGGAAAACGTACAGCCCATATTTACTTTGCATGCTTTAAGATCTTTTGTGTGAATGTATGTGAGTGTATGTGTGTGAGTGTGAACATGTTCAAGATTAAAATTGTCAGTATGGTATAAAAAATGGGTGAGTTTCAGTTTAAACTCCAACAAGGTCATCAAGTTTGGGCATTACCAAATGTTTTAAAGGATTATTGCATTGCTTTAAAAAGGAATTATAGTTTAAGCAAAAGACTTATTTAATTTGCAGTTGAAAAATACTGGTATCTTCCAATATCGAGAGACACAGGGTAAAAAAAGACAAACTTAACTCCAAAAGCAATACTTGCAAAACCGTTTGGTGTTAATGAACTGAACAATTCATGAGGGGGAAAGGGAAAGCGGGAGTGGGGAGGGGGGAATGAGGGACGAGGTAACAAACAGAACAAGAAATGTATTCAATGCCTAACGTATGAAACTGTAACCTGTCTGTACATCAGTTTGATAATAAATTTTTTTTAAATACTGGTATCTTAATGCGTTAGGTTGTTTGCACTGTAATCAAGTTATCTGGCTTAGCAAAAAGCATTGGGAATTTGTAATGTATTTCCTCCACTGTTTAACAATTGGGGACTAAATGTCAGAAAATTGGATATAAATGTTTATCACTGTTAAAGAACTTCTTTGGGTTTCTCATTCAGAGATCTAGAGGAAAGGACAGGAAAACGGATGGGCCTGTGTGCCTATCTTCGGGGTTGAGGGGTGGATTGGCAAAGGTGCAGCTAAACTGGTCCATGCATGGTGAGACAGGCCCGAGGGGAGGCCACACGTGGTGGAAAAAGAGTAAGTTGGCACAAAGGCAGTTCATCAAACCCTAAGAAGTCAGATGGGTATGCCCATTCTGTAGGATGGGCCAATGGAGGCCTGCCGGACCCAGCCGGCAACGAAGAGGGAGTCCTGATTGAGGGGGCGAGGACTAGAGAAAAAGAAAGATAGATGAGAGAAAAAAGAAGACAAGAGACAAAAGATGGGGTTTGGGAGGTCTGCACCTCGAGATTGTAACTCAAGACTGCAGCCCAGTTTATTCTCAACTCCCAGTTTATATGCAGTTTTGGAACCAGGGAACAGCATAGGGTTGTTAAAATTCCAGAACACAAAGAGGCTTAGAAGTTTGCAACATTTGATTACAGTAAACACAAGGTAACAAAGCAATTCCGGATAGTGGCTGTGGACAAATATCTTTGCATTTAGCATGTCCTGGTGATAATAGCACAGCCAGAGGTGATAATGAACCTAGCTGCAAGTTTGGCTCCTGATGTCTTGGCGACATCCGCACGGCCAGAGGTCAGGATGAGCTTAGCTGCTAGCTCGGCTCCCAACAGAGGCCTATCTTTGTCTTTTCCTTGCAGATAGACATTGGAAACCTGATGGTAAAATGGGCAATGTGATAATTTGTTTGGTGTTTTTAAAACTTCCCCTTGGGATGTATTAAAAAATTGGAAAAGTCTTAAAAAGAGGGTTAAAGTTTATCTGTGTGATGTAATTTGATTTGTATGCTATTTTGCAATTTGGATGTCTTTTTTTTTTTTTTAAAGCAAAGATGCTAAGTCTGGATCCTTGTGTTCATAATTCTGGTGCTTGTAATTCTTAAGGAAAAACTGTCGTTTGAGTTCAGTGGTGTTCCAGGCAGTAAATCAGGCTGCCAAAAAAAAAAAAATGCCCTTTTAAAATGGGCCACCTTGAGGCAAGAGGTTGTGCCTAGCGCTTCTAGGTTTCAGAGTTCTTCAAATGGAATTGAAAGCTAAAGTGTAAGGTTAAAGCAGAAGTTAGTAAAAAAAAAAAAAAAAAAAAAAAAAAGGCTTTGAAAATCAAGAATGAATTTGGAGGTAAAGTTGTTCAAATTGGAAAAAGGGAAAATTAGGGCTGCCAAAATGATTGTAAACAATCATTGCTATTCCAGTTTGCCTATACTTTTTTTGTAACAGATTCCAGCAGGCCCACAGAGAAGGATAGATGATAATTACAAGTTTGTCAGATGTAACTTTGGCCCTTAATAAGTTCCAGTTAAGATCATGCTTAAAAAAATGACTTCTGTGTTGACCACCTTGTTGCATTTAATTGGAGTAATGTGGCCTCATGTACGGACTCATGATCTGAAATCATTTTGAAGCCAGCCCAGGCAGAGAAAGGTCCCTGTGAGAGTCTTCATCTC
The DNA here is from genome assembly GCF_023159225.1 of Perognathus longimembris pacificus. Classification (NCBI taxonomy): domain Eukaryota; kingdom Metazoa; phylum Chordata; class Mammalia; order Rodentia; family Heteromyidae; genus Perognathus; species Perognathus longimembris. The sequence goes on along the minus strand of NC_063176.1, from coordinate 29,622,502 downwards.
TAATCAGCCAGCAGTGGGCTGGGAATCAGAGTTGCTTTGAGGCTCAAAGGGGCAGAGTGCTAGCCTTGAGCTGGAGAGTTGAGGGACAGCACTCAGACCTTGAGCTCAAGTCCAGTGACCGACCAAGGGAGATAAATGCAAAAGGTGCATTTATCCTAGCACGGAAAAGTCACTCCTGGGACAAAAGTGATAGAGCATCCAGAGGCAGTAAGCCACTGCTTGAGCAGCAGATATGGTGCCAGATCCTAGAATCACTTGTGTTTGGCCCTTTGGAAGTTAATCAGAGCCGGGAGGTCATTGGAGAATAGTCTGTAAGTATGCCTTTCTCAAGGCCATGTCTGTCTACTAAGTAATTGGGCAAGAACTTGTCAGTCATCTGTAATAGTGGGTAGTCAAGAAAACTAAGGTTGTCAAATGGGAGGATAGTTTAAAATCCCACCCCCCTGCATCTGCTAAAAGGCAGTGAATTTTGAGCTGGCACATCTGCTCAGGAAAGGAAGCTAGAGATGAGACCTGAGATCGTGTCCTTATTGAGATCTGTCTAAGGCCTGCAAAAGTAATGTAGGCATTGTTAGGTCATCAGAGATCAGTTCCCCCGCCAGTCAGGAAAATACTTTTGCAACCAAGTGCTAAAAAGGTCTGTACAGTTGTAAAAAGTTAACTGTTGTATGTAATTTCCAGTTTGGAGTAAAGCTCCTAATGGACATCTGATCCTGGCAGCCCCTTGGTAAAGTAATTTAAGGTTAAAGGTTTCTGGCTAGGTAGGGTCAGCGCTCCTGAGTCAGCCTGAAGAGGTTACAGAAGATGGATGCTCTTCACCCATCAGTTTCCCTTTAAGATCAAGGGACCAAAGTAATTTTTGGAAGATGAGGCAGGACAAATTAGAGGCATGGAAAACAGTGGTAACTAGTGTACAGGAGTGGAGACTGCACTTGTGAGGGATGGTTATAGGCCACATCTTCTATGTCGGCCTTATTGGAAATATCTGATTTCTTACCAAACTCATTTTTCCCCCGCCTCCCCCCACCCACTGCCAGTCCCCCACCCCCGCCAAGTTGTAGAGTTGGTTTTCAGCATGTAGTTTTGTAAGTATTGCTGTTGCACTGGTTCACTTTTTACCCTTTATCTCTCCATTTTGATGTTCCTCTTCCCTTCCCTAGTTCTGATAAACATACATACAATCCCCAAGGTAACAAAGTCAGTTACAGTGACATCAGGGATAAAACCATGGGGAAGAAAGACAAAAGAAAATGACATAATTTCACATGGCACATTGAAAATACGACAATGATAAACCACTATTTCCATAACTTGGAGTTCATTTCATTTAGTATCATCTTATGTGTTTATATGTATATAGCTATTGAGCTATTGTGATCATCTGTTAGGACTATCCTACACATGTACTAATTATTACTAATGAGGGAAACCATAGAGTCTATGTTTCTTTGGGTCTGGCTCACTTCACTTAGTATGATTTTTTTCCCAAGTCCTTCCATTTCCTTACAAATGGGACAATGTCATTCTTTCTCATAGAGGCATAGAATTCCATTGTGTATATGTACCACATTTTCTTGATCCCAGAATGGCGGCTTTTAATCTCTTACATTTTGTAATATTTGTTTATGATGTAGCATGCCCTTTCCTAACAAATGTTGACAAGAGCTTAAAGTGAATTTTATGCGTATTTTGATGTTATAGGATAGAGGCTCCATAAATGTCAGTTAAGTTGTCTAATGGCGTTCAAGCCTTCCATAGACCTGATGAGTTTCTTACTAGCTGTTCAAAAGTTATTGGAAGTGCAGTACTGAAAAAAGTATGCATTGTTTATTTTTACTTTTAATTATGTCTTTATATATTAATATCTCACATAGTAAAAGTTATTAAGCCATTATGTCTTTGTAATTATTATACTTTCCTGTATTCTTCCAAATGAGTCATTCTACCATCATCATCATCATCATCACCATCAAATATTCTTTGTTTCAGTAATATTTCTTGGCTGAGAGTCTATTTGATCTGATAATAAGCCATTCAGCATCTCTTGTCATGTAATGTTTATGTCATATTTTGCAATATTATTATCTTTAATTTATTGGTGTCTCTCAATTTGTAAATAATATAAGCTGAAATCTTCGTTTATTTTCATTTTCAATGTTAATTAATTGTGACAACTCTGAAATTCTAATTCACATTTAATGTAGTCATTGTTACAGTTGTTCTAAGTCTTGTTTTTTTAAACATTTCAGAAGTTTTCTATTTGTCAATGTGTAGTTTTTGTTTCCCCTTTATTAGCTCTTTGTGTTTAACAAATATTTGTTTGGGTAGATAAGTTAAATTATACTGCTGATTTTTAAATATGCATGTAGTATTTAATATACAAGTGGTATTTATACCATTTAATCCACACCTTCAGTCTAGCTTTTTGCTGGTAATTTTGAAGATGGAGTATAAAAGACTATTCTGCCTGGGTTGGATTTGAACCATAATCCTACAGATACCAGTCTTCTGAGCAGCTAGTTTGAGCCAACAGTGCCTTTTCAGTATAATTTATATTATTTTGCTACTTGTTAGTTTAATAATTACTATGGGATATATTTCATTTATATGAGTATTTCTGGTAAGAGCTGATGTAATTTTGGTATAGAAATTTTAATTTTAAAACCTCAATTCTTTTATGATAGTAGACTCATAAAAGCCATAAATTTAATGATAGTTTGGTCAGTATTATCTAATTTTTGTAATAAATATTAAACAGAAGGCACCAAAAATAAATAAAAAACAGTGAAAACTGGTGATAAACCAAATGAGGAAAAATGAAAGAAATAGAAATAACTTCACAAACTACAAAAAAAAAAAAAAAAAGCTCTGTGTTTCTAATCTTGGAGCTCATTTCAATTAGCATCATACAACTACAATAAAAGCTCCTTGTTTCTAATCTTGGAGCGCATTTCAATTAGCGTCATTTTGTATGGTCATACATACATAGCTATTGAGTTATTGTGATCCTCTGCTAGGACTATCCTAGGTATATACTAATTATTACAAATGAAGGAAACCATGGAGACTGTGTTTCTTTGGTTCTGGATTACTTCACTTAAAAGATTTTTTTCCAAGTCTTTCCTTTTTTTTTTTTTTTTTGCCAGTCCTGGGCCTTGGACTCAGTGCTAGCACTTGAGCCACAGTGGCACTTCTGGCTGTTCTCTATATATGTGGTGCTTGGGAATCGAACCCAAGGCTTCATGTATACGAGGCAAGCACTTTTGCCACTAGTCCATATTACCAGCCCAAGTCTTTCCATTTCTTTATGAATGGTGCAATGTCATTCTTTCTGATGGAAGCATAGAATTCCATGCATGGGAGAAGAAAAAAAAAAGCTTACTTCTTTATAATTTGCTTGCTTGAGTCTTTTCAGAATTAAAAGAATATATATGTGTATGTAAAGCATTGGTACCATAAGAAGGGAACTCTAAGGAATATATATAAACTAAGCATTTCATGAAATCACTAATGAGTCCTGTTATTAGAAATTTTAATATACAAATCCATGTACTTGGACAATGGCACTTTCTAGTTAAGAATGTTTTTGCATATTCCAATATATAGTATGAAATAGCTGTCAAAGTGAAAAGAAAATTTATAATTTTGTCTACTGTTCAGTATAGAATATGTGTACATAGCTATTTTTTATACTGACTCAATCACTTTTGCCACCTACAGAGTATTTTATGCAAAAATTCACTCACTCTGTTTCCTGAAATTCCAAAATTGTACCAGATTCAAACTATAAAATAATGCATACTGTTGGGCTCTGGCTATACCTTTAAGGGGCAGTCCCAAGAGGCTTGCCCCAAACCGGAAAGGCGGCCCAAACCAGCTCCGCCTCCCGTCTCGGATCACATGGATATCATAATGGCCCCGAGCGGAGCCCAGGGGGGCTGTGATGTCCGCCTCTGAGGGAAGTTCTGTGACATCACTGTGATGGACAGCCCAGATCAGCCTATCACTAGTGACTCCAGCTCCCTCCCCTTCCTGCCGCCATTACTGTCTTATAAACCCCTCCCCTGAGTAAAACCGGTGGAATTCCGAGAAGTCTTCCCTGAGTCGCCCATGTGTCCTGTGTCGTTCTTTAAGCGTTTGAGGGGAGGAGGGGCATCTTGCGACTACGCACACCCTGAGGCTATCACGTGGACCTCACTCCAGCTTTGCCACCTGAGGGACAGGCGGCTTACGCGCGAGGGTGAAAGGGGACTACACAGGAGGTAATAAGACCCTACAGCATACAATATGTTAGTACTATTGAGAAACATAAATATGCTCAGAAAAATGAAAGATAAAGTATTGAGTCTCCTTTACACTGGAAACAACAAACAAATATGTATAATTTAATTCGGGACACATCTGGGCTTAGAAAAAAGACAACATCAAAGAGAAATGAACAGAATGCATCTTCTCCTAGTTTGGCTGCTTTCTTCAGCCCATGTGTTCTGTATCATTTCTAATACTTTAGCAAGGAGGCCACAGGATGTGAAGCACAGAAGTGACTGATGGAGGTGCCACTGCAGTGCTCCTCTGGTCTCCAGGCACTTTATCACTCAGGTAATAGTATCACATTTTTTTCTAATTTATTGTCAAAGTGATGTACAGAGAGGTTCAAGTTTCATACGTTAGGCCTTGGGTACATTTCTTGTACTGTTTGTTACTTCCTCCCTCATCCCCCCTCCCCCTCTCCCTTCCCCTCGCCCCCCATGAGGTGTTCAGTTGGTTTATACCAAATGGTTTTGCAAGTATTGCTTTTGGAGTCATTTGTCTTTTTATGCTTTGTCTCTCAATTTTGATATTCCCTTTCTCTTCCCTAGTTCTAATACCTGTATATACAGTAACCAGTATACTCAGATGAGATACAGTGATAGCGCAGGTACAACCACAGGAAGGGGATACAAGAGATCATCAACAAAAGAAGCTACGGTTTCACATGGCATGTGATGCTAAGTATCACATTTTTCCATACACGCATTTGACACTTCTGGCTTTCACCATAGCACACATGTGACTCTGCCGTCCTTTCCCACAGGACACGCGTGAGACTTCCTACCTTCTCACACTGCGCCAGTGATTAGCAGCTAGAACCAGGCTTTTCAATCTAGGAAGGAATTCCATGGCTGTTTACTTGCACCAGTCAAGTCCTTGGCTTTTAGGCAACCTCAAGGATTTGAACACACCACACACACACACACACACACACACACACCCTGCTTTTGATCTCTAAAGGAAATGGGAAAAACACCAAGGAGTCTGGTTTGGAATAAAAACATTCAAAACACAGGATTTTGTGTATGAGAGTTAAATAACCAGGGCCAAAGTAGTTTGGAAACCAGAAGCTTCTGCAACTGAGAGGTAGAGAACATGGCAGAAATCCAGCTTCAATTGACAAGTGTGTGGCTGGTATAAGAAGCATCGATGTGCTTGGGACAGTGGCTCATGCCTGTAATACTAGTTTCTTGAAAGGCGAAGATAGGAAGGCTTGAGATTCAAGACCAGTTTGAGAAAAAAAAATCAGGAGACTCCTTAACACATCTCATGCTACAGGCTGAGAATGGGAGGATGGTGGCTCCAGACCACTGTAGAAAAGTCCATGAGACTCCACATCAACAGAAGGGGAAGCTGGATGTGGTTGTTCATGCCTGCAATCCCAGCAACAGCCAGAAGGATAAAGTAGGCAGACCGAAGATTACATGCATGCCTGGGCAGAAAGGAAGACCCTATCTCAAAGAAAATCACCAAAAAAAAAAACAGGGCTAGAGATATGGTTCAAATGACAGAGCAGGAAACCAGCAATTACAAGGCCCTGAGTTCCATCCCAAATACTGCTCCTCCTCTCCCCCCCACCAAAAAAAAAAAAAAAAAAAAAACCAGTAGCAGCAGCAACAGCCTCTGTAGTCTCTGGGGGACCAATGGTGGTGGGGGCGGGACAAGGCAAGTACATAGGGTGATAGGAAAGGGTCTTCCAGAGAAGAGGATAGAATAAAGCAAAACACAATAGTGATGTCCAAGGTTTTGTGGGCTGCTTCTGTTCACTAGGGCTGTGCGGGCATGACACATACTTGGGGTGATGGTCTCCTTGAAGGCACACCCCACAAGTCCACGGAGAAAGCAAGGAGAGGAGAGGAGCATGCAGAAGAAAGGAGCCTTGCCCGCCCATGTGTACACGTGTAAGGGAGAAGTGACCTCAGAAGTGTGGGATCTGAGGAAGTGAGAAAATGTATCCATGTGTTTGTTCTGAAAAGCCTGTTCATGGGCTTGCACAGGACAGTCATGTCATGAAGGGACAGCCACCTGGTTTGCACAGGTCAACTTGGTGCTTCTTGCTTCAATTTCCTTTACTAAAAATGGCAAGAATTCTCACATATCACAAATAAAAAAATAAAAGGGGAATTGCTTGCTATTTACTGATAAGTTGGTATTTTGAAAATATCCAGTGCAAGCTCAGAGCCAAGGCAGGAAATCCAAAGAGCTGTGGCTTCTCCCCAGGAGACAACTGGATGCAGCCCACTTGGTGAGGGGGCTATTGGTTCTTTGCGGTTTTGTTTTGGAGGAAGGCAATTTTTTTAGTTCTACATATATTTTGGATATGAGACCTTTGTCCTTGAATGGCCGGTAAAGATCTTCTCCCAGTCTGTGGGCTTTCTGTTTATCTTGCGAGCTATGTCCTTTGCCATGCAGAAGCTTTGCAGTTTGATGCAGTCCCATTTGTCCAACCTTTCTTTGATTTGTAGCCTTTCTGGATCTTTGTTAAGGAAGTTCTGTCCTGAGCCAAGGAGCTCAAGTGTTTCTCCTACTCCTTCCTTTAGTGTTTTCAGGGTGTCTGTTTTGATTTTGAGGTCTTTAATCCATTTGGAATTGATTTTGGTGCAGGATGATATATAAGGATCTAGTTTTAGTTTGTTGTATGTATTGAGCCAGTTTTGCCAGCACCATTTGTTAAAGAGGCTATCTTTCTTCCAAACTATTGTTTTAGCTCCTTTATAAAAGATTAAGTAGGCGTAGTTATCTGGGTTCATTTCTGGGTCTTCAATTCTGTTCCATTGGTCTCCAGGCCTGTTCTGGAGCCAGTACCAAGCTGTTTTTATTACTATAGCTTTATAATACAGCTTGAAGTTGGGTATTGTAATTCCTCCAGCACTGTTCTTTCTGCTTAGGATTGTTTTTGATATTCTGGGTCTTTTATTATTCCATATGAATTTCTGGATTGCTTCCTCTATTTCATTAAAAAATGGTGTTGGGTTATTAATGGGAATTGCATTGAATTTGTAGATAGCCTTTGGCAATATTGCCATTTTGATTATATTAATCCTCCCAATCCAGGAGCATGGGAGGTTTTTCCATTTCCTTAGTTCTGACTTAATTTTGTTTTTCAAGCTTTTAAAGTTCCCATCAAAGAGGTCTTTCACTTCTTTGGTTAAGGTTATTCCTAGGTATTTTATGTTTTGAGGGGCTATTGCAAAAGGAGTTCCCTTCCTGATTTCAGCCTCAGTCTTCGGGTCGTTAGCATAGAGAAAGGCTGTTGATTTTTGAGGGTTTATTTTATATCCTGCAACTTTGCCAAAGTTTTGGATCAGCTCTAGTAGCTTGGGGGTAGAGTCTATGGGATTCTTTAGGTATAGGATCATGTCATCTGCAAAGAGAGAAAGTTTAACTTCATCTTTTCCTATTTGGATCCCCTTTATGTTTTCTTCTTGCCTAATTGCTCTGGCTAGGAATTCTAGTACTGTGTTGAAGAGCAGGGGAGAGAGTGGACATCCCTGCCTTATTCCTGATTTTAAAGGGAATGGCTTTAGTTTTTCACCATTTAGAGTAATGCTTGCTGTTGGTTTGTCATAAACTGCCTTGATTATATTCAGGAATGTTCCCTGGAATCCCAGTTTTTCCAGGGCTTTTAGCATAGATGGCTGCTGGTTTTTATCGAACGCTTTTTCCGCATCCAGAGATAAAACCATGTGGTTCTTTACCTTGCTCTGGTTGATGTGGTGGATTACATTAATTGACTTGTGTATATTAAACCAATTTTGCATGCCTGGGATGAATCCAGTTTGATCGTGGTGTATGATTTTTTTGATGACCTGTTGAAGTCAACTGGCCAAAATTTTGTTGAGAATTTTTGTGTCTATGTTCATCAGGGAGATCGGTCTATAGTCCTCTTTCCGTGATGAGTCCTTGCCTGGTTTTGGGATGAGGGTTATACTGGCTTCATGGAATGTGTCTGGTAGTGAACGTTCTCTTTCAATTTCATTGAAGAGGTTGAGAATATTGGTGTGAGTTCTGTTTTGAAGGCCTTGTAGAATTCTGCAGTGAATCTGTCTGGACCTGGGCTTTTCTTGGATGGGAGATCATTTATTGCCGATTCTATTTCAATACTGGAAATGGGTCTGTTTAGAATGTTTAAATCTTCATGGTTAAGTTTGGGGATATGAACTTTTTCTAGGAAATCATCCATTTCTTCCAAGTTCTCGAATTTGTTGGCATAAAGGTTTGCAAAATAGTCCCTTATTATTTTCTAAATTTCAGTTATTTCTGTGGTGATGTTGCCTGTTTCATCTCTTATCTTGTTTATTTGAGTGTGCTGCCTTCGTTTTTTGGTCAGGTTTGCCAGGGGTCTGTCTATCTTGTTGATTTTTTCAAAGAACCAACTCTTTGTTTTGTTGATTCTTTCCATGGTTTTTTTTTTTTGTCTCTAATTGATTTAATTCTGATTAGATTTTAATTATCTGCTTCTGTCTATTGACTTGGGGTTTGGCTTGTTGTTCTCTTTCAAGTAAATTAAGGTGCTTCCTTAAATTATTGAGTTGCTGTTTCTCCAGTTTGTTGGTGTATGCACTCAGAGATATAAATTTTCCTCTGAGTACTGCCTTTGCTGTGTCCCAAAGGAGCTAGTACTTTGTGTCCTCATCTTGTTTGAATTCCACAAACATTTGAATTTCTGTTTTAATTTCTTCAATGACCCACTTATGGTTCAGCAGTGTGTTGTTTAGTCGCCATGAATTGTAGGATTTTCTGTGGTGGCTGTTTGAGTTGAGCTCTAATTTTATTCTATTGTGGTCTGAGAATGCAGGGAATGGTTTTGATACTTCTAAATTTGTACAGATTTTCTTTGTGCCCTAAGATGTGATCTATTTTGGAGAATGTTCCATGTGCTGTGGAGAAGAATGTGTATTCTGTTGTTGCTGGGTGGAATATTCTGTAGATGTCAGTTAAGTCTAGTTGGTCTATGCATTAATTTAGTTCTGTGGTTTCTTTGTTCAGTTTTTGGCATGTTGATCTGTCCAGAGGTGATAGTGGAGTGTTAAAGTCCCCAACTATCAATGTGTTTGTGTCTATGAGTGTTTTTAGAGTCAGTAGTGTTTGCTTGATGAAGTTGGATGCTCCTGGATTTGGTGTGTAGATATTTAGAATGGTTATATCTTCCTGTAGGAGAGATCCCTTTACTAGTTGTAGTAACCTTCTTTGTCTCTTCTTACCTTTTTTAATTTGAAGTCGATTTTTTCTGATACTAGGATTGCAACTCCAGCCTGCTTATGGGGGCCATTTGCTTGATAGATTTGATTCCAGCCTTTCACTTTTAGAAGACGTTTACTTTTGCTGGATAGATGTGTCTCTTGGAGGCAGCAGAAAGATGGATCTTGATTTTTGATCCAACTTATGAGCCTATGTCGTTTGATTGGAGAATTAAGTCCATTAATGTTGAGAGGATTGAGAGATGATCGTTTGTTCCTTTCATTATCACTATCTTGTTTAAAGCTGTGTCTTCCCATTTCTTGATCTGATGTTTACTATTTAGGGTTCATTTCTCTGTCTGTATTGGGATCTTGATTATTTTCCCTGTATAGTACATCTTTGAGGATTTTCTGTAAAGCTGGTTTGGTGGAGATATATTGTTTCAGTTTTTCCTTACTGTGGAAGACTTTTATTTGACCTTCGGCTATGAATGAGAGTTTGGCTGGGTACAGAATTCTTGGTTGGTAGTTATTTTTATTTAGGGTTTGGTATACTTCATTACAGGCTCTCCTGGCTTTCATGGTCTCGGCTGAGAAGTCTGGGGTAATTCTGATTGCTTTTCCCTTATATGTGATTGTTTTGTTCTCCCTAACAGCTTTAAGGATTCTTTCCTTGTACTCTACTGATCCTGTTTTGATCACAATGTGTCGGTGGAATGTCCTATTCTGGTCTGGTTGGTTTGGGGTTCTAAATGCTTCTTGTGTCTGTATAGGCCTTTCCTTCTGGATATTTGGGAAGTTCTCAGCTAATATTCTGTTAAATAGGTTGCCAATCCCATTAACCTCTTTCTCCAAGTTTTCCTCAATACCTATTATCCTTAAATTGGGCTTCCTGATCGTGTCTTGAATCTCCTGTAGCGATCTGTTTTGTTGAATGGACAGTATTTGTATTGATTTTTGATCTTTCTCCATAGAATCTAAGGAATCTTCAGCTCCTGAGATTCGATCCTCTGCTTCAGTTAATCAGGACTGTAGGCTAGCTACTTGATTTTGAATCTCTTTTCCTTCTGACTGGTCTTTCCTGATGATTTCCATGTCATTTCTTAGGTCCTGTATGGACTTCTTTGCTTCATTAACTTCATTACTTTGGTTTTCAGTGTTGTCTCTCAAATCTTTAAGCTGGGTAGCTATCTTTTCATTTGACTCTTGAAGCTCATTTATCTTTCTATTTGTGGATGCCATGAAATTCTCCATTAATTTTTGCTTTGCCTCTTCACCCTCTAGAATTATTGACTGAAGAGATTCAAATTTTTCTTTTATCATGTTTATCAGTAGACTTTGTAGAGCATTTTGGGGGTTCTCTTCTATGTCTTTGATTGACTGCTCTGCTTCCTGCTTGTTTTGAGTAGGGGATAAGACTTCATTGTTTGCCATCTTTCTTGTGTTCCTTCTGCCCATTTGGATTGGGAATGCCAGTCTACCAGCACCTGTGAGCACCGTTTAAGACCCAAAGCAGCCCTTACCAAGCACTCTTGTGTAAATCTTATAAGTTCACAATTGTATACAGATACCTTGTATACCTGTCCATAAAATTAGATTTGGTATTCCTAAAGAATACAATTTCAATATAACAACCGATCCTTGGCCCTGTATTCAGTAGTTACTTATTTACTGTTACAACCCTATAAGCAATTCTTGTTCTTATATTAAGTTCTTTTAGTACTGGCTTTCTCTATGAACCCCTTTGATTCACTAGGATTAAGCAGGGATACCCTCTATCCAATAACCAGGAGTCAATGGAACCTGGAGGTCCAGGAAGTAATTCAAGAGGGTAAGTTAGAGGTAGTAAAGAGAATAGAGTAAAATGTATTGGGGGGGGTGATTTTGGTTTAGTTTCAGTGATGTGGAAATGTGGAGAAGAGTAGAATCAGTGGAAAGAACAAGGTTAAAATGATAGACAATGGAGAGTTAGCAGAAAAGAGTGGAGGTGTTATTCATAGGAAAGTAATTTTTAAAGAAAGAAAATGCAAAGAGAGAAACAAAGTAAAAATACTGGGAGACAGATGCACAAAACAGAGAGAAATTATTTAATAAAGAAAAAAACCAGAAAAACGAACAACCAAAACAACGACAACTAATAAAACTTGATAAAACAAACAGGTAAAAATGGAAAACAAAAAAATCAACGACATTTCAGAAGTGAAAATTTAAAAAAAAAATTTTTTTTAAGTTTAAAAAATGTTTGAAAAGAAAAAAAAAATGGAGTACTTCTTATTTGGGTAGTCTTTCCCCAGTCTCTGGTTTCCTTGCGATGGTCTGCAGTCTATTTTCCTGATTGGCTGGGTTTGACTTGATTTTAGTTTGCAGGCTGGATCTGTTCGGACCCTTCTCCCCTGTTGGTGCAATCCTGGGTCTCTGTGGTTCGCACAGCTTGCAGGTAGGCCTTGGGCATCCTCTGTAGATGGAAATGTGAGCAATCTTGGGAACCGTGGCTCTTCTATCTGCTGTGGGGCCACGGCCTTTATCGCCTGCCTTTGAATAGGCTGTGGACTCAGCAGGGTGGGGCGCCTCTGGCCTGGTTTACCGGACTGAGAGTTGCTTGCCTTGGTGAGGTTCCTCCCTCCTGGGCAGGGCAGCCGCCTGGTGGAGCTGGCTATGGAATTCAGCTCTGATTCGGGCTGGGAATTGGGCTTCCTCTGTGACGGGACCGTTTATTTGTCTCAGGAACTGTTTGTTCCCCCATCTGATGTTTCAGTGCCACTGGTAGCTGCTTGCCACTTTCTCTTTAAGTTTAGAAATTCCGGCGGGCAGGGCGGGGCACCTCTGGCTAAGCCATGGCCCAGGACACGCCTCCCGCCTGGGCAGGGGGCGTTCTCCTGGGCGGTGCTGGCTCTCACTAGTTGGTCCCTCTTGCCATTTTCAAAGATGGCTCCTTTGACCTCGCTTTCCCCAGGCCTGCTCTAGTTTCAATCTGGTCTGACCCTATGCCAGTGGCAAAGATGGTGCTTTGCTCTGGCGGTGGGGGAAGGGCTGCCTTCCAGAAGCTGCTCTGTGGGCGCGAGTGAGAATATCTTTCGTGGGGTACTCATGCTTTCTCTGCGATTTCAGGTCATCCGTGCTCAGCTGCCGTCTGGAGGATTTCTCCTGGTCTACGCTGTGTGCTTTAGCCGCGTGGAATGTGGGTCACTGTGCTGGGTGCTGTGCCGGCGCCAGCACTGGCGCGGCAGCAGAACACCACCCGGAGCTCAAATCTGTGTTTTCAGATGAGCAAAGTCGATTTTTCCTTCCTGGCCAGAATCCCTATACTGTTAGAACTTACTCTGGCTGTCTTTCTAGGAGTAAAAGTGTCTATGGGGTGAGAAAACTGCGATGTCGTAGGGAGCTCAGCTAGGGCTCTGCTGCTCCTCCGCCATCTTCCCGGAAGTCCCGATGCTACATGTTTTCTAAGGTCAGGTCACAAAAGTTAATGCAGCTGCTGTGCTGGGAATTCAGTACTTTCCTCGGAACATTTAACTGCCTTGAGGTCACCATACTATAAGTAAGCCAACTACCTGTTCTGGAGTAGCCCATGGAAAGACCTGAGTTTATGTGATGACAGAGAAGTCCAGCAAGAGAACTGCTGCATAGGTCCTTATTCTGCTCTGGCTGCAGCCATTGTCTTCCCACAATTGCTTGAAGGACCCCATTCAAAAGTTTTCCCATTGCACTTTCTCTGAATGTCTGAGGTACTAAAACCAGGAGAGGTAACAAAATGTTCATTTAAGTCACTAGGTTCTGGGATGATTCATTGTACATTATCAATGGACATACCTAAATGCATTGCTCTGATAATCAAATGTCTTTAAATAGAATTTAATTTTCTTTCAGAAAGGGTGAAAAGAAACAAAGGAGAAAAGTTGATTTGGTAACTTAGAAACATCTACTGTGTAGATTGAGTTCCCAAGTCTGATAGACAATTTGGTGAGCCACTAAAAGCAGTCAGTGTTGCTTGCCCCCCACCCCCAAACTTGGCTTTCTGCTCCAGCAGTTCATTTGGAATGTAAATATCAAGGGGGATACCTCCAGGATGGAAACCCTAATGACATTAATGTTTATGCATGTCAGTACATTTACAGAGACTAGAGAGTACCTTTCCCCCCACCATTTCCAAGGATATTCTAAGCATAATGTATCATCAACTTCTGTGGCTATAAACACATTCATTATCACTGATTCCAGTCACGCACGTTAAGCTCTCCCACGTTTGGAAGCTCCTGTTTTCTATTAGAATCTGGCCATAATTCTAATTATTACTTCATTTGTGATGGGGTGAGAGAACCAGAAAGGTAAAGATGTTGGCATTTTGAATAAGCCTTCAACCTTTGGCATACAACTCTCGTCTAGCTCTACTCAATTATGAAAGACTAGTCCCCAGCTGTTTCCTTCTCTGAAAAAAAAAAAAAAAAAGCCTGGATGGCTCTGACACACTCTTGTTCCAGATACTCTGTCTGCCTGCTGCTTGTTTTCTATGCTGTGTTTGGTTAGGCTTCCTTCTCTTAGGACATTTGAATAAATAATCCACTGGCCTCTCTTTTGTTAATGGAGTTCTTGCCTGCTGCTTTTGGTCTCCTAGACAGCCCTCAGTTTTATAGAGGAAGAATTAAGACGCCTGTGAAATCTGCCCTTGTGTTCCCAGTGCCTTGCAAAGGAGTCCTTAGAAAACATTGACTTCTCTTCCTTTTTTGAGCCACAAAACAGTAGTTATTGGAAAACAGTCCCTTGGAACAAAGACACAGAAAAGGCTTCATAATCTCTTATTTGTGACTCCCAAGTGCTGCAAAAAGTGGCTTCGGGACTAGGAATATGGCCTAGTGGCAAGAGTGCTTGCCTGGTATACATGAAGCCCTGGGTTCAATTCCCCAGCACCACATATATAGAAAATGGCCAGAAGTGGCACTGTGGCTCAAGTGGTAGAGTGCTAGCCTTGAGCAAAAGGAAGCCAGGGACAGTGCTCAGGCCCTGAGTTCAAGGCCCAGGACTGGCCAAAAAAAAAAAAAAAAAAAGTGGCTTTGGCCAGAGCAGCCCCTTCTGCCATTTATACTTAATCAGATAATCATTGGTCTGGGAGAGTCCCTAATTCCCCCTTCTGTTGGCCTTTCTGAAGCGTCTTCCAGAATTCTCAAGGGCTGTCCTCATACCTACATTTGGAAAAGTTAAAACACATCGAGGAGACAGCTGCATCTTTGAAAAAAGACAGAAAGACCTGATTCTTGGGACCCAATCATTCTCTACTTTCTGGACTATCTTTGGAATCATATAGCTTCCTTCTTCCTCAAACACTAAGGTTGTCATGATTGCCCTCATTTCACAAATAGATTAAGTGACTACATTATTCACTAAGAAGGAGCTAAAAGACAGTGACCAATCACCCCAGGTTTTACCAGGGCCAGGAGTTTTCTACGATGTAGAAATCAAGCTGGATTAGGGAAAATGGGGAAGGTGGGTCACCCTAGAGGTTGAGCCAGGTTTACATTGATTCTTAAGCTTTTCAGAACCTGATCCCACCCTAGATTGTTCCCAAGATTTATCTTGGGGACAGATAGAGCATCTCAGTCCACTCTTGAGTCAGAGGACAGAACCAGGTGTGTCAGCTTCCCAAGATCAACCCAGGACACCAGGCCCTTTTGTAGAACCCACTGGAAAGACAAGTCCAGGAGCCGACTCTCCAAAGATGTGAACACTGAATGTACATGCACATTACAGAAGAAACCAGAAATCCTCATGCATAGTGCTGCCAGCACCTGGTTGTAGAAACTTCAGAGATGACATTGGGAGCAGAATTTTATCTAAATGCACACAGAACTGCACTGAAATGATTAACAACATCTACCTATAACTGTCTTTAAAGTCAAAATAGAAACTTTCCAAGAAGAGTCCTTCCTTCCTTCCTTCCTTCCTTCCTTCCTTCCTTCCTTCCTTCCTTCCTTCCTTCTTTCCCTCCTTTCCTCCCTCTGTTGTTCACAGGGTTTTCTTTCAGAGCATCTCCCTGGACATGGAGAAAGCCAGCCACTGAGCAACTCCAGGGTTGAGTAGGTTTTAGGACATAGCTGGGTCAATCTTGTTGACTATCCCCACACACACACACACACACACACCCCATACTAGGTGTTACTTTCTGTGACTGGATCCTAGGAATTATGGGGTGTCAGGGGGAAGGCTAGGCTACTGGGGAGAAAACTGGAAGGCTGGAGAATGGCTCCTTCTCAGAGGTCTCAAAGAAGAAGGCAAGTAGGTGGTAAGGAGGGAGCTGTTGTTCCGCTGTGGTGCTCTGGGACCTTCTTCTCATTCACCTGCCCCTTGGAGGACAGTAGATCAAAATGAAGGACCTCAGAGATGATCTAGCATGAATTCCCCCTTATACAGAGGAAGGCTGGATATGGGCAGCAGAAATGAGTTTCTCTTATCATAATGGGCATCCACCTCAGTTTATCTAGTGTGTAGAAAAGGAAGGAGAATAAAAGTGATGTGTAGCTTCTAATGAGAATTCCCCTCTCCCCCCAGCTGGTTCACAATTTTAGCTCAAATAATTTTTTTCTCTTTTCTCTCTCTGTTTGCCAGCACTAGGACTTGAACTAAGGGCCTGGGTCCTGCCATTACCTTTTTGCTCAAGACTTGAATCACAGTTCCACATCTGGCAAAAAGGGGTTGACTGGAGATAACATTTTTGCAGACTTTCCTGGCCAGGGTGGCTTTGAACCTCAATCCTTGATCCTCATCCTCCTGAGTAGGAAGGATTAAAGGTGTGAAACCACAGGGGCCTGGGTCCAATAATCTTTAATCCTTTCTTTCTCCATTCTATCAAACACACTTTTGTTTTGGTTTTGTCTTCCAACTTTCTATTTTAACTAACTTGATCCACCTTTATTTTTCCTCCGTGTTGCCCAGTAAAATTAAGCTAAATTTCCCTACACCAAATGTCTTAAACAGACGAAACCTGAGCCTGGGGTACCCCTTGTGAGGAGAGTTTCACATCTCCCTTCTGGACTCCCTGAGACACAGTGAGAAGTGGCTCTGTAGGCCACTACAGAGCAGTAGTGAGGGTTACAGACTGGAAGCAGTGTGCCCAGGTTGTCTGCCCAGCAAGCATTTCTCCACACGGTTTTGCTTTCCTTCTCCCCAGCTCTCTAGCTGTTGCTTTCTGAAGGTACAGGACCCAGCCCAGAAACTTCAATGGCAGGTGTGTTAAGGTGCAGTCAAGCTTGTCAGTCCCCACCTGCAGCACCCACCCATCATCACTCATGGAGGCACAAACCCCACCCCTCTTGAGAATGTCACCATGCTACTACTTCTCAAGCAGCTCCTGCCAGCAGCCAAGAGATTCTAGCACTGAGGAGGGGAAAGAGGCCCTCTTGGTAAAGAAAGAGGACTCCCTTCTTCTCTTCTTTCCTATATAAGATGATTGCTCCCTTACCAAGAATTCCCCTCCTTCAATCAAACACATGGATGAGATGATCAAGGAAAGCAAGGCTTAGGATGTGTGTGTGCACAAGCGCACGTGCGGGCATATCGGGGCTTGGTTCCAGTGCCTTCAGCTCTTTCTTAGCTTTTTTGCACAAAGCTGGTCCTCTATCACTGGAGCCATTCCACCACTTCTGGCTTTTTGCTGGGTAATTGGAGATAAATGTCTCATAGATTTCTCTACCCTAACTGTGATCCTCAGGTCTCAGCCTCCTGAGTAGATTGGGTTACAGACATGAGCCACCAGTGCCCAGCTATGGATTACCTTATTTTTAAGAGCAAAATCACTATGGAACATCCCAGATAGAGTAACCTTCACTTCTTACCCAGGTACCTTCTGTAATGGCCTCAGCTTCTGTAATATGCCCTCAGCTGACTTAGGACTTCACAAGACAACCAGCCAGTTACAAGTGGAAAAAATAAATATATGACGGAATCCACTCTTGGAGTGAAGCTTAGCTAGCCAATTATAAGTATGACCATGTCCTTGCTATGTCTACAACAATCTCCCAGATCACAAAGTATCATTCTCTGAGAACTTCTGTTTCTACCTTACCAAGGAACTGAGAACTTCATTTCCAGAAGGAACCAAGGAACACATCTCCATCCTCAGCCAGCTGCTATCCTCCCTCTGGCATTTGCTTCTCTCTTCAGCTTTCTAATCCCAACCAGTTTAGGCAGGAAGGGCCTGGTGAGCCAAAGCCTCCATATCATCACACAGCTCCCATGTCTCCCCCCTGCAAGTTCCTCACGTGGGGGCATTACCCAGGAGAATGATTCTGTTAATGGCTTTATCTCTTTCTTGTTTGCTTCAATGCCAGTCACACTGGGGCCCTTTGAGAGGGTTAAGTACTTCACTGGAAATTTGCTTTTATGTCCGGCAGGAATGGCTTCTCTTCCTCTGCCCCATTGTTCCACTCCACACATTCCCTACTCCTAGACTGGCTTTGTGAGTTTGAATGACCTGTAGCTTTGGGTAGGAAGAGAATAAATACCTGCTCCCCATATGCAGCCATCACTGGCTTCACAGTGGCTCCCCAACACCCATGTCTACAGCAGCAGTGAGGGCTTTGAGGTTGAGCTTTGTTGCAAGGACTCCACAAGGATCATAAACAAACACAATCATTTCACATCTTGGTGAACACCAAGTCAAGATAAGCTGGGCTAAGGAATAAAACAGCGGAGAAAGATTTGTTATCTGCAGCAGGTTAGAGGAGCCTAGGAGTTATGTCCAAGTCTTAATCTCCTTCTAAAATAAGAAGGCACCAGGATTTTACTCAGGGACCTATGCATATTCATCTAGGAAAATACTTTAGGGGAAGGCACATTCCTGGGCATGCTCAGTTAAGGAGTACATGCTTAAGGTCACAACTGAAGGACAAAAGATAGCAAGAATGTTTTGAAGCATATTTAACTGCTAGAAATAGCTTGTGATGTTGGGGTGTCATGTAGGAATAAAGACACCAACTCAAAAGGAACTCAGCAAGACAAAGTTCACTTCTGCAGAAGGGTGCAACACCAGCCAAAAATCTGGCAAGCAAGCTCACAGAGTAGGCAGGCTGTTCCCTTGTTATCCCTAATGCAGCCCCCTCTGCTCACAGGAACTGAACTGCAAAGGATGTGGCTTAATTAACAGGTGTAATTAAACTGCAAGGAGCTTCTAACAGGATATCTTAAAGTGCTCAGGAAATGGATGTATGTAACTAAAATTAACAAGGGCCAAGCCACTTGGCTAAAGCATGAATCCTTCAGCAAAAGCAATTCTCTCAAGAGTAACAGAAAGGAAGCAAACTCCTTAGATAGAAAAGATACTTTTCTCACATCAGTCCAAGGCCATGTTCAGAAGCTTAAAACTGTGAACAGGAAGTCTCTCAGTATGGTCAACTTGTGCACTGGGATTTCCCTGAAAATTGAGGACAGGACATTTTGAAAATGCATTACCTAGGAGTTTGCTCCAAAGGTTTCTAGTTCTACTGCTTAAAAGGATGATTAAGGATAGGTTTTAAGTTGTAACAGCAGTAGCTACCATTTATTGGTAAGTGCTTTAAATATTAATCAGGCACGGTGGTACACACCTGTAAACCCGGCACTCAAGAAGCAGAGTCAGGATTATCTTTAGGCAGCCTGGTTACATAGCAAGACCCTGTTCAGAGAAAGAAGAAAAAAATGTACAGATATATGTAATCTTTAGAATGCATACATATGCATAATATATTCAGTCCTTATAACAAACCATGAGACAAATACTACATTTTATATCGGTGATAAGCAGAAAGTGGTAGGACTTGAACCCATATGATGATTCAAAAGGCCATACCAGTCCACAGCACACAGGTAGCAAGTCTGCCATTTCCCTGGCATCCTTCCCTTGTGTGGAGCCTAACATATAGTCCATTCTGTCCGTTCCCTTAGTTCTCTTGATCTAGTTTTGTTTGTTTGGTTTTAGGTTTGGTTTGGGGTTTCTTTTGACAGTCTCACAGTGTATGTTAGGTTGGCTTCAATGTCTTGATGATCCTCCTGCCTCAGCCTCCTAAGTGCTGGGATTATAGACAAAAACGCCACACCTGACTTTTCTTTGTCTGTGACCACAGAGAAAAAGAGTTCCCAATGCCCACTGTAATAACCTGAGGGGCAGGAGCCCCTCCCCACGTTGGCGTGATTGCCACGCCCCACTGCGGAAGAAAGAGGAGATCCTGCACACACACACACACACACACACACACACACACACACACACACGACAGTCAGGGGGGGGGGGGGGGAGGCGAGGATAAAAAGGGGAAGACTGCCAGAGAAGGAGAGGTGGAGAGCTGGAGGAAGAGAAGAGCAAGAGGAGAGAGGAAGGTAGTAAAGTGGAGTGGAGCTGAGCCAGACCGCAGGAGGAGCCGAGTGGAGAGCAGAAGCAGGCCGGCCGGAGGAGCAGGGCGGAGAGGAGAACCGAACTGGCCTGAGGAGCGTTGTGGAGAGGTGAACCGGGCCGGCTGGAGGAGCCATGCAGAGCCGAACCAGAGCCTGTGGCAAGAGGGAGAGTTCAAGGTCTGAGGCCTGATGCCTGAGGAAGGGCCCGAAGCCTTAGGCCTGAGGAGGCGTCTTAGGCCTGAGGCCGGCAGAGAGGCCTAAAGCCTTTGTGTAGGTTTAAAACTTGAGAAGAGGCGAGGCCTACAGGAAGGAAGCTTGCTCCTCTGGAGGCTTGGAGATTTGGAGACTGGGAAGCTGAGGTGGTTAGAAATTAAGGTGGAGATTCCGGAGTTCAGGTCAAGATAGGTCTCAGGTCTGGGTTCTGGGTAACTAACCCAGGACAAGGTAGTCACAGGCAAGCATTAGGAGGTGGAGGGTAGCTCTGGTTCTGGGTTTCAGATTGTAAATAAAATCCCCTTGTAAATAAAACCCCTTCCCACCTTAAATTGTGCCTCAGTGGATTATTCTCGCTCTTGGAATACAACACCCACTAGTGTCCAAATGCTACAGTAATTGAAGCTGTCACTTCAACAATTTCCTAGACTGGCAGAACTAGTTGCTACTTTGTCCACCTTCCATGTTAAAAGGAACTCTGATTTGTCTGGGAAATGCTAGTCCCTTCACTGGTCACAGGATGTGAACAGTGATCCAGCTGATCCTTGTCCTCCTTGCAAACCATGGATTTAGTTTTATGTGGCCATCTGTCCCAGCTTCCAGAGAGGAGACATAAGTGGGAGTCTGCATGAGGCTTCTGGAAAAGTTTTCACAAAGAGAGATACTTTGCATAAGTAAAAGCATAGCCCGTTTCCCACCTGTGTTTGGTTACTTTTGTCTAAGGACATGTTTTACGGAGCTGTGAGGGGAGGGGAGGCTGGCGATCTGTGAGCTACAAAGTGAAAAGGAAAAATTCAGGGTTGTGATGACAGCATTGTACCCTGAAGGACCAGAAATCACATACCTTTCCAGTTCATCTTCTTGTTCCATCCACTTTTAGTTTCACCTCCTGATTAAAGAGAAATACCTTGAAGCCAGTACATTACACCAGGGCAAAAGAAATGTGCCTGAACCATGAGGAGGCTCCGTTGTTGCCAAATCCTCTGGATTGCATGGTCTCCAAAGGAATTTAGAAACTGAGCACCTATCATGTGCCAGGTTCTGTGCTGGGGTCACAGAGAGTGGATGAAAGAGACACTGTCACTGTGATCATGGGAATCACATTCTGGAAAGCAAATAGTAAACAATGATAAGGAGAATATTCTTTTTTTTTTTTTTTAACTTTTTTGTTTATTGTCAAAGTGTGGTACAGAGGGGTTAGAGATTCATATGTAAGGCAGTGAGTACATTTCTTGTTCAACTTGTTACCTCCTCACTCATCCCCCCGCTTTCCCTCTCCCCCCAAGAGTTGTGCAGTTGGTTTATACCAAATGGTTTTATAAGTATTGCTTTTGTCTTTTTGTCCTTTGTCTCTCGATTTTGATATTCCCTTTCCCTTCCCCAGTTTTAATACCCATATAAACAGTATCCAGGGTACTCAGATGAGATACAGTGGTACCGGGGATACAACCACAGGAAGGGAATACAAGAGAAACAAAACTAAACAAAACAGACAAAAAAAAGGTAAACTAAACAAAACAAACAGACAAAAAAAAGGTACGGTTTCACATGGCATGTTGAAAATAATTACAACAGTGGTATAGCTCTTGTTTCCATGATGTGGAGTTTGTTTCACTTGGCATTATCTTGTGTAATCATATGGATGTAGCTATTTATTTTGATCTTCTACCATGACTAGCCTAATCATGTACTAGCTATTCCCTAAGAGGGACACCATAGGGTTTATGTTTCTTTGGGTCTGGGTCACTTAACTTAGTATGATTTTTTTTCCAAATCCTTCCATTTCCTTATGAATGGGCAGTGTCATTTCTTCTGATGGAGGCATAGTGTATATGTACCATTGTGTATTTGTATCACATTTTCCTGATCCACTCATCTACTGAGGGGCATCTATATCTTCCAAAGCAAGGACAAATTGAACCAATATATCTCCACCAAGCCAGCATTATAGAATATCCTCAAAGATGTCCTCCACATTAAAAACCACCAAGACCACGATCCAGACAGGGAAAGCATCCCTAAATAAAACTCCAGATTAGTAGAGCAAAAAGGGAAGACACAGCCCCTACAAAGATAGATACAATGAAAGGAACAAGCAATCACCTCTCAATCCTAACTCTCAATATTAATGGGTTTAATTTTCCAATTAAATGACATAGATTGACAAGTTGGATCAAAAAACAAGATCCATCTTTCTTCTGCCTCCAGGAGAATATTCTTAGCCAACTTTCTAAAGTATTAGTTTAAGATAGTCCTAGACTCCGAAATCAAGCATCTCTGGATTCAAATCCTGTCTTCCCCACTCATAGTGGCCTTCAGACAGTTATTCTTCTTTCTAGTTATCTCGTGTGTGTGTGTGTGTACACACACGTGTGTGTGCATGTATGCTGGTATTGGGTGATGAACTCACAACCTCACACTCTTGCTTGGCTCTTTGGCTTAAGGCTGGCATCCTACCACTCAAGCTCTACTTCCTCTGGGTCTCTCTTTAAACTCTTTTAAAGGAATCTAATTTATGGTGTTGCTGTGAAGTATTAACAAGTGAGAAAGTGCTCTGCACAAAGCCTGCCACACAGTCTCTCTAAATTCTAGATCATCATCTTCATCATCATCACAATTCTTCCCAGGCACTGTGGGTATCAAAAGGTGAATGTGACTCAAGTGCTGGTGGCTCACACCTGTAACCCTAACTACTCAGGAGGCTGAGATCTGAGCATCACAATTCAAAACCAGCTCAGGTAAACACATCTGAGAGACTCCTCTAATTTGTTGGCAAAAGGTAAGAACTGGAGGCATGGCTCAACCTGGAGTGAAAAAGCAGAGCAAGAGCACAAGGTCCTTAGTTCAAGCTCCTATACTGGCACCAAAGGGGGAAAAAGACTATGACATAGATCCTGAAGTCAGTAAATCCAGATGTGGCAATGGAAGTGAGACCAGGAGGACTAGGTGGACATCAAAGGAATCCCTGTCACCAGGTGTCATCGCATATATATATATATATATGTTTTATTACTCACCACTCCTGCCTGCCTTCAAAATGGAACAAACCCTCTGAATAGTTATGACTCTTACATCCCTTACCAGTCCTGTTCCAAGAGAATTACACTTATGCCCTTCTCCTGTGAAGTAAAACCTGTGGGGTATGCATGCTGGTGTGGTGCTTACAGGTTGTGCTACATAGAGACAAATGTACACAGATACTGCCACAAATGATCTCACATACCCCTGCCTCCCCCAACCCCCTCCAGGTCACACTCACTCTGTCCAGAGCGCTGCGGCTGATGAGGAAGCTGCCCTATCTAGCTAATAAAACCAAGATAAGCATCCAACCTCTGGGTCCTCACACCCACACTCTCATCTTCAGAAACACCTCCACTGTGCTCACACAAGCACCTGAACACTCTTACACCAGCTGCTCACACATAGCCTTTTTATTGGAGTCCCTATGTGAGGGATCTTTTGAGTCTTCCAGAAGAATTTCATTAGCAAAGGAAGAGGAGGAGGGGAAAGTACAGATGAGGAGATGGGAATGAAAATATTGTTTGCAAAGGGACCTAAAATTGCTCTGGCCTTTTTCTGCTTCAATTCTTCCTTATTTGTACATCCTGTGTCTGAAGGAAAGGAGCTTTTCATGAATCAGGATGTAGTCTAGGCACTGCACTTGGCATAGCACCTGCAGAACTGGCAAATCAACCAAAAGCAACCGCGTGGAAATCTAGTTTTGAAAATCCAGCAACATCTGCCTGCAGCCTGCAGCCTGCTCGCAGGGCAGGAGGCCAAGGAGGGACCAGGGCTCATCTCTCTTCCCCTTTTTTCTCAGTTGTGTCTTCTATCCAGTCTTGGGGAAGAGTCTGGCGTGGCTAAGGAGGGAAGACAGGGATGGGAGGATGATGATGAGAAAGTTTCATGAGATTCACCTGAATATCTGACCTGCCTATGGGTAGGGCGGGAGGGAGGAGGGAGGCAGGGAGGGAGGGAGCCTCTGCAGACTTTGAGTCGTTCCTGCGTCCTGCCCACGCTGCAGGTTTTTCAGGTCCTTGCTTGATCCACCCTCCCAGGCGTAAACAGCAGCGTCAGCCCAGCCCAGCTATTTAAGCAAGCTGGCATCAACATTTCCAGATTCCCAACCACAGCGCTTGCTTCTGCTGCTTCCACGTAAGTAACTCTTGAATGCACAGAGCAGACTTGTCCCAACTGCTACAGTAGTTATTGTATTTGAATTCTGTTGGAATACAGGGTAGGGAAAAGGAGGGATAACAATGCAAAGCTTACTCCCAAGCAGGGAGCCACAAAATGCTGCTGGGTATAAGGTATCAGACCCCCCTTCCTCCCCCTCAAAAAAAAGCCTGCATGAGGTGGGGTTCAGGTAAACTTGAGGCTCAGGCCATGTTGGCCTATTGGCCAGCAGGTGAGATTTTTGTTGTCTGTTTTTGCTCTCTCATTATTTCTGAAAAGATGAATTGTAACTGGCACTTAGGTAACTATCATTGATTTAAAAGCCCCACTCTACAGCTCAGCTTTTTAAGCTCAAATCAGACAGAATATTGTCTAAAAATTGATGTGTTTTGGTGGAGAGATACAAAGTATTTGGATTAAACAACAGTGGCTGGATTCTGAATTTGCATGATTATTTCTGGTTACTTCTTGTTCTCTTGTATTTATAACAAGGAAAAAATTGATGAGGTTTTGAGATAAAAAGAAATTCTTTGCTCTGGGGTTTTGAAGAAGGGGAGGTTTGGAAATTTTGAACTGCATGGGTACTGCAGGGTAGACTGGCAAGTAGAAGAGAAGACATTGAATACAAAGGAATTGAAGAGGAAGGCCATGCATTACTATGAAGTAGACAGTGCCCCATAATGTATTCAGGTTCCTGATTTTAGTAAAACCAGGGCAAGCAGAGAACAAAACAGGGTCCTGTGCAGATGGGAGGGAAGAAAAAGCAGATAAAGCACCGATTTGTAGCTAGACATCACATTCATAAAATGCAGATGGGGGACTGGGAATGTGACTTAGCTGTAGAGTGCTTGCCTAGCACGCATGAAGCCCTGAGTTTGATTCCTCAGCACCACATAACCAGAAAAGGCCAGAAGTAGCCTGTGTGGCTCAAGTGGTAGAGTGCTAGCCTTGAGCAAAAGCAGCTCAGGGACATTACCCAGGCCCCGAGTTCAAGCCCCAAGACTGGCCCCCTCAAAAAATGCAGATAGGGCACTAAAAGTTGAGAGCATGCCATTAATCCATCTGAATGGGTCAAAAATCTAGTGATTAAGAATCTGATGAAAACCCAAGACCTTTCTAGGTATTTGCCCTAGCCTCTCTCTCCCTGACCACAGACTGAGACTCATTTTCTGGACCTCTGGAAATCCAGAGATGCTAAGTTAACACTTCTGTTTTGTGGGGTTTGTTTTGTGGGCGGTCATTGGGCTTGAACTCTGGGCCTGAGCCCACTCCCTGAGCTCTGCAGCTCAAGACTAGCATGCTTCCACTTGAGCCACAGCACTACTTCCAGTTTTCTGGTGGTTAACTGAAGATAAGAGTCTCTCAGACTTTCCTACCCAGGCTGGCTTGGAACTGTGATCCTCAGATCTCAGTCTCCTGAGTAGCTAGGATTCCAGGTGTGAGCCATGGTGCCCGTGCCCGGCCTAACATTCCTGTTTTTAAGATTATGTCTAATTTTTTAACTACCCTAAAGCCTCTGAGAAGACTGGAGAAATAGTGAAAAGTTAAAACCCTTAACATGAGCAGAGCACAGTGGTAAATGCTTGTGATCTCAGCTAATCAAGAAGCAAAGATGGAGGGATCTTAAATTTAAGACTGGTCCCAGCAAAGGTAACAAGACCTTATCTCCAAAACAAAATGAAGACAGAGGTCTGGAGGTTTAAAAATAAATAGATAGTGGGCGTTCAGATAGTGGGTCTCAAAGAGATTGAAATCTAAAGTCCAAGGATTGATAAGAAGCCAGGCAAGAAATAGTCTGTATTACATAATTCCACCTATAGAAGCTGCAATCCATGCATAGTGAAGGAGGAAGGCTGGGCCCTGGTGTTCATGCCTGCAATCTTAGCTGCTCAGGAGGCTGAGATCTAAGGATGGTTCCTAGGCCACCTGGGCACAAAAGTGAGACTTTTTATCTCCAATTAACTACCAAAAAAGCCAGAAGTGGAGCTGTGGCTCTAGTGGTGGAGTGCTAGCCTTGAGCAAAAAAGCTCAGGAACAGTTCAAGCTCTGGTAAGGAAACAGGCATGTGCTTGTTTGTGTGTGTGCACACACACTCACACACACACACATTTAAAATGAAGAAGAATCCTGGGTTCAGTGTCCAGTACCAAAATAGAAAAAGACAAAATAATAATAATAATTCTGGGCTGGGATGTAGCTCAGTGGCAAAGCGACTAGGTTCGGTGCCCAGTACCAGAATAGAAAAAGACAATAATAATAATAATAATAATAATAAAAAATAATAAAATCAAGAAGAAAAAGGTACCTCAGTTTTGCTAGAGAATGGCATGGGAAAGAAGATAGTTGAGGAGACTTATGGAAGTTTCTGGGGGCAGAAGAACATTTGGGGAGTGGTGGGCATAATTTTTCCTGTATCTCTGGTAATCATATGTGAAAATGTAGCAAATTCCATACTTAGTACCTGTGCAGTAATATCAATTATACTTCAACACACAACACTTTAATAATAGTCTTTTTTTAAATCTTAAAATCAAGGCCTTGGTACTGTCTCCCAGCTTTCTCTCTGTCTCTGTCTCTCTGTCTCTCTGTCTCTGTCTCTGTCTCTCTCTCTCTCTCTCTCTCTGTCTCTCTCTCTCTCTCTCTCTCTCTCTCTCTCTCTCTCTCTCTCTCTCATTAATTGGGTATAAGAGCCTCGCAGATTTTCCTGCCTGGGCTGGCTTTGAACCATGATCCTCAGATCTCAGCTTCCTGAATAACCTTGATTATAGGCAGGAGCCACCCACGCCTGGCTAATATAATGCTTTTTATAATTAAGTCAGCCTATGCAACATGACAATAAAAGGAGTGATTTTGGACAAAAAAATTCAGTTTAAGAAATAAAGAGCAGGGATGAGACAGGGACTCCTAGACTATGTAGGCTTTAGGGAAATCTCTACCCCAGGGTGGCTGGAATGGAGAACAGTTTTTAAAAACCTCTGTGCTGGGTTCCACCCCACAGATTGAATCAGAATCCCTGGGCAGGGCTGGGAGCACTTGCCTTGGTTTTTTAAGCTCTCCAGGCAACTCTAGCATGCTTGGATTGACAAGAACCATCAAAATCCAAACCCTTTACTCATGTCAGGTCCAGAGGGTGGGAATGGCACCTGTCCAGCCACCAATCCAGGGCAGGGTGTGGCTGAGGGAGGCAGAGCACAGCAGCCTGGCTCAGAAGCAGAGAAAGAGGCTACCCTGGCTCCTCAAAAGCACATGCCATCTCTGGCTTAGAGAGGGAAACCAAAGGTGCTCCAGGACAGTAAGCTGCAGAGATGACATCCTCAGCATCTCTGGCAGAGCTGCCTTATGAAGGGCTGTGTGAATGGTGAAGAAGGTGTCCCTTGATGGTATGTTTCACAAAGATAACTTTTCTTTTGTGCCCTACCTAATGTGTGGTGTAAGTAGGATTGTGATGGTTGCAAAGCATTGGGTACTCCGCTGGGGGCACAACCACGTTGTCTCTTCAGGAAATGACAGGAGTTCTCAGCTTGGGATGAGTTGATTTGGCACTACAAATCAGAGCACTTCATTTTGGTTTTCAGTTCAGCCCCACACAAAAGCATGTCCCTCACCCCCTCAGCACCTATGTGGGTGACTGTCTGGGTATAGCAGTGGATGTGGGACCATAGTACCTTACCCGACAGGTCAGGCCTGGCCTAGCTCTGGTTTAAATGTCCCCAATTCCAGCCTGTCACTGACAGCTTCATTCTCTCTGGCTTTGCTTATCCATCTTAGGAAAGCTAATTAAGTTATGGTCTTAATATATAATAAATGTTTATTGAATTATGTCCCGTGCTAGGATATTAAATGGGTTCCAGCAAGGTAACACTGTCTGGGAGTTCTTTGAAGTTTTCATTTGAATTTTTAAACAGGGTAAAGAATCAGTGGAGGAGGCTGCCTTCCATTTATCATTCTGAAAAATAGAGCCACCTTCAGGTGACAAAAGATCAAGAAATTCTACTCATAGGTCTTTAAAGAAAAAAAAAAAAAGGCAGGCATTGGTGGCTCATGCCAGTAATCCTTGCTACTCAGGGGGCTAAGATCTGACGATTGTGATTTGAAGCCAATCCGGGCAGAAAAATATGAAGACTCCTATGTCCAATTAATCACCCCAAAACAAGCTGGAAATGGAGCTGTGGCAGAAGGCTGGCCCAGCAGAGTCCCTTGCCTGATCTCAGTGACAAAGAGTTTCCTTCCTTGAGGACCCAGTTCTGTGGTCCTAGCACCACCCTCACCTATTCCATGTTCCTCGCATCAGAAAGCCAGATTGTCTCAGATGTTAGTATTTTGGTTCATTCTGCCCAAGAAGGAGTGTGTGTGTGGTAGCTGTGTGTTTAACCTCTCTCTGGGAAAGCTATGTGTGTGGGGGCGGGAGGGTGGGTGGAGGGAATCAGCGAGAGGAGTTCTATCCTGAGTCTTGGCGCCAGAGATCCAGGCCTAGGACAGGGCTGGGCTGTGGGCATTAGGTAGCAGTCCACACTGGTGGGTGCTGCTGGGCCTAAGCCCGAACTGCTTCCTGTCATGCAGTTCCAACACAATTTTGCAGGGTTGATTATGTGGACCCACATAAAAAATTCAGAGGGGATTGGAGGAATTATTCCTCACAAGGTTGAGTTACTCTCATATTTGCTTCATGTTCTTCTTAGCTCAAGGCTGTGTTTGGATGGCAATCAAAGCTCTTATCTAAAGTAGTGAATTGATTTTTATCTATCCCCACTGTAGCTTTTTATCATTTGTTCCTGGAGACTTTGATTAAAATAGGACCAAGCTTGGAACCACTGCCAGATGCCTTACAAATCAGCTTCTCTGCCTTTCTATGTTAAAAAACAAACAAACAAAAGGCCTAAAGTGGACACTGGTCCAATATCTTAATCTTGTGTGTATATAGACCAGGAAGCTCATGACAGTCTTCTAGCCACTGGGACTGGACCGTCCAATTGGAAAGTTCCTGGATTTCTGTAAGTCAGGACAGATCTGCTTACAGATGCCCTCATTGTTGCTGTGTTTCCAGTTCCTTCCTGTGTGGCTTCTCCCTAGGGAAATTTACATAAACAACCTTCCTCAGACTTGCCCAAGTTTCTAGGCAATGGGTACCCAAGAATGAAATCGGTTTGTTTTTTTTTAAAGTGTTTTTCACTGTACTTGAGCTTCTTTTTGCTCAAAGCTAGTGCTCTACCTCTTGAGCCATAGTGACACTTCCAGCTTTTTCTGAGTATTTTATTGGAGATAAGAGTCTCATGGACTTTCCTGGTTAGACTAGCTTTGAATTGTGATCCTCAGATCTTAGCCTCTTGAGTAGCTAGGATTACAGGCATGAGCCATAGCACCTAGTCTGTTTTTATAAAATCTTAATTTTAAATCTTTGATATTGAACTACCTACTTCTTAGTTAAGTATTCCTCATTTGTCATCCTGTAGGGGTGGCTACAACAGGGGTTCACGGGACAGAATGAATATGGCAGGAAGCCATTCCCCACTTTCATTAGCTTGCTGGACCTGGTTCAGGCTCCACAGTTACAAAGGAAGGAGAGTCCCTGGAAACTAGCTCAGAAGAGTTTCTATATGACTCAACAGTACAGTCAGAGGAAGCAGCATATACAAGGAGCAGCTAGAGTACCTGGTACTATATTGACCGTGGACAAGAGAAGGCTAAGAAGTCATTTAATGATGTTGCTGATAAACATGCAGACCAGTGGCCAGTTGCTAACCTTCTCTTTTTTTTTTTGGCCAGTCCTGGGCCTTGGACTCAGGGCCTGAGCACTGTCCCTGGCCATTTCTTGCTCAAGGCTAGCACTCTGCCACTTGAGCCACAGCACCCCCTCTGGCCATTTTCCATATATATGGTGCTGGGGAATCGAACCAAGAGCTTCATGTGTAGGAGGCAAGCACTCTTGCCACTAGGCCATACTCCCAGCCCTAACCTTCTCTTTTAAGAGAGAAACTGAGCCCAGGGTAGGGGCTGCACATTTGGATGTAAGAACTACATCAGACAGAATAAGACAGGCACAGAAAGATGGGCAACCCATGGGCTAGGAATGTAGCTTAGTGGTAGAGTGCTTGCCTAGCATACATGAAGCCCTGGGTTCAATTCCTCAGTACCACATACACAGAAAAGGTGGTAAGTGGTGTTGTGGCTCAAGTGATAAAGTGCTAGCCCTGAGCACAGAGAGGCTCAGGGACAGAGCCTAGGCCCTGAGTCAAACCCCAGGACTGGAAAAGAAGGAAGGAAGGAAGGAAGGAAGGAAGGAAGGAAGGAAGGAAGGAAGGAAGGAAGGAAGGAAGGAAGGAAGGAAGGAAGGAAGGAAGGAAGGAAGGAAGGAAAGAAGGAAGGAAAGAAGGAAGGAAGGAAGGAGGGAGGGAGGGAGGGAGGGAGGGAGGGAAGGAAGGAAGGAAGGAAGGAAGGAAGGAAGGAAGGAAGGAAGGGGAAGGATAGGCAGTCCATCAGTCTTACCATATGCATCACCACCTTTAACCTCAATGTTGGGGAACTGGGGTAGGGAAAGGCCAGCTGTCATGGCATGTATTTCCTTTAATCCGTGTGGAATCCAGAACTCACTATCATATCACAGTTCTGCTCTAACATCCCAAACATTTGGTCCAGGCATCAGTAGCTCACACCCGTAATCCTAGCTATTCAGGAGGCTGAGATCTGAAAATTGTGGTTCAAAGCCATCCCAGGGAGGAAAGTCCATGAGGCTC
Organism: Perognathus longimembris pacificus; assembly: GCF_023159225.1. Classification (NCBI taxonomy): domain Eukaryota; kingdom Metazoa; phylum Chordata; class Mammalia; order Rodentia; family Heteromyidae; genus Perognathus; species Perognathus longimembris. The sequence continues at coordinate 29,591,535 of NC_063176.1, read as the reverse complement.
TTTTTAGCTCCAATTAACTACCAAAAAGCTAGAAGTGGAGCTGTGGCTCAAGTGGTAGAGTGCTAGTCTTCAGCAGCATAACTCCGGCACAGTGCCCAGGCCCAGCATTCAAGCACCAGGACTAGAACAACAGCAAAAAAAAATTGGAAGTTTCTCTGTCTTCCAAAGTATTTACATGAATAAGAAACCGAGTGACTGAGTCTTCTGGAACATAGAGTGAGCTCTTGAGTGATACCTCCTTTTCAAAGTCATTTTCTTAAACTTGAGCTAGCCAATTCTAGAAGCATCTCATGTTTCCATACTGGTCAATAATTATCTGGGGGGAAAAAAACCAATGAACAGTTCTAAGAAATCATATTACTCTTAGAGTTGAGTAAACTTTCTACAATATTTTACCACTTCATGACTGATTACAACATGGCGTACCTCTCCTTTGCCCAGCATTACATCTTCAGTCATTGGGATAGCTGACTCATATTGATACAGTGTGCATACAGTATTCATACTGCAGCTCATAGCACTGTTCATTAACACAATCCATCTCATTGAATCCAACAACAATGCTGTAATATAGAAGGGCCAGAAGTTGGCCAGGGAGTAAGATGGCTGAATAAAGATGCAGCTTAAAGTGGTTGAGTATTATTCAAAGTCATGCGAAGAGGAAAGCACAGATCTAGAAGGAGGGTTCAGGATTTCTGCAACAAATTGTGTACTGTAAGTTCTGAGTTATGCCTGAGCCAGAACTCAAGGACATGTTTCCCTTCATGTTTTTGTGCTGACAACGTTCTGTGATGTTCATGAGTAGGGTAAAGCTTCTCATCTGTCTTTTGTTTATGTAGCCTGAATGACTTCCTAAAAAAAGCTCAGGTGGAGAAAACATAAGCCCAGGAGTATCATGGCAGTTTGGGAAGTTGGGCTTTGACATAATTTGGAGCTCTAATTTATAGTCATAAAATAAGAATGGTAGTTGGATTAATTGGACATGGTAGTTTGCACCTGTAGTCTCAACACTCAAGAAGCTGAGGCAGGAGGATCATCTGAGTTTGAGGCCAGCTTGGGCTATGACATATAGCAAGAGCCTATCTCAATAAAAATGAATAGGGGTAGGGGCGGGGGGCGGAATTGAGGAAAGCAAAGGAAGGGATGACATTGTCCAAGAACTATACTCATTGCCTGACTTACAGAATTGGGAACTCTCTGTGCAACTCCTTGTTAATAACAATCAACAAAAGAAAACAGAAAGTACTAATGGGTACAAATTATTACTTGGAAAAAAAGAAGGGTAGTTAGGTCATATAATGATTGAGTAAACTGGATGAACTATAAGTGTTCAAAGTGTTGGTCTCATTCTTTCTCCAAGAGCCTGTTTTCTTGACTTTCTGAAATGTACTAACCACCACAGAAGCTCTGCCTGCTTGCATTAGGATAAAATGGCCTCAGGGACGACACTACCAGGCAGCCTCACTTACTGATTAGGCAGGAACAGGGTCACACAGGTCCTGAACCACTGGTTCTTACCATGCAGTCTGAGCTTGGACAAACAGTGTTGTACAGCTAGCTGGGCATTGGTGACACCGGCTTCAGAAAGAAGCCCAAAGCTTTAACATCTGGATTTGACTAGGTAGCTAGCTGCGCATGATGGGTCATATCTGTCATTCCATCTATTACAGAGGCAGAGATTTAGAGGATCATAGTTTGAGGCCAGCCTGGGGGGGGGGGGAAAGAGAGAGAGAGGGAGGCTCATCTCAACAAAGAACCCAGGCTTGGTGGTGTGCACCTGACATTACAACTAAGCAGAAAGCATGATCCCAGTCCAAAGCCAGGCCCAAGCAAAAAGTAAAAGACCTTATTTAAAAACCACAGAAGAGGGCTGGGAATATGGCCTATTGGCAAGAGTGCTTGCCTTGCATACATGAAGCCTGAGTTTGATTCCCCAGCACCACATATATAGAAAACGGCCAGAAGTGGCGCTGTGGCTCAAGTGGCAGAGTGCTAGCCTTGAGCAAAAAGAAGCCAGGGACAGTACTCAGGCCCTGAGTCCAAGCCAAAAAACACACACACAAGAGTTCATATCTAGAAAGTATTAAGCCCTGAGTTCCAACTCCAATATCATCAAAAATAAAAACAAAAGAAAAATTCCTATATATAAAAATAAAATAATAGTTTAATTTTTAACCATCTTTCTAAATTATTTGTAGAGAGGAAAAATAGGCCAAGAAAGTAAAAAGAAAAAAAAAAAAGAAAAGAACAGCTAATCAATATTTTTATATTTTGGAGTATGTTATTAATTTTTGGTCCTCTAACTTCCTAGTTAGGTTTTGTTTAGAAGAGTTTTGATTAGATTTACCAGACCTATCTAGACTGTAGAGTAGGGATTGCATACAAAAAGAGGGATGAAGCTGAGCTGGTGGCACAAGCCTATAATCCTAGCTACTCAGGAGGCTGAGATATGAGGGTCCAAGTTCACAGGCAGCCTAGGCAGACAAGTCAGTGAGACTCTTATCTTAAACCAACCTAGGAGAAGCTGGAAGAAGAGAGAGGGAGAGAGGTATATGTTTGCATATGCGTATGCTAAAAGTGTGCTACCACTTGAGCCACACGCCTGGTACTTTTTGCTCAAGTTTGTTTCTAGCTAGGGTCTCCTGTTTTTGTCTAGCCAGTGGTCAGACTATGATTCTCCTACCTCCACCTCCTATGTAGCTGGGATTACAGGAATTTCATACCACACTTTATCCTACCAAAATCTATCTTGTTCTTATTTTCTTTCAAGCTTAGTCATATGAATTTCTCTCCAGCTCTAGTGGTTTTCTTTAGGAAATATATTGAGATTATTCCCTGTTTGTCTATTTTCTCATGTTAGGTCATGAGACATCTTCAAAAATGAGATTTGAGCATTCCGTTTACCAAGTTCACTCCTATTTAACTGGCTTGCAAAGCCTTGAGCATGTATCTGGGCTCTATAGAAATCTGGGACACTTCTGGATCCTCAATTTGTATTTGCTAATAGGATCCCAGTTATGAGATATCATGGACATTCACACTTACTAAGCATATGAATGACCATACTAATAGTCTTACAACAGGCCTAAGCATTGCTTATCCTACTAGACAAATTGATACCCTACATTTCCAAACTGCAATAAAGCTGAAAGGTCAGGAAATCTGAAGCTCAGATATATCCTCTTAACTTCAACCACAGAGATGCAATGTAAGCTTTCATAAGAATAAAAACCGGCCTCCTCATGACTGCAGCTAAATATATGTTATTCTGTCCTCTCAGAGCTTAACAGGACTTGCATTTTGCTAACCCCAACAGCAGCAGAAATGAGTTAGGTCAACAGGAGTGTACTGACAGGCACTCACTTTCTGAAAGAATTTTACTGGTTTACAGGGTTGCCTGCTTAATGGTGAAACCATTAAGAGCATACATTTTACTCTTAAGTATACTTTCCATGATTACCTTCTTTGAACACTAAAAAGCACTGAATACCCAAAAGCACTGGCTCCTCAGTTTTCCTTTGGACACACAGGAGTCAGCATAGAAAGGACAGAGCTCAGACAGGCCTCTGTCCTCCCCTTTCTTGGATCTATGACATCAGCAGGCTGTGGAAAAGGAAGAAGGGATCATCAAAACCCAGGTTTCTGTGAGCATCATTTTAGAAGAAGATTTATTGCAGGGTCACTTGGCCTAGCACCTTTGCTAGTCTGGATTCAGAAAAAATGCTGGGCAGGCACTGGTGGCTCACACCTGTAATCCTAGCTACTTAGGAGACTGAGATCTGAGGATCACGGTTCAAAGCCAGCTGGGGCAGAAAAGTCCATGAAACTGTTATCTTCAATTAACCACCAAAGAGCCAGAAATGGAGATATGTCTCAGATGGTAGTGCTAGCCTGGAGCACAAAAGCTAAAGACTAGCACCCAGGTCTGGTGTTCAAGCTACAGTACCAGCACAAGAAAGAGAAAGAAAGAAAGGAAGAATAGAAAGAAAGAGGAGGGAGGGAGGAAGAAAAGAAAGGGAGAAAGAAAAAGAAGTAAAGGGAGAAAGGGAAGGAAGGAGGGAAGGAGGAAGAAAGGAAGGATTGAATATGGAAGGAAAGAAGGGAGAGAATAAGAAATGAGACACTAGAAATGAGTGTTTTCTTAATGCTGTTCTAAGTGGTTTCATGAATGCCACTACCTCACACAACTGGAAGCAAATAGGCAGGAAGGAAGTCCATAGCCACATCTTACTGAGAAGAGAACTAAGTTTCAAATAAGTTAAATGCCAAGGTCATAGAGGACTAAATGGAGGGGAAGAAATGAAAACTCAGCTGTGACTCTCTGCCTGGTGCTCTTCTATTCATCCAGTCTAATGCTTTCTCTCATGGGTGGGGATTTCAAATGCATCCCATCCATCACACCTGCTGACATTCCCACTGCAGCATGCTCAGAAGCCCTGAGGTTTTTTGTTGCTCTCTTCCCAGCTTCCAGGAGCACTGGCCTGCCACTATACTGACTTTGTGGCACTTGAGCCACTTGGTGGCTTGTTCAAGATGTATCACCTAGTATCTCTTCATTCAAGAACCTTGGGTAGAAGGGGAAAATGCAAAGTAACTATGGCTTTTCCTTCTTGGTCCACATTGGCATCATATCTCAGACCACATTCCTGCTTTTCTCCCCATTTCCCTCTCCTTTTTCTGCCTATGGAGAATTGTTATGCTTCCATATTGAAAGGAAGGAAAGTCATGTGTACTTCTTGGAGAGAAGATAAAGTTCAATGTTTGCTAGTACCTTCAATGATCCAGGGACTATTCTAGATACTTGGCGTACTTCTGAGTTGTGCTGTAAACCCTTAAAATCCTAACCAGTTCCCTGAAAGTCCCATAGCTATATGCACACTGAGACTTTATTTCCTTAAACCAGATTTGTTAGTTTGCTTAGGGATTTTTTTTTTTTTTTTTTTTTTTTGCGGTGAGGGTAGGGGAACAAAATCTTATTGGTCTTAAACTCAAAATCCTCCTGCCTCAGCTCCCCAAATACTGGAATTACAGGTATACGTTGGGCTGGGAATATGGCCTACTGGTAAAGTGCTTGCCTCGTATACATGAAGCTCAGGGTTCGATTCCCTAGCACCACATACATAGGAAAAGCTGGAAGTGGTGCTGTGGCTCAAGTGGCAGAGTGCTAAAGAGCAAAAAGAAGCCAGGGACAGTGCTCAGGCCCTAAGTTCAAGCCCCAGGACTGGCAAAAACAAAACAAAACAGGTGTATGTTCCCACACCTGGATCCTAACCCAGGTTTTAATTAAAGTGGCTTTTTTCTTAAGTATTTGCTTTCCAATAAACAAATGACTTATTAAATTTCATTACATTACTTCAATAGGATTATTTTCTTTCATAGTTACAAATAACATTTTAGTAATGACCTTTCAGAAGTTAACCTGGGATTCTATCTATAGTTTATAATATTCTTTTTATAGAAACCATTTTCCAGTTTCCTGATGATCATCACAGAAAGGGACCTTTGGAAAAGCGGCAGGTTTTCAAATGTATATATCCTAGAAGATGAAGTAAATGGATTGCCTTCTTGCATTTGCCCACTTATTTCCTAGATGCTCAAAGAAGCAGCCTAATATTTTATTGCCTTTTGTCATTTCCTTGTGTTTATGCACACAAGATTAAAATAGGAGTTGAGACAGCAGTGAAAACAACTTAGTGTGGATGCAAGGAGTTTTATGTTCAGGGGCCAAAAAAAAATTCATGATCGACTAACTTACTTTTGGAAGTTATTTTCAGACACAGTTCTCTTCCACAGTATCTTCCAGTTATCTGGAGGGATATACAAGTCTATATCACTAACAAGCTTGTTCTGACAACTGTTTGAGGAAGTTCATAAATCAATTTAATAAAACTGCACATCTGGGGATGAGATGGCAGCTTTTGTCTCCTCTATTCCATCTATTGGATGCTGTGGTTTTTTTTCAGTTGCATACTATAATATTCATGCACTTTCAGCACCAATGAAAGAAGAGCACACGAAGAAGGAGAGCTAAACTGGGTGTTGGTGGCTCACACCTGTAATCCTAACTACTCAGGAAGCTGAGATCTGATGATTGTGATTTAAACCCATCCCTGGCAGGAGAGTTCCTGAGACTCCTATCTCCAACTAATCACAGAAAAAGCCAGAAGCTGTGCTGTGGCTTAAATGGTAGAGTGTTAGCCTTGAGCTAAAGGGAGCTAAAGGATGGTACTGAAGCCCAGAGCTCAAGCCCCAGGACTGACAAAAAAAAAAAAAAAAAGCAGTGCTAGCCTGGCTGGTGGTATAGATGATCTATTGGGCTGGATCCGAGAGGTGTGTGGTCACCAAAGTTGAGAGACATCCCACAGAAACAAAACCTGATGACCCTTCTAACTTACAGACTTGTCCAAATGAGGCACTTGGGATGGTCTAGTCACTGGCACTTAGTTGGAGTGGTATAAATTCAAGGATGGTAGTAGATAGGCTTTGCGGTCTTCCAGTCTCAAAAGTCCAGTGTGCCGTGTTCTAGAACAGCATGCTTGCTTGCTTGTCATTGTCAATTAGCCAGTGGTTCTGCCTGTTCTCCAATCTGCTACAGTGGTTAAAGGTTAAGAGCTCAGAACATAATGGTCAAACTTGAACCATTTCCCCAAGCAATCTTCACTTCAGCTATTCATCTGAAAAGTGGGGGCAGACAAAGTTTGAAAGGAGAGATTCCACTATCTCTGTTTTCTAATATTAAGGAAGCACTAAAGGCTGGACATACATGCAAGTCTGTATGGGTGCCATTGTGGGAAGCTGAGACCATAGAAGTGATGGCTCTGCCTACCATATAAAGGCTTGCTGCCCATCTCCCTCCCCACCCCAGTTCTTCACACAGGTGGCAAATGATGATTAACTTAGACTTCACAGATCCAAATGAGCTTGTGACTCAGCAATAGCTTGGAATTAATGCCATTCATCAGGCAAAAGGAGACTGTGTTTGGTCAGAGGCATAAATCAATCTTGAGGCTTACAGAATTATGAGCTGCCTTTCAAGCTGTAGCTAGAACAAAAAGTAGAACTTTCAGTCCTTCTCTGACCAGTTAGTTAATCCTTCTTGATTAAAAAACAAGATTAGGGGTTGGGGATATGGCCTAGTGGCAAGAGTGCCTGCCTCATATACATGAGGCCCTGGGTTCGATTCCCCAGCACCACATATACAGAAAATGGCCAGAAGTGACACTGTGGCTTAAGTGGCATAGTGTTAGCCTTGAGCAAAAAGAAGCCAGGGACAGTGCTCAGGCCCTGAGTCCAAGCCCCAGGACTGGCCAAAACAAAACAAACAAACAAACAAAAAAAAAAACAAGATTAATCCTATTCTGATTTCTAAGAATGGCTTGTGAGAAAAACAAATGACTAATATCAACCTGCTTTTGAACTGGAGCTCAGCACACCATGATCATAGTTCTGAAAGTCAAACATTTCCGCACATTTGTCATCTACTTGTCTATTCTGTGTTAAAGCCATGGCCTACTAGTAGCTTTCTTTTATACTTTCTGTCCACCTTTATTCTTCATCAGCCATTTAAAACCCATGTCTGAGGTTTTCACTCTGAGATTTAGTATTTACTTTAGGGGAAGGATTAAGAGATTAACTTTTGACTCCCACAAACACTGTAGAAGCAAGGTAACTAAAATGTGTAGCACAATTCAGACAACAGGTCCTAGTGATTATTTTCCCACACATTCTATGGTGGTGTTACTGGTGACCAGAAAAATAACTGAGCTTGCCTGGAGAGCTTCTTTGCTACTCCCCAATACCTCAAATCCCAGTTTGGGCTAGAGCAGGAAATACTTGTACACAGTAAATAGCAAACAAGTAAATCTTTTCATCTCAAGAGGTCTTTGCAAACTGGAAATTATAAATAGCTTAGAAAAGATTTAGTTATTATTCTTGGATAAAAAGAAGGCATAACAACTTTGGTAAAAGCTTAAGAAGATTGACAGTACTGGTGCTGATATGGATATGGGGGAAAGGAAATGCTTTAGGAAGTGAGCTGATCTGTGTAAAAGCCAAACAGCACCACTGCCTGTAAACCAGGTTTACTTGTGCTAGTAAATGGACTAGAGAGCTCCTTTCAGAAGATTGGGCAAGGACTGGGGACTGGTAGAGCCTTTGACAAACAAGCCCCAAATTCTGACTTCAATCTTTAGTTGTGAGTATAAGGGGACATAGACAAGAATGTTCAAGCAATGTAAACAACAGCAAAACACTGGCAAAAACCCAAGTATCCATTAGTATGAAAAGATGTCAATCCATGGTGGAATATCCATAAAAGGGATTGAGCAATGACCATTAATTTTCTACATGCAGAAATATGGATGGATCTTAGAAAAAAAAATGCCATGTGGAAGGAGCAATTTTCCTGTGGAATTATGTATCATACCATGCCATTTTTATACATGTCAATAACAAGCAAAAATATCCAAATACCTTCTTGGTGGGTTTTGTTTGTTTGTTTTGCCAGTCCTGAGGTTTGAACTCTGGGCCTGGGCGCTGTCCCTGAGCTTCTTTAGCTCAAGGCTAGCACTCTTACCATTTGAGCCACAGCACCACTTCCAGCTTTCTTCTGAGTAGTTTTTTGAAGATAAGTGTCTCCTGGACTTTCCTGTCCAGGCTGGCTTCAAACCACCATCCTCAAATCTCAGCCTTCTGAGTAGCTAGGATTAGAGGCCTGAACCACTGGTACCTGGCGTTTTTTCATTTTGTTTTGTTTTTAATGGATTTGTATGTGTGTGGTAGAAGTATTTGAAAAGCAAAAGAATGACCACGCTCTGGAAGTTCATGCCTATAATATTAGCTACTCAGGAGACTAAAATCTGAGAATCCTGGTTTGAAGCCAGGCTAGGCAGGAAAGTCTATTAGTCTATAAGACTCTTATCTTCAATAAACTATCAAGAAGCTGGAAGTAGAGCTTGTGGCTCAAGTGGTAGAGTACTAGCTTTGAACAATACAGTGCCTAGGCTCTGAGTTCAAATTCTGGGACTCCCCTCACCTCCTTCCCCCATAACAAAATTTGGGAACATTCATAGTTGATTTTAAGGATTAAATAGCAAGGCTCAGTTAAAATGTGGTTCTGACTCCGGCAGTCTGTGGTGGGCTTAGGCATGTCCACAGGTGATTCTGTAGATGTCTAGGCCCCATAACCACTGTGCTCAGCAGAAAAACACTAACACCAGGAGTATATTCAAGAGAATCACTCCTCCCCAGTCATACCAGCACTTTCTTTGTGCAAGCCTGGAAAAGCAGATCGATGCCTCACCTCCCCCTCTTCTATCCACTTTTATTTCCATACAAGAGAGTGAAGCCCAAGGCCTTGCTCCTGCTAGGCCAGCACTTTTCAGTTTAATTGCCCTCCAGTCCTCCTTTCTGTGTTTCTGATAGATATGGTCAGCGCCAGTGATGTCTCTTCTTCTGTAATCATTCATTAAGTGATGAGTGGGAAGACCCATCTCTTAGGGAAGTGGCCACACGTCATTTTTTTTTCTCACTCAGGAAAGTACAAAGTATTTCAAGAGTCCGTTGCTAGCTAGAAGTTCACAGTGATCAAGTTCAAAGTGAAGCATAGGCTAAAAAAAATGAAAAGATACGAAAGTATGATCTACCTGCTTTTTCCCCCTCACTGAGTAGCTCACTGCAGGCCTACCTATGTTTATGAGTAGTGTTTTTTTTTCTTGGTTTGATATTAATGGCATTAAGAAGAGGTCAGGGAAGTGGAGCTGTGGCTATGGTACAGCTTTAGGTAAAAAAGCTCAGGGACAGCACCTATGCCCTGAGCTTGAGCCTCAGAACCAGCACACACACACACAAAAAATGCTGTGAAAGAATAAAAAAAAATCACAATCTTACCAGTTTACAGTACTTTCTGTGAGTTTGTTTATCTAGATAGATGATTTCAAGATAAATGAGAAGTAAATAAATGGAATAAAGCTGTTGGATTGACAGCAGGCTCAACTGAGGCTTTGGAGTTCATTTTTTTTTTAAAGGGGAACTGTTTCCACACACCAGCTGCAAAAGAAAAACACAGTGACAGGACACTTTGCTCTTTGAATGTTTCGTAAGATATCATAACCACAATAAAACATATTAAGATTAATGTTTAATAGCTTTAAAGTATTTTTAGATCTTTTTATCTGGAATTATTTAGGCTACCTTCAGAGAAACTTTTCAACTGTTTCTTTACATTCCTTACTAGAAACAGTGGAGAAACTTTACAAGACCAAGGCTACCAGGGCAGTTTGCTTTATACAGTAGGGGAGGAGAAAGAGTGCACAAACATATGTCAACCAAAGGGAACTGAAATTTGAAACTGCACTTTGTAAAGTGATTAACAAACCCATCTGATGGTGGAGATCTTTCACCTTCCTTTTTAGAAGCCGTATAGGTTTGGCTTTCCTTAGAGATGTATGTGTTGTCAAAGGGCCCTCCTACAGATCTCCTTAGAAGGCAACCAAAGCCAATGGTCCTCTGCCAAATAACCCAACCAGTCCTTTAAAGTCAACCAGGACCTTGCCATAAAACCTCACACAAAGTCCTGTGACAGGAAGTCACAGAAAGCTGGTCAAATAAAGTGTGCTGGACTCCACGTAAGAACATGGACAGCCCCTGAGCTATAGATGACTGTAATTACACCCAGGGAGCATGCTGCACAGAACTCTTCAATTTAAATTCCATTTTGAAATAGAATGTTTCAGAAGCACTGAGAATTCTAGGAAGCAGCAGCAAAGAGCCTCTGGGAAGGGCCATCCTCATGATGGGAAATGGAATCTAACAGAAGCTTTCTAAGAAAGGAGGTGAAATGGAACCAAAGGCAGCAGACTTTCCTCCTGATTTTTTATTTTTTTAGGCAAAGTGAACAGAAGTAGATGGTGTCAGTAGGCAGTTTCAACAGGACAGGTGTCCTTCTGGAACAGTCCATACTCATTTAAACTTAGCCACAGCTCCAGTCTACAGTTACATGGTTTCAGTTAACCTCTGGTGTTTTGTTTTTGTTTTTGTTTTTTCTACTGAACTGAGAACAGGCTAGCCAATCACAGGCCTGAAATAGAGGGCAAGAGTTTCCATTTTGGGGGTTCTGCTCACCCATTGGGCAGTAAGTGGTGGGGTGTCAGTCAATCAAGAGAGATTTCCAGAGCTCTTCCTGAAAGTATCTATGAAATTCGGATGGATGCTGAGAGAAGGTATTTCTGACCTGGCTTGGCTGCCTCTTTTGGCTGAGCACTGTGACAGGAATTGCTGCTGTGGATTTTTTGGTGGGAGAGCACAGTATTCCCTAATAGCACATGATATCAGAGTGTCAAGAATTTGAGCCTGGGGACTGGGAATGTGGCTTAGCAGCAGAGTGCTTGCCAGGCACGCAGGAAGCCCTGGGTTCGATTCTTCAGCACCACATACACAGAAAAAGCTGAAAGTGGCACCATGGCTCAAGTGGTAGAGTGCTAGCCTTGAGCAAAAGGGAGCCAGGGACAATGCTCAGGCCCAGAAGCTTCAGGACTGGCAAAGAAAAAGAAAAAAAAAAAAAAGAATATGAGCCTGATTTACACACAGTTGCAGAAGAGCTTCTGGTCCTGTCTGAAGTCTCTATAAGGGATCTCGCAGTGGATCCGTCCTCTCGGCACAGGGAGCAGAAGGTGCAAGTGGCAGTAGGAAAGGTCATAATAGCACAGGGTGCATTCCCCTGGCAGCTTAGAAGAGTGTGGCTGATCTGCACGCACAAACCACATCAAACCCTGCTCAGGACTGGGCTGCCTTGATTTTGCAACTATTTTTTAAACAACAAACCAGTGTGATCCCCACACTTCTCTACTTGTCTTTTACAGACAGCAACAGTCTTGACAAGTCTGAACCAAATCCACAGCCAAGAATATCCATGGCCTAACTTTCCACAGCTGCCCTATGCCTCTCCCATGTGGGGAAAGGAGGAGGTGCACCACTCCTAGCTCTTTGCCCCACTGGGGGCCTGTGTAGGTAGGAGAGAACACAGCCAGTAGGCACTTTGCCGAGAACGTGCTGGCAATGTCTGGCTCCAAGCTGAGGACAAACAAGAGACATCGAAGCTTAGTTCAAGGTTGTTGGTGAGGGCTTTGATAGTACTTAATCCGGTAGTTGAGCCTGCTCCTTCCTAGCAACGGCTCCCACACCTGGTGGGATATGGTGAAGTGGACTGGAGCCCATTTACTGTGGAATACTGGTCTGGTGACAGGTGACTCACAGCTCTTCCTTAGAAAGTTGGGATGGGGTGGCAGGTGACTTTTCCCCCTGTGGTTTGGCCCTCTTAATCATGCTTCCTCTGTGGACCCATTTCTCCATCTCTGTAAAATGGAAAGATGATACAAGGGCCATTTCCACGCCCCCGACTTGAAGAGACAACTTCTGTGGGGTAGGTAGGATCTTTTGAGGAGGCGAGGGGTGCCTGTCCCTGCCCCGTGAGGGGTCTCCTGAGGGCTCCCCCACTGCAGAGTCGGTCCGGGCCCGCGAACCCAGTTTTGTCTGTGGCCTGTCCCCAGAGGACCTTCCCCTCCTCCTCCCTCCCCCTCCCCCCCAGGCAGTCACTCCTCCACGCTGGGGAGGGCGCCGAGTCACCGTCCGCCTTTCGATCGACCCATCGCCTCGGAACCAGGGGTGCGGCGACCGGGCTGCGAGAGTCCTGGGAGGCCGGAGGCCGCTCCACGCTGCTGGGCTCCGCGGTGGGACGGCGGCGCGGCCGGGGAGGGAGTGTGGGCCTTCGCCGCCGGCTCTCGCCACATCCCGGTTCCGGGGACCGCGGGAGGACGCTGCGGGGGGGGGGGGGATGGGGGCGCTCCCCACTCCCAAGGCCCGGCTCACCGCCTCGCTCCTCCCTCCTCCCCCCCCCCCCCCCCCCCGCAGCAGCCAGCCGCGCCCGGACCATGTCTGAGGAGAGCCGGAGCGGCCCCACGGAGGACCAGGTGGAGATACTGGAGTACAACTTCAACAAGGTCAACAAGCACCCGGACCCCACCACGCTGTGCCTCATCGCGGCCGAGGCCGGCCTGTCCGAGGAGGAGACCCAGGTGAGCCCCGCGCACGCCCCGAGAGCCAGCGATCCCGCCTTCAGCGGTGCTGGGGAAGCCCAAGCCCTGGGGAGCGCCGCGCTGCGCTGACCCCTCACGGTGGCGCGTCCCCTGCTCCCTCTCCAGCCCTGCCCCGCTGGCCACGCTGACATGCGGGGCAGTGTTACAGTGGCGGGAGTGTCTTACCGGTCAGCGGTACATTCATTCCTCGAGGTTGGTAAACAGGAAAACTGAGGCCCTGAAAAAGGCAGGGGCCAGGGTGTGCAGTGTCGTTGGGCAAGCTCTCTGCATCGCGATGTGCAGAGCCAGGTTCAGATTTTTTTAAAAAAAAATTTTTTTTCCTGGCTGTAAGGTTTAGAGTATTTTTCTGGAATGTCCCAAAAATATAGGCATCTGATATTGAACTAGAAGAGAGGGGTAGCAGATGTCCTCTTGAGTGTATGGACTTGTCTTCTTTGAAAAGCACCTGTATCATCATGGAAACTGAGGTAGCGAAGGCTGCGCAGAACCTGCTCACCTCCAGTGTTGGAACCTTCAGTTGATTTTTTTTTTGGGGGGGGGGGGAGGGGGGTCGTCTGTCATGGGGCTTGAACTCTGGGCCTGAACGCTCTCTCTGAGCTTTTTCAGCTCAAGGCTAGAGCTCTACCACTTGAGCCACAGCACCACTTCCGGTTTTCTGGGGTTAATTGGAGATAAGAGTCTCTTAGACTTTTCTGTCCAGACTGGCTTTGAACCACAATCCTCAGATCTCAGCCTCCTGAGTAGCTAGGATGACAGGTGTGAGTCACCTGGCTCCCAGCTTCAGTTTTCTTTCTTTTTTGTTAAACCCCACCTCAACTCTGACTTCTCTTTTCCCTTCAGTCATGGAAATGACTTAGTAGGACCTAGTGTCTCCCCAGGAAACTCCAAACCTACAGGGGCTTCTCTCAACTCTAAAGCAGAGACTCTGTAGGCCAACTAGAACATCCTTTCCTCATCTTGCTGGGTCAGGGTCAGAGCTTAATACCTGGTAATGGTGTCTGGCCAGATATCCAGACCAAAGCCCAGGACCTCAAGTCCAACAGGGTTTTTCCTACTTGAGCCAAGAGCATTTCCTGTACATAATTCCTCTCGTTCACAGATCATATAGAAAAGCAAACAGATCTGTTTCTGGCAAAGGGAACAGATTAACCAGAACCAGAACCTAATGGAAGGTGATTTACTGTAACCTAAGTCTTAACAGCTCATGTTTCTTGGAACACTCCCCCCCCCCCAGAGGCTGCTGAAGTTTTATATAAAATCCCATGCTATATTTAGAAAAGTGGAAAGATCACAGAGATGCCTCTCCTCTCCTCTTCTTCTCTCTCTCTCTTTCTGTTGTGTGTGTGTGTGTGTGTGTGTGTGTGTGTGTGTGTGTCAATATTAGGATTTGAACTCAAGGTCTGGATTGCTAAATGGGCATTCTACCACTTGAGGCACACCCCCAGTCATTTTTGTATGTATTTATTCATTCATTTGGAAAGGGTCTTTCATTTATGCCCATAGTGGCCTGGACCATGATCCTCCTGAGTAGCTGAGATAACAGGTCTATACCACCACACCTGGGTGGATTAAGATAGGGTCTTGTCAGCATTCCCCCCATCCTCCTCATCTCCAAAGTTACTGGGATTGCAGGCATCCACCACTTTGCCTGACCAGAAGTATCTCTTTAAAAACAAGATTGTGGGATAGTATGGACATGGCATAAACGAGGGGTCTAACCCTTTCTCAGCTTCTGATTGTCCCATAGTCAATTAAATTACCATCAATCATTTTATCTGTAGAGCAGAGTAAGTGTGCTGATTCTTGTCATTCAGTGGGGGGGGGGGGGGGGCTTGAGCATGCTATACACACACCCTATCACTGAGCTGCATCCCCAGCTTTGCATTGACCTTGTGGAATGGCCAATTGTTGCCATATATTGTCTTAACTCTCTAAGTGTTAAGTCATGGATCTGCCACGATTCGGTGAGGGAAGGCACTGTTAGTCTAAGTGTAGAGATATGGAAACTTGGGCACAGATAGGTTAAGGAAGTTATCTAAGACCACAATTAGTGAGCAGTCAAGCCAAGATTTGAATCCCAGCAGTCTGGTTCTGCAACCTCAGACTCTACCAACAGGCTAAGCTGTCTCCACAGAGGAAGGCTGGTAGGCACTGCATGGCATGGGGAGGGAAGGACAGAAAACTCAGTTGCAAAAAACAAAAACAAAACATGCATTAAGGAAGAACCACTTCAGCCTTCCCTCCAGCTGACATCTGCCCAGGAGCTGGGGTGAGTGAGTCAGCCTGAGGGGGGAGGGGGGCTTCCTTTTCCTGCCATAGGCCAGCACCTGCTTCCTCCCAACAGCTGCAGCTCAGTTTGCCCTTGTGTCTTCCTGCCTAGACCTGCAGGGAAGCATCTGGAAGCCAGCGTTCCTAGGTAGCCCAAGTTTCAGGACAGTTTTTGGCTACCTCAGGCTGCCTGTTCTGGGACTCATCTTCTCATCCTTCTAGCCCCCACCTGCCACTTCCATATGCCTTGCTCGGTGAGAACCACTGCTATGCAGCCCAGCCTGCCCAGGAACTCTCTTCCTGCCTCAGCCTCCCAAGTGCTGGGATTGCAGTTGTGCACTGCTATACTCAGCCTCATACTCTTAATTTTTTTTTTCTTAGAGCATGTCATACTCTAGTGAAAGAAAAGAAGCACAAAGGGGCTGGGGATGTGGCCTAGTGGCAAGAGTGCTTGCCTCGTATACATGAGGCCCTGGGTTCGATTCCTCAGCACCACATATACAGAAAATGGCCAGAAGTGGCGCTGTGGCTCAAGTTGCAGAGTGCTAGCCTTAAGCAAAAAGAAGCCAGGGACAGTGCTCAGGCCCTGAGTTCACGGCCTAGGACTGGCCAAAAAAAAAAAAAGAAAGAAAGAAAAGAAGCACAAAGTACTCTTGTGAGAAAGTTGGAACAGCAGACTCACATGGCTGATACTTTGGCAAGGGGCAAGAGGGATAAATAGGTGGGAAACACTGACTCAGGAGCTCTCTGGGCCTCTTTCTTTTTATCCCCAAACCCAATCAAAGGGATAGTACACAATTCAAGCAACATCAAGACCACTCAGCCATCATGTTCTGAGTCACTACAGGATCTGCAGACTCTGTAACTGTCCTCTGTAGTTCTCAGCTATGAGAAAAACAGAAACAGAGTGAGTGAAGGGAGAGCTAATGGACCCCATTTCTGGGGCTCTAGAGTAGGATTTTCTCATGACCAGTAATCTAAACATCTCCTATACTTACGGTAGATGAAAGCTGATACATCCTGATTCCTGTGTCTTTCATTGTTTGGAAGACAGTGTTAGAAGGGGCTGTAGTCCTAGCTACTCAGAAGGCTGAGATCTAAGGACTGCAGTTAGAAGCCAGCCCAGGCAGGAAAGTCTGTGAGACTCTTGTCTCCAATTAGCCAGCAAAAATTCGGAAATGGAACTGTGGTTCAAGTAGTAGAGCACCAATCTTGAACAAAAAACAAACAACAACAACAACAAAAAATAAGCAAGAGTGCAAGGCCCTAAGTTCAAGCCCCAATACTGGCACACACACACACACACACACACACACACACACACACACACACACACAAAGTAAAGGGGCTGGGAAAGTGCTTTCAGTAGTTCTCTGGAGGGATAGAATGATCCAGTGTGTGTATTCTCTCTCTCTCTCACTCTTTCTCTCTCTATCTCTCTCTCTCTCACACACACACACACACAACACACACTTCAAGCACAATGTAGTTGGCACTGATTCTTGGAGAAGTTGCTAGTATTTTTTTTAATCTCCGCTTCATATTCTGAGGTGGTTCCCATAACCCAGTTGGACACTTTATCATGGGAATAAAGACCTCTAAAGGCCTCTCCCAGAAAAGAATGCCATGTTAGTCACCAGAGAAAAGGACTGGAACAATGTTACTTTGCCCCAGTCCCTCCCCTATCCCAGAGGCTCATTATCATCTGTTTCTCAGAGTAAATAAATCTCCACCATTGGGTGAGGGTAATGAGGGCATTCATTTACAAGCAAGCCAGTATGAATGTCTTTCCCAGGAGAAACAAAGGCTCCCACAAAAGACAGAAGGATTGAGCCAGGTGGAAAATTGGTATTGATGTGAGATGCTCTGAGATTAGGCTGAGGGGAGATAGAAGTCAGTGAGGTATTTAATGCTGCTGTATTTTTGTTTTTGTTTTTTGTATTTGTCAGATTGTAAGTGGTCTGCTAAATTATCATGTAGATACTTCATTTAAACTATGTAAGTATACTATGGATATACTTCATAAGTAAAATATACTATATTCTTCATTGAAAGCTCAAAAACAGTTGATCTTTTCTTGCACCTCCTCCCATCCCCCATGCCAAAGCTCAATTTGTTAAGCATTTTGCTGCCAAATTGCAGATCCACAAATATGGTCCCAGCTGGAGCTATTTTCCAGAATGGTCCATCTGCCTGTGAAGATGTGGGTGGCTCTTTTGAATGACTGACTTGGGCTGGGAATATGGCCTAGTGGCAAGAGTGCTTGCCTCCCATACATGAAGCCCTAGGTTCAGTTCCCCAGCACCACATATATAGAAAATTGCCAGAAGTGGCACCTGTGGCTCAAGTGGCAGAGAAGCCAGGGACAGTGTCCAGGCCCTGAGTCCAAGCCCCAGGACTGGAAAAAGAAAAAAGAAGAAGAAGAAGAATGAGACCATTTTGTCTTGAATGAGTCCTGATACAAAGTGGAAAAAAAAAATTTCCTTCTTTAGATTTTAATTAATCTTTAAAATATAGGCATTTATTCAGCTCTAACCAGTGGAAATCCTATTTAATCAAGTGCTGGCAACCCTGAAACCCCCAAAGAGCTCATTAAGGAAACCTGCACCACATTGTTCTCCAAGCAGAACCCCTGGCCCCTGGGGCAAACATGCCCACTTTTTTTTAATGCCAGTACTTGGGCTTGAACTCAGGACCTGGGTCCTCCCCTTTAGCTTTTTAAGTTTTGTTCAAGACTGGCCTTCTACCACTTGAACCACAGCTCCACTTCTGGCTTTTTGGTGATTAATTTTAGATAAAGAGTCTCATGGATGTTCCTGCTTGGGTTGGCTTCAACTATAATCCTTAGCCTCCTATATAGCTAGAATTATATCCCCACCAGTGCCCAGCTTTCTTTTTTTTTTTGGCCAGTCCTGGGCCTTGGACTCAGGGCCTGAGCACTGTCCCTGGCTTCCTTTTGCTCAAGGCTAGCACTCTGCCACTTGAGCCACAGGGCCACTTCTGGCCATTTTCTGTATATGTGGTGCTGGGGAATCGAACCCAGGGCCTCATGTATACGAGGCAAGCTCTCTTGCCACTAGGCCATATCCCCAGCCCACAGCTTTCTTATTTATTTTTGAGACAAGGTCTCACTATGACCTTGAACTTACAATTCACATGCTTCAGGCTCCAGGGTACTGGAATTTTAACCAAGTGCCACCACACCTGGCCTGATAGCTTAACTCTTGAGACTTTATTTTAGGAGCTAACACACAATGTGAGAAGGTGAGCACATGATCTCCTCTCATGGATCTTACATTCTATGGTAGTGTGCTGATTCAAAAGAGAAACTAAAGTAATGACAGATATTGAAAGTTCTGTGAGGGTAATGAAATACTAAAATATAGACAAAGAAGAACCTCTTTTTGATAGAGTGGTCAGGAAAGCCTTCACTGAGAAGGATTTGTTAAAGTTAAGACCTAAAAAGGAAAGAGTTTATGGAGTATTCTGAGCATAGAAAATAGCATGTGTGAAGGTCCTGAGGCAGCAAAGTTCAGGGTCACAATGAAAATGGCCCCCAAGGCTACACCTCTCACTTTCCTCCTTTTCAGTTGAGACATAGAAGGCTATTCTTTAGAAATGGAACAGGCATTTTTGTGTTTCAGTATGTGACAGAACATTTTACACTTTCTTCTCTTCCAGAAATGGTTTAAGCAGCGCCTGGCCCAGTGGCGGCAGTCAGAAGGCCTGCCCTCGGAGTGTAGATCTGTCACCGACTAGGGAGATGGTGGACTCAGGTAGCCTTGCTCCAGGAAGACCATCTGCTGACCATCTGCTGTTTCTTGCCTCAGCTTAACCAGCCCATCTTGATTTGTCAGGGCAGCACTGTGTATGCTCCATTGTTTGCTATCCTTCTATTTAACACAATGTTGTATTTTTTCAATGTATGTAACTAGAAAAGGACATGCTAACAGGAAACTCACACAGAACTTCTGTGTTAACACAATGGCTTAGCCGGGAAAGGAGTGCAGTGTACATTTACCTCCCCTTGTGTCAATGACAGATATGTGAAAACCAACTATGTAAGTTTGCTTTTGCGCCTACATTTCAGACCAAGCAGGGCCTCTGCTGACAAGATTGGTAGGTGGAGCGTCAAAGATATTTCCTGGAGAATCCGCTTCCCTGAGTCACATTTATCCACTTCCCTGAGTCACATTTACCACGCTTTATTTAACAGAGATGCCTGGGTAGAAAGGTGGAAGTGCACTTGAATCATTCATGTTGTATAAAACAGTCTCTTGGCTGGAGAGTCGCAGTCTGGAAATAGCCCTGTTAGGCTAGAAGATAGAAACTCCAAGGGCTGAAGAGTAAGTCATTTAGAAAACAATTGTGGGATTTTTAAAATGCATTTGTTAAATTTATTTTGTTAAATAAAATTTTGTCTCTAAACTTCTAAGCCAACCTTTGCTCTTTGGTAGAAATGTACTAAAACTCCTGCAGCTCTGTGGCTGAATAAGGAGCCGTGAAAGGGGAATAGAAGAGCTTGTCCTAGAAGCTGAGTAGCAACAACTGTGCTGTTCTAAACCCTGGCTGTGCAAAGCAGAGCCCAGGGTCAGCCACCAGCCTCAATGTGGGCTTGTGAGCAGTGCAGAGTCTCAGACCCTAGAATGGAGTCTGTTTTCACCAAGGTCTTGGCAGGGTTAGTAAGCTTAGGAAAGGGAAAGGTATTGTTCCAAAAGTCCCCACACATCATTTGTGTCCACTCACTTACACAGCACATTGAGTGTCTTTTTTGGGAAGATACTGAGGTTTCAACCCAGGGTCTCATTCTTACTAGGCAAGTGCTCTACCCTCTTGAGCTACACCTCCCACCCTTTTTGCTTTAGTTATTTATTTTTCAAATAGGTTCTTGCACTAAAATTTTTCCCAGGTCAGCCTTGAGCCTCAATCCTCCTACTTATGCCTTGTCCCTAGCCGAGACCACAGGCACAAGCCATCCCACCTGACTTACTCGTTAAGATGAGGGCCTCGTTAGCTCTTTTTTCCACTGCAGTCCTCCAGATCTTCATTTCCTAAGTACTGGGATTAAATAGGTACGTACCATCATGTCATGATCCTCCTGCTTTTCCCCTCCCAGTTGCTGGGATTGCAGGTATGTACTACTATGTTCTTTCCACTTTGTTATCTTTAGCACATTGCTCTTGTGTTCATGGACAGAAGATGGCTGCTGAGATACTGCAACTGCATTTGAAATCGGGAAGCCACAGTGAATGTGCTAGTAAGGGAGGGGGTGGAAAAACCACCTAAGGCTTTGCCCTTAGAAAGGTTTCCTGCCTTGTTCTGGGGACCCCCCACCTAGCAACTTATACCTACATCTCATTGGGCAGAGGGGACCACATGGCCATCCCTACCTGTAAGGGAATCAGGGAAGGAGAGCACTGTAATCGGGTAGGATGCTGCCTTGAACAAAATTAGGGTTCTCTAGGTAGGAAAGGAGAGGATGGCTGTTAGAGAAGTCAATTAGCAGTGTCTGTCCATCAGGCAGGAATGATGCCTGGAAATACTTCTGACCTCTTACCTGCAATGTTGCTGGTTCAACCTTTACAGTTCTTCAAAATGGAGAGCCCAGCTGGGGCTGGTGGCTCACACCTGTAATCCTAGCTTCCCAGGAAGTTGAGAACTGAGGGTTGGCATTCAAAGAGAGCTCCAGCAGGAAAGCTGGTAAGATCCTCATCTCTAATTAACTACCAAAACACCACAAGTGTAGCTGTGGCTCAAGTGGTAGAGCTCTTGCCTCAAGCAAAAAAGCTCAGGGGGACAGCACCCAGGCCCTGAGTTCAAGCCCCAGGACTGGCACAAAGAACAAAAGCAAAATGGAGATCCCATAGATAGATCACAATAAATACAACTGTTTACACAATCTTGTAAACATCCTTCTCAAGCTTCCTCTCTCTTACCTTCAAACATTTTTTTCTATAAACAAAAACATAGTGAAGCAGGGTCTGGACAGCAGCAACCAAGCTGATGGTCTGAGCTTCTGCCAGCACCCAGGCTGGACCCTAACTTCTTCTTGGAAATAAGGAAGGGGCCAATGGAAGAGGCAGGAAGGTGGATACATGAGTAATAATTGCATATAAGAGATTGGATTTTTAAGTTTCAGAATTTGGGCATAGATGTTGGCTTACTGGAAGGAAGGGGGCCATGGACAAAGCAGAGGGTGCAGGAATAGATTTACCACATGGTCATGAGAGATGGTGACGCTAAACCCTATCTAAGTCCTCAATTCTAAGCCTTTGGAACACACCTGAACCATGATTCAGTAAAGATTCAAGACCAGAAGAGCTAACCAGTGGGCAGAGTGTGCCTTGCAGGACAGGGTAGAATTTCCTATGCCCAAGTGCTAGAGTCCTTGGACGGCACCTGCTGGGAGGGGAGGAGGATTTTGTGATCTTTCAGATGGCAGTTTGTTACCAGTCCTAATCTCAAGTTTGCTCTTAAATTGTAAAAGGAAGATAATGATACTCTACTAAGAAAGAAGCATGTTCATAAGCAGCCAGCGCCATTGCTACAAAGTAATAAGACAGGCCAAGGCTTATGTTGATGCCAGTGTCTCAGTACCTTGTATAGTCTCTTCTGGAGACTCAGGGTCATAGAACAAAGAGACCATGTTCTCTCTAGGCTAGGAAGAACACAGTCATCTTTCTCTTCACTGGACTGGTGTTGCTATTCAGCATTGCAGACACTGTTGCTACAGATAGCTAGTTCAAGAATTATTCCTGGAGCCACTTTCCTTTTGCTGCTTTCTCCATCCAGATGTAGACACTGGCAAAAAAGAAAAACTCCAGAACTGGGAGTATGGCCTAGTGGTAGAGTGCTTGCCTAGCATGCACGAAGCCCTGGGTTTGATTCCTTAGTACCACCTAAGCAGAAAAAGCCAGAAGTAGCACTGTGGCTCAAGTGGTAGAGTGCTAGTCTTGAACAAAAGAAGCTAGGGGACAGTCCCCAGACCCTGAGTTCAAGCTCCACGACTAGAAAAAAGAAAAGCTCCATTTCTACCCTCCTTTGAGGCAGCTGTAGTCACTTAATACTGTCTAGCCAATGAGCCTTAGGTTAAAGTTTGGGGAGAGGGGAGGGGCGGTGCAAAGGAAGGGCCTGAGGGAACAGTTTTATATAAAAGGAACACAAGAGGCAAATCTTATCCTTTTTCTTTTCTTTTCCTTTGCCTTTCCTTTCCTTCCTCCTCCTTTCCTTTCCTTTCTTCTCCTTTCCTTTCCTTTTCTTTCCTTTCCTTTCCTTTTGCCAGTTCTGGGGCTTGGACTCAGGGCCTGAGCATTGTCCCTGGCTTCTTTTTGATCAAGGCTAACACTCTACCACTTGAGCCACAGTGCCACTTCCTGCTTTTTCTGTTTATATGGTGCTGAGGAATTGAACCCAGGGTTTCATGCATGTAAGGTAAGCACTCTACTGCTAAGCCATATTCCCTGCCTTTTGTTTTTCTTTTGTATTAAGTCTGTTTCATTTGCTAAATGAGATTAAAAATGTAGAAGTAAAGATGCACAAGAAAGAATACAATAAAATTCCACCACAAAACCCATAAAAATTACCTAGGATTCCACCGCCCAGAGGTAATCTTAGTATTACCCAAGCACCCAATGGGGGTGGGAAGTATAGTTTCTATGCACAATATATCTACAGCAAGGAGGAGAGACTTGCTTTGAATCATTGCCCTGAGAGAATTTTTTAAAAAGTCTTTCTGCTGAGTGCTAGTGGCTCACGCCTATAATCCCAGTTACTCAAGAGGCTGAAATCTGAGGTCAACAAGGCAAGAAAGTCTGTGAGACTCTTATCTCCAATTAACCACAAGAAAACCAGAAGTGGAGTGTGGCTCAAGTAGTAGAGTGCTAGCCTTGAGTGAAAGGACTCAGGAACAGCAATCAAGCCCTGAGTTCAAGCCCCATGACCAACAACAAACAAATAACCTCTTCCTAAGGAAAAATGGACTCTTTGTTTAAGAAATACTTTGATGATGGTCAAATTGTACAAATTGTACACTACCTTATGTATGAAACAGTAACACCTCTGTACATCACTTTGACAATAAATAAATAATTATTCAGAGAAAAAGAAATACTTTGATGTATCTGGGAAGATGTGAAATACAGGTCTAGAAGGAGAAGGAAAGCAGAACTCAGTGGCTAAGCCCAATAAGGTAACCCAAGTTTAATGCTTGTCACATGGAAACTTAGGCAAGAGGATATTTGGGATCTCAGTTGAGGAGAGATAGAGGAGGATATAGAAGGGAATTTCACACACACACACACACACACACACACACACACACACACACACACACACATACACCAGAAGTAGGTCAGCTAACCCAGTAGAGAGCCAGTGAGAGGTTGGTGATCTTGGCCCAGGAACTTCATACTGTTTCTCCCTGCCCTCTTTGGTGCAAGCATCCTTTTCATTTAGGGAGTTTCTCTCACTTCGTGTGGTCTAGGTCTGGTAGTTAGAGCCAGTGGCCTAGATCCATGACCCTCCTCCCCACTCCCAAGGCACATGTTGGCCAATTGCAATGCTAGGGCCTGAACTAATGCCAATCCCTGACCTAAACTGGTCCAGTGATTGACCTTTTCCAGAATTTTCCAGCTGACCTAGAAAGATAGCTCTTTATTTTTCCTGCACTTGGAGATTGGTGAGGATGGGGGCTAGGGGTTGTTGGGAGCCATCTCCTAGATACTCTGTAATGGGAGAGGATGAAGCCAGGCAGAGAAGGAGTAGGGAGTCTTGTGGCCTTGGTTCTTACTGTACCACTGGCTCTGGAAACTGGTGACTTCTCTTCGTAGTGTGTATTTTCCCTCCTTATAAAAAGAGTCCTGAAAAAAATAAAATTAAAAAATAAAAATAAAAAGAGCCCTGAGGGGTGGCATGATGAAGAAAGGAAGAAAGAAGCTTGTGGAAGAATATCAGCCACTAGGATAATCAAGATCCAGGAGAAGCAGCCAGCAAACTTTGAAAATAATTAAGGCAGAGCACCAGGAAAATTGGTGTTGTGGGTAATCCTGGGGCTTGAATTCAGGGCCTGAGCACTGTTCTGGAGTTCTTTTGCTCAAGACTAGCAATGTACCACAAGAGCCACAGCTCTACTTCTTGCTCTTAGGTGGTTAACTGAAGATAAGAATCGCATGAACCTGCCTGCTTGGGCTGGTTTCGAACCACAATCCTCAGATCTCAACCTCCTAAGGGGCTAGGATTATAGGCATGAGCCACTGGTGCCCCAGACTAAAGCAGAATTTTCTTAGTCAATGAGGACTTGCGAAAATACAATTACTTCTGTACATTAGACAAAGAGGTCATCAGCAAACAGATAACCCTTGAACATTTCCACTTACAAATCTTGTACACATTTTATTGCCACCTATAGGGGTATTTAAAAACCTCATTCCTGCCAGATGCCAGTAGTTAACTTGTGTAATCCTAGCTACTTAAGACTCTGAGATCTGAAGATCACAGTTCAAAACCAGCCCAGGCAAGAAGGTCTGTAAAACATTTATCTCCAATTAACCACCAAAATGCCAGAAGTGGAACTGTGGTTCACATGATAGAGTGCTAGCCTTGACTGAAAAAGCTAAGAACAGTTTCCAGACCTTGATTTCAACACACACACACACACACACACACACACACACAGTCTCATTCAGATGTATCCCTGCCTAAGCTCAATGCCAAAGTGACTAGCAATGATGATTAGTAATAAAAATAATTTGAAGGTTTGCATTCTCTTCCCAATATGGAAGTGCTGACAGTGGCATCCCAGGCACAAGTGAGGCAGGAACAAAGGACAGCAGCCATTGCTGATACTGACCAAGCAAGAGAATGATGCTGCTTGCTTTTATGACACTAAGACATTGTGCATATTGTAAATAATCATAGGGACAAAGAAGCTACACTTTCTGAAGACATTCTTGCTTCCCCCTCTATCATAGGAGCATAATTTGAATGCTGCTGCTAGAGCATGTGTCCCTGAGGAAATGTACTTCTGTGTGTCTTTTTTTTTTTTTTTTTTTGTCAGTCATAGAGCTTCAACTCATAGCCTGGGTGCTGTCCCTAAGCAATTCTTGCTCAAAGCTAGTGCTCTACCACTTTGAGTCACAGTGCCACTTCCAGTGTTCTAGTGGTTACTTGGAAATAAGAGTCTCATGGCCTTTTCTGCCAGGTCTGGCTTCGAATCACTATCCTCATATCTGAGCCTTTTGAGTAGCTAGGATTACAGGCATGAGCCACCAGTGCCCATCTTTTTGTGCGTCTTCTGCTAAGACTTGGCTATTTAGACTTAGAAAACCCAGGAAACACTGACTGACATCTTAACTTGTATGACTCATCCAACTACTGAAATGCAGCCATGGCCCAACTCAGAGTTTATGTGATTCATCCGTAGAATTCCAGATTAGCAATGAAGAAGGGCTTTCTTCTTTCTTCTTCCAGGTGGAGGCTACCCCTTCCCACTCCTCCATGAACAGCTTTGTGGACAGGGACCTGACACTGCGAACAAAGAAGGCAAAGTTCTGGAGGTCATGACTGTAAGGGACATAGGAACAATTCAGAAGCATTGAGTATGTTCAGGATACAGGTGTATATTTGTGTGGGATGTATATATATGGTCAGAGGGGAGAACTAAGGCAAAAATCCTGGTTATTCCTTAGCTCTTCTTCCCTTCTTCCTGAGTCCTATCTGAGAAATGGTCGCTCAGCTGAAAACTAAGTTTTCTTCTTTCTCTTGTAGTTATATGTTTTGTTTTTTTTAATCCAGCCTCCCACAATAACATCTCCTGGTGCTCAAATCTCCCCACAGCCCCCCTCCCACAGTGTACCAGGCTTGGTTTGTATCTTAGTCTATTTTTCATCATTGTACAGAATGCCCCAAAGTGAGCAATTTCTAAGGAAAAGAAGTTTGCTTAGACTCATGGTTGCAGAGCTGGTCAGCCATATCTGGTGAGGCATCCTGCTAGTTCATGGTGGGACAGAAGTAGAAAGGATGGGACACATGCAGATGCAAAACATGAGCAGTGGCCTCACTTGGTAACAGGCCAGTCTCCCAGGAACTAATTCAGCACATCTGGAATTAATGCCATCTCCATAGGAAAAGCATTAACCTCTGGTAAAGACCCAACCTCCTCATGACTCCAAATAGCAATCAAAGTGCATTTGAACTGTGGAAAAGGCACATCATATTGAAACCAAAGCCATGTGTGAGTGATAAGTAGCAGTGGGTATTATGGAGAGGGTCGCTTCTCAGATCACTTTCTAAGGGACACCATGGCTTCGTTGCCTCTTTCGCTCTTGTCCTGAGGGAAGACAGCTGTCATGTTCAGCAGTTCTGTGGAAATACCCACATAGCAAGAAAGAGACTCCTTGAAAGATCCAGGGAGGACCTGAGATTTTCTAACAGCCATGTGAGTGAGATTAGAGGCCTATCTCCTACTCTAGTAGGGTAATGGCAGTCCCTTAACCACACCACCTACCTAGGTTATTTCAGGAATTGTTTCATTGAATGAATGTTTGCTGATTTCATTTGCTCAGCTTTGGAATTGAGTGTTAAGCAGCAATAGATAGCCATAACAGTAAATGGAGCCAAGGAAGCAATATGTGCCACTTCTGGATCAGGCTCCTAAAAGGAGTAAGCACCATCTCTTGCTAGAATCTTGAGCTAGAATACAACCATCTGAGATCATATGAATGGCGGCCATGCCTTAGGCTTGGAGGATAACCACAGAAAGTGCCTAGAGATGTATGGTTAATTTACTGAACTGAAAAACAGCCTTCATTCCTTGAACCTTGGAAACAGTGGTGGCTAAGTGTGGCAACACTGAGAGGGCTGAGGAAGGAGGATTGAGAGTTGGAGGCAACACTGGAATACATAGCAAGATCTTGCTTTAAAAAAGGTAAAACTGCTGCAGCTGTGGTTAAGTTTTAGCACACCACTTACACAAGGGAAAAGAGTGAGAGCCTTGCCCTGGCAGCTGGTTAGTTCTATGACATATGCAATTCTACTTGTCAAAAGAAAGTTGCATGACCACATCTAGCCCCAAGGGGGCAGAGGAGAACAAGCCCATCTTATTTCCAAAGGAAGAGAATTTGAAATACATCTACCAAGGGACTGAACAACATCAAGTCAATGCAGCAGACTTAGACTCTTGTGCAGAAAGGGGTCTGGATAGAAACAAGACTTTATGTAGGTTAAGTTGTAGTGTTTGGGGACCTCATATCCAACCACAGACCCTAGCCCATATCCTAGCAGAAAGGTAAATAGATATCAAAGCATGGATCTAGACTGTACCTGTCTCCTATCAGGTTCTGAAGTCATTGACCGAGAAAAACAGGACCATACAAATGAATAGTATCCATTTTCCCTTCCAGGTCCACTCTTCCTCTTTTCTACTCTACTCTGAGGCCAAGGAGAATGACACCAATTCCTTCTGTGTCTCTATCTTCCTGCTGGGTTTAGCCAAGGAGAGGCACAAGTAGGAGGTCACAGGGTGAACACGCAAAGTGATCAGAGTATTTGGTCCCTGACTTCAGAAGTGGGATGTGACAGTGACTATCTTCTGCTCAAAGCAGAGAGGTCTCTCCACAGGAACAGGACCCCCAGCTCCAAGTGTCATGTCCCTCTTTACCCTTGTTAAGTCTGTAAGTGGAAACTGTTGATAGTTCCAGTGCTTCACTGTTCCTCATCGGTTCCCCTTAAGATTTTCATGTCTTGGCTGGGAATGTGGCTTACTGGTAGAGTGCTTGCCAAATATATGAAGCCCTGGGTTCGATTCCTCAGTACCACATAAACAGAACAAGCCCGAAGTGGTGCTGTGGCTCAAGTGGAAGAGTGCTAGCCTTGAACAAAAGCAGCTCAGGGACAGGGCCCAGACCCTGAGTTCAAGGCCCAGGACTCACCAAAAAAAATTTTTTTTCATGTCTTTGTAGGGTCTTTTTTTTTTTTTTTTTTTTTTTGCCAGTCCTAGGGCTTGAACTGAGAGCCTGACCTCTGTTGCTGAATTCCTTTTGCTCACAGTGCCACTTCAGTTTTTCTGTTTATGTGATGCTGAGGAATTAAACCCGGGGTTTCCTGCATGCTAGGCAAGCACTCTACTGCTAAGCCACATTACCTGTCCCTATAGGCTTCAACTTCTTCTGCTATATATTTCCATGGTAGCCAGATCAATGCAATGCTTCTCTATCAAATAATAACAACTACTTAAAACCAATGATAGGTAAAATGGGAAGACATTGAAATTTTAGGGGTTATCTATGTAATAATCAGAGCAGATCTGCCTTAGCTCCCAAATCTCACCATGAGTGGTTGTTGAACCTGGGTAACTGCAGTCGAAATCAGGACACGGGGGATGCAAGGCGAGTGAACCAATGCATACTTTATTCCAAGAGGGCCAGGGTTTATATAGGGTTAGAAACCAATATTACAATTACAGGGTAAAAGATCAATACGGCATGACATTTGTCTCAAATACAGAAGTGGAGGAAATTTCCTACTGTGAGGGCCAGGAACTTGATACAAATGCCTTTCTAATTACAGGAGGTAGTGACTACAAAGATTATTGATATCAAAACAAGGAACTGTATACAACCGAGGTAGAACTATAATTATCTCCTAGCTACTATCTCCTTAAGGCTAGATAACATCAATCTTGACTTCTCCAAATACTTGTGAAGTAACAGTGAGGAGACTTTCCTGTTTACAGTGAGAATCTAGTGAGGAGACTTTCCTGTTTACAGAGAGAATCTAACACTAAAGGCAGCTGGTCTAGCAAGTCTCCTTAGGGAGACTTGCTAAGTAGGGGGAAAAAGGAGATTCTCACAACAACTGGTGGCTTCCTTTGGCCCACAAACACCAGAAATTCCTTACTGGGAATGAGTTCCCAAGGGCCTATTAGTGTGCTAATGAGGCATCGGAGTAACCGTGCCGGGGCTAAATTTTTCCACTGGTTGGAGACTTTAATTCTCCAACAATTCCCCCTTTTTTATTAACTTTATTAATTTTATTAATTTTCCACAGCCGCTTCTCTAGAAAGTTTAAGGGCAGTTAGTAAAACATCAGAGGAATTATTCCTAGTGTAACGCTTTATTATAGCTATGATAGAACAATATCCTAAGAAAAAGACACATATCATAAGTATTAAGGCAATAGAAGCACTTCCAACACTATGGGTAATACTTTGCCACCACCCCCTAGGGTCTAGTCCTTCTAAGGTCTGAGCTAGTCCTTGGGCTATATCATCAATAGAAGAGGCATCTGGCAATTCCTTTTGAAAAGCTTCAAAAACCTCCCTGTACAAGCTTTGTTCACTTAACGTACCATTTAGTAGGGCTCCATCTATAAGCATTTGTATATCATTCCATTCACATTCAGAGGCATTATATTTATAAGGTGTTACACAGACATGACTAGAATTCCAATCACAAGTCAAAAACAATCGTTGCTGTAAAGCCAAATATTTCTGTCCAAGCCAAAACACTCCTCCTTTAACAGCTTCTAACTCATCTTGAAGGTGGGCATTTACTTCCAGCTGGTGTTGCCACAAATTGTGGGAGTCCTGGTGCCACTGCACCATAAAGTCATGAGTTTGTACGGATTGTCGCAATGCGGCTCCGGATACTGCTGCAGTTGTAGCAATGGCAATCAGTCCAGCAAGTCCTGCAATAATCATTCCAATGGCACGACGACTCCTCCTCAGAAGCCGCTTGAAAAACTGCATTACCAATCCTTGTACAAGTCCTCCAGCCCAGGGACGATGCATGCGAACAGGAACCCAAAGGGAGTTGCGCTGGGTTAAAATCATGATCCTATCTTGACTAAAAATAAAGGTGACATTGTTATTCAAGCAAGTATACAATTTACAATTTATGCTGGTACTGGCATTCTTAGTTATGTTTATGGGGCCGACCATCAGTACTTGTGGAAAATGAACACAAGCAGAGATATTATAGGTCTTTACAACTGTGAAGTTGTAGGAGGCCGAGGATCCTTTAGTTCCTGAGTAAGTTCCATTGGCCAGCAATACAGGAGCCAGAGAAGCTGCTAATTTCCAGAGATGACGTTGTGGAGGAAATAGCCTGTTTCCATGGGCGAGAGCAGGCCGGGGGTCACTAAAGCCTGCTCCAAACCACCCTAAAAACTGTTTAGCAGACATGGCATTGGACATGTTCATAGATAAAGTAGGTTCACAAGATGAGTTATATTCAGTGCAGTTTTTCAACCACACACCAAAAGGTCCCCAATCATACCAAGTATGCTGGGATGTATTCCAAATAGTTGGAAAAATTCCTCGACAACTTTCCCAATGTCTTTCAGTAAAGTTCAGGTTCAGATAAGTAAAATTGTCACATTTAGGCAGGCCAGCAGGGCTAGGATAATTATCTAATTTATAGGTATGAGATCCCACAGACCAGGAAGACAGTCTAATCAGCCGAGTTCTACTGGAGTTATATGAACCTCCATGCTGAATCCAATATTGATATCTAAAAGGGTAACATGGGGAACGGCCTTGACAGATAGCTTTAGAGAACTGAGAATAAGAGAAGTTAAATGATCTTTCCTCTTCCATAGGAAAGACTGGAATGCCAGACCCATAGGGGGAGAGAGTAAATTAGGAATAGATGTAAAAACAGAGACAGGGGCTTTTGTCCATAAATATGGATGTAATAAAGGAGGGTTAGAAAATATAGGCCCAATACATTACCTCTGATGTAGCCCCTACAGGTTACCAGTGCACACCTGTCCATTTGAATGGCCTTATCACTTGAATGAGAATGTCTCACCCCCTTGATGGACAGAGGGGTGTTTGTTGCTGGATCCACTGGTGCAGGTGCTAGAAAGATGGGCTGTCTTCTGTAGAAACATAAGCATACCCTCGCCCCTGGGTTAACAACTCCCCGGGGACCCAATCTAGCCCAACCCCCAATCTAATCCAAACCGGCTGCTGTTTGTTTTGCATAGGCGGAGCTAGGAAGTGTCGCTCAGCTCTTGCTAAAACATCTCCTTGAGACAAATTTAAAAAGTTAAGGACAAATAATGCTTCTGCAATGACAGCAGGGGCTGTTTTATAAATACTTTTCATAGAAGTTGCATATCCCTCAGTACTATCCATACTCCTCCTCTTTAGTTTTGTAATTTGTGTTTTTAATGTATAATGAGCTCTTTCTACTGTACCTTGACCTTGAGGATTGTATTCGATTCCTGTAACATGAAAAATGTTATGAAATTCTAAAAATTTTCGTACTTGTTTACTGGAATAAGCTGGTGCATTGTCAGTTTTTATTTGAGAAGGAATCCCCATGACTGCGAATGTTTCTAGTAAATGTTGAATGACATGAGTCCCTTTTTCCCCTGGTAGAGGTGTTGCCCAAATAAAAGAAGAATGTGTATCAATGGATACATGCACATATTGTAAGCGGCCAAATTCAGGGATGTGTGTTACATCCATTTGCCAAATTTTATTAGGAGCAGTTCCTGACATGTCAATTAATTTTTGAGGGCTACATAAATCCGAATCTCCTTGAAGAATGGAAAATAGGTTAGGAATTCTGGGAAATCCTAAGAAAGGGCAAAGCCAATTGCTGTCCCTAGTAACTTTTGAAAATTATTAAGAGTTTTAAACTCTTCAGTATGAATTTTTATTAATTGGGGGGTAATTACTTGTCTTCTAACTAAATATCCCAGATACTTAAATGGTTCTTCTGTTTAAATGAATTTTATCAGGGGCAATTATTAAATTATACTGTTGAAAGTCTAAAGGCAAAATTTGTAACAATTTTGATACAATATTTTTATTAGGTGCAGCAAATAATAAATCATTTTATTGAAAACCTGTAAAACAAACTGGAGTAGTAATTAAACAATCATCTTGATAGCCATCGTTTTCCTATATCCAACTTAAAACAAACATTTTAAATTTTTTATCTCAGAATACATTTTTGATCTCAAGTCTTTTACCAAGCCTGGTTGTATTAAAAGAAATCTGGAGCCTAGGTATCACCCATTGCTTCATGCTGCTTGTTTTTCACTTCCAAATTTCTTATCTAGAAAGGCATTCTAAAACCTTTTAAAGTAGAGGCTTTCACACCTTTACCTCAGCCTGTATTTGCATAGAAAAACTGAAGCCCAGGGGGCACATTGCCTCCTGGTTGTCTGCTTTAAAAGAGCCATTTTCCTATATACAGAGAGTTAATGAAAGTTGTGTACTTCTATCCCCCATTAGTTTATATACTTTAAAATATTTACCTGATTATATGTGACTTAAGATAGTTAATCTTACTGTTACAGTACAGTTTACACTTAAAAAATTTAGTACCTGATTTGTTAAAGTGATACCCAAAACAATTGTAACAAGAGTACACTTAGCAGTGTGCCCCAGAATTATAACCATGAGATTTCAGAGTTAGCATATTTGCCTTTTTAATACATCCAAATTGCAAACCTGTACAGAAATCGAGTTATATCAGGTAAATAAACTTTTAACTCTCCTTTAAGATATTCCAATTTTAATCCATCCTAAGGGGCAGTTTTAGAAGTATCAGTCAAATCATACATTTTACCCTGAGGTTTCCAATGTTTATACCTGGAAACAAAAGAAATAAAAGAAAGGCCTCCATTGGCCTGTCCTATAGAATGGGCCTATCTCCATCCTACTCCTTAGAGCTTGATGAACTGCCTTGGGGCCAGCTTGCCCTCTCCCACTATGAATGGACGCCACCCTACGGCTGTCCCATCACGTGGATCGGCTAAACTGTACTTTTGTCAGTTTACCCCTCACTACTGAGGATAGGTTTAAGGGCCCATGCTAAGTTCTTATTTATTTATTTATTTATTTATTTATTTTTAACCATGAATTAAAGAATTTTTAACTATAGTTCCTTTTAAAATAAATAATCCTTTAAAGCTTTTGGTAATGCCCAAATTCGATGATCTTTTGAAGTTTAAAGTTAAACTAACCTATTTTTACATCATACCTTTTTAATCTTGAACACATTCACACCCACATACATTTGTGCGCGCGCACACACACATACATACATTCACATATGTAGGTATTAATGTAAACAGAACTTAAAAGCAGTCCAAACAACTATCAGCCATACATTTTTTAGTGGCAAAAGGTATATTTTCCAATCTTACTCTTGTAATGACCAAAACTTAAAACAAAACCTTTAATGAATGATTTTAGCATTGTTTAGTCTTATTCACTAGGGCCTATTAGTTTTAGCAAAGTATCTTAGCATACTAAACACTGAAGATAACTGGGTTGGGGTCCCCTGGAGTATTACTGAGTCCACCTAGCACTTGACTCAGTGTTTACTCTCAGGCTAAGATTAGCCTAGCCAGCTGTTTGAACTCAGCTCTTAGCAGCCTGTACTTTTTCTGCCTTCTTGCAGAAGGAGACACAGTACCTAGTAAATGTTTTGCCCATAGACATGTAAATGGACAACAGAAATAAGGGAAACAAAAGTTTATGTTTAAAACTGGTGCCAATCTCAAAGACAAAACTAGTCAAGACAAAACAGAACATAGAAACAGAGGCTTTTACGCCTTGGATGGCATGTCCAGCGTCCACAAGCTGCCAGCCAGAGTGATGGAAAGTCCATAGGGCCCTGAAAATTCTCAGGGGGATCCTCCCCAGTGGAGATTTCCATCCCCTGGCAATCAACCTGCCGAGGCCGCCCACTAGAGGACTTTTTTCCCAATTTAGCACTCCACACGAAACACAACTAATCAAACAAGGACAAAGACACATGAAACATGTAGCGCAGGCGCAAATTAAAAGTGCAATTGCAGTAAAAATTCTCTTGAGAAGTAAAAGAAAAATCACTAGTCCTTCCCCAATTCCAGGCTGATGGACTAAAACAGGGAGTGTCAGCTCCCCTGCTAGTGCCTGGTTGTAAAGAAAAGATGATGGGGAAGCCTCCTTCACTGAAAGGGAGCCATGAGACGGCCCCGTATTACAGCTGTCCTAAGTTAAGTGACCCTGGTCAATATCTTGTTAATGAGGGGGCTGTGCTACACCTCCAGTTGGAGGGGGTTGAATGACAGGAAAAGTTTGATAGCAAGAGAGAGAAGCAGAACCATAGGACTTAGATTAATTAAAGTAAAAGTGGGCTCCGCGGCCACAATTATTTGTTCTTTACTTTCACCTTCCTGACTGCCCCTGGCAGATCGAAAGAGCATCTGTAGCACTTTGACTGCACTGCTGAGCTGCCTAAATTAGCATCATTCTCTGAAGGAGCATAGGTAGAGGCTGAAGGCTTATTTGATGTTAATTTTTCTTTAACAAAACTGACAGGAGATAGTTCAGGTGTTGCCATGTCTTTTAGCTCCTGCCCAATTTGAGTTTTTACCTCCCCGGACAAATTATAAGCCTTCATAGCTTTTTCCACGTCAGCCTCTGGCTCAGCAGCTGATGTTATGATAGCATCAGGAGACATCATGCTCACGGCTGTATATATTAATGCCCAAACAGACCAAAATGTAACTGGAACCTTGTCTCCACACCGATATTCATTTTCCATATTATTCTCTACTCGTTCCCAGACTTCTAAATCTAAAGTATCTCCCTCTGGGAACCATACATTATACTCCACTACCTGTACACACTCATCTCTTTGTGAACACGAGACCATAGCTCCATCCCGTTTCAATACATGGTGGATAAAATTAGAAAATGGAGTTGGTTTAGCTTGTCCCATAACCCCGTAATTTTTTAAGAATAGGAGCTCACCACACAGATCCCTTGTCTCCTGTGAATTACACACAGATCCCTTGTCTCCTGTGAATTAAAAATATCTCTCACCTCACTCGAGAGCTCGGCAGTTCCGCAATCTCCTGTGGATCAATTGTCAGGTCCCTGGGTCCGGACGCCAGATGTTGAGCCTGGGTAACTGCAGTGGAAATCAGGACACGGGGGATGCAAGGCGAGTGAACCAATGCATACTTTATTTCAAGAGGGCCAGGGTTTATATAGGGTTAGAAACCAATATTACAATTACAGGGTAAAAGATCAATACAGCATGACATTTGTCTCAAATACAGAAGTGGAGGAAATT
Organism: Perognathus longimembris pacificus; assembly: GCF_023159225.1. Lineage (NCBI taxonomy): Eukaryota > Metazoa > Chordata > Mammalia > Rodentia > Heteromyidae > Perognathus > Perognathus longimembris. The sequence continues at coordinate 29,556,092 of NC_063176.1, read as the reverse complement.
TCCTACTGTGAGGGCAGGAACTTGATACAAATGCCTTTCTAATTACAGGAGGTAGTGACTACAAAGATTATTGATATCAAAACAAGGAACTGTATACAACCGAGGTAGAACTATAATTATCTCCTAGCTACTATCTCCTTAAGGCTAGATAACATCAATCTTGACTTCTCCAAATACTTGTGAAGTAACAGTGAGGAGACTTTCCTGTTTACAGTGAGAATCTAGTGAGGAGACTTTCCTGTTTACAGAGAGAATCTAACACTAAAGGCAGCTGGTCTAGCAAGTCTCCTTAGGGAGACTTGCTAAGTAGGGGGAAAAAGGAGATTCTCACAACAACTGGTGGCTTCCTTTGGCCCACAAACACCAGAAATTCCTTACTGGGAATGAGTTCCCAAGGGCCTATTAGTGTGCTAATGAGGCATCGGAGTAACCGTGCCGGGGCTAAATTTTTCCACTGGTTGGAGACTTTAATTCTCCAACAAGTGGTGAGATCTCTTTATTGTCCTTGAGAAGTCAAGTGATGTATGACATATTTGTAACTCCTGATAACTCATTCCCGGAAATGATATTTAACCTATTTACTCTAAAAAAAAAAAATCAAAGCTTATTCCTAAATAGTTTTTCCATTCATTTCAAATATCCTTAGCTTTCCAGTTTATTCCTTAGTTGGTTTCTTATGAGTGCAAGCAGAAAGCTATGAATTAAAACATGCAGTTTGCCAGATTCAGTTTGAATATGGCTCAAGGATATCTCCAGAAACCTCACAGATCACAAAGACAGCATGGTTCTCTTCTTGGTCCACAAAGAAATCTGCTACTGAAATCTCTGTGACCAAAAGTAACCTAGGAAGAAAATGAAAATGCCAAGAGTTTCATCTTCTCATTTGATTAAAACATTTACCCATTCTTCTCCAAAATACATCATGGAAACAATATCATGGATAGTTGTTAAGATGTTTTTGGCTTCAAGTGACTGAATATCAGCTGAATGTGACTTGGTGAATTTCTCATTCCCCTTTAACAATGGTCTGGAAATGCAGGTGTGATTACTTCACTGGGCCTTTCCTTCTTCCTTTCTGGAATTCTCTTGTATCTCCTCATGGTCACAAGATGACTGCATCACTTGTAAGCATCACACCTCCCCTGACATCATCCCAACAGAGAAGGGAAAGCCCAGAGTTCTCTTTAGGCATATCTTTATTTTATTCTTAACTGTATTTCTTTTGTTTTTTTCTTTTCTTGGTACTGGGGATCGAACCCAGGATGTTGCACTTGCTAGGCAAGTACTTTACCACTGTGCTACATCCCAGCCCTCTTTTTTTCAGGAGGAAAAAAACCCTTTCCCAAAGGCTCCCTGGCTGTCTTCTCCTTCCTTATTGTCTGGAGTTGGGCCAGGTGCCCCCTTGATGTCTATAATTGGTAAAGACTGTCAGTACTTAGAACAGACTGGATTGTGGCAGGAGCTTCTTAAGCATTTGCTGAATGAATGAATGAATGAATGTAAGTGGCGTGGATAATCATCTGGGCTTAGCAAGGGCAGCCTATACTAAAGTCCATTTTTCTAGAACACACTAGATGCTGCTGGATGGATGAAGAACACTGATAGTTTTTTAGCAGGGGAGAAGAAACTGATTGCCACATAACACCATATGCTACTGCTTTTTAGTGTAGGGAGCCAAATGCCCAGTAAAGGGGTTTATTATCTCCTAATAGCTACTTTGTTTTAAAAAATAATTTTTGGTTTTAAGTAAATTGTTCATGCAAGAGAATATCTTAGTAGCAGACAAGTTACTATATTCTGAAGATAAACAGGTATTGGTTACTATGGGATGCTCTCCCTGCCCAAAGGCAGAAGGGTGAGCATCTCTCCAGTGTATCATCCAGCAATCCAGACCTCTGCATGCCACAGCACTCTCCACACTGGCCTGCACACTGCTGTCCTTTCTTCACCCGCCTAGAGGCTTTCCCTTGTTCCTCCACCCCTGCCCCTTCCTTTCCTGTGTTCATGGTTCTGTCAGCCATTCTGCCAGCCACTTCCACAAGTGGCTGTAGAAGCCATGCTGTTGGGCCTGGGTAACTGCAGCCGTAGTCAGGACACGGGGGATGCAAGGCGAGTGAACCAATGCATGCTTTATTCCAAGAGGGCCAGGGTTTATATAGGGTTAGAAATCAATTTTACAACTACAGGGTAAAAGATCAATACAGCATGACATTTGTCTCAAATACAAAAGTGGAGGAAATTTCCTACTGTGAGGGCAGAAACTTGATACAAATGCTTTTCCTATTACAGGAGGTAGTGACTACAAAGACTGTTGATATCAAAACAAGGAACTATATCCAATCGAGGTAGAACTATATTTATCTCCTAGCTACTATCTCCTCAAGGCTAGACAACTTTGATCTTGACTTTTCCAAAGACTTGTGAAGAGACTTGTGAGGAGACTTCCCTATCTACAGTGAGAATCTAACACTAAAGGCAGTCTCCCGGAAGAGACTTGCTAAGCAGGGGGGAAGGGAGATTCTCACAACAATAGGTGGCTTCCTTTGGCCCTCAAACACAAAGGAACTCCTTACTGGGAATGTGTTCCCAAGGGCCTATTAGTGTGCTAATGAGGCATCCGAGTAACCGTGCCAGGGCCAAATTTTTCCACTGGTCAGTGACTTTAATTCTCCAACACCATGCCTCACTCTACAGAGCTCTTTACAGCCTGTGGCTGAGAGGAGAGGTCTGTGAATACAGAAGAATGTGGGGGGAGGGGGTGGGGGGACAGGAAGGTGCCTGGCACCCTGTATGGCTGCAGGACCCCATCACCAACCCAACCCAAACCCCACTCAGCACCAAGATCACATGTTCTCTCATGCTGAGCACTGAGAACTGTTTTTTTTTTTTGTGCATTAATGTTATGATATTTGTCTGACATTGACTAATAAGTTCCTTGTGAAAATCTCCCACAAGCAGAGTTCTGTATCTATCTTGCTCAGTGTGCTAGTCCTTTCTCTTCCAGTTCCTTCCTTCTTTCTTTTCCTCTAAAATTGATTTCTATTTTTCCTACCAATTGGCTCTGAATTTTGGGGTTACGTGAAAAAAGAATGCTACTTCAAGTGTGGCATTTAGTTTGAATGGCTGTGCTTTTGGACATTGTCCAGAAGGGTTTTCCAGAGTGCACATGGTAGCCAAGTGACTTGGGGGACTGCTAGGAAAAAAGATGAAGCAAAGTAGCAGCTGAGACTCCAAAGGTCCAGATTAAAGTCAGTTGCATAAACCAAGGTAGGACATGAAAGTACCATCCCAGAGAACCATGCAGACACAGTCATGTACAGAGAAAGGAGTTTTCAATGTCAGCAAAGGACTGACAGGCTAGCTCTCAGGATAGAGAGAAGGAAGTTTAGTTCTACATTGCAAGGGAGGCTAAAGGTGAGACAGGGAGGCTGAGGGTGGGAATTTTCACTAAAGGTGGAAAGTACTACACAGATGGACAGATCTGAGCAGATGCATTCTGCTGATGCAACTGGAGGCTGTACTTTAGGAATGAGATGGAGGTTAACAATTGTAGCCAGGCCTGGCATGGCAACAGTAGGCTTGGTCCCCAGATAGCTTGTCTGGGTCTCTCTGTTCTCTCTTTAGATGGAAAATGCAAGAAAGTTAAGATGGAAAGCATTAATAGTAGTTGAGCACAGTGACACATGCCTGTAATCTCAACACTCACTAGCCTGAGACAGGAAGGTCACAAATTTAAGGACAGCCTGGATTACATACTGAGATCCTGTCTCAATAAAATAAAAAGAAAAGGGGCTGGGAATGTGGCATAGTGGTCGAGTGCTTGCCTTGCATACATGAAGCCCTGGGATTGATTCCTCAGCACTACATATATAGAAAAAGCCAGAAGTGGCACTGTGGCTCAAGAGTGCTAGCCTTGAGCAAAAAGAAGCCTGGACCATGCTGAGGCCCTGAGTTCAAGCCCCAGGACTGGAAAAATAAAAAATAAAAAGAAGAAAAGGGGAGATGGGTGGAAATAAAAGAAAATAAGAAAGGAGAAAGAAAAAGCATTCATGATTTGAAAAGCTTAGAACTGCAGGTGTGTGGGAAACACCTGCATAGTGATTGGTAGGAGAGGAAGAGGAGACTAGACGGATGGACCAAAGGGCAGATGGTCTCCTGTCTTCATTAGAGTGCAGTCTCCCAATGATGAGCCACTAGCCTGTGCCTGACTCCGTCCCACAGAGTGAGCAGAGACACTGAGAAGCTACTTATGAGGGTAAGTATGAAGCCTTGGCTCCCTGCCCAGTTCAGAGAACTATGAATACAACTCTCCTGGGTCAATTCACCACAAACAATGTGATGGGTTCAAATAACTCCCTTTCCACAGAAGGAGGGCCAGTCCTGGGTAAAGGATAAAGTTTAGAGCCTGGCACTGGTAGCTCACACCTGTAATCCTAACTACTCAGAAGGCTGAGATCTTAGAATCTCAGTTCATAGCCAGCCTGGGCAGGAAAGTTTATGAGATCTGTATCTTAAATTAGCCAGTAGAAAACCACAAGTGTAGCAGGGGCTCAAAGTGGTAGACTGCTAGCCTTGAGCAAAACAGCTCAGTGATAGTGCCCAGGCCCTGAGTTCAAGCCCCATGGCTGATTAAAAAACAAAAGAAGATAAGGTTTTTGCTGGGTTTCTGAGAAACATCTCATGCTGTTTCTCATCCTAGATGCCTATGGGAGAGTATAGCTTTTTCCTTCCCAATTTCACCTTCTTCTTCTATCAAAACTGACCTGCCGCTCTCTCATCCCTTCAGGGTTTGCAGTGTGCTGAGTACTATCAAGGTTATGTAAGGACATCAGCAAATAGCACACTCACTTTTCTATCCTCCCTCCCTCCCTCCCTCCCTCCCTCCCTCCCTCCCTCCCTCCCTCCACACTTTCTTTCTTTCTGGTGGCTGTGGGGCCTGAAATCTGAGCCAGAGCACTGGAGCTACAGAAACCCTTTCGTTCTTGGGTAGTTAACTGGAGATAAGAGTCTCACAGAATTTCCTGCATGGGTTAGCTTTGAACTAGGATACTCACATCTGAGCCCATTGATTAGATAGGATTACAGGTGTAGGAAACTGGCACCGGGCTTGCACACTAACATTTTAAGAAAGGTGCATCTACTCAAAGAGGGAATTCTGAATAAGTATCATGTGTTTGGAGAGTAGGTCACTCCAACTATTAACAATTCTACAAATACCCATTAGTAACATGATTATTTAAGTCCACTATTCTCTCAAATGATTTGGACTGAAACAGTTCATTTAATCGAATTTTAAAACCTTACTCTAGCAATAGCCCCAACCTAACCCTAAACCTAGCCCTAAATTTAATCATAGTCCTAACCCTAACCCTAGCCCTAACCCTAACCCTAGGCCTAGCCCCAACCCTAACCCTAGCACTAGCCCCAACCCTAAACCTAACCCTAGCCCCAACCCTAACCCTAGCCCTGATAACAATGGGAAGGGAAGTCTTAGGATTATCAGCAGGGATGTGGCTGTCATGATGCACAAGATGGATCTCTAGCTGTCCTCAAAACCCACACAAGTTTTGGGGAGAACTGTTATGCCCTCCGGGGGAAATGGCCCCTTCTCATCCAGTGAAGCTGCACGTAGACCCTCCTCCCTTTGGTTTCCATGCAGGACCACACATGTCCTTCCCCAGAAGTCTGTGTTAACTGGGTGACTGGCTCATCTGGGGGCAATTACCTTCCCCTCCTCTGAGGTCACATCCTGTACCACTTTGGTCAGGCCTCCTTGGGACCAGGGGAGGTCATATCTGCATCCACCCCAGCCCCTCCTCCTCCCTGCCCTCTCCCTACACAACTCCAATCTCACCAGGAGTGGACCCCTTCTCTACTCAAGCTACACCACCTGTGGGCTGGCAGTTTGGTTACCTCTAATAAACTCTTTCCTGCCTAAACAACCGCATGGCAGTTCCTTCCGGCAAACCTTACAAGAACCACGAGAGATGATCAGGGATATACACCCTCAGACACCACTGTACCAAGAAGCAACCCTTGCTATCTGACAGCATAAAATGTATCAGGGGAGAAAAGATCAGCACACAAACACAGTCTTCCCTTGTTATCAAGAGGTAAGTTTAAAGACCCAGGTGTGCACTCAAATCAGTGTACACTGAAGTCTCATGAAAAATAATTTGGCCTTGCAGCCCAGCTATGCACATCTCCTCTCCTATGCTGAATCATCTCGAGATTATTTACAATGCCTAACACAATGTAAATGGTTTTATACTACATGTTTGGAGAACAAGACCTAGGAAAAAGTGACTGACTGTACACAGTACAGCTACAACTACCACAGGCCTAACTATATTGTCCATCTGAGACTGGTTGAGTCTGGATGCAGGATCTGTGGGCACAGAGGGCCAGCTGTGAAATCTACAGCTAAATAATAATTTTAAATATGAATTTCTTCCTTTTTCTCTCTGGAGTCCTTCTTTATGTCCCAGCAGCCTCTTAGTGGTAGAGTGCTTGCCCTGGGTTCAATTCCTCAGTACCACATAAACAGAAAAAGTCAGAAGTCACACTGTGGCTCGAGTGGTTGAGTGCTAGCCTTGAGCAAAAGATGCTCAGGACAGTACCCAGGCCCTGAGTTCAAGCCCAGGATTGGCCTAAATAAATAAATAATAAAGTCCTGTTTTTAATAGTCTTGAGCTTGTGCCCATGTTTCAATACAGTGGAGGTGACAAGAGATGGGAGAGGAAAGAATGCAAGTGGCCCTGGGCTGCAGGAGGCTGGGGTGGGAATTGTGGAGAGACGATTTGAAGTTTCCTGGTCCAGGCGTCACCTAGTCTTGGTTCTCTGCTTAAGCAAAGCTGCGCGTTCTGGCAAAGAAAAGTTATTATTCATCAACAAGACACTCATTAAGATACATCACCTGTAGTTGTCATGATTCTCAAGTACTTAAACTTTTTCAAGTATGTGTGTTGATGTGGTGACTCATAAGCTAAAAATTGCCAAGATACAGTGTTTACTTCCTAACCAAACACAGGAAGGTTTGGAATTTTCCCTATAAAGGGTAAATGTGGTTCTTCTGAGTATATGGATTTAATGCTCATGCTAGTCACCAAGTGAGAAGACTTACTTTGGCAATGGGTTTGAGAGCTTTTATCATTCTCATTTGCTTCTGAACCTTTACACCTTGCAAATTAGCATTGCACATTCACAAAATAAAGAAGTATCAGCATATTTTAGCCTGAACTGTGATATATTATTCAAGATTTCCCTAAGAATGTAGCATGTAACCAGTCTCCTCTTCCATAGCTTACCTTATAAAAGAATGGATTGACTGTTTTTCTTTTTGAAAAATTTTAGGTTTACAGAAAAGTGAGGCAAAAAAAGATTTCTTATATACCTCATTTTGACCTCTTCATACTGTTTTGTCTATTGGCATCTTGCATAAGTGGGATATGGTAGTTAAACAGCTGACGGGCCCAAATTAATAAGATTCATACCAGATCTGCAGTTGACATTAAGGTTCACTCTTTTTTTTTTTAAGGTAGCAGTTTACAATTTTATTTTTTATAAAAATTGGAAAGGAGATCAAAATTGCCATCATCCAATTACTCTATTAACAGCTGCATGCAGGAAGCAACTCGCCAGATGCTTTGCATTCTTTGCAAGCTTTTTGGACAAATTTTTGCTTTTCATTTTAATTTCACTGACTTTGACTTTGTGTGCAGGAGGCAAGTTGGTTGAAACTAAAAGCTTTCACAGATTAGTGCTCAAGGAAGACCCACAGTTTGTGACACCAACAGGTAAATGGTAGGATAATGGTGGGTAGTGTGATTCCATGTAGAATGGGAACTTCAGTTCGGTATGCTCAGTAGGCAGAGCTCACAAATCTTTTTCACCTTCTCTACCCTCTCACACTGGCCAAACATTCAAGGGAAACGCCAGCCTCACAAGCAGGCACACACTACATCGTGAGTCTCCAGGAGCAACAGAAGGGCTCTTCCTTAGCAAAATTCTCTCACTATTAGGCCCTGTGTCTTTTCCTCTTTAAGATCAGGGGCAGGTTCGACTTCTACAATCTTACCTTCTCTGTGACCAACAGCAAGGACACAACTGTTATGGCAAGAACTTGCAGAACCTCATAGCTCACACAGAGGGCGGTCAGAATCACCCAAAGAATTTCCAGTCTTTTCATCTTGCTTGATTTGAGCAAATTAACTTCTTGAGTTTGCGCTGGGAGAGAGCTGGGTGGTAGTTCTCAATGCACCTGAAAAGACCCAGCCTCCCCTCCGCAGCTCCCCAAAGGCCCTTTGCACGATAGGCCTGTCTTCTTCCTCGGTGTCTAGGTAGCCCTAGGGCACCAGGGGCTGAGCTGCTTTTTAGGGCCTCACCTTGTGGATGCAGCTCAGTTCGCAGAGCCTCACTGGCTCGGGACCTGGACGGTCTTCTGCAGCCAGCGTGCACCCTTCCCTGTCACCTGAAAGCCATCCAAGGTTAGTGGAAAACGATAGGGTCAGTACTCTCCATCCCTGAGAAAGGTAGGCCATGCACTTCCGTGACAGGTCTGCTGATCAGGCTCCAAAGAGAGTCAGTTGTGGGTCCCCCGAGTCCCTGGGTGCAGGGAGGGGGGCGCAGAGACAGGGACCTTGAGTGGCTCCCTAGTGACACTCTCCCAAACACAGCTGTGGTCGCAGGGAAGATCTGGAAAGTTTTCTGCAGAGGCAAACTTCACTGATCCGATGGTGCTGATCTCCAGTTCCAATCACGCGTAGCAACTACACATACGGAGGAGAGGCTGCTCCCCACCTCCTACCCACTCTCCCTGCCTCTCGGAAGCTTGGGGCATCCAGGCTCGAAGTCCTGGGCTCCCCTCCGTAGTGCTCCACAACATGCCCTGCGCCCTGCATGCATGGCCCTGGCGCCAGGGAAGGCCTGGGCGTGGCTGTAAGCCGTAGGCTGGCCACTCTTGAGGCCTGAAGAGTGGAGTCCCGCAAGTGTGACCAGATCATCTTCTGGGGTACTGGATCAGCCCACTATCCGTCTGGAGTCTATCTTCCATTAAGGCCACCTTGGGCTGGCTGAAATGGTCCTTGCTTGCCTCAGCCTTGGTCTGGGCGGAGCTCCCAGGTCGCCAAGGCCACAGCAAGCAGCTCTGGAAATGGTCACCTCCAACCCAGATGCTCAGACACAAAAGCTATGTGTTCTGCTTCAAGGATATAGGGAGAGACAAGAAACAGGGCCATTTGTGCAAGTGCTGCAGGGATTGGCTCTCACTGAGATCGAGACAAGGCTGCGGCCTCACAGGCACACGTGAGCCACCCGCCCAGCCCTGGAGCCCCCCTCCCCATGCTTCCACACCTGCTCCCACGCCCCAGGATGTATGGCCACCCGGTGCCTGGCACCAGCGCCAGTGGGCCCTTGTGCCCAGCGCGCTCTAGGGCTCACTTGCTGTTGTACTTTCTGTGGCTTGGGCAGATGTACATTGCTAGGTCTACCATTGTGGCATCAAGCAGAGTAATTTCACTGCCCAACAAATCGTCTCAACTTCTGCTCATCCCTACTTCCTGTCCCGTTGAAACCTGTAAATTGGCTTTCAAGAATCACATGAGGTTCCATGTTCACTTAATTTTGTCCTGTATTTTTCTATTTCTTTGGTAAAATTATAATAATTTTTTCTTTTCTTTTTTTGCTTACAGGTATATACTTAAGCCACATAGCTTTTCAATGATTAGTTTTTTTTTCAGTGATTAGTTTTTTCTTCTAGTAAGTCTAAAAACAGTCATTCCTTGGTAAGAAAGTATACAATGTAACATATTTACTATGTAGTGTTATATGGATTACATATATTTTTAAAGGGAAAACTTTGAGTCTCACTTAATACCACCAGCACCACTGTTCTGGAAGCTGCTCACATTTGCTCAAGGAAACACAACCATTGTAGAGTGAAAGCATTATTACCTCTTTGCTGTTTCCAAGATTTCAGCTCCAATAAATCTACACATCTAAGAGAGTTGTTTGAAATAGTCTAAATATAAAATCACCTCAAATAATTGAAAATATTTTAGTAATGTAAAAGACAATTTCATACAAGGCATTTTTTTTTATGCCTGTGGCTGAGGTGCATGCGTGTGTATGGGAGGGGGGTGGAATTGGGAGAGTGTACAGTTTTTCTTAGATGATTACTAAACTTTTATTAAGAAATGCCTCATATCATTTTGGTCTAAAAGAAAATGTCAGTTTCATGCCTGTTACAAGTGTTCATTTTGTTTCGATTATTTTACACTTGTAACCTTGAATCTAAATCTTGGAAACCTGGGAAGTTTTCCTCTATCTGTTCCCTCTCCTATTTTATTGTTATTATTATAGGAGCTGGTGTCAAGATTTGTAAAAAAAAAAAAAAAAATACACGTTCTTCAATAATGATCTTATATTTAGGAAAGTTTTTGTTAAGGATGTATGTTTCCAGTATTGTCTTTCATTCTATTGACCTTGGCAAAATACACAGTAGATTTTCCTGATCATTGCATTTTTTTCTCAGTCACTGAAATGTATCTTTTGTGGTTTTAAGTGGATTATTTTACAGGTGTGACTTTATCACTGAATTTTTAAAAAGAGGTAGAATTAAGTGGAAATTCAAGAGAAACCCTTCTTATTAATTCAGATATATTGGAATAAGAATATTTTGGGTGTGTGTGTTTATTTTTTAAGGAATTCATGTTTACTTGAGATTGGAGAACAATGCTTTATATGTGGAGAAGTAGCAAATGAACAAGAAGAGTAAATAAAAGTGATGGGGAATAGTGTAAGGGGATTTTATAGACAGATAAAACATTAGCTATCAGGCAGTCTAAGTCTTATGTTTTGTAGAAAACAAAGTTGGCTTAGAGAGGTGGCATGTTTGCCTACAACATACAGTTAATTGGAGAAAAGACCTGGAATAGCATCTAGCATCAGATAAACCTCAGATTCTTGTCCAAGGCACCAAGAAACTAATTGTAATGATTACTGGCCAGCATATTTGCTTCAGATAGTAAAGAAAGCATCAAAAGAGCATACATAGTGTTTAAAATAACGTATGAGATATGTGTTGATTTCCAGCAGTTTGAGATGATAAAAAGTGAAGCAAATCCTGTTATATCATTGGAAAACTTGGAAAAATCATGTTAAATAAATAATGACATACAATTAAAAAAAGAAAAGAATCACATGAGGGGCTGAGAATGTGGCTTTGTGATACAGTGCTTGCCTAGCATGCATACAGCCGTGGGTTCAATTCCTCAGTACCACATGAAAAGAAAAAGCTGGAAGTGGTGTTATGGCTCAATTGGTAGAATGCTACCTTAAGCACAAGAAGCTCAGTGACAGGCCCAGAGTTCAAGTCCAAGGACTGGCAGAAAAAAAAAAAAAAAGCATCACAGGAACAACTCCAGAGGAATTTCAATCAATGTGAGCATCATTTAAATTAAGGTTCCATTCACTTGATTGATTGGTTGGAAGTCGGTTTGTACTCTAGGCCTCATGCTTCCTAGGCAGGTGTGCTATTACTTGAGCCACACCCTCAGCCCAAGCTTCTCTTTCTATAAATAGGCTCATTTTTTCCATAATTATGGAACCTGTGCATCTCATTTTATATGCTAATTGTTTTTGCTCAGTATTGTTTCATGATCAGTTTCCATATCCAAGCAGAGTCCACCCATTGCTGACCTTGTTCCAATGTGTTGTAAGCACAAATGACTTTGAACTGCTCTGATCTTGCAGGATGAATTGCCCTTTGATTACCAGATGTTTGTTCAAGTTCTAGCTCTTCAACAGTTGTTCAAGTTCTAGCTCTCTAGAGCTATCACATTTAGGGTTGGGGGTAGGAAACAAAGGCATGAAACTCACTCATTTCATACTTTTGGTCTGCATACACAGCTGGTGTCTGTCTGAGATGCATTTCTGTATCTGTTTTGGCCTTGAAAACAATTTGATTCTTGTGAACTGAGTGATGTCTACCTTTTGTTCAATCTCTTGTCTTGTGTCATTGTTTTAAGGACAAGAATCTGAGGATCCTTCATTACTCTATGTTCATCTTTGCAATCCTAAAAATACACAGGAGCTTAGGGATTGTGTTCCTGGAGTATAAACATCCATAGCTGTCTTTAATGTTGATTATGATGTTGAGAACACTTGATTGGTCTAGGACTTGAACATATAGCATAGCATACTTTCTTGTTCATGGGCAGCACTCTACCACTTGTGCCAGTCCAGTCCAGAATTTTGCTGGTTAATTAGGGAGTGCCACAGACTTTTCTCCCCTGATTGGCTCTGAACTGCAATCCTCAACTCAGCCCGATGATCAGCTCTGTGATCCATTGACACACAACTTGAAATATTTTAACTATCCCAGAAGTATTGTCTCTTAAATTAATATCACAGTGTTCATTTACCATGTTCACATCATTTTACTGCATCTAACTTTTACTCAGGCCCTTTTGGATTTACAGTTGCAATTTCCAGCCTTTGTTTTAGCAACATCATCACTTAAATGATACTTTATTTGGATTTATAGAACTTTGAAATTGAGTTAGAGTCAATGTTAGGATAACACTTTTTGCATTCACTTTTCTCTACTCCTGGCCTGATGCCTTCCCTATCTTGCAGTCCTGTCCAACTTTCTGGAAGTTCTAGCAGGCCACACCTTGACAACAGGGCCAGCACAGGGCCATGTTGCTGGTGGGTGGGAGGTCTTCTCATCTGGGAACACCTCCCAGATGAAAATCAACACACACTGTGAAGGAATGTGTGTCTTCAGGCTCTCTCTTCCTGCCTGTGGGGTGTCTCTGGTTTAGGGTGTCTGCGAGTCAGGACCTCCTGGATCAGACCCTTAGGACACAAAGTCCTATGGAAGGAAGAGGCTGTGAGGTAGGGTGGATGATGGGTCCTGTGGTAGCCAAATCACACCTCCACCTCTGTTCACACTAGTTCTTAGTCGCCAACCTACTGTGCATTTTACAGCAGATCTGCTCTAAGTTGATTTACACAAGTTGATGTGAGGCTTACACACCCCAATAAAGAAGTATGTAGTTGCAGTTTTAGTAGACCACAGTCAAAGTCATGCTCAGGAGCCTATGCTCTCAGCCAGCTGCTCACAGAGCCATTCTGCTTCCCCCTCCAGTCCAGAGCTAACCGTGTAGGATTCGAGTTCATCTTCTCAGTCAGTCTCAAAGAGTTGAGAGTTTGGAAGATTGAGTAGAAAGGAGAGAGAGCCAGAGAGAGACAGACAGACACAGAGAAACAGAGAGAGAGAGAGACAGAGATAGGAAGGACAGGGGGGAAGTGACGAGGGAGGGACAGACTGTATAATCCTCTGACCAGAGCCAGGTGGGCTGCCTTGTCTTTTAGGAGGTTTAACCAGATGAAAAAGTAGAAGCACCAACACAAAAGGAAAAAGGACACAGGCACAAAAGTTTATTCAAAAAGCTAAAAGATCAAAGCTTCTCCATGGAGAAGAGGCTCCAGGGCTTGGTGACCATTGGTGTGAAGACACTGGTCTCCCTTGTTCCCTGCGTACTCCCACACACATTCCCTGTGCAGAACCCTGCCTCCTCTGGGCAGTTGACAGTTACTGGATGGAGCCCAGTCCCGGCTTTCCCAAAGCTACTCAGGCACTTCAGAATCTCCCCCAGAGGGTAAGTGGTGAGGTTTTAAGGAAATCAGGAGATGATGGAGCACCTCCCTCCAGAGGGATTCATATAACAGCAGAGCACCAGGTTAGACTCTGAGAGAGTGGATTGCTACAAAAGAGTGAATATGACCCTCCCCAGGCTTTTCTTTTCTCAATAGGTGAAAACTTCTATATGTGTTGCATTTACTCATAAAAATGGGGGCATGGTCCATTCTCCAGCATAAAGGGTATTGTGTAGGGTTAAATACCAAATCAGCAATGATCTAGAATACAATGTTGTGAAAAAACAAGGAGGTAATGAAACTAAGCCTTAATTAACACTAAAATCAATCTGACCACAAGTGGATCATTCCCAGAAACCGAGTGGTGACTATATGTTGTGAGTCACTAGCTTTCACATATCTGCATGGCAGACATGCAAAGACTGGCTTCTGGGCTCCCTCATCCATGCAGAAGCCTGGGCTTCCTGGGCCTTGATGATCACAGTCACCTGTGTTTGTGCAGGTGGAGTTCACAAACCAAAAGGACAACAAACTCAGGGAAATGGGCACTCACTATGGCATCTGTTCAAACCCCTTAAAACCAGGCAGGTCTTTCCTGTGTGATGTACAAACCTCTCAGGCACAAATGAAAGCAGGTGCCCCCCACCCAGCTCCGTGAGGGTATTTATGGTATGGAGTCTGTGGTTGTTGGTCATCTCTCCAGGGCTGAGATATTTGAAAGGAAATTGAGCTCTTTGCCATAATGAATAAATGCACCTTCAGGTAGATGTGGACAACCCTGTTTCATAATAAGTCCACAGTTTCTCTCCTTAGTAGAAAAAATAATAGCTATTTGCAAAAGGAGCTTGAAGTATTTGCCCTACTAATTATCCCTGAATTGCATGCTCACAAGACTTGGTGAGTGAATACAAAACAGAGTTTATTGACTGGATTCCCTATTCTTATGAAACTCAGGAATTTCGGTTTAGTCTGTTCTTCAGAACAAATGGAAGCAAACCAGTATAGTGACATTGGTAAGAAATAGAACAGGGAAATGTCCTTAGGATTTGTGATCTGATTTGCCTAACTTGCTGCATGCCCTGAGCAGAGGTGTGAGCTCTGAACTAAGGAGTACCATGCTGCTCTCAGCTTCACTAAACTAGGTATTGTTAGAAAGGGAATAAGTGTGCATCAAGAATCAGTCAACAGTGAAGGAGAATGTGTTGAGTTCTGCCTATAGGCATAAAATGATCATTTGATGGATGCTGGTGGCTCACATTTGTAATCCTACATGGCTGAGAGCTGAGGATCATGGTTCAAAGCCAGTCCAGTCAGAAAAGCCCCCAAGGTTCCTATCTCAGTTGACCAGAAGAAAGCTGTAAGTGGAACATTGGCTCAAGTGGTAGAGTGCCAGCCTTGAGTGGAAAAGCTAACAGACAGTGCCCAAGCACAGGAAATTTGGGAGAGAAAAGTTAATTTAGTCTAAAATTATTTTATTTAATACAAACACAGGAAAGCTTCCTCCTAAGTGTGGGATGGATTGTGGAACAGTGAATGAGCCACAGAATGGATTCATTGAGCACCTTAGAGAGCCAAAGCCCTGGACTGTGAGCAGTGAGCACAGAAGAAATGAGAATACTTCTGCCCTCTTCCACCCCAAATGTCCCTACTAAAATGTGCCCAAGTAACTCCTAGATTTTCTGAGGTAATTCTTTTGTTTAAAAATGTATTGTTATTATAAAGGTGATGTATGGAAGACTTACAGTTACATAAGTCAGGTAATGAGTTACATTTCTTTTTGGACAATGTCATCCTTCCCTTTCTACCTCCTAGTTTTTCCTTGCATCCCCACCCATAATTTGTAGAGTTTGTTTTCAACGTGGTGTGTTGGATAAGAGACTGTGGGAGGCCATTAATCTATATCTGGACTACAGTAAGCCTGGGTAGGTGGTAAGTGGAAAAATCATGGATTATACATATCTTCATAATCTTTCCTACTTTCTAAGGAACAAAAGCAGATGTTTCTCTCCAGGAACCTCATAAGGAAGTCAGTCCAAAAGAACTGAGAAACAGACTAGTCAATCCACATACATACACATATATGTACATTAATCTAATAGTTTATACATTAGACAATGATATATTTGGTAAAGAAGTGACAGAGTGAAGGATGGGGAATAATTAAATGAGAAAATTGTTTTTTGCCAGTCCTTGGGCTTGAACTCAGGGCCTGAGCACTGTCCTTGGGTTCTTTTTGCTCAAGGCTAGCACTCTACCACTTGAGCCATAACACCACTTCTGGCTTTTTTCTGTATATGTGGTGCTGAGGAATCGAACCCAGGGCTTCATGCATGCTAGGTAAACACTCTACCACTAAAGCACATTCCCAGCCCCATGAAAACATTGTAATGCATAAGTTTGTGACAGTACCTGGGGAGGCTTACTGTAAGCTCTGGCCCATCTGGCATCTAAGACTTGATTTGAAGTTAGTTGAGCTTCCTACTGTCATGACTTCCTCTGATGGAAGTCATCCATCCATTTCAAAGTGAAAGAGGAGAAGCTATTTTTTAATGCAGTAAAAAGTCTGCAGAATGTGCTTGATAAGCAGATTTCACCACATAGGCTTTGTTTTTAGGAATGCTGAAAGGAACGAGGAAACTAACCTAGAATGACTGACTTTAATAGAAAGGACACAAACAAATGCCAGGGCATTTTATGGAAATCATTGCAGAAACATTTTTCCATCATTAGTCTTTGTGTGTTTGAGTCCTATGGTGGATGAGTTTCTAGTTATAACTATTTTCTGTGATTAACCCAATTGTAATATGTCAGTTCCAGGAGCCCTGGCAACTTGCTATTGAGAACTGGGTCAACTAATAATCAAATCTAAGATATCCAAATGGCTTTGGAGCCAGGATTGTACCTCATTCAAAGGTGCTCCATTGGAAGCCTGTAAGCTTATATCACAATACATATATACTGCAGGTCAGCAGCTTGGGAGCACACCACCATTTTCATTTAAGAAGAGAGTCTCAACTGGGGCTGTAGCTCAGTGGTAGAGTATTTTTCTAGCATGTACAAGCCCCAGGAGCAACAAAAAGGAAAAAAGAACTAAAAAAAATATCTTTCAATATTCTTATTTGACCCTCTCAAAGAATAGTAAAATCTTTAGACTGTAGGCACCTGACAACAACAACCCCGTGGCTCACACCTATAATCCTAGGTACTCAGGAGGCTGAGATCTGAGGATTGCAGTTTGAAGCCAGCTGGGGCAGAAAGGTCTGTGAGATTCTTATCTTTAATAAACTACTTTAAAAAAAGCCAGAAGTGGCACTGTGGTTCAAGTGGTAGAGCACTAGCCTTGAGCAAAAGAAACTCAGGGACAGTACACAGGCCCAGAGTTCAAGCCCTAGGACTAGCAATAAATAAATTTAAAAAAAAATTAAAATCTGTTGTCGTAGAATTATAAGACTTTCAGACCAATCAATTGACTGTGGAAAATGAAGAAAGAAGAAGAGCTGGGGAAAAGCAGTTGGAAATAGAGAAAAGAGCACTTAATTTCTTACCAGTAATTGTTTTCTATTTTTCAAAGGTTTTATTTAATTCAGCCTAGCCTAGTGCTTCTGAGTGAAATCCTAATGCTGGCTGATAGGTGGGATGTTCAGAGGATTTGCACTAGAATTTTCTCTAGTATCAGGAAATAACTTGAGTCCAATTTTTAGGGTGTGTACACACACCCAGAGTCAAACATGTCTGAATGGCTTCAGCTAATGCTTCAAGGAAACTAACTACAATGCCCAGTTCATGACTGTTGCCTGGTAGCCTCAGGAAGCAAGCTTCTACTATGATCTGCTAGCTTTTGTATGTTTTGGATCCTTCGGTTATTTCAGGCACTGGACTCAGAACACTACGCCCTAGTGTCCACAATCAAAGCAAAACCAAAGAGCTCAACTTTCAGAAAACTTGTAAGTTCAGAGAACTATTGCTCTCAGTACACAAAGTCCTTAACGTTTGACAAGAGAAATCCTCAGATTTGCTACATCTCATCATCAAAGTCATGATTACTAATGATGTGAAGAATCCACTTATTTTCTAAGGAGACCTAGAGTATGTTGAAGTTGTGGTTCCAAGACAGTCAGTAACTTACCATACACCATCAGTCCCTGAGTCTGCTTGATCCCAAAGTGCCTACAGAATGTAATTGTAGCCAGCAATTGACATTGTTTAGATCAGCTAGCAATATGTTAAGCTCCTTACATAAAATAATTGACTCAATCATCACAAAGCTAAGAATACATAGGTGTTGTTATTGTTTAGCTAGTGTTTTGAGCTACACAGAGAATAAGTACCCTAAAGATATTTCTCAAGGTCACCATGAATTGTGATCAGCCCTTATTTTTGTTTCCCTACAGCTCTAGAGAGAATTCTGATTTGTGAGGGATTGAAGGAATTCTAAATAAGCACATCAGTGACTTGAATGGATTTGTTTCGGTTTTTTAAATTTTTATTGTCAAACTGATATACAGAGAGGTTACAGTTTCCTACATTAGGCATTGGATACATTTCTTGTAGTGTTTGTTACCTCCTCCCTTGTTCCCCCTCCCCTTTCCCCCCTCATCAGTTGTTCAGTTCATTTACACCAAACAGTTTTGCAAGTATTGCTTTTGTAGTCATTTGTCTTTTTTACCCTGTGTCTCTCGATTTTGGTATTCCCTTTCAGTTTCCTAGTTCTAATACCAGTATACACGGTTTCCAATGTACTCAGATAAGATACAGAGATAGTGCAGGTACAACCACAGGAAAGGAATACAAGAAGATCATCAATAATAGAATCTACGGTTTCACATAGCACGTTGAAAGTAGTTACAACAATGATATAACAATAGTTTCCATAACATGGAGTTCATTTCACTTAGCATCATCTTATGTGTTCATAAGGGTATAGCTCCTGGGCTCTTGTGATCCTCTGCTGTGATTTGCCTAAACCTGTTCTAATTATTCCCTATGAGGGAGACCATAGAGTCCATGTTTCTTTGGGTCTGGCTCACTTCACTTAGTATAATTTTTTCCAAGTCCTTCCATTTCCTTATGAATGGGTCAATGTCATTCTTTCTGATAGAGGCATAACATCCCATTGTGCATATATGTTCCACATTTTCCTGATCCATTCGTCTACTGAGGGGCATCTGGGTTGGTTCCATATTCTAGCTATGACAAATTGTGTTGCAAAGAACATTGTTGTGCTGGTGGCTTTAGTGTGTTCTTGTTTGTGGTCTTTGGGTAGATGCCCAAAAGTGGGACTGCTGGGTCATAGGGCAGTTCTATGTTTAGCCTTCTGAGGAATCTCCATACCGCTTACCAGAGTGGCTGAACTAGTTTATATTCCCACCAGCAATGAAGTAGGGTTCCCTTTTAGCCACATCCCCTCCAACATTTGTGATTGTTAGTTTTCTTGATATAGGACATTCTTACTGGGGTGAGATGGAATCTCAATGTTGTTTTGATTTGCATTTCTTTTATGGCCAGTGATGTAGAGCACTTTTTCATATGTCTCTTGGCCATTCTCATTTCCTCATCAGAGAAGTCTCTTTTTAAGTCTTTAGCCCTCTTGTTGAGGGGCTGTTGTTTCTTTGCGGTTTTGTTTTGGAGGAATGTAATTTTTTTAGTTCTGCATATATTTTAGATATGAGGCCTTTGTCCGTTGTATGGCCGGTAAAGATTTTTTACCAATCTGTGGGCTTTCTGTTTATCTTGAAGGCTATGTGCTTTGCCCTGCAGAAGCTCTGCAGTTTGATGTCTATCCTTTCTTTGATTTGTAGCGGATTTGTTTGTTTCTAACCAGCCTCTAATCTTGAAACTGTCTCTGACAATTGGATTTTGCATTATTCCCAAAGCCAAGTCTCCCACTAGATTTTCATTCTTTCTAATCGCAATGACATGTCTGCTCAGAAAACTCAAAACTGAGGAAAAAAACATTATTTTAAATGTTGGCTCATTCATTTGCTCATTCACTTATTCCTTAACAACTATGTGCCAGGAGTATAATTTGTGCTGCTAAAAGCTACAAAAATATCCATGAGATATAATTTCTTCTTCTTCTTTTTTTGCCAGTCATTGGGCTTGAGCTCTGGGCCTGAGTGCTGTTTCTGAACTCTTCAGCTCAAGGCTAGCGCTTTACCATTTGAGCCACAGTGTCACTTCTTTTGAGTTCTCTGGTGGTTAATTGGAGATAAGAGTCTTACAGACTTTCTTGTCAGGGCTAACTTTGAACCACAATCCTCAGATCTCAGCCTCCTGAGTAGTTAGGATTACAGGTGTGAGCTACCAGCACCTGGCTTCCATGAGATATAATTTCGTACAACTAAAAACATGATCTCCATGTCATAGTATCTTGTGATTTGATAACTTTTTAAATAGAACAATATGATATTCAAAAACCATAGCAGAGTTATTAGCTAATTGGTTATTATAAGGATTAAAAGAAAAAATAATTGAGCCTGCCTGGTGGCTCATGCCTATAATCCTAGCTACTCAGGAGGCTGAGATCTGAGGATCAAGGTTCAAAGCCAGCCCTGGCAGGAAAGTCTGAGAGACTTTTATCTCCAATTAATCACCAGAAAACTGGAAGTGGTGATGTGGCTCAAGTGGTAGAGTGCTAGCCTTGAGCTGAAGAACTCAGGGACAGCATCCAGGTCCAGAGGTCTAGCCCCATGACCAACAACAACAACCAAAAAGATAATTGAGGCAAAGTATATAATACCTAGCAATTTTGACTATCTACTTTCTGGAGTTATCTGTGGTTTTAACCTTAATAACACAAAAGTGCACTGGAGTAGTAAGGCCATTGAGCATCATACTCCTATGTATTAAATGTAAGAATAGAGAGAGGCCAAACAGCCAGGCACTGGTGGCTCACACTCAGTCCTAAGATCTCAGCTTCCTAGGAGGCTTAGAATTGAGATCTTAGAATTGAGGTTTGAAGTCAGCCCATGCAGAAAGTCCATGAGACTCTTTTTTTCTTTATTGAAGTTAAGTAACTACATAAGTTTCATAGTACACATTGTAACCTTCCCAATGATGGGCATCATCATTCTAATATACAAAGCTTATGAACCCTATGAACATTAACAATAAGACATTTTCTTCCAGAATGGTTGATATGTACATTTCTTTCCTTTTGTTGAATATCATCTGTTCCCTCTTTTTCTCTCATTTCGTTCCTTTCATCACTGCCCTTGAGTTGCTTAGTTCACTTTCATCAATGTCTATTGCAGCTGTTGGGCCCATCTGCTGTACTTTTTCACCTGCTTTTCATACATTCTTTTTAAAAAAATGTATGTTACAGTGACATTCACATACAAAATTGTTACTGAGAGTGGACATTTTGCTATTCCTGATGATGTGATTCAGAAGTCTCTGCAAGGAATTCTGGAGGAATTCAGAAATGTTTTGGGTGCTAGCTAGAAAAGGCTTGAAATGCTGTAAGTAGAGCTTAATGAACAATTCTATTAGGTTCCTAGAATGACAATGTGGCTGGGGCATGCAGACAATAAAGAGTTCACATAAGATCTCATATGAGGATGAGGCCTCTATTGGGAATTGCATTAAAGGCTATATGTTTTACACTCTAGTACAGAGCTTTGTTGGTATTTTGTACATGTCCTGAAACTCAATGTGAGGGTAAATACAGGGTTGCTAGACTAGTTGATATTACAGAGGAAATTTGAAATCAGCATGGGGACTGTGGCATGTTTATTGCCAGGTACTTTAAGTCAAATGTATGGTAAATATTGTATGATGAAAAAGAAAGGTACATGTACAAAACTGGGACCAAGAAATAGTGGCTGTTGAGAGATTAATTGAAAAGAAACCAAGGGCTGGGAATGTGGCTTAGTGGTAGAGTGCTTGCCTAGCATGCATGAAGCCCTGGGATTGATTCCTCAGTACCACATAAACAGGAAAAAACTGAAAATGGCACTGTGGCTCAAGTGGTAGAGTGCTAACCTTGAGCCAAAAGAAGCTCATGGACAGTGTTCAAGCCTGAGTTCAACCTCCGCGACTGGGGGAGAGAGGAGAGGGGAGAGAGAGAGAGGGTGGGGGAGAGAGAGAGAAGAGGAGAAGAGAGGGAGAAATGCTGGAGGGGAGGGGATGTGGCCAAAAGGGAACCCTACTACATCACTGGTGGGAATGTAAACTTGTTCAACCACTCTGGAAAGTGGTGCAGAGGTTTCTCAGAAGGCTAAACATAGAGCTCCCCTATGACCCAGCAACCTCACCCTTGGGCAAAAGATTACAAACAAAAATATACTAAAGCCACCAGCACAACAATGTTCATCGCAGCACAATTCATCATAGCTAAAATATGGAACCAACCCAGATGCCCCTCAGTAGACAAATGGATCAGGAAAATGTGGAACATATATACACAATGGAATGTCATGCCTCTATCAGAAAGAATGACATTGCCCCATTCATAAGGAAGTGGATGGACTTGGAAAAAATTATACTAAGTGAAGTGAGCCAGATCCAAAGAAACATGGGCTTTATGGTTTCCCTCATAGGGAATAATTAGCACAGGTTTAGGCTAGTCACAGCAGAGGATCACAAGAGCCTAATAGCTATGCCCAATGAACCCATAAGATGATGCTAAATAAAATGAACTCCATGTTATGGAAACGAGTGTTATGTCAGTGTTGTAATTACTTTCAACATCCCATGCAAAACTGTAGCTTTTTTCTTGTTGATGATCCTCTTTGTTTATTTGTTTGTTTTTGTTTTTGTTGCCAGTCCTGGGGTGTGGACTCAGGGCCTGAGCACTGTCCCTGGCTTCTTTTTGCTCAAGGCTAGCACCCTACCTCTTGAGCCACAACACCACTTCTGGCTTTTTTCTGTATATGTGGTGCTGAGGGATCGAACCCAGGGCTTCATGTATACGAGGCGAGCACTTTACCACTAGGCCATATTCCCAGCCCAATGATCCTCTTGTATCCTGTTCCTGTGGTTGTCCCCACACTATCACTATATCTCATCTGAGTATCCTGGATAATATATACTGGTATTAGAACTAGGGAAGTGAAAGGGAATATCAAAATAGAGAGGCAAAGGATAAAAAGACAAATGACTACAAAACCATTTCTTGTAAACCAACTGAACAACTCATGGGGGGAGAAGAAAAGGGGGAGAGGGAGAGGGGAAATCATGGAGGTGTTAACAAATTATACAAGAAATGTACCCACTGCCTTACATATGAAACTGTAACCCCTCTGTACATCACTTTGACAATAATTATTCAGAAAAAAAAAAGAAACCAAGTACTTTTTCACCAGGACAATAGGAAAGATAGGTTAAGGGAATGTTATGAATGTGTAGGATGCACAACAGGCAAGCTCAAGACTGAAATGGTTGAATTCATGGGAAAGAACTTGAAGAACATGCTTTCCAGAGAGAGAGAGAGAGAGAGAGAGAGGCACACACTCAGGAATGCTCTGTTCACAGAAGGCTGCGTAGGCAAGTATTTCCCTTAGTGCCATCCAGGCATTCAAGGACAGCTAAGGCCATGATCTTTTAGGGCCCAGCTACTGCTTGAACTGCGGCAGATCTTGGCATTGGTGCCACATTTGCAATGGCATTTGCAATGGAAGAGTTAGGAGGACACAAAGATAGATTTCAAACGAAGAAGTAAGGTTGAAGCTAAAGATGCAAAGGAGAATTCAGGAAGTTAATATCTGTCAAGGAGAGCCAGGGACAATGAGTGCTATAAGCTAAAGGAAAAGACCACACAGGCTGCAGCTGGCGAGGCCTTTGGAACAAAGCTGTTCCAAACCTTTGGAACTTACATGCTTCTTCCAGAGGCTCTGGATGATCCTTATGTAGCTATTGTACTTAGTGATAGTTCTACCATGTTTTCAGACTTGCTTTGGTTTCATTCTTCCTATATCACAGCTCACCACTTGGGGATTGTAATTTTCATTATGTACATTTGTATATTAAAATTATATAATGTACGTTTTTAGTTTACAGGGCCTGACTAAGAGTTTGCCCCCAAGTCGCAGAAGAAATTTGGACTTGAACCTTTGAGCAGTCCTGAAACTGTGAAACTGTTGTGGACTTTTGGTTAGCAAATGAATACATAGTGCAAAGAGATAACTGTGAGCTTTTGCGGTTCGGGTGTAGGTGTCTCATCTGGTTACATGAGATGTGTTTGGTTGCACGGTTGACAAGGGGTGGGTTATAATTTTTAATTGGGCTAAATTGATTAGATTGAGAAGGGGCTAGGAGATTAGGAAAGCACACCTCTGGGTATGTCTGTGAGGTTATTTCTAATGAGGAGTGGTGAAATGGGAAAATCTTGTTCCAGATGAGAGTGGCTCTATGCCATGGGCTGGGGCCCAGATGAAATCAAAGGGGAAAAGGGCCAGCACTGGTGGCTCTCACTGGTAATTCTAGCTACTTGCTGAGATTGTGGTTCGAAATCAGCCCTATCAGGCAAGTCTGTGAGCCTCTCATCACCTATTAACCACCAGAAAATAGGAAATTGCACTGTGGCTCAGAGTGGTAGAGCCCTAGCTTTGCGTGAAAAAGCTCAGGGCCATGAGTTCAAGCTCATTGACCCTCCCTCCCTCCCATAAAATGCAGAAAGGGAAGAGTGCTGCTTTTTTTTTCTCCATCTTTCCCCCCTCTCCCTCCCTTCCCTCTTCTTTCCTTTCTTTCTCCTTTCCTCTTCTTTCCCCTCTCCTTCCCTCCCTCCATCCTCCACTATCCTCTCCCCCTTCCTTCCCCTTCACTTTCTGTCTCTCCTGCCTCTGTATCTTTTCCTTTTTTCTTCCTTTCTTCTCCATGCCATAATTGTCTGAAGTAATGAGCCAGATCAAACTTGACTCCCCCCACCCCCAAGCTGTTTCACAGCAATAAAAAAAACTCATTAGCACAGTTTCTTGGCCTTATCCTGTCACATACACGTTAGGATCTTCTGTGCCTTTGTCTTCCTTGTTACAGTGCTATGTGACATCAAATTCACTATGAAGTCTGATGCCTCAATATTTCTAGTGTACTTTGGTTTGTTCCAGTTGTTCCATTCCCTCTAGAGCCTGTCTCACCTTCACCCAATCCCTACTACCCCATTCTCTCACATGGGCCATTCACTCAAAATTACAATCACAAGTAGAATTTTAATTATTTTATTATTAAAAATTTAAACAAAAACACATACTACAAGAAAAGGGGAGGACAGAGCTAGGCCTCTCAGCCTCCCTTCTCTGTAGGCCCAGAACTTGGGCCTGCTCCATCTACAGGACTGGGGCTTGGGCCTCCTCTGTCTGCAGGCCTGGGATTCAGGCCTCCTCCATCCACAAGCCTGGGGTTCCCCCTCCCTTGGCCACAGTCCCAGCCTCATCCATAATAGCATTGCCCTCACTTAATGGTAAGAAGAGGCAAAGTGAAGTAATTTGTTGGAGGGACAATGATGTGAAATTATGCCCATAAAATTGTCCCAAGCAATGGCCCAGGAGTCACAATGAATATAAAGCCATTCTTGCTGTTGTAAAGTATAGGGTATGTAAATAACCTGTGAATCTCATCCAAGATACTTATAAGATTCCACACGGCACATATGGAACTAAGGTGGCTACCAATTTATAATAGGGAGTTAACACTTTTGAGGGAGTAGCAGGCAAGGAAAGTCATAAAAGAGGTCCCTTCTGCCAGAGGACCGCTGTTGGAGAATGAGGTGTAGTTAAAGTATATGCTTCCCAAGGGGCTGAGTAATCAATATAATTTACATGTTGGGAAGAAATGGCAGAATTTACTATGCTTAAGGCTTTAGCTGCTTCAGTTGTCATTTTTCTGGGAGATGTAGGGTCAGGGTCCCCCTTTAATAGATCAAATAAGGGTTTTAATTTAGCTGTGGATAATGTAAGATAAGGGTGAAGCCAATTAATATCTCCCAGAAATTTTTTGAAAATCATGCAAAATATGCAAATGAGAAGTCCTAATCTGCAATTTCTGACTAGTAAATTAATAAGGACCTCAAATATGACCAAGAGGGATTTTTATTTTTCTCTGCCTGGGCTGGCTTTGAACTGTAATCCAAGAAGTCTTAGCCAAAAAAGCCCTTTTTATTTCCAATTAAAGCAACAGGAGAACAAAAGGAGTAGCGTTTACCTGTAAGTTGTTAAGAATTGACCAACAAATAGTTGTCAGAGTCTGCTGTAACACTTAGAGAATAGCAGACTGAATGAGATCCATGTGCCATTAAATCAAATCATATTATTTAACCTTACCTTACCAGCAGGTGGAAAAGAACACAAATGAATGTCTGGGCAAGGCTGTAGTGGCATCTCTGGATCCCCTGGATAGATTGTCACACCTCCTGCTGGTTGCCTGTAAATTTCTACACAGACTGGTTAAAGACATTTTTTAACAGATATTAGAAGGCTTGGGCCTTTAACCATCTTCCTAGTCACAAAATCCACACAGATTGAAGGCCAACCAAGTATGCTCTCTGTAGCAGCCAGGACAGTTTGTGAGTCATGGAGGGAGAAGACACCAATGCTACCCCAATGCAACCCTGTGGTCACCAAACACAACTCTGATGCTTTTAACCTTGGAATAAGTCTCAGTTGCAACTCTGTCATGATAGGCCTGCTAAAAACCCAACTCTAATCTTGGGGCAGGCAGAGACAGGGTAGTAGCCTTTGACAGCCTGGGCCTGTCAAAATTCTCACAGGACTCCTAGATTGCCTGAGCAAACCAGGCAGTTTGGGAGCTGACTGTGGAGGCAGCTTCCTGTAGCCACAGACTGCCACAGTCCACTCAGCTAGCACACGTGTCAACCTGCATCCTATAAAGCAAAATGTTAATTTTGGGTCAGGAAAATTTAGGTTAATAGTCACATTTGTGCAGTTGTTCCAAAATGACTCTGGTCCCTTGATCTTAAAGAGTTTATGAGAGCATAGGGAAAAAAAGAGGGGAAAAAATGGAGAAGCAAAATCTTAGTCTATATCAAAGAATTGTCAGGATTAGATGTACACTTGACTAGAACCTTTTGGAGTTTTTCTTAGACACATTTGCTTGCACCCAAACATGATCAGTTTGGGTTTAAAACCTGTTTTTTTGTTTAGTTTTTAAGTTTTACCAACAGATAGACATAGACAGACATACACAGACATACAGACAGTGTGCACAAGCTTTGGGGTGCACTTAGAATTGTTCTTTAATTGGCCATGTAAGTTTTCTGGAATTCCAGTGGCAAATGATATTATTTTGCCTATATTCTAGAATCACATGGTTAGATAGTAAACAAAAAATACCTTTTCAGCAAACCAAAATTTTCAGATTATCCGAGAAGCCACATTTTGAGAAACCAGTTTAGCTCCCATGGGGAGCTTATGGGAGACAGGACATGAACACAGACAGCAAGCTCACAGAAAGACACTTTAATCTTCCAGCATTTGAATTGCAAGGCACCTTTGAAATGCAAGGCCATAGTTACAGAGTTCAGAGTGGGGGCAGGGTTACCGGGAGCTGGAGACCCCAAGTCCCTGCCTAGCCTCCAGGAATTTGGCATGCCTGTCACCTGAGGGATGGGCAGGCTTCCACTCCAACCAATCCTATTGTTGACCATGTGCTCAATGCTAGAGAAAGCTTACGATTTAGCCAAACAAGCAGGATTTAACTGAGTCTCCAAACTTAACATCAATAACAAGAATAGAAAACCTTTTTTTCTAGTCTTTTAAAGCACATGCTAAACAAATATTGGTAACTTTGGAAGCTAGCACCAGCCCACCCTATGTCACAGGCAGGCAGGCAGAGTTTAGAGAGAGGCAGAAAAAGAGACAGAGAGAACTTCATCTGCCTGAGTGCTCATAGAAGTTAGGTAAGTCCTGCAAAATATTCCAAATATGTAAGTGCGGCGGGCGGCAACCCGATCCAGCGGGGAAAGACGACCACCACACGAGGATCCTTCTCAATCACACTTTATTGAAGAGCTGCTTGGTTGAGGGAGAGCTGAAGCGAGGGGCGCCAAAAGGCCAAAAACGCCTGCTTATATACAGTTGGGTGAGCATGAGTCGCTCCCTGATTGGTCTGTGACCGGTTGCTACTAGCAACCGCCACGGGATTGGCTGGGACTAGAACTCACTTGCGCATGCGCGGGGTTTAGGCGGGTAAGTCCGTTAGGCTTTGCCGTTTATGGAGTTGTTTACCACTAAGGCTGCAAGGAAGTAGGCGCCATCTTGTAATGGCGTTGTTGCCGGCTTCCCGCAGTTCCCCCTTTTTGTTTTTGTGCAGGTAAGAGTAGAGGTCTGATCTCTGTGTGCTATTTTGGAACATTGTACTGGATTTCCCATGAGTGTTATCCATTCATCGGACGCCAGACCCGTCCGATACCTTTTTTCCAGAGGTGGGGTCTAGGGTATCTACCCACGTGCAATCAGACTTGCTCTTCTTGGGGCCTGTTACCCCAGGACTCCCAAGTGCGGTGCTATTGCCCGGCATCCTGCTCTGCTCAAATGCACGCCTATCCCTAGTGCAAGTGAAGCTACCAGCTTCCTCGGGTGCAAAGGCCGTGCAATTGAGGGCTTAGTCCCTTTTTAGGGCTGAAAGCCAAATCTGGGGGGAAGCTCCATGCTCCAAGGTGGCTAATGCCTGTGAAATTACAACCTTGTCCCTTTGTGTTTGGGTTCGCAGGCGACAGACCAACCAGAGGCAGACCACACTGCCCCCTAGGCATAGTAGTAAAAATACACCTGTTCCCACCCACTCCTTAAAATAGGATATTGCAGAAGATATCCAGTCGGAAAATTGCCCCAGGGTTATTGGATGGACACGTGTCCCATTTAACAAAGTTATTTTCAAAATAAGCACGGCAGGAAGGGGAAGCCCTGAACTGAGTGGAATTTCTCAAATCTTGAGCCTGGGTATTCAACGGCATCATGGCCTCCGTTAGCATCAGGGTCTTATTGACCGGGGCCGTAGATGTCTTGTTTCCCTCCAGTTCACCTAACACTTTAATCAACATCACAGGATTACGTAAAAGAAATCTATTAGTACTCTCCACATACGTCAAATTTCGTCACCCCAGCCGTATGCAGGAGTGATTCCCTTTGAGGGAAAAACAAAAGGTCCCACTAAGGTGTATGCTGGTGTGGTTGAATCTCTCTACCGGATTATCTCTAGGAGTAATGCATGGGACTTCCATGTTGCAGTCTGCAGAAAACAAGGTGGGGAGGAAGGGAGAATCTGCATGCAAGGGCATAGGTACTGGCCATGCCTTAGTCACAGCCCATAGTGTCATTTCTTTTGCTGCCATCGGGGCTGCAGTCAGCACTGTTGCAAGTAGCAGGGGGATCAGTCGTACCACAGGGCAAGTGGATGGCGTCTTCATCTTGCGGGTCTTTATTTTCGCAATGGGTTTCTTCTGTCGTTTCCACAGGCCTGGTCAATCTCGTTGGCACCCAGTGAGGCACTTCTTGGCCCTGAGGAAAAACACAAACAGCTCCCCTGGATCTCGTTATCACCGGATCCGGTCCATACCATTTATTATCCAAAACCTCTTTCCACATGACCATATCCTTTCTGACGGTGACCTTAGTGGCTGCATGACTATTGGCAGCCGACTCACCGGCATCATTTAAATTAAAAAAATTAAGTGTAAAGAGTACAAGGGAAAGCCTTTCCCTGGGGGTCGCTGTCTCGGCTATTCCCCCTTTTTGTTTGTCCAGTAATTCCTTTAGGCTCTTGTTAGCCCTTTCAACAATTCCTTGGCCTTGAGGGTTGTAAGGCAATCCCGTTGTATGGGTTACATGCATCTGAGCGCAAAAGGCGCGAAATCCATGGGAGGTGTACGCTTGGCCATTGTCTGTTTTTATTTTTAATGGTTTACCCCACGCTGCCCAAGCCTCCAGGCAGTGGGTTTTTACATGTGCAACCTTCTCGCCAGCCAACGCAGTGGCATGAATTATCCCTGAGAATGTATCCACTGACACATGCACATATTTTATCCTGCCGAATTCTGACACATGAGTCACATCCATTTGCCATAAGGCATTGGGCTTGAGACCTCTTGGGTTTATGCCAATATGTGGGGGGTGGAGAAAGGTGACACAGGACTGACAGGCTTTTACAATTCTCCTGGCCATTTTCCTGGGTATGTGGAACTTTTGCCTCAGTGTATTAGCGGAAACATGATAGAGTCTATGGAATTCTTTGGCCAAAGCTATTGGGTCATCAACAATGCAGGCCATAATTTGTGCAGCTCGATCCACTAAATCATTGGCTCGTGCCATGGGTCCTGGCAATAAGGTATGTGCCCGAATATGGCCAATAAAGAATGGACAGTTGCGTTGTGAAATTGTGTCCTGAATTTGGAGGAGCACATTAGAAACCATGCTGCTCTGTTTAATAGAGGCTGCGATCTCAAGGGAAGCCACAGCATTGACCACATACTGAGAGTCCGAATACAAATTAAAGGGCTCTAAAAAGGTTTTAAACACTTCCAATACTGTCAAGCACTCTACCACTTGTGGAACATCCGGGCGGAAGGTCAGAACCACTGGTGTTCTGCCCTGTACCAAATACGCTCCTTGTCCCGATTTAGACCCATCTGTGAATATGGTTAGCGCTCCTGGCAAAGGATCCTTTTGTGTTAACACTGGGAAATAAACCAAATTTCTCTCTATAATAGCAAATAACGGATGCTTGGGGTAATGGTTATCAATTACCTTAGAGTAGGAGCAAACAAGCACGGCCCACACATCTACTGTAGCAGCTAAAATTTCCACCTGTTCGCGGGTATAGGGTATAATCAGTTTGTCCGGAACTTTTGCAAAGTGTGTTAGGCAATATTTAAAACCTAAAAGTGTTTGAGAAGCTACCAATTCTGGAAAATACTGGATTGTCCTGGCACCAACGGAGTTACCGTGAAGCCACCACAAAGGGCCGTCCTGCCATATTACTCCAGTGGGATAGTTTTTTGTTTTTATGATGCACAAAGCAATTGGAGCAGCGGGATCATACTGCCGCAGTTGTGCCTTAGTCATGGCTTCTTCGACCCTACGCAAGGATTGTAGCGCAGAGGGTGTTAGGACCCGAGGGGAAGTAACCTCTGGGTTCCCTTCAAGTATAGAGAATAAAGGCAATAATTCTGATCTAGGCATGTTAAGAAATCCCCTTATCCAGTTAATGTCTCCCATTAGTTGCTGAAAATCATTGAGGGTCTTCAAATGTGAGGTCCGAAAAGAAATTTTTTGTGGCCTAATAGTTTCCGGGCTTATAACTGATCCCAAAAATTCAATCACATTTGATTGCTGAACCTTTTCAGGGGCGATGGTCAGGCCCTTGGCTGTTAACAAGGATGTAATTTCCTTATATACTGTATGGAGTGTCTCTAAGCAGGAGGCGGTCAGCAAGATGTCATCCATATAATGAATAATTTTTACTTCTGGGAATCTCTCCCTTACTGGAAGCAAGGCCGAATCAACAAATAACTGACACATGGTAGGGCTGTTAGCCATACCCTGTGGCAAGACCTTCCATTGAAAGCGCGCATCGGGTCGCTCATGGTTTACCGACGGCAGAGTAAAGGCAAATCGTTCCCTGTCTTCTTCACATAAAGGTATGGAGAAGAAACAATCTTTGATGTCTAAGGTAATGACTGGCCAATTGCGGGGCAGCGCTGAGAGCAAGGGAAGTCCCCTCTGGATGGCCCCCATGACCTGCATTTGGGCATTTACGGCACGCAGGTCATGTAGTAGTCTCCATTTTCCGGAGGCCTTTTTGATTACAAAAATTGGAGTGTTCCAGGGTGAGACAGAGGGTTCAATATGTCCTAATCATAATTGTTCTTTTATCAGTGTTTGAGCGGCTTCTAGCTTTTCCTGAGAAAGGGACCACTGGGGGACCCATACCGCCTTTTCTGTTTTCCAAGGTATGGGCACCTTGCCGGGTGTAGAAGCCTTATTTTCAGAGACCCCTAGGAAAAACCCAAACCTTGTCTGTCCTTTTTACTGGACGGTTGTAGGGGTTCGGGCTTGCCCTGTAAATGTTTGCCTAATCCTAGTGATGGGACAAACCCTTGATGTTGCATCATCCTCTTGCTAGCTTCTGAGTATTCATTGGTTAGTTTTAAATTTAACTGTTGTTGGACGTCCCTTCCCCATAAATTTATCGGGACTTTGATGACAAACGGTACAACCTTGCCTTTTTGGCCTTCCTCCGTCCTCCAGACCAGCTCTTTTGCACTGAGATCCGGAGAACTAGCGTACCCTAGTCCCTGTAATGTTTGTGAGGATTTTTGTGTAGGCCACCGCTTCGGCCATTCATCCTTCCGGATTATGCTCCGATCTGCACCTGTATCCACTAGTCCAGAAAAATTCCTTCCCTCTATTTCTAATGTTAATATTGGCCTTTTGTCTAATTCCATGGACAAACATGTAAGGTCCACTCCAGTGGATCCAAGGTCTGCATTGTTTCTCTCAATATTTTTTGCAGGAAAACGGTCATGCCTTGAAGGCAGCAGTAGAAGCTGAGCAATTCGATCTCCTGGAGCTATGGAGATAACTCCACGGGGAGCATGACAAAGGATTTTTATAGTTCCTTCACAATCTGGGTTAATGACTCCTGGGAGGACAATTAGCCCTCTCATAGTGGAAGAGGAACGACCAAGAATCAAGCCCACTGTGTCTTTTTCAAGGGGTCCTGTCATATCAGAGTCTATGACCTGTACACCCATCGCCGGAGTTAATACTGTTCCGGTGGCGGCACAGAGGTCCAGCCCTGCGGAGCCTGAAGTTGCCCTTCGAGCCTGGGTGGTTGCAGGTGGGGGGCTGGTACCGACGTTTGAAGTGCCCCATAGATTTGTGGGCCCTGGGGACGGGGGCCCCTCTTCCCGTTTTTTGACTCTAACGGTACAGCTTGGGGGATCGGATGTCCATTGATGTCCTTCACTGACCTACATTCATTGGCCCAATGTTTTCCCTTTTTACATCGGGGGCACAGACCTGGTTGTCGCTGTCCTCCCGTTAAATTAGCTGGGGTCTCGTTAATTTTCGGGCATTGCCGCTTAAAGTGTCCTAATTGGCCACACTTAAAGCAGCCC
This sequence comes from Perognathus longimembris pacificus, assembly GCF_023159225.1. Taxonomy (NCBI): domain Eukaryota; kingdom Metazoa; phylum Chordata; class Mammalia; order Rodentia; family Heteromyidae; genus Perognathus; species Perognathus longimembris. Next base: position 29,523,358 of record NC_063176.1, on the reverse strand, counting down.
TTCTGTTTGTTGTCCCTAGCCATGCGAGCGGCAGAAAGCACGGCCGCCGCCAAGCCTGCATTTGTCAATGGGCCTCCCACCTCTCGGCAAGCTTTTACCCATGCCTCAAGGCCCTTTTCCTTTATAGGAGTTATCACTCTTTTACATTCCTTGGTACTTTGCTCATAGATTATTTGTTGTACAAGTGGCATGGCAGCATCCAAATTCCCAAGTACACGCTCCGCCGTCTCAAGCATGCGTGCCACAAAATCAGAAAATGGTTCATTGGGCGCCTGAATCACTTTTGTAAGGTTGCCAGCCACCTCTCCTTTGTTTGGCAAGGCCCGCCAAGCCTTGTAAAATATCTCATTTACCTGGCGGTAGACTTCAAAGGGGTAGGTGGTCTGTTCCACTGCATAAGCTCCCTGTCCTAGGAGCATGTCCACCGACCATTCGGCTCTCCCTTCTTGGAGATTCTTTCTGAATTGTATTTGTGCCTTGTCCTGAACAATGGACCTAAAGTCAAGGAACTGCCCGTGACTGAGACATGTGCGCGCAATCTCAAACCAATCCGTGGGCGTCATGGCATTAACCGTGAGTCGCCGCAATAAGGCAGTGGTATAACTGGCTGTAACTCCATATGTGTGCACTGCCTCCATTAGATCCCTTAGTTGTTTATAAGAGACTGGCTCATAGGTCCTTTCATCTGTTATTGGGTTCTCAAAGACTGGAAAAGCCGCGGCCAACCTAGACCACATACTTCTCTTTATGAAGTTGCTCCGCCCGGACACTGCATAAGGCGCGGGGGGGGGGGGGGGGGGCAGAGGGTGTTTTTTGCCTGGGGGCCCTGGCCCCAAGGGGGTAACCAGGTCCGTATCTGTCCTCTTCGTACCTAGCAGCTGCTTCCTCCAAGCCCTCTTCATCTTCTGGGCTCAGCTCACTGCCCGAGGTATGGCCACTCTCGGCCTCGCTCTCTGATTCACTGCCCTCTATGCTAAGAGCTGAAAAGGAGTTATCAATCTTAAATTCCTCCAAAGAAGGATACAACGGGGCAACTGGTTCTTGTCCTTGTCCCTTTTGAGTTTGCTTTTGTTTTGTCTGTCTCGTCCCCGCCGCCTGCGCGGTCGAGGATTTTCCAGAGGGCTGCAGTCCCTCCTCCAGACCCTTATGGGGTCTCCCTTTTCTTTCTTTCATCCTTTTGTTTTTATTTTCCTTAGGCCTAACCACTTCCCCCTTTACTGATGAGGACTCCGAAAGACTATCCTGGTGTTTACTAAGGGCCCTTTGACCTTCCTTTATAAGATCTGTGGAGTGTCCATCTTCCAGGCATGAGCGTACCATGCGCCATAAGGGCATCGTCGCTCCCGAGATCTCACCCTTTTCCTGAGCGCTGTCTAAGTCCCTGCCTAATTTGTCCCAGCAGACGAGGGTCAAGCCGCCAGAAACCGCGAACCACGGCGCCTGTTGGTCTATATCAGTAAGAACCTTCTTGATAGTTGCCTTGCCAACCTTAAGACCGCACTGTTTCAGCAATGTCTGAAGAGGAGTGTAAAGGTCCTCGGAATCGGTTGTTTTCCCCTGAGAATTTCCCATGTTGCACCCTTATCTACGAGTGTCTTATCCACGGGCGAAAACCACGTTATCTACTGTGGACTTACTTTCGCTTTTAACTTACTCTAGATCAATGCAGCGGCACTCTTTTCCAGGTTCGTCACAGCGCAAACAGAGCAAGCACACACCCGCCACCAGCACCCACAGCGGAAGGATAATAAGAAGCCACCAGACAGGAATGGCAGTCCACATACCTGAGGGAAGTTACCTCCTCATGCGTTGGGTTCTGGATCCTCTTCAGCCCCTCGCGTGGTTCCCGGGTTTCGGCACCAGTTGCGGCGGGCGGCAACCCCGTCCAGCGAGGAAAGACGACCACCACACGAGGATCCTTCTCAATCGCACTTTATTGAAGAGCTGCTTGGTTGAGGGAGAGCTGAAGCGAGGGGCACCAAAAGGCCAAAAACGCCTGCTTATATACAGTTGGGTGAGCATGAGTCGCTCCCTGATTGGTCTGTGACCGGTTGCTACTAGCAACCGCCACGGGATTGGCTGGGACTAGAACTCACTTGCGCATGCGCGGGGTTTAGGCGGGTAAGTCCGTTAGGCTTTGCCGTTTATGGAGTTGTTTACCACTAAGGCTTCAAGGAAGTAGGCGCCATCTTGTAATGGCGTTGTTGCCAGCTTCCCGCATGTAAGATTGGGCTCAAGCTTGAGCTGCTTTCCTGAAGCATTTTAGACTGTCCCCCACTTGATGAGCAACCAGCAGAGCTGAACTAGAGATCAGTTGACTCCAAACACCCACAATTGCTGATCCCCTTGACCTAGCCCAGTGGCTTTATGGAAAATCCAAGCTCCAGGCTAATGGTCACTCACCCTGGTTGGGGTTTCAAATCTGTCATGGTGGATGGAAGTAGAGCTCTGGGTCAGTAGAAGTTACCTTGGTGGTGTTAGCATTTCCCTTGCCTCAGGTCCCTCCCCTCTGTGAGCAGCCTGCATCTAGGAGAGCTGTAAGTCTGCCAGGACTGTTGGTGGGGGCTCACCAGTATCTACCATTAAAGGAGTTTGTTGTTCTGGATGAAGCTATGACAATAGGGCTATGACTGATTTAAACATATTCTCAACATGGGTCAATCTATCTTTAGTAGGCTCATTGAATAATTTCTCCTCAGTGTCTGAGCCATCTGAGTCTTCCTTAATATCTAGCCCATTGGGTTCAGATCTTATTAATTTTCTCAGCTCTTCCTAGGCAGCAGCATACGCTCCCAGGGCTGGGCAACACTCATCAGGTCCCTGTTCAGTTTCTCCAATCGACTGATTGAATTTAATCTGTTCATGTTGTAATGCCCAGATTTTAAGGCCACCAAAGACAACCATCAGAGTCCACAGTCAAAGCCAAACTGCAGGGTCGTTTTATTGCAAGTTCGAACCCGGTCCCCCCTGCATACTCCTTGCCAGTGATGCTGAGAGGCCCCAAGCACTATTCCAGCACAGCTTTTATAGACAAGTACAGAGAAGATGAGGGAAGATGAGGAAGACCCCCGGTTACAAGTACACGATTGGTTGACATTTGCCCCAGTTTACTGGTTGCCTCAGGATTGGTCTGGGTCTTCCCGCCGAAGCATGGGTCAGACAGCCTCAACCCTGGGGGTGGGCCTCCAGGAGTGGTCACGTAGCCACATTCCTGGAGGCAGGCGGTGCCCGGGTCCGGAACGGGGTCTGAGAGCTGACACTTAGTCATGTCCAACCTTGAGTGGGCTCCGGGCATGGACAATTAATCATGTCCGGGGCCAGATGCACGGCGGGAGGGGGGGAGGGGGGGAGTCGTGTGTTTACAGAGTAAGCTATAGGAAGACTGCTGGTATTTTTTCACTTCCCCATGGGTTAGCAAGCAAAGGTACAGAAGCAAAATAGCTGTTAGGGGCATAATGTTCACAATTTTATTCTCTACACTCTTCAATGTCTAGGAGCTAAGCAATCTCGGACCAGATACCAAAGAATAATAGCATCCACTGGGGTTTTCTCAGGGCCATTTGCATCATAATGTTCCTGAATCTTTTTGTCAATTTTCTGCCAAGTTTCTAAGTTATTGGTTCCTTCCTCCAGGAGCTGGGGGCATGCTTCCTCAATAAAGTGAAAGAGATGTTCTAACTGACTTTGGCCAACTTTCACCACCCGGGCATGAAGCATGTCTTTGGGGGCCTGCATGTATAGCATGCAGCCTATACTTTGTCCCATAATTTCTTACTCCTGACAATACTTTCTCTCTCCCGCTCTCCTTTCCAAGTGATCTGATGTCCTTACCTGAGCGGGGTCCTCTGCCGTCATCCCAGATGTTCAAGTCCTTGTTCAGGCGCCACATCTGCCGAGCCAGCCGGGAGCAAAAAGGAATCCTGACTGAGGGTGGTGAGGATTAAAGAAAAGGAAAAATACAAGACAAGAGAAAAAAGACAAGAGGCAAAGATGGGGTACGGGAGGTCTGCAGCCTCAGATTGTAACTCAAGACTGCAGCCATGTTTATTCTTAAATTCCAGCTTATATGCAGTATGAAAACCAGGAAATATCATAGGCTTAAAATTCCAGAACACAAAAAGGCTTGGAGTTAGCAATACCCGACATAGCTAAGACAGGGTGAGGTTGATTAACATAAGAATGGACTCCAGAGCAATATCTGATGGTAGCTAAGACAAAATGAGTTTGGTTAACATAAGAATGGACTCATGGCAGACATAGTAAAGCATTTCCAATTTTCCATTAAGCCATGTCCTTGCACGTCCTTGAAAATACAGCCAGAGGTCAGGAAGACTTTAGCTGCAAGTTTGGCTCCTGACAAGTGCCAGGTAAGCAAGTCAGACCTTGAATCCCATTCTCAGTACTGCCAAAAGAAAACAAAAGCCGGGTGCTGGTGGCTCAGGCCTGTAATCCTAGCTACTACAGATTGAGATCTGAGGATCCCAGTTCAAAGCCAACCCAGGAAGGAAAGTGTGCGAGACTCTTATCTCCAATTAACCACCAGAAAGCTGGAGTGGAGTGTGGTTCAAAGTGGTAGAGCACTAGACTTGGGCTGAAGAGCTCAGGGACAGTGCCCAGGCCCAGAGTTCAAGCCCTATGACTGACAAAAACAAAACCAACCTCCAAAATAGCCTCATATGGAGCTGATGTGGTTGTCGGCCTTTACAGAACTGATGTATTTCTTCAAGAATTTCCAACACTTGCTCTCCCATCATAAATATGGCTTTTTTTTTTTTTTTTGCTACTCCTGGGGTTTGAACCCAGGGCCTGAGCACTGCATAAGCTTCTTTTGCTCAAGGATAGCCCTCATGCCACTTCCAGCTTTTTCTGACTATGTGGTACTGAAGAATCAAACCCAGGGCATCATGCTTACTAGGCAACCACTTTATCACTAAGACACACTCCCAGCCCATGGCTGCCTTTCTTATACATACCCATCACTGGGCTGTAGTAATTATACTAGACTCCAATCACAGTGGACAGATTTATTCTTCCAGTTTCAGAAATCTTATTTACAAAACCTTTGTTTCTATAGCATGCACAAAGTGCTGGGGCTCCAACACTTAAAATCCTTTCAGCCATCCCTGCCTAACTTTCTTATTTAACTTCCAATAGTACTATAAAGGACTTGGTTTTTTTTAAAACATTAAATAATTTTATTCTTTTTTCCTTTATATTGCTTTACAGTGTTAAGCATGTTAGAAAACCTGAAGAAATAAAACTTTTGGTTTATGTAAAGTATGTATAAAAATATCTCTTCAAACCAGTATCTGATAATTACATTGCCCCATTTTAACAATGCCAAAAATAAAGAAAAAATAAAAATGGCTGTAAGTCAAACAAGAAGGCTAATTTTGTTAAAATTTATTTTAACAATTTAACTAACCCAACTAGTGCTAATGAAATCACACTTAAAGTTACAGCCAGATAATATGAGAGAAAACATTGTGTGTGGCTACTTAAACGTATTCCTCAAACAAAATCTGGTTTGTGCTTAGATGGCTGGGTTTACAGTTTCAACAGGAAGCAGCAATAAAGGTTGTGAAAATCCCCAACTTTTCTAATAACCGCTTTTTTATAGCAAGGAAAAGTGAAATACTATTACGTTTTAACTGTTGGTATGAAAACTGGAATTGTTAGTATGTTAAGTAAAGCTCTTTAAAAAAAAAAGTCAACACAGCAAGACAGTTAATTACTTTTGATTTATAAAGCCCCCCAAAACAAATTTTGCTTGCTGGTGCAATTGATTTAACCTACAGGCAGTAACTGTCTTTGCTTTGTCAAGTATTTTAACAGTGCAAAACATTAGTAGTCTCAGTATCCATTGCTCACCACATGTGTCACTGCAGCCCGTGATCCATCACAGGGAGGAATCAGTGCTGAGGAAAATGCAAAGCAGCATTTTTGGAAGATGCTGTGATTTCCAGGCACACTACCACCTATGTCAAAGGTAAGTAGGCAGCTTCATGTGCAAGAGGTGGCATATGTAATCAAGATGTCCATAAGCAAATGTAAGATACAGTATTGAATCTTTCTGCACAAAACCCAGTGATAATAATTCTGCTACTCAGAACAGTATTCAACATGGACGAGCAGATCTCCATGCTCAGTGGCTGGATACTGGACATTGCACTTGGGACATTACACCAGGCTTTCATTTAGTGCAGCACTGGGACTTTCTGGTGAGGTAATTTTTCTCGTTTTCACTTTCTCCCTGGGAAGCTGCAAATGCCTCTGTGAAGGCAAACTCGTGAAGTTGTTTCTGTTGTTCCAACAGAGCTACCCTTGCTTGTTCCTCTTGCTGCCTTAGCAGAGACCTGTAAAGAAACCGGACCTGAGATCGAAGAGCATAGAGAATGGAATTATAACCATTATGCCCCAACAGCTATTTTGCTTCTGTACCTTTGCTTGCTAACCCATGGGGAAGTGGAAAAATACCAGCAGTCTTCCTATAGCTACTCTTTAACCCCCCGAACCCGAATCTGAGCACGAGAGATTACAACTATCTGGCGCCAGGATGTGATTGATTGTCCACGCCCGGAGCCCACTCAAGGTTGGACATGACTAAGTGCCCGGTCTCAGACCCCGGCCTGGATCTGGGCACAAGAGACAAGAACCATCTGGCTCCAGGAATGTGGCTACATGACCACTCCTGGAGGCCCACCCGAATCTGTACCCCAAGGTTAAGGCCATCTGGCCCATACGTTCGGCGGGAAAACCTAGGCCAATCCTGAGGCAACCAGTAAACTAGGGAAAATGTCAACCAACTTGTAACCAGGGTTCTTCCTCATCTTCCCTGTACTTGTCTATAAAAGCTGTGCTGGAATTGTGCTCGGGGCCTCTCAGCGTCACTGGCAAGGAGTGCGCGGGTGGGGGGGGGACCGGGTTCAAACTCGTAATAAACGACCCTTGCGGTTTGGCTTTGACTCTGGACTCTGATGATTGTCTTTGGAGGCCTTAAAATCTGGGCATTACATTTGGTTCCCTAAAATGTTAAAAGGCTACACTGCTGTAGCCCAAAAAGAGGTCTGTGTACTTGAAAGTTAAAATGTTGAATGTAATTTCCAGTTTGGAGTAAAGCTCCTAATGGACATCTGATCCTGCAGCCCCTTGGTAAAGTAGAATAAAATTATAGATCCCTGGCGAGGTAAGGTCAACGTCCCTGAGTCAGCCTGAAGAATTTACAGAAGATGGATGATCTTCACCCATCAGCCCCCCCCTCTTAGGACCAAGGGACCAGAGTTGTTTTTGGGAAGATGAGGCAGGATAGACTAGAGGCATGGGAAACAGGTAACAGTATACAGAGACTGCACTTGTGAGAAATGGTTACAGGCCAAGCATTCTATGTTGGTTTTTAAAAAAGAAAATATTCCTAGCCTTATTGGAAATATCTGATTTAAACTTATTTTCCTGGCAAAATGACCCAAGGGCCATTGATTACCTAAAGCTTGTCTTGACATTTAGTGATGTGCCAGCCTACAAAAGCTAGTGTGCTTAAGAAGAAATCAGGAAAATACTAGGAAATTTACTAAAGTTAGACTTTAAGTTAACTGAGGTTAAGCTTCTCTAACCAGTCTTTGGAGAAAGTTGCAGGTAACCCAGCAGAAGGTGTGACATTCTACTGGAACCACTGGGAGCCACTGCTGCCTGACACCACCATGGCCCCTGCCCATTGCATTTGAGTGAGGACAAGAAGAGTCTAACAGTCATCTGGAAGAATCTACATCTTCAGATGGGACTCTTATCACATGCAACTGATTTTTGTTGGAAAGTACTTTGGATCTGCTAAAACCAAAATTTTGGGGGGACATTCTTGAGTTACGTGGAGTTAACTAGCTCTTTTGAAAAAATTGGATATTGTAAAAAAAAATTTCAAGCAGACTGGCCTGCTGCTAAATTCAAAGCATGTATGACAGGCTGGAGAGTCACTTCCAAGCAATGCCTGGGTGGGAGGGGTGTCCAAGAGTATTAAAATATGTCCAGATGGATTAGGATGTGAGCTCAGAGAAGAGAGGGAGGTAACTGCCATCAGGTGTGTGGCAGTTACCAAGGTAGCTGGACAGAGATTTAAACTGCAGGGGGCATCTTCATGGAGCCCTCCTTAGGGTGGATCTTACACATGCCACTGGGCAACCTTAAAACTCTAGCAGCAAAGAAGCCCCAGGAAATGTAAAGAGGAAAGTTAGCATAGAAAGCCTTGGAAAAAGGGATAAATGGTTTCCTCTTGATTAAAAAAAAAAAGGGATTTAAAAAGTCAATTATCACAGAATGTTCCAGTAAATTGCTGATGGCGTGAGAAATTAAAAGATGATGTGAGTGGGGATATGTTAAATTTTACTTTAGAGAGAAAATTGGGAAAACAAAAATGTTTCCTTTAGATTAAAGGTTTTGGCATGTTAAAAGTAAAAAAGACAATCCCTAGAAAGTTTGAGTAAGTGACAAATGGTATCAGTATATCCTAAAATTAAAGCATATGAGTAAAGTTGGTATGTAATCAAATTGGCTATAATATAAATAGGGTCAGAATTGGGACTTCGGTGTGAAACTATGTTTGTCTGTACTTGCATCTGCAGGGCTAAGGGACTTGGATGATGTCATCTAAATGTTAACCAGAAAGATCTCATGTATCTTTAACTACTTGATTCCCTTGCTAAGATGGTTTTGTATGTAAAGCCTGGATTTGCTCATATGTAGCCTTAGGATCAGATTTGGGATCCCCTCCCATAATTCCTAGCTTGCAATCAAATTTGTTATGAGCTTTTATCCCCCCTCAGAGCCCTATAGCAGGTCCACCAAGAGATCTGGCCCAATTTAAGGGCCCTTTATGAGACTGGACCTCCTCCTGAGCCACAACTGCTACCAACTAAGTAAAGCGCCACCGACAAGGAAACTTGGATGACTGAAGCCTGTGGACTCATTCACAGTGAGAGAGAACATTCTACGCTGGTGGCACAACAGAGGCTGTGTACCAAAAGTTGGACTTGGCTAACTTTACCTTGCTAGGCCTGACATATATGGTTGGTACTTCCGTAGCTAGGGAGAGAGCCTAGACACCCATAAACCCTACCTATGGGTGGTCCGGTGGCTTGGGGATGAGCTACTGTAAATCCCCTGGCCACTATTAATTACTCCTACTGGAGTCATGAGATCATGGCCCCACTGTAAAAAATGAAGAAAAAAGTATTTCCCCTGCCAACAGCACTTTACTTTCAGTTGTGACCAGACCCTTGTTTGTGATTATGCTTGTCCTGATTATAAGACCCGGTATTATTAATAAGTTAGCTGCTTTTTGTTAAGGATAGGATTAGCACAGTGCAACTCATGATTCTTAGAGCCCAATACCAACCCATTGACCCTGAAATTAGAGACTCAAGCATGTAAGATCCAAGATTTGCTCTTAAAGGTTCAATTGAAAGGGGGGAATGAAGAGCATAGAGAATAGAATTATAACCATTATGCCCCAACAGCTATTTTGCTTCTGTACCTTTGCTTGCTAACCCATGGGGAAGTGGAAAAATACCAGCAGTCTTTCTATAGCTACTCTTTCATCCCCTTCACCCTTTTCTGAACTCTATACGTACCCAAATCTGAGCTGGAGAGATTACAACTATCCGGTGCTGGGACATGATTGATTGTCCACGCCTGGAGCCCACTCAAGGTTGGACATGACTAAGTGCCTGGTCTCAGACCCCGGCCTGGATCTGGGCACAAGAGACAAGAACCATCTGGCTCCAGGAATGTGACTACATGACCACTCCTGGAGGCCCACCCGAATCTGTACCCCAAGGTTAAGGCCATCTGGCCCATATGTTGGGCGGAAAAACCCAGGCCAATCCTGAGGCAACCAGTAAGCTAGGGAAAATGTCAACCAACTTGTAACCAGGGTTCTTCCTCATCTTCCCTGTACTTGTCTATAAACGCTGTGCTGGAATTGTGCTTTGGGGCCTCTCAGTGTCACTAGCAATGAGTGCGGGGGGTGGGGGGACCGGGTTCGAACTCGTAATAAACGACCCTTGCAGTTTGGCTTTGACTCTGGACTCTGATGGTTGTCTTTGGGGGCTTTAAAATCTGGGCATTACAAGATAAGAGCTCTTCGAGTCTCTTTCTCTTTTCTTCAAGTTTTTCCCTGGCACTATCATTCTCTTCTTTGTATTTTCTCTGTTTTATGCCTGCTGTCTTCTAGCTGTTGTACATCTGCATTTCTTTGTGAACACAACAGCTGATTTAAATCGTGAACTTCTTTTTGAGTTTCTTCATATTTTCTTTGAAATTCACTAAGTTCAAAATTGAACTGAGTTATGGTTTGTCATTATATCTCAAAACCTTTTTTGGCATTTGCCAATTGGTTGTAATATTTTTGCTTCTCTTCCTTAAGAAAAGCTTCAGATTCAGTCTTTTTTGTCTGCCATGGGAGTAAAGGAGCAGCTGCTCCTATTTTCTGTTCCAGCTCAAAGATCTTTCCTAAAAGTCCTTTAACGTAGACCTCATGCTGCTAGTCATATACAAGCCACTACTGATTCTTCTCTAGAGCATCTTTTAGCTGCATTTCCATCTTATGAATATTACCCACTGATGAGTTGAGGCAGCCAGCAGCCGAAGTCTGTGATAAAGGGATGGTACTGGCTTCGCTATCAAGTTCAGCAAGTCTTGTTGATGTGGCAGACAACTGTTTCTTTAGCACATCTGTCTCTTCAGATAAGGATTTCAACAACTGTTCCCTCCTTTCACCTTCCTTTGTTTTCTCTCCCAGCTGTCCAAGCAAAGCAGTTGTATTATATCTGGTCTTCAGCTGTTCTCTGAGTTGCTGTAGTTCTTTGTCCTTTTCTGTGAGGTAATAAGCATTCTTCTCTCTCTCTCAGCTTCAAGAACTCAAAATTTCTCCAAAAGTGTGTGTTTATCTTTATCAGTCAGTTGTCCTTTCCCGTTTGTGGGTTCATCCACTGATGTTTTATTTATTTTTATTTTTTTAATTGCTTTTTTGCCAGTCATGGGCCTTGGACTCAGGGCCTAAGTGCTGTCCCTGACTTTTTGCTCAAGGCTAGCACTCTGCCACTTGAGCCACAGCGCTACTTCTGGCCATTTTCTATATATGTGGTGCTGAGGAATCGAACCCAGGGCTTCATGTATAGGAGGCAAGCACTCTTGCCACTAGGCCATATTCCCAGCCCCCACTGATGTTTTAAAGCTGTGATTTAACCCTTAAATTTCTGTAATTCAGTTTCTAATTTGGAATTATTAGGCTTTAGTCCCCACTTACTCTTAATTAAGTCTTTTGGACTTCTGGAAGACATCTCTGAAGTGGTTGCCAAGTCCAAAGGAGGGATCCAGACGCCAACGGCTGATGGAGGGACACCGTGCCCGGGGCAGGCTGGAAGCCGGGACCTGCGGCCTGCCCACCGCCTCCCAGGTAGACCGACCTCTATGAAGTACTTGTTTGTCAATCCCCAACTACCATAAAGTAAAATATGTAAAGGATGTAGAATATCTATGAACTCTCTTGGAGGAAGGTAGGGACCACTGAGAGAACTTGGGGTTCCTTGTCACACCCGTAAACCTTTCTGCTTTCAATACTTTTTCTTTGCCAGTCACAATGCTTGAACTCAGGGCCTGGGCTCTGTCCCGGAGCCTCTTTGTGCTCAAGGCTAGCACTCTACCACTTGAGCCACAGAGCCACTCCTGATCTAAGATCAGGTGTGACTCACTGAATCTGGCTCTGTGTGTGTGTGTGTGTGTGTGTGTACATCAATTCTGAGGCTGGAACTTAGGGCTTGGGTGATGTTCCTGATTTTGGGGGTTTTTTTGCTCAAGGCTAGCACCCTACCATTTGAGCCACAACTTCAATTCCAGTCTCTTGGAGTCCCATGGGCTATCCTGCCTCCGCTGGCTTTCAAATGTGAAACCACCTATTTCAAGCCTTCTGAGAAGATAGCCTTACAGATAGGAGCCACCAATGTCTGCCTGGCATTTACTTTTTTTTCTGAGATAGGGTCACATTAACTTTTCCCAAGCTGGCCTTGAACTCTCAATCTTCTGCTTCTTGAGTAGTAGTTTCCATCCACCCTCTCCCTCCATTTTTTTCTTTTTCTTTTTGCCAGTCCTAGGGCTTGGACTCAGGGCCTGAGCACTGTCCCTGGCTTCTTTTTGCTCAACAAAAAACTAATCATAAACAAGGCTCCATTATTCTGTTAGTTCAAACATGGATTCTAATTCTGTGGATAAAAACTAAACAAGAGCCAGGTACTGGTGTGGCTCACACCTGTAATCCTAGATATTCAGGAGAATGAGATCTGAGGATTGCCCCAGCAGGAAAAACCTGTAAGACTCATCTCCAACTAATGACCAAAAAGCCCGAAGTGGAGCGTGACAAGTTGTAGACTGCTAGCCTTGAGCCCTGTATTCAAGTCTCAAGACTGGCACAAATAAAATAAAATAAAATAAATGAAACTAAACAAAAACAACAGTGCAACCTAAACACAAATCTTAAGATTTCATTTTTGTGATTGTGGCCATAAAAGAAAGCACTACTATTTCCATTTTTCCAGAGTTGGAAAATCTTAGAAAAGCAAATGAATTAGAGAAAGTAAATTCCATTTTTTTCCCTCCTGATTGTCCATGAGATACTTTTTCACATAGTTTATCTGGGATTACTTTGGGGTTTAACATACCAAATATTCCATCCTATAAACTTCACAAAAGTAGAAATGTAGTGAGAAACATTCTCTGTACTTCTTACTCTTTAGTATAAGTGCTTACTTCTCTATGAGTCATGAAAATTAAACTTCTTCAGAACATATTGAGCAGAAACAATTATTTCTAAACAGGAAGTAAAGAAAAGCACTGTGGAATTTACAAATTTATATTGTAGACTCTCGAAAAATAAAACACACACACACACATACACACAAACCCTCTGAAGACTTAAGATTTGGTCCTTAGAAATTTCAGTGTAGCTTAAATAAACAACAGTATGTTTCAATTGTCTTTTCTCCATCGAAATCTTTGCAACTTAGTAGTACATCCAACAATATGATGTTATTCAGAAACTAAAGAAAAAGGACACAAGAATTTCAAGGGCTCAAATATATTTTTATATTGATATTGTGTCTTTCTACCCTAAAATAATACACTATTATTGATTACATACAAGATGAGGTGAGGTATTTGTAAAATATTTGATAAAAATAATTAATATACAGTATTCTACATGAGATGGAACCTTATGAACTTCTAAGTCTTCTAAGTGTTAAGTTGATCATCTAGTTTAAATTGTCCTGAACAGACTTGTATAGTTGTTCCCTAAAACCATGTTCAAAATGGAGGATCTTACAGTTCTCCAAAATTGATGCTGAAAAGGGAAAGTACACAATTGGCAATTTGTTTTTCATATCCAAAGTAATGCATTCACACAAAATCAAGACCTCCATACTTAGCATAAAAAGAAAAAAATACTGTATCAGAGATATAAAATCTCTAAGCAATGGTTAGGCTAATTCACCAACACTAAAGAAATTCAAGTGGTCAACAGTCTTGAAAATGCTTTATTGAAATGTGTGATTTGTGTGTAGAAGATGTGCTTGAAAATCGGTTTTTGAAACTTCTCAACAACCAATTAACAAAAAAAAAGGAAAAAAGAAAAGAAAAATCCCACTATCCCACTGGACTTGACTTCTAGTAGCCCAGTGTAAAATTTTCCTTCAAAACATTTTCCATTACAGAAACTAAAGGAAACAAAGCTATTATATTTGGAAATTGTTGGAGTTTCAGAGAAGAAGCAACATTTTCTTAGACAAAGAGGTGACTTCTTTTTGGTACAATTGGATGAACATGAACTTCACAGTTCTTAGTAGAACACCAGAGAGGTGCTCAAATCTGTATGCTTGTCAGGTTGAAGAAACAGAGAAACACAGACAGGAAAAGACAAAGATAGTGGGAAAGAGAGGGGAGAAAAGAGGAATGGAATGAGACATGATTAGGTTTGAGTCTAGTAATAAATTTATCAGAAGCTGTGGGCACCTTTTTAAAAAGTTCTAAAATTACATTACAAACACTGCCCCCCAACCCCCAGACCCATTGTCCCTGCCTTGGAGCGATTGTGAACATCTATGCACAAAACTTAAAACAGAAAACAAAATAACTCGGCCCCTCCAAACCCCAAAACAAACCCAAAAAGGCTGTACATTTATTTACATAGAATTAATAATACAAGCATATAGGTGGCATGGTTCAATTAAAAGGCTTTACTTGTTATGCCAGAAACCCCACTAAATAAAAGGAACTAAGGTTAGCATTAGGAATTTTGTTGTAACATCATGACAAAATCTGGGAAGGCAAATCCTCAAAGCTCCCCTCATACTGATCTGTCTCAGCAAACTACAGAGCAAATACATAAATAACGCAGAATATGATTGAAAATGTGAAAAATTTAAAAACAGACAACATAGTTCATGGTAACTTTGTTGAACAGTAAAATAAATGAAATTCATCTACACCTGAATGAAACATGTTTAACAATCAGAAAAAAAGTTTAAACAACCACAAAAAGTAAAAACTTGAAACAAATAGTAGGATTTGTTTTAAGGGCAGGCACACAGCGCCCCAGCAGCAGATTCCGAGTTGTTGCACTGGTGTCTTCTACAGGTGAATTAAACAGGCTGGGCTCCCATGGGCAAGATGACTAACAGGGGGACAGGACAGTCACACAGGCGAAGCGCCACACCTTGCGAGGACCCCCAGATTGCACTGCAGAGCTGGCTTTGTGCATAGGAGGCACACAAAGAAAGGTGATTCAGGCAGATATTATTTGTGGGAGAATTAACTTCTCTGACCAGTGGAAAACATAGCCTTGGCACAGTTACTCAGATGCCTCATTAGCACACTAATAGGCACGTAGGAAAAAATTCTTACTAATGAGTTCCTTTGTGTTTGCGGGCCAAAGGATGCCACCTTTTGTTATGAGAATCTCCCCTTCCCCCATACAGAGTCTCCCTGAGGAGACTGGCTTGACCAGCTGCCTTTAGCGATAGAGAAATAGACTCTCACTGTAGATAGGAAAGTCTCTTCACAAGTCAATGGGAAAGTCAAGATCAAAGTTATTTAGCCTTGAGGAGATAGTAGCTAGAAGATAATTATAGCTCTGCCTTGACTGGTTATGGTCCTTTGTTTTTATATCAATAATCTTTGTAATGACTATCTGTAGTGATAGGAAAACTTTTGTATTAGTCTCCTTCCTCCCAGAAGTAACCTCCTCCACTTTTGTATTTGAGATGGATATCATGCTGTATTAATGTTTACCTTTAAAGTTGTAAAGTTTATTTCTAACCCTATATAAACCCTGGCCCTCCTGAAATAAAGTGTGCATTAGTTCACTCGCCTTGCATCCCCCCCACCCCCCCACCCCCATCCTGCAGTTACCCGGTCCAACAATTATTCAAAAGCTACTTTGTCACATAACCGTTGAATAATGTTTGGGAAAGCTTTGGGCTTTGTTGTTTGTTTGTTTGTTTTTTAAAGTTTTACTCCTTGTATTTAATTTTTAAATAACAAGGTCACCAAAACTCATGCACGCTGCAAAAAAACTCATGCAGTAGTTAAGGTAAACCATCCAAGCAGTTTTTATTCATTAATATTCATAAATACACACAGCAGCTTCATTAGAGATTTCAATTTTCCTCTTAGTTTGAATTAGGAGAGCCTTTTGCATGTCAAGGTACAGGAAGCAGAAATCACTGAACTGCTACCTACATTTACCTGCTAGAAGTAAAAATTAGTTAAGTGGAAATGATCATCATATATATTTTCTCTCTTCCTTTTGAATGTACACAATGTAACAAGAGTGAAAGACCTGAAATTAAAATCACCAAACAAACCAATACAGCACAGAGGACACTGTTTACGAATTGGTAGGTCATCAAAGAGGAGGTGATGGAGGCTCATTTCCTTTATTACTCACTTTCAATTAGGTTTTCTAAAGCAACATCTAAAGGCATAATATCTACCCAGCACATTGCACCAAAATCTGCCATCTCCCCCTGTTCATCCTCATCGGAGGTTGAGCTCTCTTCACGTACTAAAGTGGACCGAAGGAGCTCTTAGACGAACAGGCTACGGTCTGCATACTCGCTTTCCATGGACTGGCACGCTCTTTCAGACATTTTAGGATCATTCAACCTGTGTAAGTTAAAAAGAAAGAATTCATTGCTAAAAGTCAGTGAGCCCAGGGGCATATCACCCACTGTGCCAGCTCCAGGGGCAGCACTTAGAACATGGGACACTTCACTGGAACACCTTGCTCTACCCTATCACCTTATTGTGGTTCCATGAATCCCTCACACTTGTAGTGACACCATTGCCTTGAGGTGTGACTGTCCCAATTAGGCTCAGTGAGAACAAAGCAACAAAAATAAACACTTGGACTCAGTTCCTACTCCTTCTAGAAAAAAACAGTGCTTTTTTTACTCTATGTGCTATACTGGCCTGGAATTCAGGGTGCCTTAACCACTGGTTTTCTTGCTGGCAGGTGGCCACTGATCATTTGCCTGTACCTGTAGTCCTGCTTTTTGCTGGTTATTTAGAGATGGGGGTCTTTGCCTGGGCCTCAGACTCCTGAGTAGCTAGAACTACAGGTGTGAGCCACTGGTGCCCAATTTAATTTTTCCTTTTTCTGAGGAAATATTTCTGATGATTAGATTCTTAGGGAAGTTATTATTTCTTTATTAGCCAGAATTTCATGTGTGGGTTGGGAGAAAAAGCAGCAACCCTGATGACAAAACAAAATCTAAACATAGACAGCAGAATATTCAAGTTTTAAGGAAAAAAAATATAAAATTTCTTTTGACTGTTTCTATTATTTCCATTTTATTCTTTTGTTGCTGGTTCTGGTCTTGAACTCAGGGCCTGGGCACTATCCCTGATCATGTCTGCTCAAGGTTGGTACTCGTATTCTACTACTTAAGCTATAGCTCTACTTCTGGCTTTTTGGTTCTTAATTTGAGGTAAGTAAGAGTCTCACAAGTTTTCCTGCCTGGGCTGACATTGAATTGTTATTCTCAGATCTCAGCCTTCTGAGTAGCTAAGATTATAGACCTGAGCCACCAGCTCCTTTATCTTATACTAACATAAACGTGTCTAGATATGCAGCAGCAGGGGCTGGGAATGTGGCTTAGTGGTAGTGTGCTTGCCTAGCATGTTTGAAGCCCTGGGCTAAATTCCTTAGTACCACATAAACAGAAAAAGCTGAAGTGGTTCTGTGACTCAAGTGGTAGAGTGTTAGCCTTGAGCAAAGTTCACTGACTAGGACTGACAAAAACAAACTAAACAAAAACCAACAGCAAGAAAACTGTCATGATGAACTGCCCTATGTTCTGGTGAAATATGGGCTATGATAGGAAACATGGCTTATCCTCAGAGCCTGGAGAAATGATATGAATTGAGAATCCTACTTATTGCTCGTAATGCCTAGATTTTTAAGGCCTCCAAAGACAACCATCAGAGTACAGAGTCAAAGCCAAACCGCGAGAGTCATTTATTACCAGTTTGAACGCGGTCCCACCGCCCCCCCCACCGCCCCACCACACACTCCTTGCCAGTGATGCTGAGAGGCCCCAAGCACAATTCCAGCACAGCTTTTATAGACAAGTACAGGGAAGATGAGGGAAGATGAGGAAGATCCCTGGTTACAAGTACACGATTGGTTGACATTTGCCCTAGTTTACAGGTTGTCTCAGGATTGGCCTGGATCTTCCCACCAAAGCATGGGTCAGACGGCCTTAACTCTGGGGGTGGGCCTCCAGGAGTGGTCATGTAGCCACATTGCTGGAGCCAGCCGGTTCCTACCTCCTGGTCCGGGCCGCGATCTGAGAGCTGACAGTTATGTCCAACCTTGAGTGGGCTCCAGGCACAGACAATTAATCATGTCTCGGTGCCAGAGAGTGCCCAGATTGGGGGGGGGGGCGTGTGTTTACAGAGTAACTATAGGAAGACTGCTGGTATTTTTCCACTTTCCCATGTATTAGCAAGCAAAGGTACAGAAGCAAAATAGCTGTTAGGGGCATAATGGTCACAATTTTATTCTCTACGCTCTTCATTCCCCCCTTTCAATTGAACTTTTAAGAGCCAATCTTGGATCTTACATACTCAAGTCTCTAATTTCAGGGTCATTGGGTTGGTATTGGGCTCTAAGAACCATGAGTTGTACTATGCTAATGCTATCCTTAACAAAAAGCAGCTACCTTATTAATAATATAGGGTCCTATAATCAGGACAAGAATAATCACACACAAGGGTCTGGTCACAACTGAAAGTTTTTATGGTTGGGCCATGATCTCATGACTCCAGTGGGAGTAATAATAGTGGCCAGGGGATTTACAGTAGCTCATCCCCAAGCCACCGGACCACCCATAGGTAGGGTTTATGAGTGTCTAGGCTCTCTCTCTAGCTACAGAAGCACCAACCATATATATCAGGCCTAGCAAGGTAAAGTTAGACAAGTCCAACTTTTGGTACACAGCCTCTGTTGTGCCACCAGGGTAGAATGTTCTCTCTCACTGCAAATGAGTCCACAGGCTTCAGTCATCCAAGTTTCCTTGTCGGAGGCGCTTTACTCAGTTGGTAGCAGTTGTGGCTCAGGAGGAGGTCCAGTTTCATAAAGGGCCCTTAAATTGGGCCAGATCTCTTGGTGGACCTGCTATAAGGCTCTGAGTGGGGGGGGGGGAGGGAAATCATAACAAATGTGATTGCAAGTTAGGAATTATGGGAGGGGATCCCAAATCTGATCCTAAGGCTGCATATGAGTAAATCCAGGCTTTACATACAAAACCATCTTAGCAAGGGAATCAAGTAGTTAAAGATACATGAGATCTTTCTGGTTAACATTTAGATGACATCATCCAAGTCCCTTAGCCCTGCAGATGCAGGTACAGACAAACATAGTTTCACACCGAAGTCCCAATTCTGACCCTATTTATATTATAGCCAATTTGATTACATACCAACTTTACTCATATGCTTTAATTTTAAGGCATACTGATACCATTTGTCACATACTCACTTTCTAGGGATTGTCTTTCTCACTTTTAACATGCCAAAACCTTTTAATCTAAAGGAAACTTTTTGTTTTCCCAATTTTCTCTCTAAAGTAAAATTTAACATATCCCCATTCACATCATCTTTTACTTTCTCATGCCATCAGCGACTTAGTGTAACTCTGTGATAATTGACTTTTTAAATCCCTTTTTTTATCAAGAGGAAACCATTTATCCCTTTCTCCAAGGCTTTCTATACTAACTTTCCTCTTTACATTTCCTTGGGCTTCTTTGCTGCTAGAGTTTTAAGGTTGGCCAGTGGCATGTGTAAGATCCACCCTAAGGAGGGCTCCATGAAGATGCCCCCTGCAGTTTAAATCTCTGTCCAGCTACCTTGGTACCTGGCACACTTGATGGCAGTTACCTTCCTCTCTTTTCTGAGGTCACATCCTAATCCATCTGGACATATTTTAATACTCTTGGACACCCCTCCCACCCCAGGCATTGCCTGGAAGTGACTCTCCAGCCTGTCATACATGCTTTGAATTTAGCAGCAGGCCAGTCTGCTTGAAATTTTTTTTTTTACAATATCCAATTTTTTCAATAGAGCTAGTTAACTCCACGCAACTCAAGAATGTCCCCCCAAAATTTTGGTTTTAGCAGATCCAAAGCACTTTCCAGCAGAAATTAACTGCATGTGATAAGAGTCCCATTTGAAGATGTAGATTCTTCCAGGTGACTGTTAGACTCTCCTTCATCCTCACTCAAATGCAGTGGGCAGGAGCCATGGTGGTGTCAGGCAGCGGTGGTTCCCCAGTGGTTCCAGTAGAATGTCACACCTTCTGCTGGGTTACCTGCAACTTTCTCCAAAGACTGGTTAGAGAAGCTTAACCTAAGTTAACCTAAGCCTAACATTAGTCAAATTTCCTAGTATTTTCCTGATTTCTTCTTAAGCACACTAGCTTTTGTAGGCTGGCACATCACTAAATGTCAAGACAGCTTTAGCTATCCCTTGGGTCATTTTGCCAGGGCAAAAAGTTTAAATCAGATATTTCCAATAAGGCTAGGAATATTTTCCTTTTTTAAAAAAAAATCAACATAGAAGGCTTGGCCTGTAACCATTTCTCACAAGTGCAGTCTCTGTATACTGTTACCTGTTTCCCATGCCTCTAGTCTATCCTCATCTTCCCAAAAACAACTCTGGTCCCTTGGTCCGAAGGGGTGGGGGGAGCTGATGGGCGAAGATCATCCATCTTCTGTAACTTCTTCAGGCTGACTCAGGGACGTTGACCTTACCTCGCCAGGAATCTATAATTTTATTCTACTTTACCAAGGGGCTGCAGGATCAGATGTCCATTAGGAGCTTTACTCCAAACTGGAAATTACGTTTAACATTTTAACTTTCAACTATACAGACTTCCTTTTGGGCTACTGCAGTTTAGCCTTTTAACATTCTAGTTTGTAAAAGCTTTTTCCTGACTGGCTGGGGAATTGATCTCTGGTGGTCTAAAAAATGTCTACATTACCTTTTCAGGCCTTTAGCAGATATCAATAAGGATACAATCTCAGGTCTACAAGCTTTTTTTCCTGAACAGGTGTACCAGCTCAAAATTCACTGCTAGTTAGGGCTTTGAGCAGATGCAGAAGGTTGTGATTTTCAAACTATCCTCACATTTGACAAACTTACCTTTACTATCCACTATCACAGATGACTGGCAAGTTCCTGCCCAATAGACAGACATGGGCATTAGAAAGGCATGCTTACGAACTATTCTTCTAGGACCTCCCAGCTCTGATTAACTTTTGAAAGGCCAAACAGGAGTGACTCTAGGATCTGACACCATCTCTGCCACCCAAGCAGGGGCTTACTGCCTCTGGATGTTCCATGACTTTTGTCCCAGGAGTGATTTTCCACGCTGGTATAAATGCACCTTTGGCATTTCTCTTGGTCCGTCACTGGACTTGGACTCAGGGCCTGAGTGCTGTCCCTCAGCTCTCCAGCTCGAGACTAGTACCCTACCACTTTGAGCCTCAGAGCGACTCACGACTCTGTTCCCAGCACTTCTGCTGGCCAACTGGACACGAAAACTCTCACCAGGACATTTCTCTGCCTGGGCTGGTCACAAATTGCAGATTCAGATCAATGAGTCTTACAAGAGGCCACTTTACTCCAATTAAAAGCAACAAGGTGGTCCACACAGAAGTAGTTTTTAAGCATGCTCTTACCGGGAACTTATTAAGGGCCAATGTTAGATCTTGACAAACTTGTAGGAATCATTTGTCCTTCTATGTGGGCCTGCTGGAAATTGTTACCAAAAAAAAAACTACAAACAAACTGGGGTGGCATTTAAACATTCATTTTGGTAGCCATAATTTTCCTCTATCCAACTTAAAACAAACATTTAGGACAAGTTTTACTTCCAAATCTCTTACCTTGAAATGCATTTTGTTTTAATTTAAAGTCTTTATATTTACTATTTAGTGCTCTGGCTGCTCAAATTCTTTATCTAGAAATGTATTTTAAAAGCCTTTAAAGTCAAGGCTTTTACACCTTTTCCTCAGTCTTATTTGCATCCAAAAGCTCTGAAACCCAGGGGGCATCCAGCTTCCTGGCTGCCAGTTTTTTTTTTTGTTGTTGTTGTTGTTTTTATTAATTGAACATAAATTTTTTTACAAGGTGTTGTGCAAAGAGAGTGCAGTTACATAGTAGGGCAGCGTGTACATTTCTTGTGATATCTTACAACCTGTTTTTCCATCCCTTGTCTAGCTCAGGTAGACATATATGCAATATACAATGTATCAAGCACATATACAGTGTTCACAGACTTGGTCTCTACTGTCTCTCCGTCTCCCTTTGTTAACAGTCATATATCAGGGAGATCATGCCCCTTTGTTTTCTGTGTTCTAGGCTTGTCTCACTCAACATTATTTGTTCGAGTTCTGACCATTTCCCTGTGAATAACAATATTTCACCATTCCTAATCGCTATGTAGTATTTCATTGTGTATAAATACCATATTTTTTGGATCCATTCGTCTGTGGAGGGGCATCTGGGTTGTTTCCATATTATGGCTATTGTGAATTGTGCCGCGATAAACAGAAGTACAAATGTCTTTTTGATATCTTGGGTTTTGCTGTTTAGGATAGATGCCTAGGAGTGGTATGGCTGGGTCATAGGGTAGGTCTATATTGAGCTTTTTGAGAAACCTCCATACTGTTCTCCAAAGTGGTTGTACTAATTTGCACTCCCACCAACAATGGAGAAGGGTTCCTCTTTCCCCACAGCCCCTCCAGCATTTGTTGTTTCCTGAGTTCCGAGTATAGGCCATTCTAACTGGGGTGAGGTGGTATCTCAGGCTTGTTTTTATTTGCATTTCCTTTACTAGCAGGGATGTTGAGCATTTCCTCATGTGTTTCTTTGCCATTTTTATATCTTCTCTTGTGAAGTCTCTCTTTAGCTCTTTTGCCCATTTCCTAATAGGTTTATTGGGTTTGGAGGGGCTTAGTTTTTTGAGTTCTCTGTAGATGACAGATATCAGGCCTTTGTCTGTTGCTGTGCTGGTAAATATCCTTTCCCATATCGTTGGCTGTCTTTCTATTTTGGTGGCTATGACCTTAGCTGTGCAGAAACTTTTTAATTTGTAGTAGTCCCATTTGTTGAGTCTTTCCCCTATTTGTTGTGCCCCTGGGACTCTATTCAGGAAGTTCCTTCCTGTGCCTATAAGTTCTAGTGTCTTTCCTACTCTGTCCTTCAGTAGTTTCAATGATTCAGGTCTGATGTTGAGGTCCTTGATCCATTTTGAGTTGATCTTGGTGCATGGTGATAGGCTTGGGTCTACTTTGAGTTTTCTGCATATGGCTGCCCAGTTCTCCCAGCACCAGTAGTTGAAGAGGCTATGTTTATTCCATTGTATGTCTTTAGCTCCTTTGTCGAATATCAGTTGGCTGTAAGAGTACGGTTTTATTTCTGGGTCTTCAATTCTAATCCACTTGTCTTCCGATCTGTTTTTATACCAATACCATGCAGTTTTTGTTATGATGGCCTTGTAGTAGAGCTTGAAGTCTGGTATGGTGATACCTCCTGCAATATTTTTTTTTTTTTTTTTGCCTAGAATTGCTTTGGCTATTCTAGGTTTTTTGCTGTTCCATATGAATTTATGGATTGGTTTCTCTATTTCAGTGAAGAATGTGGCTGGGATTTTGATGGGTATTGCATTGAATTTGTATAACAATTTGGGCAATATGGCCATTTTCACTATATTGATTCTGCCTACCCATGAGCATGGGAGGTCTTTCCATCTCCTTGTGTCTTCTTTGATTTCCCTTATTAGATTTTTGTAGTTTTCATTGAATAGGTCCCTCACGTCCTTGGTTAAGTTGATCTCTAGGTACTTTATGCTTTTTTTGGCTACTGTAAATGGAATTGTTTCCATAATTTCCTTTTCTGTTTGTCTATTGCTGGTGTACAGAAAGCTGCTGACTTTTGTGGATTGATTTTGTATCCTGCTACTTTGCCAAATTGGTTTATTAGGTGTAGGAGTTTGGGTACTGAGTTTTTTGGGTCCTTCAGATATAAGATCATGTCGTCTGCGAATAGGGATAACTTGATTTCTTCCTTGTCGATGTGGATCCCTTTGATGTCCTCCTCTTGCCTTATTGCTATGGCTAGGGATTCCAGCACTATATTGAACAGAAGTGGGGAGAGTGGGCATCCTTGTCTTGTTCCTGAGTTTAGGGGGAATGATTTAAGTTTCTCTCCATTTAATATGATATTAGCAGTTGGTCTGTTGTATATGGCTTTTATTGTTTTGAGGAATGTTCCATCTATTCCTGTTCTCTCCAAAGCTTTTAATAGGTATGGATGTTGTATTTTGTCAAAGGCTTTTTGGGCATCGACTGAGATAACAATGTGATTCTTGATTTTAGTTCTGTTTATGTGGTGAATTACGTTGATTGATTTACGGATGTTGAACCATCCTTGTGACTGAGGGATGAAGCCTACTTGGTCATGATGTATGATTTTCTTGATCAGTTTCTGGATCCTATTAGCTAATATTTTATTGAGGAGCTTTGCATCTGTGTTCATTAGTGATATTGGTCTGTAGTTCTCTTTTTTTGTTGGATCTTTGCCTGGTTTGGGGATGAGTATGATATTAGCTTCATAGAATGAGTTTGGAATTTCTCCCTCCGTTTCTATTTCGCAGAAGAGTTTGAGGAGTATTGGTATTAGCTCCTCACTAAAGGTTTTGTAGAATTCATTGGTGAATCCATCTGGGCCTGGGCTTTTCTTAGTAGGGAGGTTCTTGATTACCTCCTGTATCTCACCGTAAGTTATTGGTTTATTTAGTTGATTTATTTCTTCTTGGTTCAGTTTGGGTAGTTTGTACTTCTCTAAGAATTGATCCATTTCTGTAAAATTATTGTTTTTTGCTGAGTAGAGGTTTTGGAAGTAGCTCCTTATGATTGTTTGAATATCGTGTGTATTTGTTGTAATTTTTCCGTTGGAGTCCCTGATTTTTCATATATGAGTCTCTTCTCTTCTTTTTTTTTGTAAGTCTTGCAAGGGGTCTGTCAATTTTGTTTATTTTCTCAAAGAACCAGCTTTTAGTCTTATTTATTTGTTGAATGGTCTTTCTATTTTCAATCAGATTTATCTCTTCTTTAATCTTTGTGATCTCTCCCCTCCTAGTCGTTTTAGATTCTGTCATTTCTTGTTTCTCCAGTTGTTTTAGTTTCATCGTGAGGGTATTCACCTGCTCTGCTTCCATTCTTTTAATGTGGGTGCTGAGTGCAATGATCTTGCCCCTCAGTACTGCCTTAGCTGTGTCCCATAGGTTTCTTTGTGATGTGTTTTCTTTGCCATTGTGGCTTATGAATTCGTTGATTTCATCTTTAATTTGGTCTGTGGCCCAAGTGTTGGGTAGCAGCATGGGGTTTAGTCTCCAAGAGTGTGTATAGGCTCTGTGGTATCCTTTGTTGTTGAGGGTTACCTTTAATCCACTGTGATCAGATATAATACATGGGATGATGTCAATACTTTTGTATTTGCTGAGGTTCTTTGTGTGGCCTATGACGTGGTCTATTTTGGAATATGATCCTTGGGCTGCTGAAAAGAAGGTGTATTGGTTCTCTGTAGGGTGAAAGGTTCTATATAGGTCTGTTAGATCCATTTAGGAAATGGTGTTATTTAGGTCCTCAGCTCCCTTACTAATCCTCTGGGTGTTGGATCTGTCTCTTGGAGAGAGAGGAGTATTAAAGTCACCCACTATGATTGTGTTTGCGTCTATCTTGCTTTGTAATTCTTTGAGAATTTATTTGACATATGTCGGGCCTCTTTTGTTTGGTGAGTATACATTTATCACCGTGAGTTCTTGATTCTGGATTTTTCCTTGTATTAATATGTAGTGTCCTTCTTTGTCTTTTTGAGTGGACTTTAAAGAGAAGTCCAACTTGTCTGAGATCAGAATGGCTACACCTGCCGTTTTGGTGGGTGCATTTGCTTGGTAGATCTTGCTCCATCCTTTCATTCGAAGCCTGTTTTTGTCCCTTGCTGTAAGGTGGGTCTCTTGTAGACAGCAGATGTCAACTTTTTATTTGCGAATCCATTCTGCCAGTCTGCTCCTCTTAATCGGAGAGTTTAAGCCATTTATATTTAAAGAGATCAAGGATAAGGGTGTTTTTTCTCCTTCCATTTTCTTGTTGGGCTGTTTTTTCCTGTTTTTTTTTTCTTCTTGTCTTTAGTGAGCTGGTCTTTCTGCTGGACTTTGGCTATTGAAGTTTCTTTCTGATTCTGTCTGTGTGTCTTTTACGATCTCTGTTGGGTGTGCTTCCCCTCTTAATATTCGCTGTAGGGCTGGTTTTTTTATTCACATACTCCTTTAGCTCCTCTTTGGTGTGGAAAGATCTGGTTCTCCCTTCGAATGTGAACTCCAATTTCGCTGAATATTTGATCCGAGGTTGTAAATTGTTATTCTGAAGTACTTGGATGGTGTTCTTCCACTCACTTCGAGCTTGGTAAGTTTGTGTGGATAAGTCGGATGTTATTCGAATCCTCTTCCCATTGAAAAAAGTTTCCTTCTTCGCTTTGGCTGAATTCAGAATTTGCTCTTTAATCTTGAGGTCTGTAGCCTTGAATATTATGTGCCTTGGGGTGGTTTTCCTGGGGTCTGGCCTGCCAGGTGTCCTATATGCTTCGGTTACCTGGATGGGGTCCCCTGTGAGATTGGGGAAGTTTTCTGCAATAACTTTATTGAGAACATGATTAAGCCCTCTGTTCTGGTATTCGGCTCCTTCTTCTATTCCAATTATGCGCAGATTATATCTCTTGTATTTGTCCATTATTTCCTGGATTAGTCTTCCCTGAAGCTTCACCTTTTCTTGGAGTGTAGTCATTTTCTGGTTGTTGTCAGCTGCTTCATCGTCCAAGCGAGAGATTCTGGATTCTATATGGTCCACTCTTTGTGCTATGGTTTCAATTGCGGAGTTTAAGGATGTCAGAGAGCTATTTATGGTTGTCATATCAGCTCTGATCGTGGAAATTTCTTCTTTTAAAGAGTTGTATTTTAAATCTATTTTTTTCATGCATTTCAATTCTCAGGATGTGGAGATTTTCTTTAAAGGCGGCTGGCATTGTATCCATTTTTGCTTTCATTTCTTTAAAGCAGGCTTGCATTGTATCCATTTTTGCTTCCATTTCTTTCTTGGTTTCCTGGGTGTCCTTCCAGATTTCCGCTCTAAACTCCTGGAATTGTTTTCTGATTTCATTTCTGACACTTTCGATCATTCCTGTTAACATGGCCTCATTTGCTTTTTTAGTCTCCATCTCCTCTTCAGTCCTGCTGCTTTTTGGAGGTGGCGAGTTGGCTTGCCCTCTGATGAACTGACTTATGTTTCTTTGTGATTTGCGCTTCTGGAAATCTGTGGATGGCTTCTCAGGTTTGGTTTGTAGCTCTTTCCTCCCTCCTGTGTAGGCGTATCTATGGCAGCAGGTGCTGCCGCTGTGGCCCCGCCCACCAGTGCAAGGTACACCTACCAGAGCGGGCGCTGTCGCCGGGGGCCCTGCCCTCCTGTGGGCTGTTGTCCACTACAACATGCACTTTAGCTGGATATGCCTCCCAGAGCGAGTCCTGGGTTGTTGGGTTGTGCTTGCGCCCTCCCGCAAGTCTGTTGGGGGAGGCAGTATGTTTGGGGCCCAGTGGGATCAACTGTCCGGGTGTGGCTTGGCACCCTCAGACCTCGCCTCCGCTGCGAGGGGGGGGACGTGATCAGGCTCAGGTGACCCTGCTGGGCTGGTATTGCCCACCAGCGCCTGTGATTTTTTTTTTTTTTTTGGCCAGTCCTGGGCCTTGGACTCAGGGCCTGAGAACTGTCCCTGGCTTCTTCCCGCTCAAGGCTAGCACTCTGCCACTTGAGCCACAGCGCCGCTTCTGGCCGTTTTCTGTATATGTGGTGCTGGGGAATCGAACCTAGGGCCTCGTGTATATGAGGCAGGCAGTCTTGCCACTAGGCTATATCCCCAGCCCACGCCTGTGATTTTAGTTGTAAGAGTCCGCAAGGTCCAGGCACCTCGGGTGGGGCTTTCCCTGCCAGCCATCCCCCGGCCCCTGTTGGGAAGGGGGCGGAGCTGGTTCTGCCAGTTCAGGAACCTGTGGGGCCTTGGGGCTGTTCCGCCCTTCCCCTGCTAAACTGGCTTCCCAGCGCCTGATGGGAGCTTCCCGCCTGATTTGGGGGTTCTTTGTTCCCTCGGGGGTGGGGAGGGGGAGGGAAGGAGATCTAGCTTCTTTGTTGGGCTTGGGTCTCTGATAGCTGGTCTCCCGTTGGGGGAAGGGATTATGGGGGACTCACTTTTGCTGCTTTGTGTGTGTGTCCCGTGCAGCCATTGGCCCTTCAGGGGTTGGCGAAGTGTCGTGGTGGCTTCCCTGGTTCCCTCTTTCTGCCACGCTGGGTTCCCTTGTCCGAACCCGGTGTGGACCCGAACTTCTCGTCGCTGCGGTGTGTGTCTTGGTCCGCACCCTGCCTTGTGTCCGTGGGGTCTCCCGCTATCTGAATTCTGCGCTCCTGGCAGCCTGTCTGCCGATTGCTGGGTTCCCCTTTCCCAGCCTGACCCTGTTTGGGCCATGGTCGACTGGTGGGGGGAGGGTGCCCCGGTGAATCTCCGGCTCCATGTAGGTTTTCAGTTCTTCTTTTTTGCTCCTTTTTGTTTTCCTGCATTTCTCCACTGCTTCTGGATGCTGGTTTTGCTGGGTTCTTGGTGGGGTGTTGGGTGTTGGAGTTCCCAGCTCGCTATTCAGTTGGTGCGAGTCTTGGTGCCTCCCTATTTTTTCGGCACCATCTTTCTCCTATCTTCTGCAAACTTCTTATCTGGTCTCCTAACAGGATGTTTTCCTACATCTCTGTCAGCTCCTTACCATGCATCCTCCTTCTCAATGCCGCAGCCTCTTTAATCTTCCCTTGGCCATTCGATACTGTTCTGTGTGAAGTGCAGTGTGTTATCTGAAAGTTAGTATTAGTAATTAAGACTGGAGTAAAAAACCTGTGATGCCAATCACTCAGGCTAGCAAGTGGACTGTCCCTGGCTGCCAGTTTAAAAGAGCCATTTTTCTTTTCTTCAGTTCCAGCTACTTCAAGAAGACCTTTAAACTCGAAAGACAATTTTTCTTAATGCAAGAGTTACAGTTAATTACAATTGCAAAATTAGAAATACTTATCCATTCAGCTTTCCAATAAATTAGTGAGAAACATTGGCTCATTTTGCCATTTTTTTCTACATACACAGAGCTAATGAGAGTTTACATACTTCAAAATACTTGCCTGATCATATGTAACTTAAGATAGTTAAGAATCTTATTTGTTACATCACAGTATACACATAAAATTTAGTACCTGAATCATTAAACTGATATCCAAAACAATTGTAACAAAAGTACTTTTAACAGTTCACCAGAATTACAAACACAAGAAATTCAGTCTCAGCATCTTTGCTTTTTCAATACATTTGAATTGCAAAAACAGCACAGGAATCAAATCACGTCAGGTAAATAAACTTTTTAACTTAGTATCTCTCAAAGGGCAGTTTTAGAAATTTTAGTCAAATCATTTCTTTTTACCACCAGGTTTCCAATGTTCACCTGAAAACAAAGAGACAAAAGAAAGCCCTCTATTGGCTCCATCTTGACTCCATAGGGCTTGATGAATTCACACCAACCTGCCCTTTATTAAATCAAATCTTAATTCATTAAGATACCCACTTTCTTTTGGCTGCTAATTAAAGAACCCTGAGTAATCTTTTTTAACTCTAGTTTCTGTTTTTTTTTAAACATTTGGTAATGCCTGAACTTGATGATCATTTGAATTCAAACTTAAACTTAATTTTGCATCATACTACAGTTTTGAACATGTTCACACTCACACATGCACACACACACATACATACTCAAAAGATCTTAAAGCGCACAAAATAAATATCGACCGTACATTTTTTAGTGGCAAGAGATATTTTTGCCAGTCTTACTCCTGTAACACGCAAATTTTAAGACAAAACTTTTAACAAATAATTGTAGCATTCTCCAGCCTCATTTTCCAGGGCTTGATAGTTTTAACAAAACATTTTAGCACACCAAATAATTTTCTGCTTAAGGAGGAGGCTGGGTGGGAGTCCCCCAGGGTTCTTTTTTACAGACACTCACTCTGATTGTGAGCTGTCGCCTGTAAATCTTCTTAATGAGATAAACATAAATCCAGGGGGTTAAGGGAATCTGTCCATTTCGTTCATCACAGTCAGGGAATACAGAAAACAGAGAACAGTCCAGACCAGAACAATATAGGCAAGCATTTTTTTCTTTTTTTATATCCATATGGCTTCTTCCCTTAACATCCTTAAAATTATCAAGTAAGAGAGTTAGGGGAGTGCCCTGGGTCTGCCCCATCTGAGAGGGAAAGAGGTGAGTCAGAAAGACAAACAAGGAAAGGAGGAGAATTCCACAGAGGCGTGGATCTAGGGGCTGTGAGATAAATGAGCAGATAAGGAAGTCCTCCTTCACAGGCCAGGGTGAATCTGCAAGTGAAACTGGTTAGGGAACACAGAACACAGGACAATTCGCTGGCATGCTTCAGCGTTTCAGGCCACTTCCCAGAACACAGAAGCAATCACAATTCGCAGGATGGGATAGAGTAGCTCCAGGCCACAGAAACAAATGCAGGCATGCTGCCCCTACATGCCCGACCAGATGGGCTGAAAACAGCTCCAGACTCAGACTCAGGCACGAACTCTCACTTTGTGTCTGACCACACGGCTGAAAACAGCCCCAGATTACAGACTCAGGCACAAACTCACTTCATGTCTGACCAGACGGCTAAAAACAGCCCCAGACTCAGATTCAGGCACGAACTCACTTCGTGTCTGACCACACGGCTGAAAACAGCCCCAGATTACTGACTCCGACTCAGGCACAAACTCTTACTTCACGTCTGAGACCACAGACACAGATTCAGACAATGACAGACAACACAGAGACAGACAGAGCTAGCTCACTTATAGATCAGCTTTCAGCGACCCGTTGACTAGACGTCTGGTGGGTCTGGGGGTTTCCCGGTCAGGGAACCAAATGTAATGCCCAGATTTTTAAGGCCCCCAAAGACAACCATCAGAGTCCAGAATCAGAGCCAAACCACAAGGGTCGTTTATTACGAGTTCAAACCCGGTCCCCCCCCCCCCCCCACTCCTTGCCAGTGATGCTGAGAGGCCCCAAGCACAATTCCAGCACAGCTTTTATAGACAAGTACAGGGAAGATGAGGGAAGATGAGGAAGACCCCTGGTTACATGTACACGATTGGTTGACATTTGCCCTAGTTTACTGGTCGCCTCAGGATTGGCCTGGGTCTTCCAGCCGAAGCATGGGTCAGACGGCCTTAACCCTGGGGGTGGGCCTCCAGGAGTGGTCATGTAGCCACATTCCTGGAGCCAGCCGGTTCCTACCTCCTGGTCCAGGCCGGGGTCTGAGAGCTCACACTTAGTTATGTCCAACCTTGAGTGGGCTTTGGGCGTGGACAATTAATCATGTCCCGGAGCCAGATAGTGCCCAGATTCAGGTTGGGGGGGGGGTATTTGTTTACAGAGTAGCTATAGGAAGACTGCTGGTATTTTTCCACTTCCCCATGGGTTAGCAAGCAAAGGTACAGAAGCAAAATAGCTTTTAGGGGCATAATGGTCACAATTTTATTCTCTACGCTCTTCATTGCTAACTTGTTAAAACAATTTAACAATGTCAATACTTGGCCAGGCATGGTTCATGCCTATTATCCTAGCTACTCATGAGGATTGCAGTTCCTGGCCAGCCTGGGCAAGACTGTGCATTAGCTCTTTGAACAACCATCAGTTAGTACCTAGTAACATTTTACAGGAATAGGAACCTGAAGCAGAGATTAAATGAGTTGCTCATAATCTTACAGATGTTAATCTCTAGTGAATGATTAGATTTATGGTTCAGAAATGAAAAGCTCTACATCATAGAAATGAAAGAAAATGTATATATATTGTATATATGCCTACCTGATCTAGGGAAGGGAAAGAAAAATGCTAGTGTAACAGATCACAAGAAATGTATGTAACTGTATCCCTTTTGCACAACACCTTGCCAGTAAAATTTAATTAATATAAAAAAGAAAATGTACATAGAAAAAGTAGTTATATAAAATCCACTAAATCTGCTTTGAAGGAAAATGACAGGTTACATTCACAACTGAAATTAAGTAAGAGCACTGGGTGTGCTGGTGGCTCATGCCTATAATTCTAGCTGTGGCCCAAAGTGGTAGAGTGCTAGTCTTAAGCAAAAAATCTGAGTTCAAGCCCCACAACCACCGCCCCACCCCCCAGAAAATGTTAAGAAAGTCACTAGAGGGGCTGGGAATATGGCCTAGTGACAAGAGTGCTTGCCTCGTATACATGAAGCCTTAGGTTTGATTCCTCAGCACCACATATACAACAAACGGCCAGAAGTGTGGCCCTGTGGCTCAAGTGGCAGAGTGCTAGCCTTGAGCAAAAAGAAGCCAGGGACAGTACCCAGGCCCTGAGTCCAAGGCCCAGGACTGCCAAAAAAGAAAAAAGAAAGTCACTAGAGAATAGTTGATGGAACAGTGTGTGGGTACAAGGCTATATAGTCTCAATGAGAACTACGTAAGTGTTAAAAATTGAATTGTAAGACCAGGCACCAGTGGCACACATTTTGTAATCCTACTACTTAGTAGTCTAAGATGTGAGTTCCAAGCTAGCTCAGGCAGGAACATCTGTGACAGTCCAATTTCCAATTAACATCCAAAGACCCAGAAGTGGAACTGTTACTAAAGTAGTAGGGTCCCAGCCTCTAATCAAAAAGCTAAAGGACAAGTGCTGAGGTCTACAGTTCAAGCTCCAATACTGGCGGGCGCACCGCCCCCCCCCCCCACACACACACAAAGAATGGCGTTGCTTTGAAAAGGCCAAGTCAAATCTATTATATGAAGGTACAAAGTGGCACAGACTTCTACAGTATCAAAAGAACTATAAACAAAATAGGAGTGAGACCTGTAGCCCTTTGGAGAACATGTGATTCTGATATTATTGTCTTGATTTTCAGGACATAACCTGATGTGATACCTAAAAGGAATTGTTTAGCGAAGATCTTTAAACAAGGGTTAGCAAAACTAGCTGGCACCATTACCAAACCCTGATTTAAGATAACTCATCATTTTCTACATCAAGTATCTAGGAACCCACCCCCCAGAAAAAAAAAAAAAAAAAAAACACACCAAAAAAAAACCACAAAAAAACACAAAACCAAAAACCTATAATCCCATTATAAGTTCTCAGGCAAGATGAATAGAAACTGCCTATGGTCAAAGATGAGACCAAAGATAAAGTCCTAATATACTACATACTAATTGCATGATCAGAGACCTTACAAACACCATAGCTGCTTTCCTTACTTTAAAGTATGATAAAATGTGATGTTCTAAGGAACTCAGCATTCAATAATCTGAGGAGCTCAACAATCAATAAATCTTATTTCTGTTACTTGGTTTTCTACTTTCATCAGGAAAAATGAATGAACACAGATAACTACATATTTGTCAGAATATGTAAAGTTTGGGGGAATTGTTTTGGAGAAATACTGCCTTAGATAAATCAAGTGAGTCTGGATCAAATGATATAATAAAAGATGTGAGCAAATGGCAACTCCTTCGTATAGCTACTTAAAGATAATAAAAGTGTAACTTAAAAAAATGTTCAGGGGGCTGGGGATATGGCCTAGTGGCAAGAGTGCCTGCCTCATATTCATGAGGCCCTGGGTTCGATTCCCCAGCATCACATATACAGAAAATGGCCAGAAGTGGCGCTGTGGCTCAAGTGGCAGAGTGCTAGCATTGAGCAAAAAGAAGCCAGGGACAGTGCTCAGGCCCTGAGTCCATGCCCCAGGACTGGCCAAAAAAAAAAAAAAAAATGTTCAAAAGGCAGGGCATGGTGACATATGCCTGTAATTCCAGAACTAGGGCAATGTAAGCAGGAGGATAGTGAGTTTAGGGCTAGCCTAGGCTCCATACATAATGAGACCTTATTTTATTTAATTATTTATTTTGGCCAGTCCTGGGGCTTGAACTCAGGGCCTGAGCACTGTCTCTGGTTTCTTTTTGCTCAATGCTAGCACTCTACCTCTTGAACCACAGCGCTACTTCTGGCTTTTTCTATATATGTGGTGCTGAGGAATCAAACCCAGGGCTTTATGGACGCAGGGCAAGCACTCTACCATTAGGTCATATTCCCAGCCCTGAGATCTTATTTTAAAATAACAAGAACACCCTTATAAAATGGTATGCAAACTGCATGCACAGCTTCAGGTGACAAGAAGTCCTTCCAGAATCTACAACTTGAATCCAAGGACAGCATTTAAGAGGCAGCCCATGTTATACTCTGGGAGTATTGGGTAGAAAAAAAAAAGAATCCCAGAGCCAGGTGCTGGTGGCTCATGCCTATAATCCTAGCTACTCAGGAGGCTGAGATCTGAGATCTTGCCCAGGCAAGAAAGTCTGTGAGACTTTTCCCTCCAATTAACTACCAGAAAACTGCAAGCGGTGCTGTGGCTCAATGTGGTAGAGCACTAGCAGCAGTAGCCTGGAGCAAAAGAGCTCAGGGAAAGTGCCCGGGCCCTAAGTTTAAGCCCCACCACTGAACTCCCCCCAGAACCCCCTCCCCCCAAGCCCAGATCAAGTCCACTGAGTGAGCAGGTTTGAGGTTAAAAAAGTGAAAAGTGACAACAGGCCTTTTTCATTCCTCTCACTTGAAACCTCATCCTTAGATCCATAAAAGATAAAAACTGGTCCCAACATTTCAATAATTCTCTCTTATGTGGCAAAACTCCTGGGATACTGATAAAAAAAAATACTAAGACTTGAGAAATCAAGTCACTTGTATATGACCCAAATCTATGACTTTGCAAAATCATGGGCCCTCATACATTTTTTATTTCATAGTTTCTTCTAATACACTAATGAATTATCATACACACTACAAAGATAATTCTGTATACTAATTTTCGTTTTTCTTTATATTCTTCTTTAAAATCCCAAACTGTTCTTCTAAAATGTTTCTTTTTCTTTTTGGGGGGTGGGGGTCATTGTGTGCTGATAATAAGGCTTAAAACTCAACACTTGGGTGTAGTCCTAGAACTTTTCTTCTCAAGGCTGGAGCTCTACCACTTGGGCCACAGCTCTCCTGGCTTTTGCTGGTTAATAGGAGATAAAGAGCTTTATGGACTTGTTTGTCCTGGCTGAACCACAATCCTCAGGTCTCAGCCTCCTGAGTAGCTAGGATTACAGGAGTGAGGCCACTGGCAACTGGCTCAAAAGTTCTTTACCGGGGCTGGGGATATGGCCTAGTGGCAAGAGAGCTTGCCTCCCATACATGAAGCCCTAGGTTCAATTCCCCAGCACCTCGTATACAGAAAATGGCCAGAAGTGGCGCTGTGGCTCAAGTGGTAGAGTGCTAGCCTTGAGCAAAAAGAAGCCAGGGACAGTGCTCAGGCCCTGAGTCCAAGGCCCAGGACTGGCAAAAAAAAAAAAAAAAAAAAAGTTCTTTACCTTGAAAATAGGGAAGACATAAAGGGGCTGGAGGCACAGCAAGAAGTGGGGACAACCTGCCTGGCAAGATGAGGCCCAAAGTTCAATCTTCTGTTTGCCTATAAACTTTGGACAGAAAACTATTTTCTTTCTTTTTCTTTTTTTGCCAGTCCTGGGGCTTGGACTCAGGGCCTGAGCACTGTTCCTGGCTTCTTTTTGCTCAAGGCTAGCACTCCACCAACTTGAACCACAGTGCCACTTCTGGCCTTTTCTGTTTATGTGGTGCTGAGGAATCGAACCCAGGGCTTCTTGTAAGCAAGAAAAGCACTCTACAACTAGGCTATATCCCCAGCAGAAAACGATTTTCAATTACCTGTAATTTCAGGTTATCCAATGGGTGGCTTACTGTGTACTGAAAATTATTTACACAATGGTACATCACTTTTTAAACATATTGTGTGCTAATAATAAGAATTGAAAAATGGATAAGGGGGGAGGTAGAAAAGGGGGGAGGTAGAAAAAATGTGGGAGGAGGTAACAAGTTGGATAAGAAATGTGCTCATTTGCCTTATATATGAAATTGTAACCACTCTGTACTTTGACTTTGACAATAATGAAAAAAAAGTATAATCCCCCAAAGTATTTATATTTAGTGTTCTTAGAAATTCAAAGAAAATCACCACTGTATTAGGAAATTTCTTTTGTACCTTTTGATATTTCACTGCTTACTGAAAATCATGTTATGAAAACAAATGTACTTAGTATAGCTGATATATACATGGTGTTTAAGTTTTATGTAAGGTATAAAAAATTAAATTCATATTTGATGATATATGCCTTGAGAAAAAGAAAATCATAATTCTTTATCTAAAATAATTTGTAGTTTTAATTGGGCTGTTTTGAGTTGTCATGGTTTAATCAAAGGAAGAGGTTCCATTGATTTTTGGGTTTTTTTTTTTTTTTGGCCAGTCCTGGGGCTCAGGGCCTGAGCACTGTCCCTGGCTTCTTTTTGCTCAAGGCTAACACTCTGCCACTTGAGCCACAGTGCTACTTCTGGCCATTTTCTACATATGTGGTGCTGGGGAATTGAACCCAGAACTTCATGTATGCGAGGCAAGCACTCTTGCCACTAGGCCATATCCCCAGCCAAAGGAAGAGTTTTTAAAAGCTCAAATATATACATACATATAAAAGAAAAAATATTAGACTGCAAAGAGTCAAATAAAAGTGTTTCTTCCCCGCCCTGAACCCTCCCCCAATCTATTAATAAACAAGTACCTTGTTAAAAAAAAAACTGGAAATTCTGGAGAGACCGCTGACTGCTTTCTGTATTTGCTGTGTTGGTTGTTGCTGAAGACTGTGTGATTGTAGTGGTGACACTGCTTGTGTTAGTGTGCCGGGTGGCGTGCGGTCTCCAGTTGTTGCTGTGCTGCCTGGGCATGCTGCTGTTCTAGCTGCAGCTGCAGCTGCAGTTGTTGTAACTGAGAAGTGGAAGGGCCAGAAGAATTAAGCTGTCCTCCTGTAGAACGTCTCATTCCTGATAACTGAGATAAAAGCTCTGCCAATGGAAGAGAAGACAGTTAACACAGAGGAAAATAAGCTACAGATCATTCTTTTACTGGGAGAGCACCAATAGCATTGTGAATAAGTAAACAGAGCAATAAACAGTTCAGCTAAGGGCTCAATTCCTGCCTCTTATAGGCAGAGATTTCTGTTTATGGGGAATGCAAAAGCATGGATGCTAGCTATATATATATATATATATATATATATATATATATATATATATATATATATATATATCTGCTTAATGCAAAACTTGAGTATTTTTTTTTTGGTGGCACTGGGGACTGCTAGGCAGGTGCTCTTTATTTGAATCATGCCACCAGCCCTGTCTTTTGCTGGTTATTTTGGAGATTAAATCAGTGGATATTTTCTACCAGAACTTGAAGTCAGGACCTCATACTCTTGAGTCACATCTCTAATTCAGTATTTTGATAGTTAAATGTGGAGTTGTGCAGACCCTCCAGGTCTCAGCCTTCTAAGTAGCCAGTATTATACAGGCATGAGCCATCAGTGCCTGGCACAGAGATTTTTAAAAATCACTTTCATGATGTAAAAATTTATACTACCTCTTAGCAATTCATTAAAGTGGTGGTTTATAGGTCCAAATCATAATGTAAACCCTCTCTTTGTACATTCACAAAAGCAAAGATCAAGCTTACTGCTTATTATAACCCTAGCTCTTAGATCAGAGCCTGACAATGAAATTCAATATTTATTGAATCACTGAGAAAATTATGACAAATCCAAAGTTCTGATTCCCTTTATAACTGTGGCCCTTGTATATTTGCCTCTGTCATGTCTCTCTTGTTGCCTCTTGTTGCAGAACACCAGAATGCTACCAGCATTTCTCAGCAGGGATGTTCCTGAGAACCTGAAGTTTTGACCTTGCAGAGTATTGAGTGGGTTATTATGACCCAGACTTGTATTTCCCAGAGTGTACTCATCAAGGGAAATGTGAATTTCTTTGACCTTGTGCTCTCATCTAAGAAATATGCAGTCATTGCTGTCTCCTGAGTGGAGCATCTTACAGGACAACTGATGATGTACTTATGTTCCCAGGTCAGCAACAGCTCTGATTCACTATTAAAATAAGTTGAGTGCTGGTGGCTCGCACTTCAAGTCTTAGTCATTCTGGAGGCAGAAATCCAGGATCATGGTTTAAACCAGCCTGGGCAGAAAAGTGTAAGACTCAAGTTTCCAGCAAAAAGCTGAGCTGGAGGCATGGCTCAAGTGGTAGAGTGATGGCTTAACAAGCAAATGAGTAAATTTGAGGCCATGAGTTCAAATCCCAAAAATAAAAATAAAAACAAAAAAACAAAAATGAGCTACAACATAGTAACAGAGCTAGTTATTGCTTTCTTGCTCATCCTAAAGATTTTTACAAGGGGCTGGGATGGAGCTCAGTGGCAAAGTGCTTGCCTAGCAAGTGCAACGTCCTGGGTTCGATCCCCAGTAAAAAAGAAAAGACAAAAAAAAAAAAGATTTTTACAGAACTCTTTAATGGGAGACATACACACACACACACACACACACACACACACACACACACACAGAGCCCATTACTAAACAAATTTTAATTGATGGAAAAAATGTAATATTTCAAGTTTGAATTTTGCTTCAAGAAATTACCTTTGGGGGACTGTATTATAAAGATCCTGGCTTTTTTTGCTGGCTAACTGGGAGTCTTTGTGGACTTTTCTGCCTGGATTGACTTCAAATCTCGAACCTCCAGGTCTCAGCTTCTTGATATGTGAGCCCACTTGTGCTTAGCAAAAAAATATTCCCCAAATTCAGTTTATTGGGCTTGTTTTATTATTGCATTCAATTGTTCAAAGCACATCCTGTTATTTTATTTCTTTTCTTTTGCCAGTCCCAGGGCTGGAACTCAGGGCCTGAGCAGTGTCCCTGGAGCTTTTTTGCTCAAGGCTAGCACTCTACCACTTGAGCCACAGCGCCACTTCCACCCTTTTCTGTGTATATGGTACTGAACAATTGAACCAGGCCTTCATGCATGCTAGGCAAGCGCTCTACCACTCAGCCACATTCCCAGCCCCTTCTGTTTCTTCTTTATTTATTTATTTATTCATTTGTTTGTTTGTTTTGCCAATCCTGGGGCTTTGAACTCAGGGCCTGGGTGCTGTCTCTGAGCCTTTCTGTCCTAAAGGCTAGGGTTCTATCATGAGCCACAGCACCACTTCTGGCTTTTTTTCTGGGTAATTTATTGGAGATAAGAGTCTTGCAGACTTTCTTGCCTAGGCAGGCTTTGAACTGCGATCCTCAGATCTCAGCCTCCTGAGTAGCTAGGGATTACAGGCATGAGCCGCCAGTGCCCAGTTTCATGTATCATATTTTAAGTAATATTTTATGAGTAAAACTATTCTGAGCATCACAGATGCTATTTTCAGGTGTTGAGCAAGGTGCATTGTGGGTTCTAGATACATATTCTGAACACATTTCAAAACTTAATTTAATATATGATCCCTTTAGTATGTTAAACAACAAAACAACTCAAGACAAAGACAAAGTATTTATAGTCTTGTCAATGAGCCTTTCTGTGTTCTGGGGTAGGATGGACCAAGAACTTATAAAGGTCTTCTACTCTGAAACCTTTAATGATTTTATTGTGCTTCAACAGAGACCACAAACATAAAAATAAAGCTCTTCTGTTATATCAATTCTCTACTTACGCAAAATGCAAAACAACATCAACTCCGTTATAAGGTATACTTAAAAATGTATTTTATAATTCTGAAATATTCTAAGATATTTTGTGAGGGAGCATAGGTATAAGAAAAGACTAAAACCACAAATCCATGAAAACATTTTAAAAGGCACTTTTTACCCCCTGCCAATTCCTAAATGAAACTGAGATGAACTTACCAGTGGTAGGATCCATGGCTTCCCTATGGCTTGGAGAATATGAACTCTGAGAAGAAGAAAGTCCACCAGTAGAGCTGCTAGTAAAGTGCATGTTTGATCTACGAGCACGAGGACCTCCTAATCTCCGGCCAGGGTGAAACATTCTACGTACATGTCGAACACCACTCAATTCATCATAACTTTAAGTTAAGAAAATGACCAACTATTTCACAAAAGGAAAAAACAAAAAACATTTGAGCCACTGCTAGATAACACATTCAGAACTCCTAAATTGTAAACAGTTTAAAAATCATATGTAAATTATAACGCAAATTTCCCAACTCTATCTATGAAGCCCATTAAACCTAAAAATGTTTCTCAAATATAAAGGTGTGTGTGTATGTGTGTGTGTGTGTGTGTGTGTGTGTGAATGTGTGTTTCCATAAAATGGGAGAAACTTCTTTCCGGGCTCAGGAGTGACAATTCCAGTTAAGGTCAAAGGGATTATTAGCTAGATATTCAAGGTGAACATTCCCTTACCACAGTCTCAGTATTAAATTTCAAATGTTTACATGTAAGTAATAATAATAAGTGTCAATTTTTATATTTGATACCTTAGGAAACTTTCTTAGTGTAAAAATAAAAGGATCACAAAAATAAAAAAGGAAACCCATTTTTTGTCTATAATGAAAAAGGGACAATTTGAATAATTTTAATTCAATAGGTAAGTCTTTTTAATTAGTTTTCTCCTTTATCTTCAAGTTCTCCCCTCTAATGCTGCTTTATGTCAGTGGATGCATAATTAACAGGACATTTATTAAGAAATCAGATTTCTGGGATGTGCATGAACAAATGCACGACTGGTTCTCAGTACATACTATGTGGGAAATGAACTATGCAACCTGTAGACAGAGAAGAGAGGAGGAAGGAAAGAGAAGGGATGACATTGTATAAAAACAAATGTACTCATTGCCTGACTTATGAAATGGTAATCCCTCTGTACAATGTCTTGATAACAATAAAAATATGTTTAAAAAATCGGACTTTTAGAGGAAAGGGAATGGAACAAAGGAAGTGAATTGGAATACAGAGTGAACATGGGTAGAAAGGTAACAATGAACTCCCCAATTTAAAAAAGAAATGAGTTAATTGTCTTTTTGAAAAAAGAAAACATTTCTGGCTCCTCTTCCATCTTACATAGCTGAGTGTGGGTTGAACTAATGAAGGTCTTGAATAGCAAATACCTCTCAAAACTATGAGGACAACTTTGTATTTTCCCATAGGGATGGGAGGGGATGGGGGAAAGACAGATCTTGTTGAAGAAACTTCTTTCAAAGTAGCAAACAGAGCAGCTCTGCAATTCATACTGTCTTGCTGGCTTCTCAGTTTTTCAACCGATGGGGTAATTAAGGGGCAGGGTGGATAGCTCTACAGGGCAGTGAGTACGGTTTTATCGTGGTATTCATGATGGTGGAGTAGGCTCTTCAGAAAGGGATAGTATGATTACTATATTTTGTTTCTAAGAAGTAACTAAGTGTGGAATGCACTTTAGGAAGACATCCTAGTGCTTAGTAGCATAAGAAAAGGTTCCCTCCAATGTTAACAAATTTACTACACAGTAACACTGGAGTACTTAAACACTGAGATTTTCAAGATAACTCTCATAGCAATTTGCTTTTAGAATTTAATGGTAAGAAGAAATTTAAATGTCATTTTGTTGGAGAATTAAAGTCTCCAACCAGTGGAAAAATTTAGCCCCGGCACGGTTACTCTGATACCTCATTAGCACACTAATAGGCCCTTGGGAACACATTCCCAGTAAGGAGTTTCTGGTGTTTGTGGGCCAAAGGAAGCCACCAGTTGTTGTGAGAATCTCCTTTTTCCCCCTACTTAGCAAGTCTCCCTGAGGAGACTTGCTAGACCAGCTGCCTTTAGTGTTAGATTCTCTCTGTAAACAGGAAAGTCTCCTCACTAGATTCTCACTGTAAACAGGAAAGTCTCCTCACTGTTACTTCACAAGTATTTGGAGAAGTCAAGATTGATGTTATCTAGCCTTAAGGAGATAGTAGCTAGGAGATAATTATAGTTCTACCTCGGTTGTATACAGTTCCTTGTTTTGATATCAATAATCTTTGTAGTCACTACCTCCTGTAATTAGAAAGGCATTTGTATCAAGTTCCTGCCCTCACAGTAGGAAATTTCCTCCACTTCTGTATTTGAGACAAATGTCATGCTGTATTGATCTTTTACCCTGTAATTGTAATATTGGTTTCTAACCCTATATAAACCCTGGCCCTCTTGAAATAAAGTATGCATTGGTTCACTCGCCTTGCATCCCCCGTGTCCTGATTTCGACTGCAGTTACCCAGGTTCAACATCTGGCGTCCGGACCCAGGGACCTGACAATTGATCCACAGGAGATTGCGGAACTGCCGAGCTCTCGAGTGAGGTGAGAGATATTTTTAATTCACAGGAGACAAGGGATCTGTGTGTAATTCACAGGAGACAAGGGATCTGTGTGGTGAGCTCCTATTTTTAATATTACGGGGTTATGGGACAAGCTAAACCAACTCCATTTTCTAATTTTATCCACCATGTATTGAAATGGGACGGAGCTATGGTCTCGTGTTCACAAAGAGATGAGTGTGTACAGGTAGTGGAGTATAATCTATGGTTCCCAGAGGGAGATACTTTAGATTTAGAAGTCTGGGAACGAGTAGAGAATAATATGGAAAATGAATATCGGTGTGGAGACAAGGTTCCAGTTACATTTTGGTCTGTTTGGGCATTAATACATACAGCCGTGAGCATGATGTCTCCTGATGCTATCATAACATCAGCTGCTGAGCCAGAGGCTGACGTGGAAAAAGCTATGAAGGCTTATAATTTGTCCGGGGAGGTAAAAACTCAAATTGGACAGGAGCTAAAAGACATGGCAACACCTGAACTATCTCCTGTCAGTTTTGTTAAAGAAAAATTAACATCAAATAAGCCTTCAGCCTCTACCTATGCTCCTTCAGAGAATGATGATAATTTAGGCAGCTCAGCAGTGCAGTCAAAGTGCTACAGATGCTCTTTCGATCTGCCAGGGGCAGTCAGGAAGGTGAAAGTAAAGAACAAATAATTGCGGCCGCGGAGCCCACTTTTACTTTAATTAATCTAAGTCCTATAGTTCTGCCTCTCTCTCTTGCTATCAAACTTTTCCTGTCATTCAACCCCCTCCAACCGGAGGTGTAGCACAGCCCCCTCATTAACAAGATATTGACCAGGGTCACTTAACTTAGGACAGCTGTAGTACAGGGCCATCTCATGGCTCCCTTCCAGTGAAGGAGGCTTCCCCATCATCTTTTCTTTACAACCAGGCACTAGCAGGGGAGCTGACACTCCCTGTTTTAGTCCATCAGCCTGGAATTGGGGAAGGACTAGTGATTTTTCTTTTACTTCTCAAGAGAATTTTTACTGCAATTGCACTTTTAATTTGCGCCTGCGCTACATGTTTCATGTGTCTTTGTCCTTGTTTGATTAGTTGTGTTTCGTGTGGAGTGCTAAATTGGGGAAAAAAAAGTCCTCTGGTGGGCGGCCTCGGCAGGTTGATTGCCAGGGGATGGAAATCTCCACTGGGGAGGATCCCCCTGAGAATTTTCAGGGCCCTATGGACTTTCCATCACTCTGGCTGGCAGCTTGTGGACGCTGGACATGCCATCCAAGGCGTAAAAGCCTCTGTTTCTATGTTCTGTTTTGTCTTGACTAGTTTTGTCTTTGAGATTGGTACCAGATTTAAACATAAACTTTTGTTTCCCTTATTTCTGTTGTCCATTTACATGTCTATGGGCAAAACATTTACTAGGTACTGTGTCTCCTTCTGCAAGAAGACAGAAAAAGTGCAGGCTGCTAAGAGCTGAGTTCAAACAGCCGGCTAGGCTAATCTTAGCCTGAGAGTAAACACTAAGAGTCAAGTGCTAGGTGGACTCAGTAATACTCCAGGGGACCCCAACCCAGTTATCTTCAGTGTTTAGTATGCTAAGATACTTTGCTAAAACTAATAGGCCCTAGCGAATAAGACTAAACAATGCTAAAATCATTCATTAAAGGTTTTGTTTTAAGTTTTGGTCATTACAAGAGTAAGATTGGAAAATATACCTTTTGCCACTAAAAAATGTACGGCTGATAGTTGTTTGGACTGCTTTTAAGTTCTGTTTACATTAATACCTACATATGTGAATGTATGTATGTGTGTGTGCGCGCGCACATATGTATGTGGGTGTGAATGTGTTCAAGATTAAAAATGTATGATGTAAAAATAGGTTAGTTTAACTTTAAACTTCAAAAGATCATCGAGTTTGGGCTTTACCAAAAGCTTTAAAGGATTATTACTTTATTTTAAAAGGAACTATAGTTAAAAAATTCTTTAATTCATGGTCAAAAATAAATAAATAAATAAATAAATAAATAAGAACTTAGCATGGGCCTTTGAACCTATCCTCAGTAGTGAGGGGTAAACTGACAAAAGTGCAGTTTAGCCGATCCACGTGACAGGACAGCGGTAGGGTGGCGTCCATTCATAGTGGGAGGGGGCAAGCTGGCCCCAAGGCAGTTCATCAAGCTCTAAGGAGTAGGATGGAGATAGGCCCATTCTATAGGACAGGCCAATGGAGGCCTTTCTTTTATTTCTTTTGTTTTTAGGTATAAACATTGGAAACCTCAGGGTAAAATGTATGATTTGACTGATACTTCTAAAACTGCCCCTTAGGATGGATTGAAATTGGAATATCTTAAAGGAGAGTTAAAAGTTTATTTACCTGATATAACTCGATTTCTGTACAGGTTTGCAATTTGGATGTATTAAAAAGGCAAATATGCTAACTCTGAAATCTCATGGTTATAATTCTGGGGCACACTGCTAAGTGTACTATTGTTACAATTGTTTTGGGTATCACTTTAATGAATCAGGTACTAAAATTTTTTTAAGTGTAAACTGTACTGTAACAGTAAGATTAACTATCTTAAGTCACATATAATCAGGTAAATATTTTAAAGTATATAAACTAATGGGGGATAGAAGTACACAACTTTCATTAACTCTCTGTATATAGGAAAATGGCTCTTTTAAAGCAGGCAACCAGGAGGCAATGTGCCCCCTGGGCTTCAGTTTTTCTATGCAAATACAGGCTGAGGTAAAGGTGTGAAAGCCTCTACTTTAAAAGGTTTTAGAATGCCTTTCTAGATAAGAAATTTGGAAGTGAAAAACAAGCAGCATGAAGCAATGGGTGATACCTAGGCTCCAGA
Source organism: Perognathus longimembris pacificus (assembly GCF_023159225.1). Classification (NCBI taxonomy): domain Eukaryota; kingdom Metazoa; phylum Chordata; class Mammalia; order Rodentia; family Heteromyidae; genus Perognathus; species Perognathus longimembris. The sequence goes on along the minus strand of NC_063176.1, from coordinate 29,478,502 downwards.
TTTCTTTTAATACAACCAGGCTTGGTAAAAGACTTGAGATCAAAAATGTATTCTGAGATGTGAAATTTAAAATGTTTGTTTTAAGTTGGATATAGGAAAACGATGGCTATCAAGATGATTGTTTAATTACTACTCCAGTTTGTTTTACAGGTTTTCAATAAAATAATTTATTATTTGCTGCACCTGATAAAAATATTGTATCACAATTGTTACAAATTTTGCCTTTAGACTTTCAACAGTATAATTTAATAACTGCCCCTGATAAAATTCATTTAAATAGAAGAACCATTTAAGTCTGGGATATTTAGTTAGAAGACAAGTAATTACCCCCCAATTAATAAAAATCCGTACTGAAGAGTTAAAAACTCTCAATGACTTTCAAAAGTTATTAGGGGACATCAATTGGCTTCGCCCTTCCTTAGGAATTCCCACATATGCGCTGCATAATCTATTTTCCATCCTTCAAGGAGATTCGGACTTAAAAAGCCCCCGTGAATTAACTGATGAGGCACGTCAGGAGCTACTTCTAGTGGAAAAGGCCCTGGCTCAAAATTCCTTAGCTCTGGTAGACCTATCTGCCCCTATTGGGTTGCTAATTTTACTTACCAAAGACTACCCTACAGGGGTGCTAGCTCAGTACAATAAGCCTTTGGAATGGATATATACCAAACACACTTTCTCCAAAACGTTATCCACCTATCCAGAGATGATCAGTTTCATTATCATGCAAGGCCGTAAGAGATGCCTGCAAATCAGTGGGCAAGACGCCTACTTCATTATCACCCCTATACCTAAACAGCAGTTTGAGTTTATGTTACAAACCTCTGATCTTCTCCCTCTGGCTTTAAATGGCTTTACAGGGGAAATTTTATACCATTTACCTTCTAGTCCTCTTTGGCAATTTTTTCAAAGACAAACTTATGTTATTGATAATATTTTACTCTCTGAGCCCATTCTAAATGCTCCCAATGTTTTTGTAGATGGTACTAAAAATAACAAATGTGCTTTCTGGACAGAAGATAAATATCAAGTTTTCTTTACCCCTTGGCAATCAGCACAACAAAATGAGTTACAGGCTATTATATATGCTCTGGGAAATTTCTTGATACCTTTTAATTTAATTACTGACTCTGCTTATGCAGCACATGTTTTATGCAATATATACTCTGCTGTTATTTCTCAAATAAAACCCCCACTAAGTTCACTATTTAAACAATTACAGAACCTGTTGTGCCAGAGGCAACACTCTTTGTATGCAGTCCATATTCGAGCTCATTCTAATTTGCCAGGTCCTATGGCATACGGTAATGCTAAAGTAGATGCTTTAGTCTCTTTTGCCTCAGCAGAAGAAGATCATGCTGCCCGGCACTCTAATGCAGGTCATTTACATGTTACTTATAAAATTCCCTTTAAACAAGCTAAACAAATCATTGCTAACTGTCCTACTTGCAGACCCTTGCATCTGCGAACTCTTCCCCACGGTGCGAATCCTTGAGGACTGGCTCCTAATAAAATTTGGCAAATGGATGTAACACACATCCCTAAATTTGGCCGCTTACAATATGTGCATGTATCCATCGACACATATTCTTTTATTTGGGCAACACCTCTACCAGGGGAAAAAGGGACTCATGTCATTCAACATTTACTAGAAACATTCGCAGTCATGGGGATTCCTTCTCAAATAAAAACTGACAATGCACCAGCTTATTCCAGTAAACAAGTACGAAAATTTTTAGAATTTCATAACATTTTTCATGTTACAGGAATTGAATACAATCCTCAAGGTCAAGGTATAGTAGAAAGAGCTCATTATACATTAAAAACACAAATTAAAAAACTAAAGAGGGGGAGTATGGATAGTACTGAGGGATATGCAACTTCTATGAAAAGTATTTATAAAACAGCCCGAGCCGTTATTGCAGAAGCACTATTTGTCCTTAACTTTTTAAATTTGCCTCAAGGAGATGTTTTAGCAAGAGCTGAGCTACACTTCCTAGCTCCGCCTATGCAAAACAAACCGCAGCCGGTTTGGATTAGATTGGGGGTTGGGCTAGATTGGGTCCCCTGGGAGTTGTTAACCCAGGGGCGAGGGTATGCTTATGTTTCTACAGAAGACAGCCCATCTTTCTAGCACCTGCTCCAGTGGATCCAGCAACAAACACCCCTCTGTCCATCAAGGGGGTGAGACATTCTCATTCAAGTGATAAGGCCATTCAAATGGACAGGTGTGCACTGGTAACCTGTAGGGGCTACATCAGAGGTAATGTATTGGGCCTATATTTTCTAACCCTCCTTTATTATGTCCATATTTATGGACAAAAGCCCCTGTCTCTGTTTTTACATCTATTCCTAATTTACTCTCTCCCCCTATGGGTCTGGCATTCCAGTCTTTCCTATGGAAGAGGAAAGATCATTTAACTTCTCTTATTCTCAGTTCTCTAAAGCTATCTGTCAAGGCCGTTCCCCATGTTACCCTTTTAGATATCAATATTGGATTCAGCATGGAGGTTCAGATAACTGCAGTAGAACTCGGCTGATTAGACTGTCTTCCTGGTCTGTGGGATCTCATACCTATAAATTAGATAATTATCCTATTCCTGCTGGCCTGCCTAAATGTGACAATTTTACTTATCTGAACCTGAACTTTACTGAAAGACATTGGGAAAGTTGTCGAGGAATTTTTCCAACTATTTGGAATACATCCCAGCATACTTGGTATGATTGGGGACCTTTTGGTGTGTGGTTTAAAAACTGCACTGAATATAACTCATCTTGTGAACCTACTTTATCTATGAGCATGTCCATGTCTGCTGAACAGCTTTTAGGGTGGTTTGGAGCAGGCTTTAGTGACCCCCGGCCTGCTCTCGCCCATGGAAACAGGCTATTTCCTCCACAACATCATCTCTAGAAATTAGCAGCTTCTCAGGCTCCTGTATTGCTGGCCAATGGAACTTACTCAGGAACTAAAGGATCCTCGGCCTCCTACAACTTCACAGTTGTAAAGACCTACAATATCTCTGCTTGTGTTCATTTTCCACAAGTACTGATGGTCGGCCCCATAAACATAACTAAGAATGCCATTACCTGCATAAATTGTAAATTGTATACTTGCTTGAATAACAATGTCACCTTTAATTTTAGTCAAGATAGGATCATGATTTTAACCCAGCGCAACTCCCTTTGGGTTCCTGTTTGCATGCATCGTCCCTGGGCTGGAGGACCTGTACAAGGATTGGTAATGCAGTTTTTCAAGCGGCTTCTGAGGAGGAGTCGTTGTGCCATTGGACTGATTATTGCAGGACTTGTTGGACTGATTGCCATTGCTACAACTGCAGCAGTATCCGGAGCCGCATTGCGACAATCTGTACAAACTCATGACTTTATGGTGCAGTGGCACCAGGACTCCCACAATCTGTGGCAGCACCAGCTGGAAGTAAATGCCCACCTTCAAGATGAGTTAGAAGCTGTTAAAGGAGGAGTGTTTTGGCTTGGACAGAAATATTTGGCTTTACAGCAACGATTGTTTTTGACTTGTGATTGGAATTCTAGTCATGTCTGTGGAACACCTTATAAATATAATGCCTCTGAATGTGAATGGAATGATATACAAATGCTTATAGATGGAGCCATACTAAATGGTACGTTAAGTGAACAAAGTTTATACAGGGAGGTTTTGGAAGCTTTTCAAAAGGAATTGCCAGATGCCTCCTCTATTGATGACATAGCCCAAGGACTAGCTCAGACCTTAGAAGGACTAGACCCTAGGGGGTGGTGACAAAGTATTACCCATAGTGTTGGAAGTGCCTCTATTGCCTTGATACTTATGTTATGTGTCTTTTTCTTAGGACATTGTTCTATCATAGCTATAATGAAGCGTTACACTAGGAATAATTCCTCTGATGTTTTACTCACTGCCCTTAAACTTTCCAGAGAAGCGGCTGTGGAAAATTAATAAAAAAGGGGGAATTGTTGGAGAATTAAAGTCTCCAACCAGTGGAAAAATTTAGCCCCGGCACGGTTACTCTGATACCTCATTAGCACACTAATAGGCCCTTGGGAACACATTCCCAGTAAGGAGTTTCTGGTGTTTGTGGGCCAAAGGAAGCCACCAGTTGTTGTGAGAATCTCCTTTTTCCCCCTACTTAGCAAGTCTCCCTGAGGAGACTTGCTAGACCAGCTGCCTTTAGTGTTAGATTCTCTCTGTAAACAGGAAAGTCTCCTCACTAGATTCTCACTGTAAACAGGAAAGTCTCCTCACTGTTACTTCACAAGTATTTGGAGAAGTCAAGATTGATGTTATCTAGCCTTAAGGAGATAGTAGCTAGGAGATAATTATAGTTCTACCTCGGTTGTATACAGTTCCTTGTTTTGATATCAATAATCTTTGTAGTCACTACCTCCTGTAATTAGAAAGGCATTTGTATCAAGTTCCTGCCCTCACAGTAGGAAATTTCCTCCACTTCTGTATTTGAGACAAATGTCATGCTGTATTGATCTTTTACCCTGTAATTGTAATATTGGTTTCTAACCCTATATAAACCCTGGCCCTCTTGAAATAAAGTATGCATTGGTTCACTCGCCTTGCATCCCCCGTGTCCTGATTTCGACTGCAGTTACCCAGGTTCAACATCATTTTTCTTGCATTTTTTTCATAATTTAATCTTGATGACCAGAGATATTTGTAAAAATCTCAGGAAAAGGAATGGGACATGGGACATGGGAAAAGGAAAAGGACATGGGATAATATCCTGCTGAATGGATACTGATAAAACTAGAGGCCCCAGGATTTACTGAAGATTTGCTGAAGATGGAGTGATGAATGGACCAAGGATAACCTTTCTGGGTATTATTAAGGATTCTTTGTGTGTGTGTGTGAGTCCTAGATATTGAACTCAAGGACTGGGCATTGTCCAGGTAGGCTAGTGCTCTACTAGTTGAGCCACAGCTCCACTTCTGGCTTTATCTAGGATTATAGGCATGAGCCATCGGGCACCCAGCAAAGATTTTTTAATAGATAATGAACAGGTACTTCAAAGTATTCTTAGGCCAGTTAGATGTTTACATTATGTTTTCTTTGTAGTTTCTGTGTCCCATGCCCATAGGGAGAAGAAGGGCTCACTGGTTTCTTCTGTTCACTGACTGCCAGCCTCTGGCCTGGCTCAGTTCTCTTTATTATTCAGCTTGGTTCCATTTTTCATCTTTCATCCTTAGTTTCTACTTTGTCTCATCTGAAGAGCCACATATTCAACTAGAAAATTAAAAGCTGTGAAGGAGGACAGGAGCTGCAGAATGAGAAAACTGCAAGCTTATTTGGTATGGCGATACAGGCCTAAAACTCCACCTATGAAGGAGGTGGAGGCAGAAGGATTTTGAGCTTGAGGCCAGAATGGGCAAAGGTAATGCTGAGATCCTGGATTTAAAAAGAAGTGATGAGGGCATAGCTCAAGTGGTAGAGAGCTTGTCTAGTTATACATAGGCCCTAGTCAACTTCCTGTGCTGGGAAAAGACACACCCACCCACCATACACCAACACAAAACACCAAAGGTCTAAAGTTGTGTTATAATTGCTAAGAGGTAACTAAAGGAATCAGAAGAATGTTAAGCAGAGAGAACAGTTTTGGTTAACTCTGAAGTGCTTCACTATAAACTGAAACTTTGGTAGGAGAACAGAACCCTAAATTTTAAAAAGATAATCATTGCCTGAAAGTTTGCAGAAGCACCAAGTCTTCAAAATAATTGCTCTGGTAGGTAAGTTATCTCAGGAAACAGAACCAAGAACTACTAAGAGATGGGGAAAAGGATAAAGAAATGAAAGCAGGAAAGAACTTAGATAAGACCTATCCTTCTCAGAGACTGGAGAAAGAATGGCTCTCTCTAGAGAAGGGAAACATAGGAATAGGAAGCTCACCTACCTCCTCATCCCATAACAGGATAAAGCATCAGAGGAACAGAGGTGAAGCAAGTACAGTTTCCCTCTATTTAAAAGTTCTACTTTAATTTGGATGATTAACAGTGTCCTCTCTTTCATGAAAGCACCTTCTTGAAAGCCTTACAGTTGTTCAAACTGTCTTCAGGTCAAATGTCAAACACAATTATCATGTTAACAAACATCACCCATATAATAGTGAAAAGTCCATTAAAAGGTCCAGGCACTGGGCTGGGAATGTGGCTTAAGGGTAGAGTGCTTGCCTTGCATGCATGAAATCCTGGGTTTGATTCCTCAGCACCACATAAACAGAAAAGGCCTCAAGTGGTCCTGTGGCTCAAGTGATAGAGTGCTAGCCTTGAGCAAAAAGGAATCCAGGAACAGTGCTCAGGCCCTGAGTTCAAGTCCCATGACTGGCAAAAATTAAAAAAAAGAAAAAAAAGAAAAAGTCCAGGCACAATAGTTCACACCTGTAACCAATCTCAGCTGCCTGGAAAGCATAGGTAGAAGGATTGTGGTCGGGAGGGGGGTGGTGAGGGAGGGGGTAACAAGTTTGACAAGAAATGCACTCATATAAGACTCCATATAAGACAAGGATAAGCAAACTCTATTGTTGACGTTACATTTAAAGTCCTAGGTGAATTTCCTTTGGTGTAGGCCATGTGGCTACTGTATATGTTTTTGGTACACTGTGTATTGTATATATATCTACCTGATCTAGGGAAGGGAAAGAAAAACAGGGTGTAAGATATCACAAGAAATGTACACACTGCCCTATTATTTAACTGTACCCCTTTTGCACAACACTGGGTCAAAAAAATTTTTTAATTAATAAAAAAAAGAAACATCAGCCAAAAAATAAAAAGAAATGCACTCATTACCTTAGTTAACTATAACCCCTCTGTACATTGACAATAAAATTGACAACAAAATTAAAAAAAAAAAAGGATTGTGGCCTGAAAACAATTTGGGTACAGTGCATGGGACTATCTGAAACATAACTAAAGCAGAAAGGGCTAGAGGAGGGGCTCAAGTGAACTCAAAAGGCTCTGAACTCAACTCCAGTACTTCTTTCCCTGTCCTAAAACAAGTTCATAGATAGAGAAATAAGAAATTGCCTCTCAAAAGTGAATCACTGGGGCTGGGATTATGGCTTAGTGGTAAAGTGCTTGCCTAGCATGCATGAAAGCCTGGGTTTAATTCCTCAGTGCCACATAAACAGAAAAGGCTGGAAGTGGCACTGTGGCTCAAGTGGTAGAGTGCTAGCTTTGAGCAGAAGCTCAGGGACAGTACCCAGGCCCTGAGTTCAAACCCCAGGACTGGAAAAAAAAAAGTGAGTCACTGGCTGGGTGCTGGTGGCTCACACCTGTATTCCTAGCTACTCAGGAGGCTGAGATCTGAGGATCATGGTTTGAAGTCAACCTGAATAGAAAAGTCTGTGAGAGTCTTATCTCCAATTAACCATCAGAAAACTGGAAGTGGTGCTGTGGCTCAAAGTGGGAGAGCCCTACGATTGACCAAACAAAACAAAATAAAACAAAAAAACAACCCTAATGCTGGGCATAAGTGGCTCACACCTATAACCCTAGCTACTCAAGAGGCTTGGATCGGGGTTTGAAGCCAGCCCAGGCAGTAAAGTTTGTGAGATTCTTATTTTCAATTAAATCCCAAAAAAGCAGGAAGTAGAGCTGTAGCTCAAGTGGTAGAGTGCTAATCTTGAACATGAAAGCTCAGAGAACAGTGTCCTGGCCCTGAGTTCAAGTCCTAGGACCAGCACAAAAACTAAAAGCAAAAACAAAAATGACTAATATTACCAAGAATTCTTTCCCTTGTTGCACTTATAAGGATATTAAATCTCTAGGGGCTCTGTGTTCAAGCGTAAGATAAGCTGCAAAGTCATCTGTGACATGATTAGGATCGCCTCCAGGTAACACTGCACATATTGGACTAATCTGAAATGAAAGTAAGGAAAGCAGGTTTAATAAATGTATGTGGGTCAAGCACTTTTCTGGATGAGAATTACTATTAGCACGTTTTAACCAGGCAAAAACATAGTAGTAGATCTTAAACTGCTGAAGAGCAATAGAGACCTAGGCAAGAACAAATGCAAATTTATGCTCCCACCCAGCTAAAATACCACTTTTCAAGGTTATATACATCAGGAAGGGGTTACATTGTCCAAAAGGAAATATACTCACTATCTGACTTATGAAAAGGTAGTGCCTCTGTGTAATACTTTAGTAATAACAATAAAATTATATTAAAATTGTTTTGCAAAAATGTTCTGCAATGCATATTTATGGCTAAGTCCAGTCTTGGATGGTAAAGAAAGATATAAGCCTATGCTATACTTCTCTAAAGCAAGGTATCCTTGAGGGTCAATTTTCCATGAATATTGATCCTGGTGGCTCACATCTATCATCTAGCTACTGGGAGGCTGAGATCTGGAGTGTCCAAGTCTGGCCGTAAAAGATTAGAAGACTCCATTTCAGGGAGGGAAAGGGGGTACAGTGGTGTACACCTGTCATTCTGACTATGACAGGAAGACTAAAGCAGGTGGATTGAAGTCTAAGTGCACATTTGGACAGAAATTGGGACCCTCTATAAAAATAGGCCACTCAGGAGGCTGAGATCTAAGGATAAAGGTTGAAGTTCGAAATCAGGCCAGGCAGACAACTCTGAGAGAGTCTTATCTACAACTACCCAGCCCAAATCCAGAAGTGGAGATGTGACCCAAGTGGTATAGTGTTATCCATGAGTTGCAAGAAAGGTGAGTGAGGGCATAGTGCCTTGAGCTCAGCCCCAGTACTGGCACAAAAAGCAGTACAAAACAGGGTTGGAGGCATGGCTCGGTGGTAGAGCATCTACCTAACAAGACCAAGGTTCTGATTTCAAACCTCAGTTTTACATCCACCCCTCAAAATCCTGATTAAAATGCAACTGTACAAACTTCTATCCACAGGGCTGGGCACCAGTGGCTCATGCCTGTAATCCTGGCTACTCAGGAGGCTGAGATCTGACCATCCTGGTTCAAAGCCATCCAGGGCAGGAAAGTTTGTGAGGCTTTTCTTCTTTTTTTGCTAGTCCTGGGGCTTGGGACTCAGGGCCTGAGCACTGTTGATAGCTTCTGTTTTGCTCAAGGCTAGAGCCTCTGCTCTTGAGCCACAGCACCACTTCTGGCCCTTTCTGTTTATGTGGTGCTGGCATGCTAGGCAAGCACTCCACCACTAAGACACATTCCTAGCCTCTCCTTGAGACACTTAGACTCTTATCTCCAATCAACCACCAGAAAACAGCAAGTGGCACTGTGGCTCAAGCACATGAAGAGCTCAATGACAGCACCCAGGCCCAGAGTTCAAGCCCCATGACCAACCAAAACAAACAAACAAGTTATATCTACTGACAAGTAGATTAAAATTGGTAATGGTTACTAAGGTACAAATGTGTTCTGTAAATTCATGGATTTGATTTTGGAGCATAGAATGGGAGCTCATTTAAGAAGCTTTGTTTCTCTGAAAGATGAGCAGTGTGGTAGGAGTTTGTGACCAGGTCAAGTTCAAGGAGTAACAAAAACAAACTTTCAAGTTCTTCCTACTCAGCAAGACAAATAATACACAACATGTACAAAGCAGAGTTCAGAGGAGGACTGATTGGGAAGATTATTTTTTTTGTTTTGTTTTGTTTTTTGGCCAGTCGTGGGCCTTGGACTCAGGGCTTGAGCACTGTCCCTGGCTTCTTCCCGCTCAAGGCTAGCACTCTGCCACTTGAGCCACAGCGCCGCTTCTGGCCGTTTTCTGTATATGTGGTGCTGGGGAATCGAACCTAGGGCCTCATGTATCCGAGGCAGGCACTCTTGCCACTAGGCTATATCCCCAGCCCGGGAAGATTATTTTTGAAATAGTAGTTTCAATAAACAAAATCACAAAATGGGAAGCAGGGGAGAGGAAGGATAGGAAGAATGAGAACCTTAGCTGGGCTTTGGTGGCTCACGCCTATAATCCTAGCTACTCCAGAGGCTAAGGTCTGTGGGCGGTGGTTTGAAGGCAGCCCAGGCAGAAAAAGTTTAAGACAACCCCCTCTTTTTAGTCCAGTGCCAGTCCTGCTTGAACTTAGGGCTTGGGTGCTGTCCCTGAGCTGCTTTTGCTCAAGGCCAGCACTCCACTATTTGAGCCACAGTGCCACTTCTGGCTTTTTCTGAGTAGTGTTTTTGGAGATAAACAGTTTCATGGCCTTTCCTGCCTGGGCTGGCTTCAAACTGCAATCCTCAGATCTCAGCATCCTAAGTACGTAGGATTATAGGTATGAACCACCAGGACCCAGCCAAGAGATTCTCAGCTCCAGTTAACTACCAGGAAAAGTCCAAGAGACTCTTATCTTCAATGAACCACCAAAAAGCAGGAAATGGAGCAATGGCTTAACATAGAGTGCTACTAGCTTTGGACACACAAGCTCAAGGACAGTGCTCAGGCCCTGAGTTCAAGCTACAGGATCTGCACAAGAAAGGGAAGAAAGGGTGGAAAGAAAGAGAAAGAAAGAAAAAGAAAGAAGGAGGGGGGAGGAAAAAAGAAGGGAGGGGGAGGAGAGAAGGGAGGGAGGGAGGGAAATATGATTCATCATGACAGTACATCTGCCATGTGTAAAATTCAGGCTACCAGCTGACTTTATTGTTCGCTTACAGCAAAGTGGGAGATGAAAAAAGGTGAGATGCAGAAGGACAATGGCTCTGATAGCTAAAACCTAAGCAGATACAACTAGAGGGAGATCTTTGAGAGTCTGACTCATTTGAAACCAGTCTCTTATGCTCAATTAGCTGTCCTTATTTTGTGACTCAGAACTTGAGAAATATCCTCAAGAAAATCTAAAGATGCTCTTCAAAGATAATGCATGACAGCCAGGAAGGAGAAAATGGAATGTGCCTGAGGGCTGAGTGAAAAAGACAAGAAGAGGGCTTGGAATGTGGCTTAGTGGTAGAGTGCTTGCTTAGCATGCATGAAGCCCTGGGTTCCATTCCTCAGCACCACATATACAGAAAAAGCTGGAAGTGGTGCTGTTGCTCAAAGTGGTAGGGTGCTAGCCTTGAGCTAAAGAACTCAGGGACAGTGCTCAGCCCCTGAGTTTAAGCCCCAGGACCAGGAAAAAAAAAAAGACAAGAAGACAGGCTCATGACTTTCTTAGAAGATGTCAAAGGAGTAGTCAGACATTCTTTTCCTCCCTGCTCACAGTTTATTATTAATTTTCTCTTCAGTAAAACTTAGGTTTTATAGACTGTATCACTCTTGTGCTCTGATATTCAGTATTTAATATATTTATTTTACTTCCCATGTACTTTTCTGTATTGCTGGCTAGATTATAAATTTGCTTGGGGCTGGCCTGGTCTACAACTCTCTTATTTATTACATCTCCTGCATAGCTGGAATTACAGGTATGAACCACCATCCCAGCTTAGATAGTAAACTTTTTAGAGATGCTGGGCAATATAGGTTGCCTTTGTTTTTTAACTGAGAGGAAAAGAGAGACAAGGAGAGAGAACAAAGTAAAAAAAGAGAAACAAGGTTCAGTTATAGACAAAATAAGCGTATTTTTGAGACATTTCATTTTACAATTGACACGTACCAGACTATGTTCTGTTGTTTTATTACAGTATCATAAGCCACATAATTGTGTGTGTGTGCGTGTGTGTGTGTTGGTTGTGGGGCTAGAACTCTGGGGCCTGGGGCTGGCTGTCCTTGAGTTCTTCGGCTCAAGGCTAGCGCTCTACCACTTTGAGCTACAGTGCCATTTCCAGTTTTCTGGTGGTTAATTGGAGACAAGAGTCTCATGGACTTTCCACCCAGGCTGACTTTCAAATGCGACCCTCAGATCTTAGCCTCCCGAGTAGGTAGGGTTACAGGCATGAGCCACCAGTGCCCAGCATAAGGCATATAATTTTTATCCAAAGAGAAAATAGTACCCAAAGAGATCTTTCCCCAAGATAGTTCCTTTTAGGCAGGCCTTTGGATAAAATAGAGAGAGAACTGGAACTGAACCAAGACAGCTGAAGACGCTTCAGTGTTCTAAGGGCAAAGCTCGATATTCTTAGATGAGCTTACAATTCTAGTTGAGATCAGAGGAGGCAGGAAAGTACTTGATTCTCCATCTCCAGGAAAATGCCAGGTTGGCATGTGGCTCAGATGGAAGGGCACTAGCTGTGAGAACCTTGCAGGTCTGAATTCAAGCCTCAGTATCATATATTTGTACATATACATATACATGTACATGTACATATACATATACATGTACATGTACATATATTTGTATAGAATATATATAATATATTTTTTTCTTTAGATGAGAAGCTACTTCAAAGACATATACTCTTAGAAGACAGTATATAAAGCATAAATACATGTATTAAGAATGCCTTAATTAGATAATCCACAAACTAGAGAAGTACTTTTGACATGGGGATCTAAATTAGAAAATCAAGATCTCACAATTATTTATTAACTTCAGCTCGATACTCAAAAATTTTTAAAGTACATTGCAGAAACTGTGCTAAGAGAGCAGAAATGAAGATATTCAGGGAGAAATAAAACAATCTGGCAATTAGCTTCCCTGATGACTCAAAATGCTAGTCATTCCTACAGAACAAAAGGAAACTATTCGAGTAGGTGGATTAATCAGTTTGGCAACTGGTGTGGAAAATCAAGAGAACAGATTTAGAACCAAGTAGATGATATTGCTGTCATGTTTGGGCTATATGAAGTTAACTCATATGATAACCTGAAAATAAAAAGACTAAGTTCCAAGCTGAGTGCCAGTGGCTCATGCCAGTAATCCTAGTTTCTCAAGAGGCTGAGATCTGAGGATTATGGTTCAAGCCAGCCCAGGCAGGAAAGTCCATGAGACTCTTATCTCCAATAACCACCAGAAAATCTCAATGGCACTGTGGCTCAAGTGGTAGAGCTCACAGACATCATGTAGGCCCAGAATTCAAGCCCCATGAATGGGAGGGGAAAAAAAAAGACTAAGTTCCAGTGCTGATGGGCAGAGGCCTGGAGAAGTTTTAAAATTCGTATGTTATACCTATCAGATGAGTTAGTGTTTAGAAATAAGTAGAATAAAATTTCCCTCCCCTCTTCTCCCTCCTGTTTCTTTTTTAAAGGGGCCAGTATTGGAGCTCGAAGTCAGAGCCTTGAGCTCTCAGCTTTGTTGTTTCTGGCTGGTGCTCTAGCACTTGAGCCACACATTCCCATTTAAATTGCTATTTTGCTAGGTAACTGGAGATAAGTTGCACAAACTTTTCTGCACAGGCAAGATTCTAAAAACAATCCTTCTAGGACTCAGCCTCCTGAGTAGCTATGACATTAGGCATGAGTGACCAGCAACTCAGTTGTTGTTTTTTTTTTTTTAATTTCTCTCTTTAAGTATATAACCTGCTTTTAAATGGTTATATTCTGATTGTAAGAGGGGGGAAATTATCTTTTTGCTTGCTATCTGCTTTTGTTTTCCTTTCTCTTTTTCGGGTGCGTGGGGGGAGGAGTACTGAAGTTTGAACTCACAGCCTTGTGCTTGCTAGACAGGCACTCCACTTCTAAGCCATGCCCTCACTCTATGGTTTCAGTCTTCCATGCTTTCAAAATTAATCATCTTTTTGGGAGGAAAAGAGACAACTCAGATTTAAACTCAGGGCCTTGCACTTGCCAAACTGGCAGTATACTGCTAGGCTATGCTTCCAGCCTCGTTTTCCCTTTTTTTGGGGCGGCCAGTCTTGGAACTTGAACTCAGGGTCTGGACATTGTCCTTGAGCTTCTTTTGCTCAAGGCTAGCACTCTACCATTTGAGCCACAGTGCCACTTCTGGCCCTTTCTGTTTATGTGGTGCTGAGGAATTGAATCCAGGGCTTTATGTATGCTAGGCAAGCACTCTACCACTAAGCCACATTCCAGCCTCCCTGTTTTTTTAATTCTTAATTTTTTAATTTTTAATTTTTTTTGTTGTTGGTTGTGAGGCTTTAATTCAGGGCCTGTGTATACTCCCTGAACTTTGTCATTCAAAGCTAATGCTCTACTACTTTGAGCCATGGGTCCACTTCTGATTTTCTTTTCTGTAGTTAATTGGAAATAAGAATCGCACAGACTTCCTGGCTAAGCGTGCTTTGAACCATGATTCTCAGATCTCTGCCTCCAGAGTAGCTAAGATTATAGGAGTGAGGTAACAGTGCTTGGTTTCTGTGGTTATTTTTAGGACAGGGTTTTGTGTCCTGCACCCACCAATTTTACGTTTCTTTTTACTGATGGATCATAAGTGGGTATCACTGTGTTCAGCTTCCTTGTGTGGCAACAAAATCTCTTGGGCTCCCTAGAATTGTGATCTTCTGATTTGTTAGCCTCCCTAGCACCTAAAATAACTGATTGTGTGCCACTAGCATACCTCAATACTAACCGTCCTAAGTTAATTTAAATTAATCTTAAGGAGACAGACAAGGGCTGGAGGAATGGCTCAAGTCATAAAAGTGTTTGCCTGGCAATCAGGAGGCCTGAGTTAAAATCTCAGCACTACAAGTGTAATGCCCAGATTTTTAAGGCCCCCAAAGACAACCATCAGATTCCAGAGTCAAAGCCAAGCCAAACCGCAAGGGTCGTTTATTACGAGTTCGAACCCGGTCCCCCCCACCCCCCACCCCCGGACACTCCTTGCCAGTGATGCTAAGAGCCCCAGAGCACAATTCCAGCACAGCTTTTATAGACAAGTACAGGGAAGATGAGGGAAGATGAGGAAGATCCCCGGTTACAAGTACACGATTGGTTGACATTTGCCCTAGTTTACAGGTTGTCTCAGATTGGCCTGGGTCTTCCCGCCAAAGTGTGGCACCAGAAGGCCTTAACCTTAGAGTACAGATTCAGGTGGGCCTCCAGGAGTGGTCATGTAGCCACATTCCTGGGGCCAGATGGTTCTTGTCTCTGTGTCCAGATCCAGGGCCGGGGTCTGAGACCGGGCACTTAGTCATGTCCAACCTTGAGTCCCAGGCCAGATAATGCCCAGAGTCAGGTAGTACAGAGTTCACAGAAGGGATGTGGGGTGGGGGGAGCGTGTGGTTACAGAGTAGCTATAGGAAGACTGCTGGTATTTTTCCACTTCCCCATGGGTTAGCAAGCAAAGGTACAGAAGCAAAATAGCTGTTAGGGGCATAATGGTCACAATTTTATTCTCTACACTCTTCATTCCCCCCTTTCAATTGAACCTTTAAGAGCCAATCTTGGATCTTACATACTCGAGTCTCTAATTTCAGGGTCAATGGTTTGGTGTTGGGCTCTAAGAACCATGAGTTGTACTATGCTAATCCTATCCTTAACAAAAAGCAGCTAACTTACTAATAATACAGGGTCCTATAATCAGGACAAGCATAATCACAAACAAGGATCTGGTCACAACTGAGTTTTTTACGGTGGGGCTATGATCTCATGACTCCAGTAGGAGTAATAATAGTGGCCAGGGGAGTAACAGTAGCTCATACCCAAACCACCAGACCACCCATAGGTAGGGTTTATGGGTGTCTAGGCTCTCTCCCTAGCTACAGAAGCACCAACCATATATATCAGGCCTAGCAAGGTAAAGTTAGCCAAGTCCAACTTTTGGTACACAGCCTCTGTTGTGCCACCAGCATAGAATGTTTTCTCTCACTGCGAATGAGTCCGCAGGCTTCAGTCATCCAAGTTTCCTTGTCGGTGGTGCTTTACTCAGTTGGTAGCAGGCGTGGCTCAGCTCAGGAGGTCCAGTCTCATAAAGCGGCCTTAGCTTGGGCCAGATCTTTTGGTGGACCTGCAATAGGGCTCTGAGGGGGATAAAAGCTCATAACAAATGCAATTGCAAGTTAGGAATTATGGGAGGGGATCCCAAATCTGATCCTAAGGCTACATATGAGCAAATCCAGACTATACATACAAAACCATCTTAGCAAGGGAATCAAGCAGTTAAAGATACATGAGATCTTTCTGGTTAACATTTAGATGACATCATCCAAGTCCCTTAGCCCTGCAGATGCAGGTACAGACAAACATGGTTTCACATCGAAGTCCCAATTCTGACCCTATTTATATTATAGCCAATTTGATTACATACCAACTTTACTCATGTGCTTTAATTTTAAGACATACTGATACCATTTGTCACATACTCACTTTCTAGGGATTGTCTTTCTCACTTTTAACATGCCAAAACCTTTTAATCTAAAGGAAACTTTTTGTTTTCCCAATTTTCTCTCTAAAGTAAAATTTAACATATCCCCACTCACATCATCTTTTACTTTCTCACGCCATCAGCGACTTAGTGTAACTCTGTGATAATTGACTTTTTAAATCCCTTTTTTTATCCAGAGGAAACCATTTATCCCTTTCTCCAAGGCTTTCTATACTAACTTTCCTCTTTACATTTCCTTGGGCTTCTTTGCTGCTAGAGTTTTAAGGTTGCCCAGTGGCATGTGTAAGATCCACCCTAAGGAGGGCTCCATGAAGATGCCCCCTGCAGTTTAAATCTCTGTCCAGCTACCTTGGTACCTGGCACACTTGATGGCAGTTACCTCCCTCTCTTTTCTGAGGTCACATCCTAATCCATCTGGACATATTTTAATACTCTTGGACATACCTCCCACTCCAGGCATTGCCTGGAAGTGACTCTCCAGCCTGTCATACATGCTTTGAATTTAGCAGCAGGCCAGTCTGCTTGAAAATTTTTTACAATATTCAATTTTCTTAATAGAGCTAGTTAACTCCAGTCAACTCAAGAATGTCCCCCCCAAATTTTAGTTCTAGAAGATCCAAAGCACTTTCCAGCAGAAATCACCTGCATGTGATAAGAGTCCCATCTGAAGATGTAGATGCTTCCAGGTGACTGTTAGACTCTCCTTCATCCTCACTCAAATGCAATGGGTAGGAGCCATGGTGGTGTCAGGCAGCAGTGGCTCCCAGTGGTTCCAGTAGAATGTCACACCTTCTGCTGGGTTGCCTGCAACTTTCTCCAAAGACTGGTTAGAGAAGCTTAACCTAAGTTAACCTAAGCCTAACTTTAGTCAAATTTCCTAGTATTTTCCTGATTTCTTCTTAAGCACACTAGCTTTTGTAGGCTGGCACATCACTACATGTCAAGACAGCTTTAGGTAATCAATGGCCCTTGGGTCATTTTGCCAGGGAAATAAGTTTAAATCAGATATTTTTAATAAGGCTAGGATTGTGTTTTTTTAAAGCCAACATAGAAGGCTTGGCCTGTAACCATTTCTCACAATTGCAGTCTTTGTATAGTGTTACCTCTGTTTTTCATGCCTCTAGTCTATCCTGCCTCATCTTCCCAAAAACAACTCTGGTCCCTTAGTCCTAAAGGGGGGCTGAGGGGCGAAGATCATCCATCTTCTGTAACTTCTTCAAGCTGACTCAGGGACGTTGACCTTACTTCGCCAGTAATCTATAATTTTATTCTACTTTACCAAGGGGCTGCAGGATCAGATGTCCATTAGGAGCTTTACTCCAAACTGGAAATTACATTCAACATTTTAACTTTCAACTATACAGATCTCTTTTTGGGCTACCGCAGTGTAGCCTTTTAACATTTTAGTTTGTAAAAGCTTTTTCCTGACTGGCTGGGAAACTGATCTCTGGTGGTCTAAAAAATGTCTACATTACCTTTGCAGGCCTTTAGCAGATATCAATAAAGATACAATCTCAGGTCTACAAGCTTTTTTTCCTGAACAGGTGTACCAGCTCAAAATTCACTACTAGTTAGGGCTTTGAGCAGATGCAGAAGGTTGGGATCTTCAAACTATCCTCCCATTTGACAAACTTACCTTTACTATCCACTATCACAGATGACTGGCAAGTTCCTGCCCAGTAGACAGACATGGGCATTAGAAAGGCATGCTTACGAACTATTCTTCTAGGACCTCCCAGCTCTGATTAACTTTTGAAAGGCCAAACAGGAGTGACTCTAGTATCTGACACCATCTCTGCCACCCAAGCAGGGGCTTACTGCCTCTGGATGCTCCATCACTTTTGTCCCAGGAGTGATTTTCCATGCTGGTATAAATGCACCTTTGGCATTTCTCTTGGTCCGTCACTGGGCTTGGACTCAGGGCCTGAGTGCTGTCCCTCAGCTCTCCAGCTCAAGACTAGCACCCTACCACTTTGAGCCTCAAAGCGATTCACAACTCTGTTCCCAGCACTTCTGCTGGCCAACTGGACACGAAAACTCTCACCAGGACATTTCTCTGGAGGCTGGCCACAAATTGCAGATTCAGATCAATGAGTCTTACAAGAGGCCACTTTACTCCAATTAAAAGCAACAAGGTGGTCAAGAATCTTTTCAGGACCCCGACTCACACCAACTGAATAGCGAGCTGGGAACTCCAACACCCAACACTCCACCAAGAACCCAGCAAAACCAGCATCCAGAAGCAGTGGAGAAACGCAGGAAAACAAAAAGGAGCAAAAAAGAAGAACCGAAAACCTACACGGAGCCGGAGATTCATCGGGGCACCCTCCCCCCACCAGCCGACTCTGGCCCAAACAGGGTCAGGCTGGGAAAGGGAAACCCGGCGATCGGCAGACAGGCTGCCAGGAGCGCAGAATCCATATAGCGGGAGACCCCACGGACACAAGGCAGGGTGCGGACCAAGACACACCCGGCAGCGACGAGAAGTCCGGGTCCACACCGGATTCGGACAAGGGAACCCAGCGCGGCAGAAAGAGGGAACGGGGGAGCCACCACGACACTTCGCCAACCCCTGAAGGGCCAACGGTGGCGCGGGACACACACACAAAGCAGCAAAAGTGAGTCCCCCATAATCCCTTCCCCCAACGGGAGACCCAAGCCCGACAAAGAAGCTATATCTCTCTCCCTCCCCCTCCCCACTCCCGTGGGAACAAAGGACCCCCAAATCAGGCGGGAAGCTCCCATCAGGCGCTGGGAAGCCAGTCTAGCAGGGGAAGGGCGGAACAGCCCCAAGCCCCCAAAGGTTCCTAAACTGGCAGAACCGGCCCCGTCCCCTTCCCAACAGGGGCCGGGGACGGCCGGCAGGGCAAGCCCCACCCGAGGCGCCTAGACCTTGCGGACTCTTACAACTAAAATCACAGGCGCTGGTGGGCAATACCAGCCCAGCAGGGTCACCTGAGCCTGATCACGTCCCCCCGCCCTCGTAGCGGAGGCAAGGTCCGAGGGTGCCAAGCCACACCCGGACAGTCGATCCCACTGGGCCCCACACATACTGCCTCCCCCCCCAACGGACTCGCGGGAGGGCGCAAGCACAACCCAACAACCCAGGGCTCGCTCTGGGAGGCAGACCCCACTAAAGTGCCTGTTGTAAGGGACTCACAGTGCACAGGAGGGCGGGGCCCCGGCGAAAGCGCCCGCTCTGATAGGCGTGCCCTGCACTGGTGGGCGGGGCCACAGCGACAGCACCTGCTGCCGTAGACACGCCGACACAGAAGGGAGGGAAGATCTACACAGACCTCCAGATGCGCAAATCACAAAGAAACATAACTCAGTTCATCAAAGGACAAGCCAACTCGCCAGCTCCAAAAAGCAGCACGACTGAAGAGGAGATGGAGAATAAAAAAGCAAATGAGGCGATGTTAACAGGAATGATCGAAACCGTCAGAAATGAAATCAGAAAACAATTCCAGGAGTTTAGAGCGGAAATCTGGAAGGACACCCAGGAAGCCAAGAAAGAAATGGAAGCAAAACTGGATACAATGCAAGCCTCGTTTAAAGAAATGGAAGCAAAAATGGATACAATGCAAGCCGCCTTTAAAGAAAATCTCCACACCCTGAGAATTGAAATGCATGAAAAAATAGATTTAAAATACAACTCTTTAAAGGAAGAAATTTCCACGATCAGAGCTGATATGACAACCATGAATCGCTCTCTGACATCCATAAACTCCGCAATTGAAACCATAACACAAAGAGTGGACCATATGGAATCCAGAATCTCTCGCCTGGACGATGAAGCAGCTGACAACAACCAGAAAATGACCACACTCCAAGAAAAGGTGAAGCTTCAGGGAAGATTAATCCAGGAACTAATGGACAAAGACAAGAGATATAATCTGCGCATAATTGGAATAGAAGAAGGAGCAGAATATCAGAGCAGAGGGCTTAATCATGTTCTCAATAAAGTTATTGCAGAAAACTTCCCCAATCTCACAGGGGACCCCATCCAGGTAACCGAAGCCTACAGGACACCTGGCAGGCCAGACCCCAGGAAAACCACCCCAAGGCACATAATATTCAAGACTACAGACCTCAAGATTAAAGAGCAAATTCTGAATTCAGCCAAAGCGAAGAAGGAAACTTTTTTCAATGGGAAGAGGATTCGAATAACATCCGACTTATCCACACAAACTTACCAAGCTCGAAGTGAGTGGAAGAACACCATCCAAGTACTTCAGAATAACAATTTACAACCTCGGAACAAATATCCAGCGAAACTGGAGTTCACATTCAAAGGGAGAACCAGATCTTTCCACACCAAAGAGGAGCTAAAGGAGTATGTGAATAAAAAACCAGCCCTACAGCGAATATTAAGAGGGGAAGCCCACCCAACAGAGATCGTAAAAGACACACAGACAGAATCAGAAAGAAACTTCAATAGCCAAAGTCCAGCAGAAAGACCAGCTCACTAAAGACAAGAAGAAAAAAAAAAAAAAAAAACAGGAAAAAACAGCCCAACAAGAAAATGGAAGGAGAAAAAACACCCTTATCCTTGATCTCTTTAAATATAAATGGCTTAAACTCCCCGATCAAGAGGAGCAGACTGGCAGAATGGATCCGCAAACAAAAAGTTGACATCTGCTGTCTACAAGAGACCCACCTTACAGCAAGGGACAAAAACAGGCTTCGAATGAAAGGATGGAGCAAGATCTACCAAGCAAATGCACCCACCAAAACGTCAGGTGTAGCCATTCTGATCTCAGACAAGCTGGACTTCTCTTTAAAGTCCACTCAAAAAGACAAAGAAGGACACTACATATTAATACAAGGAAAAATCCAGAATCAAGACATCACGGTGATAAATGTATACTCACCGAACAATAGAGGCCCGAAATATGTCAAGCAAATTCTCACAGAATTACAGAGCAAGATAGATGCAAACACAATCATAGTGGGTGACTTTAATACTCCTCTCTCTCCAAGAGACAGATCCAACACCCAGAGGATTAGTAAGGGAGCTGAGGACCTAAATAACACCATTTCCCAAATGGATCTAACAGACCTATATAGAACCTTCCACCCTACAGAGACCCAATACACCTTCTTTTCAGCAGCCCATGGATCATATTCCAAAATAGACCACGTCATAGCCCACACAAAGAACCTCAGCAAATACAAAAGTATTGATGTCATCCCATGTATTATATCTGATCACAGTGGATTAAAGGTAACCCTCAACAACAAAGGATACCACAGAGCCTATACACACTCTTGGAGGCTAAACCCCACGCTGCTATCCAACACTTGGGCCACAGATCAAATTAAAGATGAAATCAAAGAATTCATAAGCCACAATGACAAAGAAAACACATCACAAAGAAACCTATGGGACACAGCTAAGGCAGTACTGAGGGGAAAGATCATTGCACTCAGTACCCACATTAAAAGAATGGAAGCAGAGCAGGTGAATACCCTCACGATTAAACTAAAACAACTGGAGAAACAAGAAATGACAGAATCTAAAACGACTAGGAGGGGAGAGATTACAAAGATTAAAGAAGAGATAAATCTGATTGAAAATAGAAAGACCATTCAACAAATAAATAAGACTAAAAGCTGGTTCTTTGAGAAAATAAACAAAATTGACAGACCCCTTGCAAGACTCACAAAAAAAAGAAGAGAAGAGACTCATATTCGTAAAATCAGGGACTCCACAGGAAAAAGTACAACAAGTACACACGATATTCAAACAATCATAAGGAGCTATTTCCAAAACCTCTACTCAACAAAAAACAATAATTTTACAGAAATGGATCAATTCTTAGAGAAGTACAAACTGCCCAAACTGAACCAAGAAGAAATAAATCAACTAAATAAACCAATAACTTACGGTGAGATACAGGAGGTAATCAAGAACCTCCCTACTAAGAAAAGCCCAGGCCCAGATGGATTCACCAATGAATTCTACAAAACCTTTAGTGAGGAGCTAATTCCAATACTCCTCAAACTCTTCCGCGAAATAGAAACGGAGGGAGAAATCCCAAACTCATTCTACGAAGCTAATATCATACTCATCCCCAAACCAGGCAAAGATCCAACAAAAAAAGAGAACTACAGACCAATATCACTAATGAACACAGATGCAAAGCTCCTCAATAAAATATTAGCTAACAGGATCCAGAAAGTGATCAAGAATATCATACATCATGACCAAAGAGGCTTCAGCCCTCAGTCACAAGGATGGTTCAACATCCGTAAATCAATCAATGTAATTCACCACATAAACAGAACTAAAATCAAGAATCACATTGTTATCTCAGTCGATGCCCAAAAAGCCTTGACAAAATACAACATCCATACCTATTAAAAGCTTTGGAGAGAACAGGAATACATGGAACATTCCTCAAAACAATAAAAGCCATATACAACAGACCAACTGCTAATATCATATTAAATGGAGAGAAACTTAAATCATTCCCCCTAAACACAGGAACAAGACAAGGATGCCCACTCTCCCCACTTCTGTTCAACATAGTACTGGAATCCCTAGCCATAGCAATAAGGCAAGAGGAGGACATCAAAGGGATCCACATCGGCAAGGAAGAAATCAAGTTATCCCTATTCGCAGACGACATGATCTTATATCTCAAGGACCCAAAAAACTCAGTACCCAAACTCCTACATCTAATAAACCAATTTGGCAAAGTAGCAGGATACAAAATCAATCCACAAAAGTCAGCAGCTTTTCTGTACACCAGCAATAGACAAACAGAAAAGGAAATTATGGAAACAATTCCATTTACAGTAGCCAAAAAAAGAATAAAGTACCTAGGGATCAACTTAACCAAGGACGTGACGGACCTATTCAATGAAAACTACAAAAATCTAATAAGGGAAATCAAAGAAGACACAAGGAGATGGAAAGACCTCCCATGCTCATGGGTAGGCAGAATCAATATAGTGAAAATGGCCATATTGCCCAAATTGTTATACAAATTCAATGCAATACCCATCAAAATCCCAGCCACATTCTTCACTGAAATAGAGAAACCAATCCATAAATTCATATGGAACAGCAAAAAACCTAGAATAGCCAAAGCAATTCTAGGCAAAAAACATAGTGCAGGAGGTATCACCATACCAGACTTCAAGCTCTACTACAAGGCCATCATAACAAAAACAGCATGGTATTGGTATAAAAACAGATCGGAAGACCAGTGGATTAGAATTGAAGACCCAGAAATAAAACCGCACTCTTACAGCCAACTGATATTCGACAAAGGAGCTAAAGACATACAATGGAATAAACATAGCCTCTTCAACTACTGGTGCTGGGAGAACTGGGCAGCCATATGCAGAAAACTCAAAGTAGACCCAAGCCTATCACCATGCACCAAGATCAACTCAAAATGGATCAAGGACCTCAACATCAGACCTGAATCCTTGAAACTACTGAAGGACAGAGTAGGAAAGACA
The DNA here is from genome assembly GCF_023159225.1 of Perognathus longimembris pacificus. Lineage (NCBI taxonomy): Eukaryota > Metazoa > Chordata > Mammalia > Rodentia > Heteromyidae > Perognathus > Perognathus longimembris. Next base: position 29,454,918 of record NC_063176.1, on the reverse strand, counting down.
CTAGAACTTATAGGCACAGGAAGGAACTTCCTGAATAGAGTCCCAGGGGCACAACAAATAGGGGAAAGACTCAACAAATGGGACTACTACAAATTAAAAAGTTTCTGCACAGCTAAGGTCATAGCCACCAAAATAGAAAGACAGCCAATGATATGGGAAAGGATATTTACCAGCACAGCAACAGACAAAGGCCTGATATCTGTCATCTACAGAGAACTCAAAAAACTAAGCCCCTCCAAGCCCAATAAACCTATTAGGAAATGGGCCAAAGAGCTAAAGAGAGACTTCACAAGAGAAGATATAAAAATGGCAAAGAAACACATGAGGAATTGCTCAACATCCCTGCTAGTAAAGGAAATGCAAATAAAAACAACCCTGAGATACCACCTCACCCCAGTTAGAATGGCCTATACTCTGAACTCAGGAAACAACAAATGCTGGAGGGGCTGTGGGGAAAGAGGAACCCTTCTCCATTGTTGGTGGGAGTGCAAATTAGTACAGCCACTTTGGAGAACAGTATGGAGGTTTCTCAAAAAGCTCAATATAGACCTACCCTATGACCCAGCCATACCACTCCTAGGCATCTATCCTAAACAGCAAAACCCAAGATATCAAAAGGACATTTGTACTTCCATGTTTATCGCAGCACAATTCACAATAGCCAAAATTTGTAAACAATCCAGATGCCCCTCCACAGATGAATGGATCCAAAAAATATGGTACTTATACACAATGGAATACTACATAGCGATTAGGAATGGTGAAATATTGTTATTCGCAGGGAAATGGTCAGAACTCGAACAAATAATGTTGAGTGAGACAAGCCTAGAACACAGAAAACAAAGGGGCATGATCTCCCTGATATATGACTGTTAACAAAGGGAGATGGAGAGACAGTAGAGACCAAGTCTGTGAACACTGTATATGTGCTTGATACATTGTATATTGCATATGGGTCTACCTGACCTAGACAAGGGATGGGAAAACAGGTTGTAAGATATCACAAGAAATGTACACACTGCCCTACTATGTAACTGCACCCTCTTTGCACAGCACCTTGTAAAAAAAAATTTATGCTCAATTAATAATAAAAAAATTAAAAAAAAAAAAAAAGCAACAAGGTGGTCCACACAGAAGTAGTTTGTTTTTTTTTTGGCCAGTCCTGGGCCTTGGACTCAGGGCCTGAGCACTGTCCCTGGCTCTTCCTGCTCAAGGCTAGCACTCTGCCACTTGAGCCACAGCGCCGCTTCTGGCCGTTTTCTGTATATGTGGTGCTGGGGAATCGAACCCAGGGCCTCGTGTATCCGAGGCAGGCACTCTTGCCACTAGGCTATATCCCCAGCCCCTCAGAAGTAGTTTTTAAGCATGCTCTTACCTGGAACTTATTAAGGGCCAATGTTAGATCTTGACAAACTTGTAGGAATCAATTGTCCTTCTCTGTGGGCCTGCTGGAAATTGTTACCAAAAAAAACCTACAAACAAACTTGAATGGCAATTAAACATTCATTTTGGTAGCCATAATTTTCCTCTATCCAACTTAAAACAAACAGTTAGGACAAGTTTTACTTCCAAATCTCTTACCTTGAAATGCATTTTGTTTTAATTTAAAGTCTTTAATATTTACTCTTTAGTGCCCTGGCTGCTCAAATTCTTTATCTAGAAATGTATTTTAAAGCCTTTAAAGTCAAGGCTTTTACACCTTTGCCTCAGCCTTTTTCTTTTCATCCAAAAGCTCTGAAACCCAGGGGGCATCCAGCCTCCTGGCTGCCTGTTTAAAAGAGCCATTTTTTTTTCTTCAGTCTCAGCTACTGCATGAAGACCTTTAAACTCAAAAGACAATTTTTCTTAATGCAAGAGTTACAATTAATTACAATTACAAAATTAGAAATACTTATCCATTCAGCTTTCTAATTAATTAGTGAGAAACATTAGCTCGTTTTGCCATTTTTTTTCCTACATAGAGAGGTAATGAGAGTTTACTTTCATCCTCATTAGTTTTATATATATATTTTAAATTACTTGCCTGATCATATGTAACTTAAGATAGTTAAGAGTCTTATTTGTTACATTACAGTATACACATAAAATTTAGTACTTAAATCATTAAACTAATACCCCAAACAGTTGTAACACACAAACACAAGAAATTTAGTCTCAGCATCTTTGCTTTTTTAAAATACATCCAAATTGCAAAAACAGCACAGGAATCAAATCATGTCAGGTAAATAAACTTTTTAACTTAGTACCTCTCAAAGGGCAGTTTTAGAAATTTTAGTCAAATCATTTATTTTTACCAACAGGTTTCCAATGTTCACCTGAAAACAAAGAGACAAAAGAAAGCCCTCTATTGGCTCCATCTTGACTCCATAGGGCTTGATGAATTCATGCCAACCTGCCCTTTGTTAAATCAAATCTTAATTCATTAAGATACCCACTTTTTTTTGGCTGCTAATTAAAGAACCCTGAGTAATCTTTTTTAACTCTAGTTTCTATTTTTTTTAACATTTGGTAATGCCCGAACTTGATGATCATTTGAATTCAAACTTAAACTTAATTTTGCATCATACTACAGTTTTGAACATGTTCACACTCACACACGCACACACACACACATACTCAAAAGATCTTAAAGCACGCAAAATAAATATCGGCCGTACATTTTTTAGTGGCAAGAGATATTTTTGCCCATCTTACTCCTGCAACACATAAATTTTAAGACAAAACTTTTAACAAATAATTGTAGCATTCTCCAGCCTCATTTTACAGGGCTTGATAGTTTTAACAAAACATTTTAGCACACTAAATAATTTGCTGCTTAAGGAGCAGGCTGGGTGGGAGTCCCCCAGGGTTCTTTTTACAGACACTCACTCTGATTGTGAGCTGTGGCCTGTAAACCTTCTTAATGAGATAAACATAAATCCAGGGGGTTAAGGGAATCTGTCCATTTCGTTCGTCACCATCAGGGGATACAGAAAACAGAGAACAGTCCAGACCAGAACAATATAGGCAAGCAATTTCTTTTTTATCTCCATATGGCTTCTTCCCTTAACATCCTTAAAATTATTAAGTAAGAGAGTTAGGGGAGTGCTCTGGGTCTGCCCCATCTGAGAGGGAAAGAGGTGAGTCAGAAAGACAAACAAGGAAAGGGGGAGAAGGGCGCCCAAGAAAGGACAGAATTCAGCAGAGGTGCTGGTGCAGGGGCTATGAGATAAATGAGCAGATAAGGAAGTCCTCCTTCACAGGCCAGGGTGAATCTGCAAGTGAAACTGGTTAGGGAACACAGAACACAGGACAATTTGCAGGCTTACTTCAGTGTTTCAGGCCACTCCCCAGAACACAGAAGCAAACACAACTGGCAGGGGCACTTCAGCATTTCACACCACTCCCCAGAACGCAGAAGCAATCACAATTCGCAGGATGGGCTAGAGTAGCTCCAGGCCACAGAAACAAACACAGGCATGCTGCCCCTACATGCCCGACCAGACGGCTGTACCCAGCCCCAGATTACACTCAGGCACGGAACTCTCACTTTGTGTCTGACCAGAAGGCTGAACACAGCCCCAGATTCGGGGTGGGGGTGGGGGGGTCCGGCAATCATCTCCCACCGGCCCACCAGCAGCCCTATAGGCGCATCTGCCAGGACTATTTGGCAGTCTCTGATTCCCCAGACAGACTCAGACGCAGGCACGAACTCTAACTTCGTGTCTGACCAGATGGCTGAACACAGCCCCAGATTACACACTCAGACTCAGGCACAAACTCTTACTTCGTGTCTGAGAACACAGACACAGATTCAGACAATGACAGACAACACAGAGACAGACAGAGCTAGCTCACTTATCAATCAGCTTTCAGCGACCCGTTGACTAGGTGTCTCTTGGGTCTGGGGGTTTCCCGGTCAGGGAACCAAATGTAATGCCCAGATTTTTAAGGCCCCCAAAGACAACCATCAGAGTCCAGAGTCAAAGCCAAACCGCAGGGGTCATTTATTACGAGTTCGAATCAGGTCTCCCCCCACCCCACCCCACCCCCACTCCTTGCCAGTGATGCTGAGAGGCCCCGAGCACAATTCCAGCACAGCTTTTATAGACAAGTACAGGGAAGATGAGGGAAGATGAGGAAGACCCCTGGTTACAAGTACACGATTGGTTGACATTTGCCCTAGTTTACAGGTTGTCTCAGATTGGCCTGGGTCTTCCCGCCAAAGTGTGGCACCAGAAGGCCTTAACCTTAGAGTACAGATTCAGGTGGGCCTCCAGGAGTGGTCATGTAGCCACATTCCTGGGGCCAGATGTTTCTTATCTCTGTGTCCAGATCTGGGGCCGGGGTCTGAGACCGGGCACTTAGTCATGTCCAACCTTGAGTGGGCTCCGGGCACGGACAATTAATCACGTCCCAGGCCAGATAATGCCCAGAGTCAGGTAGTACAGAGTTCACAGAAGGGATGTTGGGGGGCGGGGGGCTGGGAGCTTGTGGTTACAGAGTAGCTATCCACTTCCCCATGGGTTAGCAAGCAAAGGTACAGAAGCAAAATAGCTGTTAGGGGCATAATGGCCACAATTTTATTCTCTATGCTCTTTACAAGAACAAAAGGAAAATAAGATTTTTTTGTTGCTGTTGTTGGGAAAGGAGGCAAAACCAAAATGAAACAAATACATATATACAAAAAGCATTAGGCAGACAGAGAGATAACAAGATTGTTGGAAAAATTAAGTCTTCAGTAGACTTTATTAGCTTTGTCAGCTCTCCATAAGCACTTACTATGGTAACAGTGATATTCGCTGTGACATATCCTCTGGCTCCTAAATGTTCCAAAGGTATATTGCTGAGAGTAAGATCCCACTTCTTCTACAGGAATATATGAATTGGTGGTCTAGCAGACAAATGTAGGTAACACTGAGGTAAAAGCAAGATATTGTGAAGAGGAACTGTGGCTCAAAGAGGCCCCATGACTGAGAAAAAAAAAGAAAGCTAAAACTCAACAAAAAGCAAAATAGTGAACTGGGCACTTAGAAAACCAAATGTTAAGAGGAACAGAGAAAGAGAGATAGTTACTGCTATGTGAATATAACAGCCCACCAAAATGATATGGTTCACTCTTGAACACAGTGGATACAAAAAGAAAAGTCTGATTTACTACAAGTGGCAAAAGACTGTATGGTGATATTGAAATTTTCATGTAACTAATGTATTAGAGTTGATAATACAGTATACACATGTATAGGGAGGCCTATCTGGCTGTCATCAATCCTAAGCATACTTTAGTGTGCTTGGTGAATATCAGTGCTGGATGGAGGACTTGATCCACATAATTAATGAGAAAACTCTGTGCCTTCACATTAAACATTATTTTTTTATTTTGGTCAGTTGGGGGACTTGAACTCAGCACCTGGGCACTGCCCCTGAACCTCTTTGTGCTTGAGGCTAGCACTCTACCACTTGAGTCACAGCATAACTTCCGGTTTTTGAGTGGTTAATTGGAGATAAAAGTCTCACAGGGACTTTTCTGCCCCAGCTAGCTTCAAACCTTGATCCTCAGATCTCAGCCTCCTGAATAGCTAGGATTACAGGTGTGAGCCACTGGTGCCCAGCTTTACATTAAACATTTTTACTTGCTGTTTTTCACTTTGAAATGTCTGGGTGTGTTAAGAGTGGGTAAAGAGGCAGATGTGTTAATCATTCAAAGACTAAGGGTTAACTACACCAGGAAATGAAAACAAGAGGCTTTTTTTTTTCCTTCCTTTTTGTTCGGTTCGTTCATTTATATATCTTTAGGAGTATAAGGGGAGGCACAGAAATAGGGAGACAAAAGGTGAATAAATGTAGTAATGGCACTCACTAGACACTGTTGAAAATGAAATATACAAGCTGGGTGCTGGTAGCTCATGCCTGTAACCCTAACTACTCAGGAGGCTGGGATCTAATGGTCCTGGTTTAAATCCAGCCCAGGCAGGAAAGTCCATGAGACTTTATGTCTAATCTCCAATTAACCACCAGGAAACTGGAAGTGGTGCTGTGGATCAAAGTGATAAGAGCTCTATCCTGAAGCAAAAGTGCTCAGGAACATCGCCCAGGCCCAGAATTCAAGCTCCACAACCTCTCTTACCACCACCACCACCACCAACAACAACAACCAAAAAACAACCAACCAAATAACCAAAACCGAGAGAGAGGAAAAAAAAGAATAAGAAAATGAATTATGCAACTTGTAGATGGGGATGGGAGGGGAAAATGGGGAAAGTGAGGGAAGGGGTGACATTGTCCAAAAAAGAAAGGTACTCTTTACCTGACTTATGTAACTATAATACCTCTGTATATCATCTTTATAATAACAATTGAAAATTGAAGGAAAAAAAGACTAAGGGTTGAAAGGAAGGTGAAATCCTTAAAATATCCCAGGAAACCAATATGAAAAACTAAAATAGTGTCTGCTTTGGGCTGAGAGCCAAAAGGCCGACAACCTAAGGTAAGTAAATAACTGAACACAATTTGTGGGTGGCAGACCACAAAAACATTTGGAAATGGTTGGCATTTAATTTCCAAATGATCTATCAGGTGTAGAGGAATGCAAACTGATAGTAACTCCTTTTTTTGGGGGGGGGGGTGTCAGTTGTGGGACTTGAACTTGAGGCCTGGGAGCTGTCCCTGAACCTCTTTGTGCTCAAAGCTAGCGTTCTACCACTTGAGCTATATAGTGCCACTTCTGGTGAGATAAGAGTCTCATGTGGATTTTTCGCCTGGGCTGTCTTCGAACCACAATCCTCAGATCTCAGCCTCCTAGGTAGCTAGGATTACAAGTGTGAGCCACCGGCACAAATCTTTACTTTCTGGAAATAGTACAGAAACACAAGGCTGCGTCATGGTGTGTGTGTGTCTATGCGTGTATGTGTACACATGCCCCTCTGTGCCAGCTCTGGGACTGTGTGTGTGTATGCGTGTGAGCACACACATGTGCCTGTGTGCCAGTCTGGGGGTGGTCCCTGAGCATTTCTGCTTAAAGCTCATGCTCTATTTGACCCACAGCTCTACTTTCTGCTTTTTGGTGGTTAACTAGAGTTAAGAATCTCATGGTCTTTCCTACCTGGACTGGCTTCAAACTCCAATCTTCAGATCTCAGTCTCTTGAGTAGCTAGCTGGGATTACAGGCCTGAGCCACTGGCACTCAGTTTCTGATTCTTAATTTATAAAAATTAGTAACTCGATTTTCATTTATGGAGTTAGCTTACGCATGTATTCTTCAATTTTGGATATGAAAAACAGGTACTTTTCTTACCTACTTGGTTAATATATACTAGGCCTATTTGCTATATATACTAGGCCTACTGCCTAAAGACTTCACACTCTACTCCCACTCTATTCTTTGCCTTGTTGTATCTAGGTAAATAAGGACCCAAACATAACAGAAATTAAACTAAAAAAAAGGTGTAAATTTTCTACAACATCAGGATGGTTACAAAGGGTCAGTCTTCTTTACTTTGTTAATGCAGACTGCACCAAATGGAAGCCAAGTTATGTTATAGAATGAAAAGAACCAAGAGTAGGAGTAAAATGGGACAATAGTACCCTGAGACTCCCCTAGAAGATGATACTATTCCTGACCTGCAGACAGACAAATTTGTCTTAAAGACTACAAAAGTAACTTTACCGATTATCTGAACTCTAAATCTTATGACATTTTAGAAAGCACAAATTGGCAGTGTCCATGGGAACAAAGGTGACCTTGTATTTTTCCAGGCAGCAGAGATGCAGCCAAATTAAGTAGAGACTGTGGATCTCACAAGGCCTCTAGCAAAATGCTAACATCTGCCTGCTTTTGAGTGTGCTTGTTTATTTTTCTGTTTAATTTCAGTTAATTTGTCTTCAATACACTTAGTAGTTGAAGTATGTACTACTGGGCCCAAAGTCTCCAAATTCACTATCTGTGGTTCTCCACAGAAGCTTCACTTTATCAATTATTGTCAATAGCAAAGAGTAAGATCTAAATCAAAATTCAAATCTGGATCTGCCTGATATAGTTACTATATACCCAGATACCTACCTACTTGTGCATGCATCTAGCCATCCATTTATTTCTATGCATTCCTCCTACCTCCATCTGTTCTTCCCTACAGAATCACTATCTTTAATTTCACATTACTCATTTCCTCAGAGACTCTTTTGGGTGTATTTATCATTTCTTCTTCTTCTTCTCCTCCTCCTTTTTTTTTTTTTTTTTTGTTGTTGTTCGTGGGGCTTGAACTTGGGGCCTGGTCACTGTTCCTGAGCAATTTTTGCTCAAGGCTAGTGCTCTCTACCCTTCTGAGCCACAGTTCCACTTCCAGTTTTCTGGTCGTTAAGTGGAGATAAGAGTCTTACGGGAATGTGGCTTAATGGCAGAGTGATTACCTAGCATGCATGAAGACCTGGGTTCGATTCCTCAGTACCACATATACAGAAAAAGCCAGAAGTGGCACTATGGCTCAAGTGGTAGAGTGCTAGCCTTGAGCAAAAAGAGGCTCAAGGACAGTGCCCAGGTCCTGAGTTCAAGCCCCAGGACTGGCAAAAGAAAAGAAAAAAGTCTTACAAACTTTCCTGCCCCTGCTGGATTTGAGCTGTGGTCCTCAGATCTCAGCCTCCTGAGTAGCTAGGATTAGAGCCACCGGTGCCAGACATTAATCATTTCTTGAAGCTTAATGAATGCCAACTCAGATGTCAAACGAAATAGCTAAAAAGTTCCAAAGTAAGACTTCTGTAGCATTCTGGGTCCCTGTGCCATTCTGGGTCCACTATTAAAGGCTTAGTTCTCAGTTTGTGGCACTACTGGAAAGTGGCAGAAACTTCACAAGAGGGTGGGGTTGGGCTGAGAATGTGGCCTAGTGGTAGAATGCTTGCCTTAGCATACATGAAGCCCTGGGTTGATTAAAAAAAAAAAGCCAGCTGTGGCGCTGTGGCTCAAGTGGTACAGTGCTAGCCTTGAGCAAAAAGCCAGGGACAGTGCTAAGGCCCCAAGTTTAAGCCCCAGGATTGGCAAAAAAAAAAAAAAAGATTCAAGGGCTAGGAGTATGGCTTAGTGGTGAAGTGCCAGACTTTGAAGTCAGGCCCCATTTTACCACGTGAGCCCCATTTTACCACGTGAACCCCATTTTAGAATCGAACCCTGAGCCAATCAGATTTGTACCTGTGTCCTAATCTTGCTTGCTTGAACAGCTGATTGTTGTAACCTTGTTCTTTGCCTTTATAAGCCCTGTATAATCACAGCTCAAGGCTCCCTCCTAACCTCCGCTGTGTCGGTGGGTAGGACGAGGCCCGAGTTGCAGCTCGCTTAAATAAAGCCTTGCCTTGCTTTTGCATTTTGGAATGTCTGAGTCTCGGTGGTCTTCTTGGTGGTGGTTTCGCGACTTGGCACAACATTTGGGGGCTCGTCCGGGATGGCCCCAGAGACCCCCCCCCAAGACCCCAGACTCCGAAGGTAAGAAAATAGCGCTCTTCATTCTGTGTGTCTGTGTCTGTGTGATTTGTAGTTTTGTTTTCTGTTTTGGCCAGCCACCTGAATCTGAACCTGTAGGTAGTGAAGGACCAGCCGGAGAGGACACACTCGTATGGGCAGTCCTGGAGAACTTGGGGGACACCTCAAGCCCTCCACAGGGGGCTCAGGCTTCCCACTACCACCCTGAACCTGAAGGACTGGACTGGGAGGCCCTTCTAACAGGCACCCGTCCAGTACACTCTATGTTTGGGGTTGTCTGGTCCGCTCCTACACAGGAACGGGAGAGAGAGAGCCTCAAGACTGTGTGGTCTGCCCCCTCACAGGGGCAGGAGAGACACAGTGAGACTGTGTGGTCTTCCCCCTCACAGGGGCAGGAGAGACACAGTGAGACTGTGTGGTCTGTCCCCTCACAGGGGCAGGAGAGACACAGTCGAACCTGTAAGCTGCGGCTCCCTAAGTCTGTCAGTAAGTGTTGTCTGGTCTTTGTGCCTGTGATTATTTTTGTGTGTTTCTTTCTTGCACTGTGCCTGACTGACAGGCAGATGATGGGGAACGTTCCTTCCACTCCCCTGGACTTGACTTTAGCTCACTGGAAAGATGTACAGGTGACAGCCCACAATCAGTCAATCAGTGAGAGTGTCCGCAAAAAAAGAACTCTAGGGGGACCCCCACCCAGCCTTCTTAAGCAGAAAATTATTTGGTGCGCTAAAATGTTTTACTAAGACTAAAAATGTTTTACTAAAACTATCAAGCCCTGGAAAATGAGGCTGGAGAATGCTAAAATCATTTGTTAAAGGTTTTTGTCTTAAAATGTACGGCCAATGCTTATTCAGCGCGCTTTAAGATCTTTTGAAAATGTATGTGTGTGTGCATGTGTGAGTGTGAACATGTTCAAGACTGCGGTATGATGCAAAACTAAGTTTGTTTTCAAAGGGTCATCAAGTTTGGGCATTACCAACCAAAGTGAGGTGACCCCCTTATTTTAGGTAGTTTTGGGCTTGCTCAGGAATACAGGTATAGCCACCCGACCCTTAGAGCACAGCTGAGAAGTTTATGTATTTTGTTGCTTACATTTGGATACTAAACACTATACAGCTAATGGTAAGTCTGTATAGCTGAAAGTTAATTTTCAGTTTGCAGTACTCCTGCAGTCCCTTGGTAAGGTTATATGTTCCTGGCTAGGTAAGGTCAACGACCCTGAGTAAGCCTGAAGAAGTTACAGAAGATGGATGATCTTCACCCATCAGCCCCCCTTTAAAACCGAGGGACCAGAGTTATTTTTGGATACTACTTTGGGCCCTACTGGCCCATGCCTTACCTCTATATCATCCCCTAGACATGCAAGCCATTGAAATGGACAGAATGGAGCCATGATTGGCTCCCAAGGTACCAAAAAGAAAAAGGGGGAAATGAAGTGCCAGACTTTGAAGTCAGGCCCCATTTTACCACGTGAGCCCCATTTTACCACGTGAACCCCATTTTAGAATTGAACCCTGAGCCAATCAGATTTGTACCTGTGTCCTAATCTTGCTTGCTTGCACAGCTGATTGTTGTAACCTTGTTCTTTGCCTTTATAAGCCATGTGTAATCACAGCTCGGGGCTCCCTCCTAACCTCCGCTGTGTCGGTGGGTAGGACGAGGCCCGAGTTGCAGCTCGCTTAAATAAAGCCTTGCCTTGCTTTTGCGTTTCGGAATGTCTGAGTCTCGGTGGTTTTCTTGGTGGTGGTTTTGCGACTTGGCAAAACAGTGGTAGAGTATTTGCCTTGCATGCATGAAGCCCTGGGTACAGTGCTTGCCTAGCATACATGAAGCCCTGGGTTTGATTCTTCAGCACCACATATACAGAAAAAGCCGGAAGTGGTGTTGTGGCTCAAGAGGTAGAGTGCTAGCCTTGCAAAAAAGAAGCCACGGATAGAGCCCAGGCCCTGAGTTCAAGCCCCAGGACTGCCTGCCCCCTCAAAAGGGTGAGGTCTAGTTGTTAGAAGTTACTAGGAATGTATCCTTGAAGAGGAAATTGGAACCTTAGCCCATTTCTTTCTCCTCACCCCCTCCCCCCCCACACACACTTTGTTTTTATTGGTCGTGGAGCTTGAATTCTGGGCCTGGGTGTCCTTGAGCATTTCAGCTCAAGGCTGGTGCTCTACCACAATGCCACTTTTGATTTTCTGCTGGTTAATTGGACATAAGAGTCTCATGGACTTCCCTGCCCTGGCTTGCTTTGAACCTCAATCTTCAAACCTCAGCCTCTTAAGTAGCTAGGATTACAGGCATGAGCCACTGCTGCCTGGCTCACCCCGCACCACCCCCCCCCCCTTTAAGTTTAAGCCAAGTATTCTATTTATTTATTTATTTATTTATTTATTTATTTATTTATTTATTTATTTGCCAGTCCTGGGGCTTGAACTCAGGGCCTGAGCACTGTCCCTGGCTTCCTTTTGCTCAAAGCTAGCACTCTGCCACTTGTGTGGTGCTGGGGAATTGAACCCAGGGCTTCATGTATACTAGGCAAGCTCTCTTGCCACTAGGCTATATTCCCAGCCCCAAGTATTCATTTTAGTATAATAGGGTTAAGAGAGAAATAGGAAAGGGGAAACATTTTGTGCTCCCTACGCAGTAAATGGGAGTTAAAGACTCCTTGCTCTTTACTTTCCAGCTGCCATTAGGCAAACAACAGCCTTTGTCTGCCATGAGGTCCTACTATAATGCAGTACCCCACCAGAGACCCAAAACAACAGGGCCATACAATCATAGAGTGAAAATTCTAAAACAATTTTTCTTTCTCTCTCTCGGTGCCAGTCCTGAGGCTTGAAATCAGGGTCTGAGAGCTGTTCTTAAGCTTCCCCCCCCCCACACACACACCAAGGCTAATTCTCTACCACTTGAGCCATAACTCATTTGGAGACATATGGACTTTGCTGCCCAGGCTGGCAGCTCAGATCTCAGCCTCTTGAGTAACTAGGATTACCCACCTAGGTAGGTGAGTGAGTCACTGGCACACAGATCCTTTTAAACTGATTATTTTAAGTATTTTGTCACAGTGCCCGAAAGCTCACATATTTAATTTTGAAAATAGTCATTCCACAACTGTATCCAATTTTATTGTAATTTACTTTTAATTTCCCCTCTATATACTGTGACAACATTAATATCAACAGAATTTTTTTAAAAAAGCATTCCACGCAAAGGATATAGTGCTTTGAGGTATAAAACAGATGACCATGGCCAATATGCCAACTCTTAGATGGAACTACTTGTCCATATACCATACTATTTTTTTAATGTCCAAAAATATTTTTAATAATTTATTTATTAATTAAACAAAAATTTTTGACAAGGTGTTGTGCAAAAGGGGTACAATTACATAGTAGGGCAGTGTGTACATTTCTTGTGATATCTTACACCCTGTTTTTCTTTCCATTCCCTAGGTCAGTCAGACATATATACAATACACAGTGTGCCAAAAACATATACAGTAGCCACATGGCCTACGCCAAAGAAAATTCGCCTAGGGTTTAAATATAATGTCGACAATAGAGTTTTTTTATCCTTGTCTTATATGAACGTACATACATAGCTTTTGAGCTATTGTGATCCACTGAGAGGTTTATTTTTGACCTTTATATGTTGAGTAGTTGTTTCATATACCATACTATTCTTAAAGCAGGAAGGCTCCCTAGGTATTCAGTTCCAGTAGGTGTAAACTTAAATACGATATCACTACAACACACTGCTCAATGGATTATGGTCTGTGTGGAAAGTGTATTTGCCTAATTATTGTCTTTCCAGGAATAACCCTATTTTTCTCTATAGGTAACATAAAGGAAAGTCAAAGTACATTTACTATGTTATGCCACTTCACCACAAGCAACAATTTATTAGCCAGGCACTGGTGGCTCACACCTGTAATTCTAGCTACTCAGGAAGCTGAGATCTGAGGATAGTGGTTCAAAGCCAGATCTGGTAGGAAAGTCTCCCTCACCTCCAATTAACCACAAGAAAAATGGAAATGGTGCTGTGGCTCAAAGTGGTAGAGCTCTAGCTTTGAGCAAAATGGTCAAAGACAGTATTCAGGCTCAGAGTTCAGGCCCCACGACTGAGCAAAATAGAAAAAAAAGATTTATTAAATAATTTCTGCAAAATACTGAAAAAAATTAAATAAGCATTCCAAGAAAGCATAAACATTCTCATTTTACTTGGAAATGAACTCTGTAGGAAAGGAGTTATTGGCATCCTAGGGGATTCTGTACTGTTACATCTTGTTGGCACTTCTATTCATATTATTGCTAAACCTCTAAAACCTCTGCTTTTGTTAGCCTGTATGCAAAAGTAACCCACTCTTAGGTGATGCCTGTAACCACAAGAGCACCACTGTTCTGTCCTGTTCTCACACGTCCACAAAGGATTATTAACTACACCTGGGCTGATAGACTCACTGTTCGAATGAGAATGGTGGTCAGAATGGGAGGCAGAGGGTTAGTTCTTCTAGGATCCATTGGGTCAGAGGCTTAGCAACCTTCACTGCACACAGGGCCAATCTCCATGTCCCTCTTCCTTTAGGGCAAACCTGTATGGTTTCTGAGAGCACTAATGCCTGTGTGAATGCTTTGTACATACTATAAATTGTTTAGGAAATTAATCAACATTTCTTTGACTCCTATAAGAATATGTAATATTTTGTTATGAAACAATCTAATTGAAAAAATGGTTAAACGCTCTTTTTTGTGGGGGGAGGGTAGGTCTTGGGGCTTGAACTCTGGGCCTGGGCACTGTCTTTGAGCTCTTTAGCTCAAGGGTAGGGCTCTACCACTTGAGCCACAGTGCCACTTCTGGTCTTCTGGTGGTTAACTGGAGATAAGAGTCTCACAGCCTTTCCTTCTAGGGCTGGCCTTGAACTGTGATCCTCTGATCTCAGCTTCCTGAATAGCTAGGATTACAGGAGTGAGCCACCGGCACCAGCACTTGGCTTAAGTGTTCTTTTTATTTTTTCTTTTTGTGCTGATAGTAGGATTCAAACTCAGGGTCAGGGCACTATCCCTTAGCTTTTCATTCAAGGCTTGTGCTTTTTACCACTTGAGCACAGCTTTACTTCTCACTTTTTAGTGGTTAACTGGAAATAAGGTTCTCATGACTTTCAGCTTCCAACCACCATCCTCGGATTTCAACTTCTTGTGTAGCTAGGATTAAAGGAATGAGCCTCAAGCACTGGTATTTACTTTTTAGATTTTTCTTATTTTAAGTTTTTATTATCAAACTGAATTACAGCGAGGTTACAGTTTCATCCATTAGGCATTGGATACATTTCTTGTACTGTTTGTTATCTCATCCCTCATTCCCCCTCCCCCCCTCCCCCTTTCCCTCCCCCCCATGTGTTGTTCAGTTCATTTACACCAAACAGTTTTGCAAGTATTGCTTTTGTAGTTGTTTGTCTTTTTTTACCCTGTGTCTCTTGATTTTGGTATTCCCTTTTAATGTCCTAGTTCTAATAACGGTTTCCAATATACTCAGATAAGATACAGAGATAGTGTAGGTACAACCACAGGAAGGTGATACAAGAAGATCATCAATAATAGAAGCTACAGTTACACATGGCACATAGCTAGAATCTGGAACCAACCCAGATGCCCCTCAGTAGACTAATGGATCAGGAAAATGTGGTACATATACACAATGGAATTTTATGCCTATATCAGAAAGAATGACATTGCCCCATTTGTAAGGGAAGGGAAGGACTTGGAAAAAGTTATACTAAGTGAAGTGATCCAGACCCAAAGAAACATGGACTCTATGGTCTCCCTTATAGGGAATAATTAGCACAGGTTTAGGCAAGTCACAGCAGAGGATCACAAGAGCCCAGGAGCTATACCCTTATGAACACATAAGATGGTGCTAAGTGAAATGAACTCCATGTTATGGAAACGATTGTTATATCACAGTTGTAACTACTTTCAACATGGTATTTACTTTTTTTTTTTCTTTGCCAGTCCTGGGGCTTGAACTCAGGGCCTGAGCACTGTCCCTGGCTTCCTTTTGCTCAAGGCTAGCACTCTGCCACTTGAGCCACAGCGCCACTTCTGGCCATTTTCCATATATGTGGTGCTGGGGAATTGAACCCAGGGCTTCATGTATACGAGGCAAGCACTCTACCACTAGGCCATGTTCCCAGCCCGGTATTTACTTTTTAAACACAAAACTAATGCCAAATTTAGGAGTATAAGATCACTTCTCTAAGAAGAAGGGGCTGGGGATATGGCCTAGTGGCAAGAGTGCTTGCCTCTAAGAAGAAGATGAAGGACAAAGGAGGAAGGAGCAGAAGAAGAAGAAGAAGAGAAAGAAAGGAAGAAAGAAAGAAAGAAAGAAAGAAAGAAAGAAAGAAAGAAAGAAAGAAAGAAAGAAAGAAAGAAAGAAAGGGAAAAAAAGAAGCCAGGTGCTGGTGGCTCATGCCTGTAATCCTAGCTACTTAGAAGGCTAAGATCAGAGGACTGCAGTTCAAAGGAGCCCAGGCAGAAAAGTCCCCATGATACTCACCTTCAATTAACCACCCCCAAACTGAAAGTGGAGCTGTAGCTCAAAGTGGTAGAGCACTAGCCTTGAGCAAAAGAGCTCAGGAACAGAGCCCAGGCCCTGACCTCAAGCCCCACAACTGACAAAAATTAAAATTAAAAAAAAATGTTGCCAGGCATTAGTGGCTTATACCTGTAATCCAAGCTCCTCAGAAGGTTGAGATCTGAGGATCATGGTTCAAAGCCAGACGGGGCAGGAAAGTCTGTGAGACTCTTATCTCCAGTAAGCCACAAGAAAACCAGAAAGGGCACTGTGGCTCAAAGTGGTAGAGTGCAAGGCTTGAGCTGAAGAGCTTAGGGACAGTGCCCAGGACCAGAGTTCAAGCCCCACAACTGACAAAATAAAATAAAAATGTTCACTATATAGTACATTTGTTCATATTAATTCCCAGGGAGATTTATATATTGAGCATTTATTATATGCACAAGATTTGCTGGGTAGATTTGGGGTAGTCGAGGATAAAGAACAGGTTTTCTTACTTTACACTTCTGGTAAAAGGCTTTTAAATGTCTTTCTCATAAGATCAGAAAGACAACAATGTGGTGTCTACTTTTGCCACTTCTACTTAGTATTTTATTGAAGGATGTAATCAGAGTCTGTAAGAGGCATCCAGACAGAAAGGAAGAAGTAAAACAATCTATGAGTTTGGAATATATAAAATCATAAGGAATCTACCAAAATCAAATAAACAAGTACAGCATGACTGCAGGATACAAAATTCATATATAAAAAATTTCTATATGTTTACAATGAATAACTTAAAAGAAAACATTTTACTTACAACAGTGAAAAGAATACTTAGGAATATATTCAATGAGAGAAACACAAACTTATACTTTGATAATTACAGAATTTTGTCCAAAGAAACCAAAGATCTAAGTACATGGAAAAACATTCTATGTTTATGGACCACTAGATTTAGTATTTTGATGATCATATAAAAATTCCTATCAAAATCCTATTGACTCTGTTGAATAAATGGTTGGGACATCCACACAATGTCAGAACTTATAGAGATGAAGATAGTATAGGACTGGTATAAATATGCGGTGACATGTAGATCAATCAAACAAGACTACAAAGATGCCAGGTGCCAGAGGCCCAAGCCTATTAATCCTACCTACTTAGGAGACTGAGGTGTGAGGATCATGGTTTGAAGCCAGCCTGGGCAGGAAAGTCTATAAGACTCTTACTTCCAATTAAGCATCAAAAAGCCAGAAGTAGAGCTCTGGTTCCAAGTGGTAGGATGCTAGCCTTGAGCTTTTAAAAAAATTCAGGGACAGCACACAGCCAGGTCCTGAGTTCAAGCTCCAGGACCAGCACATGTACACACACACACACACACACACACACACACACACACACACACACTTACAAAGACAATTCACTGGATAAAGCATAGTTATTTTAACCAATGATGCTGAAACAAATGAATACTCCTATGCAAAAGCTGGCCTTCTACCTCAACTTCATACATAATAAGTTAATTCTAAATGGATAAAAAGATCTATATATCACTTTTGGCAGTATTTCTTTTTAAAGACAGGGTACCAAAGCATGTAACATATAAAAAATAGACATTATAAAAATGATTCAAGGGGGCTGGGAATGTGGCTTAGTGGTAGAGTACTTGCCTAGCATGCATGAAGCTCTGGATTCAATTCCTCAGTACCACATAAACAGAAAAAGCCACAAGTGGTGCTGTGGTTCAAGTGGTAGAGTGCTACCCTTGAGCAAAAACAGCTCAGGGACAGTTCCCAGGTCCTAAGTTCAAATCCCAAGACTGGCAAAAAAAATTTTTTTTCAAAATCTACCAGACAACTGAAAGTAAATTTTTGTAAATTATTTGATACAGAACATATGTACATATCATGAATTATTATAATTCAATAATTAATGCATATTATATAATTTATAAAACAGGCAAAGGATCTGGATATTTTTTCAAAGAAAATATACACGTGAAGAATAAGCACACATAATAAGATGCTATGAGAATTAACCATCAGAAAAATGCAAACCCCAACCACTGAGATACCACTTCACACATACTACACAAAGGCTATAACCAAAAAAAACCCAAAACACCCAAAAAACAAAACAGTGATGGATAAGAAGTTATAGCATGAAACATTTATAACTCTTTTTTTTTGTCTGTTTATATGGTACCAAGTAATTGAACCCAGGGCCTCTACATGTTAAGCAAGCATTCCATATTCCTAGCCCAACTTTTCTAACAGATCAACAATGCCCTTTATACACTACAGAAACAATTCTTGTTCTGGTTACCAGAACAAGAACTAGTACTGTATGCTATTGGCAAGAACAGTTTGCTTGATTCCTTTCCTGAGGTATTTTCAATGTTTCATCTGAACTTGTATTTCTTAGCTTGCAAGTTGTGGATTTTACAGAAGAGGTTCCATAAAACTCTGATTAAGAGACAAATACTTATAAGTTCATTCTATTTTAAATAAATTTGGATATATGCTATACATAGTTTTAGAACATTTTGTTTTGACTTCTTACATACATATGCACAAAATTATAAAGTATAATTCATGGAAATTCTCACTGAATACTTACCAAAATCTACCCTTGTTAATATGCACTGCATTGGGTGGTCATTTGTATGCCTTGTTGTTGCACCACTTTGATAACAAGATGCACAAAGATCATAATTGTAGCAAATTAAACACTTAAATCTGTGATCTCGAAAATTTCCTTTAAACATGCATCACAGCTGACACCTATTGAAAATATTAAAAAGGAATATATTTAATTAGCAGCTATAAAATTGCACTTTCCATTTCACTTGTATAAACATTTAAGGGTTGATTTAACACCATATATCCTTTCCAAAATCACTAGAAATAACACAATGAAGTTACAATTTCCAGCAGCATGGTGGGTTTATATACTTGACAAAATAACTTTAGGTAAGTACTGATGATTCACATCTGTAATTCTAGTTACTCAGGAAGCTGAGAGCTGAAGACTGTGGTTCAAAGCTAGCCTGGCAGACTTCAATTAACCAGCAAAAAGTCCAGAACTGAAGGCATGGCTCAAGTATAGTGTGTTGGCCTTGAGTGAAAAAGCTAAGGGGTGCTATAAGGCCCTGAGTTAAAGCCCCTGTACTGGCACAAACAACAACAACAACAACTACTGGAAAAAAAACAACAAAAAAACATTAAGGCTGGGCACTGGTCTTTCCTGCCAGTAATCCTAGCTACTCAGCCTCCTAGGCTGAGATCAGGATTGCAGTTTGAAGCCAGTCAGGGCAGACAAATCCCTTCCCTTAGGGGATTACAAAAAGTGCTCTAGTGAACTTCCCAACCTGAATATGAAGAATAGGGGTAAGTGGGGGCAGGGGAAAAATCTGAAAAGTCATAACCACAAAGCAGTTTTCTTCTAGGTTTGCCATCTAAATTCTACAAAACGGTTCCAAAAGCCAGGGTCAACAATGCAGTGTAATGTACTCTTATTAATTAGTATTACCAAAGAGGACTAATAAATACACTTTAAATAGAAATCATCAGAAGTAAGTATCACATACAAATTTGTTGTTTTCTGAAACAGGGTCTCTGTGTTGACCAGGATAGCCTCAAACTCAAGATCCTCCTGCTTCAGCCACCTGGTTCTGGTCTTACCTGTTTAAGGCCATGCACCACACTCCACCTGACTCCTTGTAACAATTCTTGTTATGTGAATAATAAAACAAAACAAAACCCCCTAAAATTTCAAACTCAACAGACAAGCTTATTTATGCAGAACACTCACATACAACTAGAATCTGAATTATGTATTAATAAGCAAGGGTGCTAGATTAAAAAAACTAAGTTAATAAAATATTTATTTCATTTCTTCTTTAAAAATATATCAAATTGGAAGCTGGTGGCTCATGCCTATAATCCTAACTACTCAGGAGGATGAGATCTGAGGATCAAGGTTATAATTTAGGCAGGAAAAATCCTTAAGACTCTTATCTCTAATTAAACAACAAAAATCAGGAAGTGGAGCCGTGGCTCAAGTGATATAGTGCTTTTCTTGAGCACAAAAGCTCAGGGACAGTACCCAGGCTCTGAGTTCAAGTCCCAGGATTGGTACAAAAAGAAAACCAAACCGAAACAACAACAAAAAACCAAAAAATGTTATCAACTGAGCATAGAGGCACATTCTTACAATGTCAGTACTCAGAAGGCTGAAGCAGGAAGATCTTGAGTTGGAGGTTGCTTTAGGCTATCTGGAAGAAAAAAAAAAAACTAGAACAAAAAATAATTTGTGATTTAAGCTAGATCAGTCAAACTGAGAGAAAGTAAAATACTGATTACCAAGGGGACAAGGAAAGGTGGGAATTGGTTAATGTGTAGGGTTTCAGTTTGTGATGATATCAGTTGGAGATAATAGTGGCTAACAACAATGTGAATGTATTTAATGCCACGGATCTGCAAATCAAGAGGTAAAAATTTTAATTTTATGCCACAAAAAATAAGCTACTACTTATGTCAGGTGCCAGTGGATTACACCTGTAATCAATCCTAGCTACTCAGGAAGCTGAGATGTGAGGATTGCAGTTCTAAGCCATCCCAGACAGGAAGTCCACTAGTCTCTTATCTCTAATTAACTACCAAAAAGCCAAAAGTGACTTCACAGACAGGAACTGTGACTCAAGTGTCAGAGTACTAGTTTTCAGCAAAAAAAAAAGCTCAGGGACAGTGCCAAGGCCTTGAATTCAAGATGCAGGACACACCAAAACCAAAATAAAAGCCAGTAGCAACAGCATTTTAAAAAATGCCTATGAGGGGCCGGGAATACGGCTTAGTAAGTAGTAGAGTGCTTGCCTAGCATGCTTGAAGCCCTGGGTTCAATGTCAACACCACATAAACAGAAAAAGCCGAAAGTGGCGCTGTGGCTCAAGTGGTAGAGTGCTAGCCCTGAGCAAAAGGAAGCCAGGGACATTGCTCAGGCCCTGAGGTTCAAGCCTCAGGACAAAAAAAGAAAGAAATATTAGGTTCATGAGTAGGATGGTTCATAATAAAACTAATTTCTCTTCAAATTCATTTGTGTAGTTAACATAATTCTAATCAATATCAACAAAGAATCTTTTTTTGTTTTCGGCCAGTCCTGGCTCTTGAACTCAGGGCCTAAGCACTGTTTCTGGCTTCCTTTTTTGCTCAAGGCAAGCATTCTACCTCTTGAGCCACAGTGCCACTTCCTGCTTTTTCTGTTTATGTGGTGCTGAGGAATGGAACCCAGGGCTCATGTATACTAGGCAAGCACTCTACCACTAAGCCACATTCCCAGCCCAACAAAGAATCTTTTTATGACATGGTAAGTTGAACAGACTTTTAGGCAAGCTGCAAAAAGCCAAGATGTGTCAAAAGACTTCTAAAGAAAAGTAAGATGGAAGACTCAGCACATCAAGAACTACTGAAATAAATACAGGAAAGGAGGAAGGAGGAGGGAGCACAGAGTAAACTGTGACTATCTATCTATATGGAGAAAAATAATATTGGGTCTCTTCCATATATTCTCTATATAAAAATCAATAATAGAACACAGTATAGGGAACGTATTTTATGTCCTCAGAAAAGGAAATAATTTCTCAAATCAATTTCTCTCTCAAACATGCATACAGCACACAATCCAAACCATAGAGATAAAATAAAACACACTAAAATTACGACTTTTAGTTAAGCTCTGGTGGCTAGTGAATATTAATCCTAGTTACTCAAGAGGATCCCGGTTTGAAGGCAGACCTCACAGACAAAATCTCGAGACTCTTATTTCCAATTAACTGACAAATAGAACTGAAGGCCTAGTATAAGTGATGGAGCCCATGGCCTTGAGCAAAAAAAACAAGCTCTGAGTTCAAGCTCCAGTACTGGCAAGTGTTTGTACATGTGACTTTTGTCTTTTACCACTTGAGTGACTAAAAAGACAAGGCCCACAATGGTGTTACGCATGACATACATAATAAAGTTTTATACTCAGAACATATCAGCATCTCTGATCTATCAATGACCTATATACAGTAGAAAAATAGACAAACTATCAATGAGCACTATAAAGAACAACAACACAAATGCATGAAAAGATGCTCCATCAGATTACTTCATCAAAGAAGTACAAATAAAAACATGAACCATCTTTTTACGTCTGGCAAGTCATATGATATCAAGTTCTAGTGGGGAAAAAAAGGGGCTATAGAAAGAACTTTGGGGGTTGCGAAAGTGGCCTAATGGTAGAGTGCTTGCCTAGCATGCATGAAGCCCTGGGCTCGATTCCTCAGCACCACATAAACAGAAAAGGCTGGAAGTGGCTCTGTGGCTCAAGTTGGCAGAGTGCTAGCCTTGAGCAAAAGAAGCCAGGGACAGTGCTCAGGCCCTGAGTCCAAGCCTCAGGACTGGCAAAAACAAACAAAAAAACAGTTGGAGCGTGTTAGAAGATAAGTGTTATGGATAAAACAGCAAAGAGAGGAATAATATGAATAGAGAGGTTCACTAAAAAGATACATGAGCAAAAAGATAAATACTCAAAGTAATATTTTAGAATAGTTTTCAGGCATGCCAATGCTTTTAAACATAAGATTGGAAATACTGAAAGGGAATAAATATCCAATTAATGTGACTGAGTACCATAATCTTGACAAGTAAGTGTGATGTGAGCTTAGAGGCCCAAACGGTAAATCTAGCTCTGAACACTTGACTTTCTGGTGTGTGGCTTAACAGATTTCCCACTTAAAATTACACTCTTTTTTTTTTATTGTATATATTTTTTTGTCTTTTCTTTTTTGGTACCAGGGATCGAACCCAGGACATTGCATTTGCTAGGCAAGCGATTTGCCACTGAGCTACATCCCAGCCCAAAATTACATTCTTTCTATATCTATTTTTCAGAACTTCTATCAATATATAGCAGAGAACAACAAAATTTGCTCCTTTAGGTAATTCAAAGTTCTTATTACAGAAAACAAGTTAATCCTCGTTTTAATCCTTGTTTAACAATGTTGCTACCTAGTACCAGGAGGGTCAGGAAAACTTCAAACAGAAGAGTGGCGTAAGTAAAACTGTCACTACCTGGTAAGGACAGATTACTTCTGATGAAATATTAGTAAATTATACATAAGATATTAAGAATCAAAACTCCTGGGCTGGGAATGAGGATGAACCTGGGCTATATGGTTCTAGGCCAGCCTCCACTATACAATAAAATAAAATAGCAAAACCAAACAAAACCAGACAACTAAGCCAGTAGTTTCATCAACTGTCAACTAGAATAAGCCACATCATAAGATGGTGGTGGATTACTTGTGATTCTAATAAGATCAAGTTCACCTAGCCAGATAAATAAAACCACCAGCAAAGTGTTTAATACCAACTTTGACACTGGCATGAAAAACTTGACAAAGGACAGTGTGCCTGACATCTCAACCTGAAAATCTAACTCTGAACACATTCGTATCCTCAGTATTTACCATAAAAATTTTGCAGTTCTGAAAAACGGAATATGTAAAAGCTAGAACAAAAATCAAAGAAATCCCCTCCTGTGGGAATGCTTTTTTTTTTAAGCCGCTGAAATAGTATGTAAGAAGTTTTTATTAAAACACACACACGCACATGCACACACACACACACACGCACGCACACACACACACCACAATGCGGTTTTTCAATTTTGTGTATAGCTTTCTAAAGGGGGAAAACTCCAGGCTAAAAAAGTCAGTATTATCTTTTTAGGGACCATGCACCTCAACAACAAATTTGACTTTCTTAAAAAGTGTATGTAGGCTGGGTCCAGTGGCTTGGGCCTATAATCCTAACTACTCACGAGTCTGAGTTCCGAGAGGATTGTTGATCAAAAGCCAGTGGGGGCAGAAAAGTCCATGAAACTCTTACCTCCAATTAACCACAAAAAGTGTGGCTCAAGTTGTAGAGCGCTAGCCTTGAGCACAAAAGCTTAGGGACAGCACTCAGGCCCCCCAATTCAAACCCCAGAAAAAAAAACAACAACTGTACATATCTATATGTTATACTATAAACTTAATATTGAGAACTGAACAGAAAATGACATATACAGTGCTATTAAAATAACCACAAGTAAAGATAATTCTCCCAAAGACACCCTTTGCATTTAGAGAGTTGAAAAATTATGCAATCCTTATTCAGATGTTATAACAACTTAGTAAATAGCAGAAGCAGTCAGATTATTTGGTTTAAAGAAGATAGTGAAGCCAGGCACTGGTAAGGCAGGCCTGAAATCCTAGCTATTCAAGAGTCTGGATCTAAGGATTCATGTTTGAAGCCAGCCCTGGCAGGAAATTCCTGCCCATGCGACTGTTATCTCCAATTAACCACTCAAAAACCAGAAGTGGCACAATGGCTCAAAGTTAGAGCCCTACCTTTGAGCACAAAGAGGCTCAGGGACAGTGCCCAGGCCCCACTACTGAACAAAAAAAAAAATTGAAGACATGTTTACATGTTTTATAATACTTCATAGCAGAGAGTAGAAAGCTCCTCTGCCCTCTTCTATGTAAAATAATCATCTGGGAAATTAAAACAGTCATGCTTTACAACAATGAAAGGTAATATGTTTTTTGGTTATTTTTTGTAGTTGTACTGTGGTTTGAACTTAGGGCCTAGTAAGCACTATCACTTGAGATATGCTCCCAGACCTTTCTACTATATTTTTCAAGACAGAGTTTTATAACCAAGACTTCCTGTAACCTCTATTCTATTCCCATTTATCCAGCATCTGGAATTGCAGGCATGTACCACATCTGGCCTAGTACATGTTTCTTTCTTTCTTTCTTTCTTTCTTTCTTTCTTTCTTTCTTTCTTTCTTTCTTTCCTTCTTTCTTTCTTTTTTTTTTTTTTTTTTGCCAGTCCTGGGCCTTGGACTCAGGGCCTGAGCACTGTCCCTGGCTTGTTTTTTGCTCAAGGCTAGCACTCTGCCACTTGAGCCACAGCACCACTTCTGGCCATTTTCTGTATATGTGGTACTGGGGAATCAAACCCAGGGCTTCATGTATACGAGGCAAGCGCTCTTGCCACTAGGCTATATCCCCAGCCCCTGTTTCTTTCTTTTATTAATATTTTTATTTGCATACATTTGTTGTGGAACTGGGTATTGGATTTCATTGTAACATTTCCACATGTTTGTACGATGTATGCCAATCTTCCTCCCACTTTGTCACTCTTTTTCCATTCCTTCAATCACTTCTTAAGACAATTTCAATAGGATTTCACTGTTCTATTTTCACACATGCAAAGAAACTACAGGAACTATTTTCATGCTCACTCATCCTCTTTAATAGCCTTCTCCATCCCTACCATCCAAAGCCTGTTTTAATTTCCTGTTAATTTTTTTAGTGTGTTTTATGGTATTTCAGATGTGCGTGTATTACATTTTGCATAGAATAACCCTAGATTCCTTTCTCCTTCACTGTATCATCCCCCTGTCCCCTAGTGATCAATAGTTTTCATTGAGGTTCCTTGTATATAGTTGTACTGGATTTGGAAATATATATCCTCCATTTTTCTCTTTTCTCCTACCTTACCCTTCATTCTCTTGCACAGGCCCATAGTTAGAATCATGGTGTGTGTGTGTGTGTGTGTGTGTGTGTGTGTGTGTGTGTGTACCTGCATGTGCACACACATTCATGGTTCGTCTCTTAGGTCTAGCTTCCACATATAGCTCTACCAACTGAACTATGCTCCCAACCATTTCTGCTTTGTTTATTCATTAAACAGTGTCTTTTGCCTGGGGCCAGCCTCAAACCTCCACTTTCCTATTTCCCAACTTTCCAGTAGCTGGGATTACAGGCATGCACCATCACCCCATGCCCAATGTATGTCTTCTTAAAAAAAATTAAATTAAAAGAGCACTCTACTTATTTTTACAATTAGTCATACACACACATACACACACACACACACACACACACACACAACCAATCTATGCTATACATTTATTTAAGAAACTCAACTGGAGAAAATGGGAGTACACAGAGCTCAGAAACATACCCTGGATTGAGAATAAATCATGTTAAGTGAGGTAAGCCATGCTCAAAGAGATGCATGGCTCATGTTCTCTCATATGCAGAATCTAGATCTAAAATACATGATAAATTATAAACAACTCTAGGTGTCCACATTCGGTGAGACCAAAGAAGGACACTCTTGGGGGAGGAACAACATGAACATGCAATGCCTATGTGCCTCTGATCATATAAAATAATAGTTATTGAAATGAACTCCAGGAAATGGAAGCAAGAGGGATTTTTTTTTCTTTTTTGTCTTGGTTTTTCTGTCTCTGGAGACAGAGCAAGAGGAGGCACAAAAATGGAGGAACACATAGGGCAAACAAATGTAGCAGTTGTACTTAGTAGAAACTATGCTGAAAATGAACTATGTAATTTGTGGGTAGGATGGGGGGGGGTGCTGGGAGAGAATAAAGGAAGGGGTAACACCATCTCAAAAAGAAATGTATTCATTACCTGACTTATTAAACAAATGGTACAGTAACCTGTCTGTATATTATCTTTATGAAAATAAAATACAAAGAAGCTGGGTGCTGGTGGCTCATGACTATCATCCTAGCTACTCAGGAGACTGAGATCTGTGGATCATGGTTCAAAGCCAGTTTGGGACAGAAAAGTTCATGAGACTCTTATCTCCAATAAACCACCAGAAAACCAAAAGTGGCACTGTGGCTCAAAGTGGTAGAACACACTAGCCAGCCTTGAGCTGAGGAGCTCAGGGATAGTGCCCAGGCCCGGAGTTCAACACCCTCAATTGAATGAATGAATGAATGAATGAATGAATGAATAAATGACCTATAACCAGGTGCCAGGGATTCACACCTGTAATTATAGCTACTCAGGAGACTGAGATTTGAGCACCTTGCCAGCCCAAACAGAAAAGTCTGATAGTCTTATTTTTCCAATTAACCACTTAAAAAAAAAGTTCATGTGTTAAAAAGATAGCAACCCAGGCCCTCAGTGCAAGCCCCAATAACAACACACACATATACACATATACGTATGTGCACAGCTAACTGGGTACAGGTGCCTCACACCTGTAATCTTAACTGCTTGGAATGATTACATTTCAAGGCCAACCTGAGCAGTAAAGTTCCTGAGATCCTTTCTTTCTTTTTCTTTTTTTCTTTTTTTTGGCCAGTCCTGGGCCTTGGACTCAGGGCCTGAGCACCATCCCTGGCTTCTTCCTGCTCAAGGCTAGCACTCTGCCACCTAGCACTCTGCCACCTGAGCCACAGCGCTCCTTCTGGCCGTTTTCCATATATGTGGTGCTGGGGAATCGAACCGAGAGCTTCATGTATAGGAGGCAAGCACTCTTGCCAGTAGGCCACATTCCCAGCCCTCTGAGATCCTTTCTTAATGGAGAGCTGAATGGAGTAGCATGCACCAATCATCCCAGGTAGAATGGAAGATTGACACAGGTGGATCTCGCACAGGCAAATGCCCGAACAGGAAATTAAGACTCTTATCTTAATAAAACAAAACAACAAAAACAAGGAAAAAAAGCAAAATAAACAGTAAGCATCTTTCAAACAAGGCTGAAGACCACATTCAGAACTGCAGTACTGACCTCCCCCCAACCAACCAAACAAGTCAAACAAACTGTAGCTAAAGTGAGTTCGGAAGCAGAGAAATGATAACGTGGAAATACAGCTGGGAATAGAAGCAATGGCCTTTTTCTAGTAGAATAGGGAAAAACACAAACTTAGTAATAGGTTTTCCAATACGTATGCTTCACAGTTTTTCTGCTTGAAACTGTGATAACCTTCATCGCAAATAAAAAAAATTCTTTTGTACTAGAAAGTAGCTTTCTATATGTTTTTTACAACAGTATTTTGAAACAGCTATGTAACCCAGGCTGACCTTGAACTTGAAGCCTTGCCTGCCTCAGCCTTCCGAATGCTGCAATTACAAACATGTATTATTACTATGTTCAATTCTACACAGGATTGACTTTTTAAAATTTTGGATGCCATTACTAGGGCTTGAACTCAGGCCAGGGTGTTCTTCCTTAGCTCAAATCAACTTCAGAGTACAAGATGCTAAGCCACAGATTTCTGCCCCCCCCCCCCCGCCCCTGGTCTGAAATGCTCATGCCTCCATTACCTTACCAACTCTGGGCTCTCCACCAAGCTCATGGTCACTCTGCTTCAGTCTGTCTCCCAAATTCTTCCACCCTGAACCAGTCTGTCTCTGTCTTTTCTTTCTTTTGTGCTAGTACTGAGGGGCTTGAACTCGATCAGGTGCTGTTCCTTAGCTTTTTCATTCAAGGACAGTGCTGTGCTCTAACACTTGAGCCACATCTCCCCTTTTGGCTTTTTGGTGGTTAACTAAAGATAAGTCCCATAGACTTTCCTGCCTGGGCTGGCTTCAAGCTTTGATCCTCAGACCTCATCCTCCTGAGTAGCTAGGATTACTGGTGTGAGCCACCAGCACCAGACTGAGATTTTCTTCCCCCAGTAGAAATCTGTAATGTTTGTGATATATGACAATGAAGAGTGCCCGTTCTAATATATGTTGAGATACAAAAGTGAACAAAAACATTTGCTAGAGGAAGGTGGAGGTATAGTTGTAAAATGTGTGCTTAGCATGTTTGAGACCTTGGACTTGAGAACAGTGCATAAAAATCTCTGCTACATAATAGATTATACTCTGGTGGCATTAGTAGCCACTTCTTTCATAACCTATGGTGTACCAGATGATTTATCCATATTATCTTCATCAATCTCCATAAAGTCACTAGGTGGATGGAAGGCATAAGAAAATGTTTTTGTGAATATACATGATCTAAACCCAAAGACAATCAGTCCAACAAAATGGATGAAAAGAAGGGCTTTATATTGTATTTAAGGAGTTTCTTATGAATGTTGTCAACGTTCATAAGGAAGTACATTTTGGAATAACTGACTGCTTGGTTTTAAACAGCTCATATACGCTCTTACTTGTTCATAAAAAAAGGACTCTCCTTGGGGCTGTGAACATGGCCTAGTGGTAAAGCGCTCGCCTCATATATATGAAGCCCTGGGTTGGATTCCTCAGCACCATATATATATAGAAAAGGCCAGAAGTAGCTCTGTAGCTCAAGTGGTAGAGTGCTAGCCTTGAGCAAAAAGAAGCCAGGGACAGTGCTCAGGCCCTGAGTTCATGCCCCAGGACTGGCAAAAAAAAAAAAAAAAAAGATAAAAAGAAAGAGCTCTCCTGGTCTGCAAACAGAAAGAAATCTATCATATTGATGATGACCTTCACTATCAGTAAGCTTAGGAATAGTCTTTCAGAGTGTTTCCTACCTAGAAATGGACAAGTTTTTATATTACTTAATTAATTCTTATACTCAGCAATGATTAGAACAATTTCCCAACTCATGAAGAGAAGGAAGAAATCAGGCATGGTGAGATACACTTATAATCCCTATTAAAGATTTGGTAGACTGAGGCAGGAGGATTGGGAGGATAAGGCCAGCCTTAACATTGTCTCACTGAAGTTCACCAAGAGCCAACATATGAAAGAGAAAAGGAAAAACAGGAAGGAAGAAATATTAAAAGAGGGCCTGGGACAGAGCATTCCCTGGGACAGAGTAAGCATGCTAGAGAAAGGGGATACATGTGAATCTAAAATATATCCATATATATTTTGCTGGTCCTAGGGCTTGAACATAAAGCCTGAGCACTGTCTCTGAGCTTCTTTGGCTATACTCTACTACTTGAGCCACAACACCACTTCTGGCTTTTTCTGAGTAGTGATTAGAGAGATAAGAGGCTCACAGACTTTCATGCCTGGGGTGGCTGTGAACCGTGATCCTTAGATTTCAGCCTCCTGAGTAGCTAAGATTACAGATGTGAGCCACCAGCGCCTGTTATTATTTTTTCATATACATACATAATTCATTCAGTTTTGTTGTTTTAAAACAATGCACATAAATAGAAACAAACCACTCTTGTGTTCTGAAGATGCCCCTCTCCCTTATCTGTTGGGTAGAAGTAGAGAGTTTGGTTTAGGCTCTAGTCACACCAAAAGACAAGAGCCCTTTAGAACAGATGACATTATGAAAACACTTGGGTGATTACATGAGCATTTTGCTGAGACTTATAAAGAAGAGTACTACTGAAAAGTATATTAAATTTCAAATGTTTAGGGCTGGGAATGTGGGTCAGTAGTAGAGTGCTTGCCTAGCATGCATGAAGCCCTGGGTTCAATTCCTAAGTACCACATAAACAGAAAAAGCCAGACATGGTGCTGTGGCTCAAACGGTAGAATGCTAGCTTCGAGAAAAAAGAAGCTCAGGGACAGTGCCCAGGCACTGAGTTCAAGCACCAAGACTGGGGGAAAAAATTCAAATGTTTAGAGGTAGCCTGCAAAAATAATTTAGAATACCTTTAGTGAGAAATATTCACTCAATTAGTATTTACTGGCTTTGATGTCCTAGACAAGATTTGATCCTTAAATTTTTGTTCTTCAATAGATGAATAATCTGAGACACATAGAGACAAAGGACTTGCTCCAAAGCGTAAGGCAATTAACAGTGATTAAGATGAATGAATTCTGAGACTGAAGAAGCACTGAGGCAGGTGCTTACAAGCACTGCTTTCTTATCAGAGGATTACACACAGCTATTCACAGCTAAGTCAGTTCTTAAGACTATCTTGTCAGTCCTTAGACTATTTCTATTTTCTCAACACTGAAACTCCATGTTCTTTTACTGGAAGATGTTTGAAAGCTTTGCCATCTCCTTTACATAAAACATTATTAAAAACTAGAATAATATGTGAGGTGTTATCATACATAGAACTGTGGAGAAACAATATGATTCTCAAACACATATTTTACTTTGAGCTTTTGTCTTTTCAAACATACAAGATACAGACTATATGAAACCACGCATATAAACTGCAAACACATAAAAATACTAAATAATTTATGGATATATACATATGTGGAAAATATAGTGAAATGTATGTAGAAAATATACAACACCAGCAGAAAAATACTGGTGGAAAATGGGGAAAAAAACTAGGGAAGAGGTGACATTGATCAAGAAGCATTGTATTCATAACCTGACTAATGGAATTGCAACTCCTTTGTACAATTACATCATAATCACTATTCTCATAATTAATTATGACATCTGAGAAATAATAAGAGAAAAAAGAAAATTAAGTGAAATCAAGAAATGGTACATGGGGCTGGGAATATGGCCTAGTGGCAAGAGTGCTTGCCTAGTATACATGAGGCCCTGGGTTCAATTCCCCAGCACCACATATACAGAAAATGGCCAGAAGTGGCGCTGTGGCTCAAGTGGCAAAGTGCTAGCCTTGAGCAAAAAGAAGCCAGGGACAGTGCTCAGGCCCTGAGTCCAAGCCCCAGGACTGGCCAAAAAAAAAAAAAAGAAATGGTACAAAGTGGGGATGTAGCTAGCACTAAACAAGTGCTCAAGTAGTAGAGCACTGCATTCCATACCCTGCTTAGCAAAACAAAACAAGGCACAACGAATCTATCTGAAACTAAAATCAGTTTCTTTCTATATATTAAAAATGCTTGGGGCTGGGAATGTGGCTTAGTGGTAGAGTTTGATTTCTTAGTACCACATACACAGAAAACGCCGGAAGTGATGCTGTGGCTCAAGTGGTAGAGCACTGGCCTTGAGCAAAAGAAGCTCAGGGACAGTGCCCAGGGCCTGAGTTCAACACGTAGTTGGGGCGGGGGGTGGGGGGGGGAGATCTTAAAATGTTTCATTAAAAATGTCACAATGGGTAGGGAGGAAGGAGAAGGAGGGAGGAAAATGAGGGAGGAGGTAATAAGTTTGCTAAGAAATGTATTCACTGCCTTAAGTATGGAACTGTAACCCCTTTGTACATCACAAAATTTCCATCTCATTTCATTGTAAAGGAGTATGAAAAATGAGTTCTTTTGTAGTGCTGGTGACCAAATTAAAGATCTAGTATATGCTAGAAAGTAGATAACTTTTGGTATCAGGATGTTTTTAACAGGTAAAATAGTTAATCCAGCAAATGTATGAATTAAACTTACCTTCCTCCCTTGTTCCCATGAATTGTTTGATGCTGGTTAATTTTGCATGAACTGAGTTTTCACTAAGTGTTTCTTTCCACCATTTTTTGTTTGTTTGTTTGTTTGTTTGCCAGTCCTGGGGCTTGAACTCAGGGCCTGAGCACCGTCCCTGGCTTCTTCTTTTTGCTCAAGGCTAGCACTCTGCCACTTGAGCCACACCGCCACTTCTGGCTGTTTTCCATATATGTGGTGCTGAGGAATCCAACCCAGGGCTTCATGTATACAAGGCAAGCACTCTTGCCACTAGGCCATATTCCCAGCCCCACTAAGTGCTTCTTAACTCCTCTCTAAAGTATGGTGTATGATCAAGGCATAGTAAACAACACCTTACAAGCCATGTGAAGACTGTACTACTGGCTCTGATATCATGGTCTAGAGAGTTCTTAGAAAGCTTTTCACTGTATTTGCCAATAATGAACAAAGAGCAGATGACTTCTGGCCCAGAGACACATGTATATGGGAGAGAATGTAATTTCAAACAGCTAAAGGTGAAACACAATTAATCTTCCTCCTACCTACTGAACTGGAACTTCTTGACCTATTGGTTAAATGTTTTCAAATTGATTTTTTTTTTTTGCCAGTCCTAGGCCTCTCTGTGCTCAAGGCTAGTGTTCTACAACTTGAGCCACAGAGTCACTTCTGGCATTTCCTGTTTATGTGGCACTGAAGAATTGAACCCAGGGCTTCATGTATGGAAGGCAAACACTCTACCGCTAAACCACATTCCCAGCCCTCAAACTGATTTTCCACAACCTTTGTTTCTGGGTGGGGGAAGAAGGCAGGCACCAGTGGCTCACACTTATAATCCTAGGTACTCAGAAGAATCAGATGTGAGGATTCAGATTTGAAGCTAACCTGAGCAAATAAATCTGGCATATGGTAGGAGGATTATGGTTCAAAGCCAACCCATGGGCAAACGGCCCAAGACTTTACCTTAAAAACAAAACAAAACAAAACAAAAGCCAAAAGGGGATGATGGGCATGGCTCAAGTAGAACACTTGCCTAACAAGTATGAGGCATGGGGTTCAAACCCCAATACTGAATCGAAGAGGGAAAGGGAGGTCAACAGCAACACAGATAATAATCTACACTATGGAACTGTAATGCGCATACCAATATTCATTTCTCTTCCTAAGGACATTTGAAGTAAACAGTGTGCTTGTTACTAGTACTGTTTCTTAGCTCCAAGACCATCCTTCTATACTCTGCTGGATTATCTTTTGTCCCCTTTGGGGATTTCCTAGGGCCAACTTAACAATATAAGAAGTTATTCTCAGTTGTAACAACTGGGAAAGTGAGGGACAATTGTCATCAATTGTGTAGCAACAGGAACTGCTAAAGCATCCTCTTGGCTCATTTAATATGTCAGTAATGTCAAGGTTAAGAAATCATGGTTTAGCCAGGTGCTGGTGGCTCACACCTATAATCCTAGCTACTCAGAAGGTTGAAATATAAGGATCATGGCTCAAAGTCAGCCTGGGTAGAAAAGTTCATGAAATTCTTATCTGCAATTAATGAGCCAAAACCCAGAAGTAGAGGCATGTCTCAAGTGGTAGAACATCAACCTTAAGCAATTATAGCCCAATAGCCATGAGCACATCAGGCAAGTATCAGCTCCTGTGTTCAAATGACATCTCACTAGGAGAAATGGATGATCCAAGTGGTTGTGACATGGCAAGTACTTGAGCTTGTGTGTGTTTGTGTGTGTGTATGTGTGTGTGTGTGTGTGTGTGTGTGTGTGTGTATGTGTATGAGATGAATGACAACGGAGATGATCCAGAAAGAATGATGGATACATGCTGAAAGGAAGACTGAAGGTTCCCATTGTCATATGGGAATGATCTAAACATCACAATGTATAAAAGAATATTTTAGCCCATTGAATAAGAATTCATGAGTCCACCATACTAGTAAAAATGAAAAGGAAATTAGGGGGAATAAAACATTAAAGAAACAAAATATTCCTTATAGTAGATATAACTTGATTCCAAGTCCTACTTTACCAGTAGTATAAGTGCTATCTAGTATCAAAGACATCAGCCTTTGTGACTATTTAAATGTCCTTTTTGTTTTTTCTCTTTTTTTGCCAGTCCTGGGGCTTAAACTCAGGGCCTGAGCACTGTCCCTGGCTTCTTTTTGCTTAACGTTAGCACTCTACCACTTGAGCCACAGTGCCACTTCTGGTTTTATCTATATATGTGGTTCTGAGGAACTCAACTCAGGGCTTCATGTATGCGAGGCAAACACTCTACCACTAGGCCATATTCCCAGCCCCAATGTCCTTCCTTAAAATTAAAAAAAAAATCAAATTTAGTTCCTCAATGGCACTAACTACATTCTAAATATTCCTGAGCTAGTGGCTTGAACACTGATCTATTAGGCAATGGTATCTGAGACTCTGAACCATAATTTTGAGAAAAGACAGTACAGAACAGTCTCAAGATCTTATCTTGATCTTTCTTTTGAAACTCTTTACAATTTTGTAAAGGAACTGAAAAGGATAATTTCATCAGGGTAAGGAGAATAAAGCTAAATAGGACTGGGAATGTAACCTAGTGATAGAATGCTTGATTAGCATGCATGAAGCCTTGGGTTTGATTCCTCATTGCCACATAAATAGAAAAGGCACTGTGGCTCAAGTGGTAGAGCACTAGCCTTGAGCAAAAGAAGCTCAAGGATAGTACCTAGGCCCTGAGCTCAAGCCCCAAGACTAGCAAACTAAAGAAAAAAAAAGAATGAAAGTAAATAATAGCAAAAAATATTTGGAAGCTGGAAAGTTGAATTAACTAACTAAATTAGGAGAATGGGAAAAGTGGAATCTTAATTATGGCGAAGGAAGACAGACAAGACACAATTTATAAGAGACACTTAACATGATGCCTAGGAGTAGCTAGTATCATTAGATATTACTGGAACTATGGTAAACTGCTCAATAACAAATGATAGGTAAAAGCTTTTTTGAGAAAATTAAATTTCTAATTTACTTCTCCAAAACTATACTCCACTTTAGAAGTACATTTGTGCTAACCACAGTGGCTCACACTTGTAATCCTAGTTATTCAGGAGGCTGAGGTCTGAGGGTTACAGTTCAAAGCCTGTCTAGGCAGGAAAGTTCATGAGACTCCTTTTTTCTGTTGGTCCTAGGGCTTGAACTCTGGGCCCCAGCACTGTCCCTGAGCTTCTTTTGCTCAAGCCTAGTGCTCTACCATTTGAGACACAGACAGCATAGTCGTTTATTGGAGACAAAGAGTTTCACAGACTTTTCTGCCAGGGCTGGCTTCCAACTATCCTCAGACCTCAGCCTCCTGAGTAGCTAGGACTATGGGTGTGAGCCACCAGTGGCCAGTTCATGAGACTTTTATCTCCAATTAATCACCAAAAAGACTCAAGTGGTAAAGCTATAGCCTTGAGCAAAAAAGTTCTGTGACAGTCCCCAGGCCTTGATTTCAAGCCCCAGGACTGGCCCACACTAAAAAGGGGAAAAGAAAAGGGGATGGGGGGAAGGAAATTTACTAAGGATCATAATACAGTTGGTTTCTAACCAAAGTGCATATTGCAATAAAAACAGTGAGATCAGGTTTTACAGGGGAGAAAGGGATGGAGAGAGTGAGAGGAAAGGGAATGGAAGAGAAGGGAAAGGGAAAGGAAGACAGGAAAAGAGAAGGGAGAGGCAGATAAAGGAAATAGGACATAAAAGAGGAAAAACTGGAATACCAGTCTAGGAAATTCAACATTCTGAAAGTGAGAAAATAATCAACAGAATAATTCAAGAAATGTTCCCAGGAGGGAAAATCTGAATTGCCATACTAAAATTGCACACCAACACAAGGGATATTAAGGTATTTATATTAATTACACTCCACAAGAGCAACACAAAAAGGGATAGTCCACTAGCTTCCAGGAGAGACAGAGGGCAAAAAAGCAAAGCAAAGGCCACACACTCACACTTACACTCCACTCACACTCACACACACACGCAGAGGTTGAGAACAGTGGCATAAGGTCTGTAATCCAAGCACTGAGGAGGCTGAGGAAAAGAATCCTGAGCTCAAGGCCATTGAGCTGCATAAGGAGACACTGCACCACCCCCCCCCCCAAAAAAAAGTCTGACGTTTTCAACAGGATCATGAACAGTAAAAGGTTATATATTAATGCCATCAAGATTCCAAAAAATTCCAAATTGAAATTTTGTACCAAAGACTTATCATTTATTATAGTGGATGTAGTTTATTTACATATATAAATATAGAATAATAAAACCTGTTGAAATTGTTTTAAGAACAGGGAGTGAGATTGGAGAGAGTGGGAGAGGGATTGAGGTTAGTGGCACATAGTGGGTATGTGTGGAAATGTCTAAGGAGACTAGCCTTGTACAACTAAAATGTGCTAATTTAAAGAACTGAAAGTTATTATTCAGGTATAAGGGCAGTAAATATTTTCAGATGTGTATTTTGAAGAAAAATCACTTCCTTTCTCCAGAAATTACAGAACCATGTGTTTAAGTTTGAATATGAAATGTTCTCCACAGGCTCAGATTTTCAAATGCTCTATTCCCAATGGATGGCACTATTTGGGGAGGATCTGGAGAAATGGTGGGAGGTGGGACATCAGTGGAGGAGGTTACTGCAGGCATTCTTTTAAAAGTCTGCTTCTGTTTTCTGCCCACTATTAGGAAGATTCTCTGCCACAGGCTATTGCCACCAAAATACATGGCCACCAAGAACATGGGACAAAACCATAGACTAAGTCCTCTGAAATTATAAGCCCAAACAAAACAGTCTTTCCTTTTTTTTTTTAGCCAGTCCTGGGCCATGAACTCAGGGCCTGAACACTGTCCCTGGCTTCCTTTTGCTGAAGGCTAGCACTCTGCCACTTGAGCCACAGCACCACTTCTGGCCGTTTTCTACATATGTGGTGCTGGGGAATCGAACCCAGGTCTTCAAGTATATAAGGCAAACTGTCTTGTCACTAGGCCATATTCCCAGCCCCCAGTCTTTCCTCCTGCCAGTCCTGGGCCTTGAACTCAGGGCCTGAGCACTGTCCCTGGCTTCCTTTTGCTCAAAGCTAGCACTCTGCCACTTGAACCACAGTGCCACTTCTGGCCGTTTTCTGTATATGTGGTGCTGGGGAATTGAACCCAGGGCCTCATGTATATGAGGCAAGCTCTCTTGCCACTAGGCCATATCTCCAGCCCTCTTTCCTCTTTTAAGTTATCTTTAAGTGTTTGGTCAGGACAAGAAAGTAATATACTATTGGTTTGTTTGTTGTTTTTTGTTTTGTTTTGTTTTGTTTTGTGGTTTTTTTTGCCAGTCCTGGAGCTTGAATTCAGGGCCTGAGCACAGTCCTTGGCTTCTTTTTGCTCAAGGCTAGCACTCTACCACTTGAGCCACAGCGCCACTTCTGGCTTTTTCTGTTTATGTGCTTATGTGTTATGTGTTTATGTGCTGAGGAATCGAACCCAGGGCTTCATACATGCTAGGCAAGCACTCCACTGCAAAGCCACATTCTTAGCCCCATAGCGTTGTTTTTGTTTTTTGGTTGGTCATGAGGCTTGAACTCAGGGCCTGGGGTGTTCTCCCTGAGCTCTTTGTGCTCCAGGCTAATGCTACTACTTGAGCCACAGTACCACTTCCAGTTTTTGAGAGGTTACTTTGAGAGAAGAGTCTCTTGGAGACGTTTCTGCCTGGCCTGGCTTCAAACCGTGATACTCTCAGATCTCAACCTTCTGAGTAGCTAGGATTACAGGCATGAGCTATTGGTGTCCGACTTACTATTCCTTTTACAAAGAGATTTAAAAAAATAATAAGGGGGAGATGAAGCTTGAAACCAGTAGATTTATTCTGAAGGTGAAACAATCAAAATCACTAGGAAGCTGGTGAAAATGCCATCGCAGGATGACAGCCTTGAAGCCAATAAAGGCTGGAGCTGTGACACTCAAAAGTTTGAACAAGATTCTAAGATCACAATACTGTTTACTAAGGAGTGAAAAAAAAAAAAAGAAGGTGGGCTGGGAATGTGGCTTAGTAGAGTGCTTGCCTAGTATGCATGAAGCTCTGGGTTCAATTCCTCAGTGCCACATAAACAGAAAAGGCTGGACGTGGTGCTGTGGCTCAAGTGGTAGAGCACTAGCCTTGAGCACAGAGAGGCTCAGGGACAGAGCTCAGGCGCTGAGTTCAAGCCCCAGGATCTGTAAAACAACAAACAAACAAAAACAACTAAGCCATAAATTCACAGCTTGGTTTTCACAAAGTGAACATCCTATATAATCAATGCTCTGGACCAAGAACATGATCAGAACTCTAAAGGTTTACCCTACATCTCTTTTCACTGACCATTCCAAGTTACTACCCTTAGCATCCTACATTATTTTAGCCTGCTTTATGTACACGTATATTTATGCATTAAAATACAAATCAATACTTATAGTGTTTCCACAATCATTAGTGTATATATGCACATAACAGCGTAGAAGTTGAAGTGTGTTCACAGATGAGGTCCCCACCCAGCTCAGTTTGAATTAAGTGATGCTTGCCTTCTTGTCAGCTTTCATAATGCACACCTTTCATATTACAAGTGTATTTTTCATGGTCTAGTTAGTGCCATGTTTTTCACTATTTCTGTTATTTACTGCTTATTTCTCTAATGAGGACCCTAAGAGTGATACTGAAGTATTAACAGCCCCAATGTTCTTAATATCTGCAAGACAAGCTTAGTTGAGGCATGAGTCATCGTGTTACTGGTCAAGAGTTCAGTGTTAATGATCTGACAATATATTAAAGAATCTTTTACAAAAACATACATAAAATGACACTATATACTGATAAAAGATTGTGACCAGAGGCTCACAGGAACCTACCTTAACTCTATATATCACCTAGCAATAAAAGTTCAATATTTGTGTTATGTTAAATTCAGTAATCAGTGTTAATATCAACTTTATAGAGCATAACTGCTATAAATGAACATAAGTGACCACAAACCACATAATATTGTACATTTTCTTTTTAATCTGAGGACAGGAAGGAGTTCAGGGAGTAACCTACATCCAGCTACTTATCCCCACTTGACAAGTCTTGTTTGTATGCTGACAAAGTTCCTGCTCTGTCTTCCAGGAGAGAGTATTGGCTAAGGATTCTGTTCACCCTAAGGAAGTGTCCTTCCCTGACCTGAGAGCTGGGGGTGGGCCATGGTAAGCAGCCGTCTCTGAATGTGTCCTTGTGGAAATCTACCTTGTGGCCCAAGGACAGTCCAGCCAAATTTCCTTCTTTCTGTGGTGGGCCCACTATGCTTCTAAGTTCCCCCGTGACCTTGCCCAGTCACTTTTTCAAAGCGACTCTTGGGAATTCCCTAGGGAGGCTAAAAGCACCTCTCTCAGCTTCCTTCTCTCCAAAGCCTCAGCTAATGGTACAATTGATTGCCCTTTTCTCCTACAGCGGAGCTCAATTTTCCAACTGAGCAACACTTGGCTTAGCTGGGAAGACCATGTATTGAGCGTCAACTACAGGAGAGTCAAAAGGATGAGCAAGCAAGACAAAGTACTATTTGTGGTTATAAAGATGTTTGTGAGAAGTTGTCAGAAATGAACAATCTAGGGCTGGGAATATGGCCTAGTGGTAGAGTGCTTGCCTCGCATACATAAAGCCCTGGGTTCGATTCCTCAGTACCACATATACAGAAAAAAACAGAAGTGGTGCTGTGGCTCAAGTGGCAGAGTGCTAGCCTTGAGCAAAAAGAAGCCAGGGACAGTGCTCAGGCCCTGAGGTCAAGCCCCAGGACTGGCCAAAAAAAAAAAGAAAAGAAATAAACAATCTAGTCCTAAATAGAAGGAATTACAGGATCAAGGAAAATGAGTGACATTTAAACTTCTGGTGAGCAGGGTGCTAGTGGCTCACTTCTGTAATCCTAGCTACTCAGGAGACGGGGATGTGAGCATCGTGGTTCACAGGCAGGAAATTCTGAGATTTTTTTTTTATCTCCAATTAACTATTGAGGTGCCAGACTTTGAAGTCAGGCCCCACCACGTAAACCCCATTTTAGAATTGAACCCTGAGCCAATCAGATTTGTACCTGTGTTCTAATCTTGCTTGCACAGCTGATTGTTGTAACCTTGTTTTTTGCCTTTATAAGCCCTGTGTAATCACAGGTCGGGGCTCCCTTCTAATGCTGTGTCGGTGGGTAGGACGAGGCCCGAGTTGGCAGCTCGATAAATAAAGCCTTGCCTTGCTTTTGCATTTCGGAGTGTCTGAATCTCAGTGGTCTTCTTGGGGGTGGTCTTGCGACTTGGCACAACATTTGGGGGCTCGTCCGGGATAGCCCCAGAGACCCTGAGATCCCAGACTCCGAAGGTAAGAAAACAGCGCTGTTCATTTGTCTTGTCTGTAATTTGTCTGTTTGTCTGTTTTGCTTTTGCTTATACTTGTAGGGTGCGAGTCAGTTTGGTTTTTGGCTGGAACTGACCAGGAGGGCCTCCTAAACGAGACTCAACCCACCCACCTTGTACTTGGGTCTGCTCCTTCTGCTTATCTGGCAGGAGGTTGTGGGCCAACTTGGGAGATCTCCAACTCGTAACTCGGGTCCACTCCTTCTGCACCCTTGCAGGAGGTTGTGGGCCAACTCGGGTCCACTTCTTCTGCACCCTTGCAGGAGGTTGTGGGCCAACTCGGGTCCAATCCTTCTTGCAGGAGGTTGTGGGCCAACTCCGGTCCATTCCTTCTGCACTCTTGTAGGAGGTTGTGGGCCAGCTTGGGAGATCTCCAACTCGTAGCTTTTCTTAGGCCTGTGTGTTTTCCTCCTTTTGTATTAATTGTTTTGTTTTTTGTAGCCTTTTGGACTGAACATCTGATCAGAGCTATGGATAACGTTCTACCTTGAGGACCTCCATCTAGCCCCCTAGACTTGATCCTAGCTCACTGGAGGGAGGTTAAGGAGATAGCTCATTTTTGTGTGTTTCTTTCTTGCACTGTGCCTGACTGACAAATGGATGATGGGGAACGTTCCTTCCACTCCCCTGGACTTGACTTTAGCTCACTGGAAAGATGTACAGGTGACAGCCCACAATCAGTCAATCAGTGAGAATGTCCGCAAAAAAGAACTCTAGGGGGACCCCCACCCAGCCTTCTTAAGCAGAAAATTGTTTGGTGTGCTAAAATGTTTTACTAAGACTAAAAATGTTTTACTAAAACTATAAAGCCCTGGAAAATGAGGCTGGAGAATGCTAAAATCATTTGTTAAAAGTTTTTGTCTTAAAATGTACGGCTGATGCTTATTCAGCATGCTTTAAGATCTTTTGAAAGTGTATGTGTGTGTGCAAGTGTGAGTGTGAACATGTTCAGGACTGCAGTATGATGCAAAACTAAGTTTAAATTCAAAGGTCTTCATGCCATGCAGTAACTGGGACTGAAGAAAAAAAAAAAAAAAAAAGAGGCTCTTTTGAAACAAGCAGCCCGTAAGCAAAGGGCGGCACCTGGTTTCAGATTGCCTGTGAGCTTCAGTTTTTCCGATGCAGATAAAAGCTAAAGTGTTGTGTTAGTGTTAAAAAGGCTTTGGAAATCAAGAATACATTTCTAGATAAGAAATTTGGAAGTAAAATTGTCCTAAATAATTATTGCAAAGTGAGAAAAGGAGAATTATGGCTACCAAAATGTTTAATTGCCATTCCAGCTTCTTTGTAGGTTTTTTTGTAAGTTTCCAGCAGGCCCACAGAGAAGCACAGGTGATTCCTACAAGTTTGTCAAGATCTAATACTGACCCTTAATAAGTTCCAGGTAAGAGAGCATGCTTAAAAACTACTTC
Source organism: Perognathus longimembris pacificus (assembly GCF_023159225.1). NCBI lineage: Eukaryota > Metazoa > Chordata > Mammalia > Rodentia > Heteromyidae > Perognathus > Perognathus longimembris. Next base: position 29,412,996 of record NC_063176.1, on the reverse strand, counting down.
TGTGTGGACCACCTTGTTGCTTCTAATTGGAGTAAAGTGGCCCCTTATAAGACTCATTGATCTGAATCTGCGGTTCGAAGCCAGCCCGGGCAAAGAAAGGTCCCTGTGAGAGACTTGTCTCTAATCAGCCAGCAGAGTGCTGGGAACGGAGTGGTGTGGAGCTCAAAAGTGGTAGGGTGCTAGTCTTGAGCTGGAGAGCTGAGGGACAGCACTCAGGCCCTGAGTCCAAGTCCAGTGGAAAGTCACTCCTCCTGGGACAAAAGTTGTGGAGCATCCAGAGGCAGTAAGCCACTGCTTGGATGGCAGAGATGGTGTCAGATCCTAAAGTCACTACTGTTGGCCTTTCAAAAGTTAATCAAAGCCAGGAAGTCCTAGAAGCATAGTTCATAAGCATGCCTTTCCAATGCCCATGTCTGTCTACTGGGCAGGAATTTGCCAGTCATCTGTGATAGTGATTAGTAAGGGTAAGTTTGTCAAATGAGAGGATAGATTAAAATCTCACCCCCTGCATTTACTCAAAGCCCTGACTGGCAGTGAGAATTTTAAGCTGATACATCTGTTTAGTAAAGAAAGCTTGTAGACCTGAGATTGTATCCTTATTGAGATCTGTTAAAGGCCTGCAAAGGTATATTGTTAAAAATTGCAAGACCTGTCAGCTTGCCAATGCCCCCAATCAACAGATTACTAAAGGAGCTCGCCTCTGTGGGAATAGGCCAGGCGTGTATTGGGAAGTAGATTTCACAGAAATTACAAATATTTGCTAGTTTTTGTAGACACCTTTTCAGGATGGGTTGAAGCCTATCTAACAAAGCATGAGACTGCGAATGTAGTGGCTAAGAAGATCCTGAAAGAAATCCTACCCAGGTATGGCTTCCCATCCACCATTGGGTCAGACAATGGGCAGGCTTTCATTTCAAAAGTAAGTCAGGGAATAGCCGCTACACTGGGGACGGATTGGAAATTGCATTGTGCTTATAGACCCCAGAGTTCAGGACAGGTAAAGAGAATGAATCGGACTCTAAAAGAGACCTTAACTAAATTGGCCTTAGAGACTGGCGCAGACTGGGTGTCACTCCTTCCTTTTGCTCTGCTTAGAGTAAGAAATTCTCCCTATCAGCTTGGCTTTACTCCTTTTGAAATAATGTACGGGTACCCCCCGCCCATTATCCCTAGCCTTCAGACTGAATTGCTTGCTGATTTGGATAATGCTGAATTTTTGTGTAAACTTGATTATTTGCAGCTCGTGTACAAGAATGTGGCCCCAACTTAAGGCATTATATGATTCTGCTTCTGTCCCTACCCCCCATTTATTCAGACCAGGGGACTGAAATCCTTAGAACCACGGTGGAAGGGATCCTAGACGGCATCACCACTTGGGTTCATTGCTTCCACGCCAGGCCAGCTGACCCCTTTGCCCTGGATGACAACTACCGTGATGGAACATGGGAGGTATCCAAGCACCCAACTCAGCCACTTTGCCTTTGCCTCAAGAAAAGAAAGTTAGACTGAATATTGTTATAATTTTCTTTTTGCCTTCTTTCCTTACTACCCCGGCTAGTGTTAATGTTATTTTGGCAGCTCACTCCAAAGTGAGGTGACCCCCTTATTTTAGGTAGTTTGGGGCTTGCTCAGGAATACGGGTATTGCCACCCGACCCTTAGAGCACAGCTGAGAAGTTTATGTATTATTTTGTTACTTACATTTGGATACTAAACACTATACAGCTAATGGTAAGTCTGTATAGCTGAAAGTTAATTTTCAGTTTGCAGTAATCCTTCAGTCCCTTGGTAAAGTAGACTAAGGTTATAGGTTCCTGGCTAGGTAAGGTCAACGCCCCTGAGTCAGCCTGAAGAAATTACAGAAGATGGATGATCTTCACCCATCAGCCCCCCTTTAAAACCGAGGGACCAGAGTTATTTTTGGATACTACTTTTGGCCCTACTGGCCCATGCCTTACCTCTATATCATCCCCTAGACATGCAAGCCATTGAAATGGACAGAATGGAGCCATGATTGGCTCCCAAGGTACCAAAAAGAAAAAGGGGGAAATGAGGTGCCAGACTTTGAAGTCAGGCCCCACCACATGAACCCCATTTTAGAATCGAACCCTGAGCCAATCAGATTTGCACCTGTGTTCTAATCTTGCTTGCACAGCTGATTGTTGTAACCTTGTTCTTTGCCTTTATAAGCCCTGTGTAATCACAGCTCGGGGCTCCCTCCTAACCTCTGCTGTGTCGGTGGGTAGGATGAGGCCCAAGTTGGCAGCTCATTAAATAAAGCCTTGCCTTGCTTTTGTATTTCGGAGTGTCTGAATCTCGGTGGTCTTCTTGGGGGTGGTCTTGTGACTTGGCACAACACTATCAGAAAACCAGAATTTGAGCTGTGGCTCAAAGTGGTAGAGCATCAGCCTTAAGAACAAAAGCTCACAACAGTGTCCAGGCCCTGAGTTCAAGCCCTACAACTGCAACAAACAAACAAACTTGTGATTCCTCTGCCTATAACATCATATTCTTGCCTACTTCATAAACACCTCATAATAATAAGGGAAAACACCTCACAACATTACATTCTTTTCATTCCTGGCTGAACACATATAGTATTTTCCACTCCTTTTATTTACATTATGTAGATTAAAGGTTTGATCGGTTTGTTTGGTTTTTTTCTGTTCTGTAAGATGTGAATGAATAAAAGAGGCTTGATTTCCTAATAGGAGTGGCTAGGCATGTATGTTTTATTCTCTTTTTATTGTAATGTTAAGATTGTTAATATTATGAACAAATCAGTGAGGGTATACAATAAGTATCCTACTTTTCTCTAAAAGAAAAATAAATCAGGGGCTGGGAACATAGCCTAGTGGCAAAGTGCTCGCCTTGTACACATGAAGCCCTGGGTTCTATTCCTCAGCACCACATATATAGAAAAAAGCCAGAAGTGGCACTGTGGCTCAAGTGGCAGAATGCTAGCCTTGGGCAAAAAGAAGCCAGGGACAGTGTTCAGGCCCTGAGTCCCATTGCCCCAGGACTGGCTAAATAAATAAATAAATAAATAGATGAAAAATAACTCCAAAATAAAAAGTTTATCTTAAGAAAATAAACCAAACTGTCATGGTGGCTACCATTACTTGGGAGGTGGAAATTAGGAGGATCACAGTTCAAGGATCCAGCCTGGACAAAAAGTTAGCTAGATTCCTTATCAACAAATAAGCTTCTAATTTTCTATCTATTTGGGAGGCATAAGAGTGTCATGGTCAGAGGCTAATGTGGGCAAAAAGGGCAAGACTCTACCTGAAAAATAACCTAAAATGGGATGGGAATATGGCCTAGTAATAAAAGTGCTCGTCTCATGTACATGAAGCCCTGCCTTTGATTCCTCAGCACCACATAAACAGAAAAGGCCAGAAAATGGTTGAGTGCTATCCTTGATTAAAAGAAGCTCAGGGACAGTGCTCAGGCCCTGAGTTCAAGCCCCAGAACTGGAAGGAAAGAAAGAAAGAAAGAAAGAAAGAAAGAAAGAAAGAAAGAAAGAAAGAAAGAAAGAAAGAAAGAAAGAAAGAGAGAGAGAGAGAGAAAGAAAGAAAGAATGAAAGAAAGAAAGACAGAAAGAAAGAGAGAGAGAGGGAGAGAGGGAAGGAGGGAGGAAGGGAGGGAGGGAGGGAGGGAGGGAGGGAGGAGAGAGAGAGAAAGAGAGAGAGAGAGAAGGAAAGGAAGGAAGGACAGAATGAAAGAAAGGAAGTTCACTCCATGAATGAGAAGCTTCTAGTGACAAAAGAGACTAAATTCTGAAGAAAGAGAACTGGGAAGATTACCATGAAGGAAGTAGTAAGAAGGCAGAAAAACGCCATAGAGAAACCAAGGCAACAGAAGAAAAGCATCCAAGAGTTCCAAGTCCATACCTAGTTCCCCAGATTGGGGAAGGGAAGCTGAAGACTTCATTACAAAGTAGAATAGACAGCTCTGAGGACAGACTGCCAATTCTAGCTATAGGAACAGCCTATACAAGCTGGGCGCCAGTGGCTCACAGGTATAATCAGAAGGCTGAAGTTCTCAGCCTGGGAGCAAAGTCTTGAGATGATTATCTCAAACTAACCACCCAAAGGCGGAGAGTTGAGCTGTCTCTCAAGTGGTAGGGTGCTAGCCTTGAGCAAAAGAGCTCAGGAACAGTACCCACGACTTGACCGGCACACATACATAAAGGTTCACAAATCCCTGCAAGTTACAGAGATTTGTGGGATAGAGTACTCTGATATGGAAGGCTAGTTTTAACGAAGGAATCTATTCTGTCAGTTCCCTACCTCAGAGGCAATGAGACACCATCTTGAAAGAGTGCCTACTATTGAAGATGGATTCACTCTAGATTCCTGAGAAAAAGGAGCAATCACAGTCTACCTTGCTGTAGACTCCAGGCATGAGATGGACTTAAGAGGTGGCTGAGGAGATGAAAAGTGTCTTGACAGGCCCTCACAGAAAAGTTTAGGCAGCAGGAAACTGTGCTAGCATCAGAGATAGCTGCTTGCGACTCCTGGCAAGATGGGTGATAGATGCTTAGGATTCTGAAGAGACATTCATTCCAGACTCCAGCCTGGCAGCTGCTTTAGTTACCCACAAAAGTGAGTCGCTATGGCGTGAAATACTGAGTTGGAGACACTATTGCACACAGTTAGGATGGTGACGGGTACTGCAGTGATCAGAGCCCCCAGCTTCCAAGGCCAGAACAGATTCACAGCCTGAAGCAGGGTGGTAACCAGGTATTAAGCCTGAGGCTTGTTAAGTCCTCAGTCACCAGGACCTATCCCTGAATGCATGTGTTGACGGGTAGATGAGTTAGAGCCCTCCTACTCAGATCCTCTGAATCCCCACATTATCCCCACAGAGAATGTGTGTGTACACATGTATATACGTACACACACACAATTAAAAATCCCTATTTTGTTTTTGGCCTTTAAGAATTCAATTCCTACCAACTTTCCTCATTTGAACTTTTTTTTTTGCCAGTCCTGGGCCTTGGACTCAGAGCCTGAGCACTGTCCCTGGCTTCTTTTTGCTCAAGGCTAGCACTCTGCCACTTAAGCCACAGCGCCACTTCTGGCCATTTTCTATATATGTGGTGCTGGGGAATCGAACCCAGGCTTCATGTATGCGAGGCAAGCACCCTCACCACTAGGCCATATTCCCAGCTCCTCATTTGAACTTTTTAACCTAAAACTAAAACTACTTTCTGGATCATATTTTTTCTATCTCTATATTTCCATCCCTAATCCTTGTTTCCTATATTCTTAGTAGACTGCCCACTATCATTTACTTTTGTATGTTTGTTTTTGTGTTTTGTTTGAATTTATCTTCTCTTTTCCTCCTTTAATATTAATTTTTTTTACTTATTTCACTCTTACTTTCTTACTAACTTCTTCTAATAAAGCTTAGCTGATACCCTTCTTTCCCTGTATAACCGTATATACATCCTATATTATTCATCCTTCCTACTAACACACCTAGTCAACTAAGAGATGAGACTAAATTTTTTTTGGGAGGGAGGCACTAGTCCTGGGGCTTGAACTCAGGGCCTCGATGTAGCTCTGAGCTTTTCTACTCAAGGCTAGTGTTCTACCACTTGAGCTATAGCTCCACTTCTGGCTTTTTAGTGATCAGTTAGAGATTTAAGTATCTCATGGACTTTCTTGCCCAAGCTGGCTTTGACCCCAAATCCTCAGCTCTCAGGCTCCTTACTACATAGCTAGGAGTACAGGTGTAAGTCACTGGCAGTGGCATGACTAAATATTTTATATTAATCTAAATATACTATACCAGCAGTGTCCTCACTAGGATTCGTCACAAATACAAGGTTGTGGTTTATTAACTGTGATAGTTTTTGCAACCAAGCTTCCTTACCCTGACTGGAGAAGAGATTTGCACAGTTAAGAAACACTGAAAAGTAAATGTTTGACTATGGATCCACGTCCTTCCAAACCAGTAACAGAAAAATACAACATGATGTCTGAAGTCTGAGAAATGACAACTAAAAGGACATGAAAGGGCTGGGAATATGGCCTAGTGGCAAGAGTGCTTGCCTCCTACACATGAAGCTCTCGGTTTGATTCCCTAGCACCACATATATGGAAAACGGCCAGAAGGGGCGTTGTGGCTCAGGTGGCAGAGTGCTAGCCTTGAGCGGAAAGAAGCCAGGGATAATGCTCAGGCCCTGAGTCCAAGGCCCAGAACTGGCCAAAAAAAATTTTTTTTTTAATAAATAAATAAATAAAAATAAAAGGACATGAAAGATTGGAACCTCACAGTAAAAACTTGGACCTAGAGGCTGGGAATGTGGCTTAGTGGTAGAATGCTTGCCTAGCATGCATGAAGCTCTGGGTTTGATTCCCCGCTACCACATCAACAGAAAAAGCCAGAGTGGCTCTGTGGCCCAAGTGGAAGAGTGCTAGCCTTGAGCAAAAGAAGCTCAGTGACAGTGCCCAGGCCCTGAGTTCAAACCCCAGGAATGGCGAAAACAAACAAAATCCTGGACCTAGATATATAAATCTCAATGGAAAAAAAATCACAAAATTCAAGTATAAGAAAGGCAACATGTCTCTTTTAGAAGTTAACACTCTACAATAAAGGATCTAAGTAATCAATAGCAAAGTGGAAGAAATTTTAAGCAATGAATTAAAACGAGGATAATCAATAAAACTGAAGGACATATATAAGCAGACCAATGGATTTAAGGTGAAAACTAGCTGGGTGCTAGTGGCTCACATCTATAATCCTAGCTACTCAGGAGGCTGAGATCTGACCTAAGATATGAGGATCACAGTTTGGGGCCAGCCTGGGCAGAAAGTCTGTGAGACACTTTTCTCCAAATAACTACGAAAAAAAAAAAAAAAAAAAAAAGCCAGAAGTGGAGCTGTAGCTCAAGTGGTAGAGTGCTAGCTTTGGGCAAAAAATACCTCAGGAACAATTAGCAACCAGGCCCTCAGATTAAGCTCTAGGACTGCCACCCCCCACCCCCACCCCAACCCCAAGATAAAAACTGAGCTTAATGAGAAATCAAAGGGACAAATGATGAAATAAAGAAGACAGGATATGATTAAGGAAAACACAGGACTCTTGAAAAAATCGAATTGAAATCTTGGAAATTATAGAATAGCCTAACTTAAAAATGCAATAAGAAACATAACTAAAGCTGGGCACCAGTGGCTCAGGAGGTTGAGATCTGAAAATGGTGGTTCAAACCTAGCCTACACAGGAAAATCATGAGACATCTATCTCCAATTAACCACCAAAAAGCCAGAAGCAGAGCTGTGGCTAGCCTTTAGCATGAAAGCTCCAAGACAGTGCTCAGGCTCAGAGTTCAAGCTCCAGGGCCACCAAAACAAAAACAAACAAAAACAACAAACAAAACAAAACCAAAAAGACCCCATAGCTAGTAGAACAGATCAAGTTAAAAATATGAAAGTATGGCATGAGTGATTGATGGTAAAATAGAGGAATATTAGATCAATGAGTCAAAAAACACTGAAAAAAAAACTATAAGAAAATATGGAGTATGCAAGTGTTAAAGTTGGGACAGTGTTTGGGCCCCAAGTTCAAGCCCCACAACCAACCTACCCTACCCCCATAAGAGTATGTACTTGGAAAGTGGGAAAACTAACATAATCTTTGCATTAGACTGAAGTGCCAGACCCCATTTTACTATGTGAACCCCATTTTACCACGTGAACCCCATTTTAGAATCGAACCCTGAGCCAATCAGATTTGTACCTGTGTTCTAATCTTGCTTGCACAGCTGATTGTTGTAACCTTGTTCTTTGCCTTTATAAGCCCTGTGTAATCACAGCTCGGGGCTCCCTCCTAACCTCCGCTGTGTCGGTGAGTAGGACGAGGCCCGAGTTGCAGCTCGCTTAAATAAAGCCTTGCCTTGCTTTTGCATTTCGGAATGTCTGAGTCTCGGTGGTCTTCTTGGAGGTGGTCTCACGACTTGGCACAACATTTGGGGTTTCGTCCGGGATAGCCCCAGAGACCCCCGTGACCCCAGACTCTGAAGGTTAGAAAACAGCCCTGTTCATTTGTCCTGTTCTGTAATGTGTCTGTTTGTCTGTTTCGCTTTTGCTTATTTCTTTTTTTTTTTTTTACTGTGGAAAAGATTTATTAGTCTGTACAGTTGGTTTTGATAAACTATTGGTTACATGTGATAGCAAATTATCAACCTTTTCACCACAACAGCATTTTCCCACACGTCAGAATCTGGAAGCAATATGCCTTTCTCAAATGGTTTCTCCTCACTTTTAAAATACAGAAACAGGTTTCTGAGGATCAATTATCCACTTGTGGAAGCCATAAGACACAGATATTCAAAAACATTACATGGGTACAGTTGAGGTCCCTGGATGGACACTAACAGCACATGTAAGAAAAGGTGGTGGTTTTCAAGGTTGAAGGTACTAAAGTAGTGTAGTATACTGCTCTGCTCTGCTCTGTTCTTCTGGGACCAAAATGGGGGAAAATCTTATTGCCATTCTGCCAATCACCAGGCACTAAAAACACTGTGAAAGGATCATAAATCCAATGGACACATTACAGGATTAAAACTCCAGTTAAATAACTGAACTAATCATTGAAGTAAATTTAAAAAAAAAAATCTCAAACTTCTTTAACATGTAAGTACCTTTTTGAAGCATCATCAGAACAAATGGAGATTTAGTTATGAATTGACCTGGGCTACATTCTGAGAATTTTGCTTAGTTCTAAAAGAATCTCCCACATTCTAGAAAAGCTGTTATTCCTCAAAGGAAATCTGACAGGTAGGATACCTGTATACCAAGTAATTCAGTAATTGACAGGAATAGTTAAGCAAAAAAGGAGACCAAAAGTAGACTTTATACCAATGTATACTAGACAGATGGATGTTTTAAAAAAATTACATGATAAATGTAAATCATAAAATCCAATGAACACCTAACGGTACACCTGTTTTATGTTACATAAAAACCTAGAGACTCCAAACTGTGCATGCTTACCATAACATTCTACCTGGGAAAACCAATGAATGGGATTTCTTGCAAGTATTTACTGCCATGATACAAAACAATTATGTGCAAACTGCAAGGTCCCTAAAACAGCAGTGAGTTTATACACAGAAAGATGTCACTATCTGATCCAATATGCAAGAGAGATGGAGTTTCCCAGAGTTTATAACACAGAGCATTAACCGCCGCAGGCCCCTCTGCCGTGGCTTTCTTCCCTGTGTGACAGCTTCACGCCCTTGTTCTGGTTCTCACTCTCCCACAGTCCCGGCGTCTGAATGATCTTTTCAACCAGTTCTTCAAAGGCACATTGTACACCATCACAGGTTTTTGCACTTGCCTCTATAAATAACATGGAATGCTTTCGTGCGAATTTCAGGCCCTCATTTCTATCAACTTCGCGATTTTCCTTGTCGATTTTATTTCCAACTAGCATGTTTACTATGTCATTTCTCATACAGTATGTCTCCAATTCATTTGACCAATTGTCCAGCTTCACAAAAGTGTCTCTTCTTGTGACATCGTAAACTAATATAACACCTTGTGCACCTCTATAGTAGCTGGGAGTTAATGTTCTAAACCTCTCTTGACCAGCAGTATTCCATATTGCAAGTTTAGCTTTATTTCCATCCACTGAAATTGTTTTCACCTTAAAGTCAACAGCTATTGTTGCCGCAAGTTCTGGATCAAAAGTATCATCTGTGAACCTCAGGAGCAGGCTAGACTTGCCCACCCCGCTCTCCCGATGATGAGGATCTTGAGCGTGGTCAGCACGACCTCGTCCATCCTCATCCCGAGTGGAGCCCGGCCAGTCCTGCGGCGCCGCGCAACCCTTTGGCCGCCTGGGAGCTGCCTGCGCATGCGCCGCGGCCCCCTCCCAGGCCCACCTTACCCCCCACCCCCAGCGCCGGGCGTCCGGGTCACCCGCCGCTGGCAACGCCCCTCCGTTCCTCCTCCCGGACGCCGTGCGCCTGCGCTTTTGCTTATTTCTTGAAGGGGTTGTGGAAGCAGATGCGCTTACTCGGCAATCCTGGGGAGACTGGGGGATGCCCTAAACTCCCCACCCTTAAAGGGGGATCTCTGGAGCCCCGCTTTCAACTTGAGTCCACTCCTTCTGCGCCCGTGCAGGAGGTTGTGTGGGCCAATTTGGGAAATCTCCAGTTTTTCTTTTTCTTGTTCTTGTTCTTGCCTGTATTTTCCTCCTTTTATATTGTTATAGTTTTTTTTTTTTTTTCTGTAGCCTTTTGGACTGAACATCTGATCACAGCTATGGGTAAAGTTCTATCATGGGAACCTCCATCTAGTCCTCTAGACTTGATTCTAGCTCACTAGAGGGAGGTTAAGGAGATAGCTCAAAACCAGAGTGTGAATATGTTCAAGACTGCAGTATGATGCAAAACTAAGTTTAAGTTTAAATTCAAATGGTCATCAAGTTTGGGCATTACCAAATGCTTTAAAGGATTATTGCATTGTTTTAAAGAGGAACTATAGTTAAAAACATGTTTAATTAAAAAATCAGAGCTAAGTGTCAGAAATTTGGATTTAAAAGGATATATATTAAACTAATGGGGATAGAAGTAAACTCATTAACTCTGTATGTAGGAAGAAATGGGCCAACGTTTCTCACTAATATATTGGAAAGCTGAATGGATAAGTATTTCTAATTCTGTAATTGTAATTCTTGCATTAAAAATTCAAAGGTCTTCATGCCATGCAGTAACTGGGACTGAAGGAAAAAAAAAGAGGCTCTTTTGAAACAAGCAGCCCGTAAGCAAAGGGCGGCACCTGGTTTCAGATTGCCTGTGAGCTTCAGTTTTTCCGATGCAGATAAAAGCTTAAGTGTTGTGTTAGTGTTAAAAAGGCTTTGCAAATCAAGAATACATTTCTAGATAAGAAATTTGGAAGTAAAATTGTCCTAAATAATTATTGCAAAGTGAGAAAAGGAGAATTATGGCTACCAAAATGTTTAATTGCCATTCCAGCTTCTTTGTAGGTTTTTTGTAACAGTTTCCAGCAGGCCCACAGATGATTCCTGCAAGTTTGTCAAGATCTAATAATGGCCCTTAATAAGTTCCAGGTAAGAGAGCATGCTTAAAAACTACTTCTGTGTGGACCACCTTGTTGCTTCTAATTGGAGTAAAGTGGCCTCTTGTAAGACTCACTGATCTGAAATCTGTGGTTCGAAGCCAGCCCGGGCAGAGAAAGGTCCCTGTGAGAGACTTGTCTCTAATCAACCAGCAGAGTGCTGGGAATGGAGTTGTGTGGAGCTCAAAGTGGTAGGGTGCTAGTCTTAAGCTGGAGAGCTGGGGGACAGCACTCAGGCCCTGAGTCCAAGTCCAGAGGAAAGTCACTCCTCCTGGGACAAAAGTGATGGAGCATCCAGAGGCAGTAAGCCACTGCTTGGATGGCAGAGATGGTGTCAGATCCTAGAGTCACTGCTGTTTGGCCTTTCAAAAGTTAATCAAAGCCAGGAAGTCCTAGAAGCATAGTTCATAAGCATGCCTTTCCAATGCCCATGTCTGTCTACTGGGCAAGAACTTGCCAGTCATCTGTGATAGTGGTTAGTAAGGGTAAGTTTGTCAAATGAGAGGATAGATTAAAATCTCACCCCCCGCATTTACTCAAAGCCCTGACTGGCAGTGAGAATTTTAAGCTGATACATCTGTTTAGGAAAGAAAGCTTGTAGACCTGAGATGGTGTCCTTATTGAGATCTGTTAAAGGCCTGTCAGCTTGCCAATGCCCCCAATCAACAGATTACTAAAGGAGCTCGCCTCTGTGGGAATAGGCCAGGCGTATATTGCGAAGTAGATTTCACAGAAATCAAACCTGGAAAATTTGGATACAAATATTTGCTAGTTTTTGTAGACACCTTTTCAGGATGGGTTGAAGCCTATCCAACAAAGCATGAGACTGTGAATATAGTGGATAAGAAGATCCTGGAAGAAATCCTACCCAGGTAGGGCTTCCCATCTACCATTGGGTCGGACAACGGACCAGCTTTCATCTCAAAAGTAAGTCAGGGAATAGCCGCTGCACTGGGGACGGATTGGAAATTGCATTGTGCTTATAGACCCCAGAGTTCAGGACAGGTAGAGAGAATGAATCGGACTCTAAAAGAGACCTTAACTAAATTGGCCTTAGAGACTGGTGCAGACTGGGTGTCACTCCTTCCTTTTGTTCTGCTTAGAGTAAGAAATTCTCGGGCTGGGGATATGGCCTAGTGGCAAGAGTGCCTGCCTCGGATACACGAGGCCCTAGGTTCGATTCCCCAGCACCACATATACAGAAAACGGCCAGAAGCGGCGCTGTGGCTCAAGTGGCAGAGTGCTAGCCTTGAGCGGGAAGAAGCCAGGGACAGTGCTCAGGCCCTGAGTCCAAGGCCCAGGACTGGCCAAAAAAAAAAAAAAAAAAAGAAATTCTCCCTATCAGCTTGGCTTTACTCCTTTTGAAATAATGTACGGGTACCCCCCGCCCATTATCCCTAGCCTTCAGACTGAATTGCTTGCTAATTTGGATGATACTGAATTTTTGTGTAAACTTGATTATTTGCAGCTCGTGCACAAGAAAATGTGGCCCCAACTTAGGGCATTATATGATTCCACTTCTGTCCCTAGCCCCCATTTATTCAGATCAGGGGATTGGGTGTTCGTCCGGAGGCATAACCCCAAATCCTTAGAACCACGATGGAAGGGACCCTACGTGGTGCTACTGACTACTCCCACCGCCTTAAGGTAGATGGCATCACCACTTGGGTCCATTGCTCCCACCAGCCCTGGATGACGACTACCGTGGTGGGACATGGGAGGTCTCCAAGCACCCGACTCAGCCGCTTTGCCTTTGCCTCAAGAAAAGAAAGTTAGACTGAATATTGTTATAATTTTCTTTTTGCCTTCTTTCCTTACTACCCTGGCTAGTGTTGATGTTATTTTGGGCAGCTCACTCCAAAGTGAGGTGGCCCCCTTATTTTAGGTAGTTTTGGGCTTGCTCAGGAATACAGGTATAGCCACCCGACCCTTAGAGCACAGCTGAGAAGTTTATGTATTTTGTGACTTACATTTGGATACTAAACACTATACAGATAATGGTAAGTCTGTATAGCTGAAAGTTAATTTTCAGTTTGCAGTAATCCTGCAGTCCCTTGGTAAAGTAGACTAAGGTTATAGGTTCCTGGCTAGGTAAGGTCAACGCCCCTGAGTCAGCCTGAAGAAATTACAGAAGATGGATGATCTTCACCCATCAGCCCCCCTTTAAAACCGAGGGACCAGAGTTATTTTTGGATACTACTTTTGGCCCTACTGGCCCATGCCTTACCTCTATATCATCCCCTAGACATGCAAGCCATTGAAATGGACAGAATGGAGCCATGATTGGCTCCCAAGGTACCAAAAAGAAAAAGGGGGAAATGAAGTGCCAGACTTTGAAGTCAGGCCCCATTTTACCACGTGAGCCCCATTTTACCACGTGAACCCCATTTTAGAATCGAACCCTGAGTCAATCAGATTTGTACCTGTGTCTTAATCTTGCTTGCTTGAACACCTGATTGTTGTAACCTTGTTCTTTGCCTTTATAAGCCCTATGTAATCGCAGCTCGGGGCTCCCTCCTAACCACTGCTGTGTCGGTGGGGAGGACGAGGCCCGAGTTGCAGCTCGCTTAAATAAAGCCTTGCCTTGCTTTTGCGTTTCGGAATGTCTGAGTCTCAGTGGTCTTCTTGGTGGTGGTCTCACGACTTGGCACAACAAGACAATAATAAAATTATTCATTTTATCAAATGTAATAATATTGTGGCCACACACACACATACACACACACACACACACACACACACACATACACTCGATGAAGCTTGGCACTGGTGATTCACACTAGTAATCCTAGCTATTTAGGAGGTTGAGCCCAGGCAAAAAGTCTCTGAGACTCTTACCTCCAACTAACCAGCAAAGTGCTGGAACTAAAGGGATGACTCAAGTGGCAGAGCACCAATATTGAGTGAAAAGCTTAAAGGACTGTGCCCAGGCCCTGAGTTCAAATCCAGTAACAGCACAAAAACAAAAATTCATTCCTGAAACTATATATGTGTGTGTCTGTCTGTCTTTGAGTATATGTATGTATGTGTGTGTATATATATGTGTGTGTGTGTATATATATATATATATATAGAGAGAGAGAGAGAGAGAGAAATAGATGGGGTCAATTTCATCAAAGTACATTATATGCATGAGTGGAAATATCACAATGAATTCTCTTTATATAATTAATATATAGTAACTTAATGATAAAATCCTGGCATGAACATGTGCTATTTGTGTGATTTAGGATGAATAACCTCTCAGCTTCCTAATCTACAACAAAATAATGTACACCTTGCCAGGTTATTTTGAATTTTAATGCAGCTTTTAAGAACTGAAATCTCTGGTGTATAAACCAGTCTATAGAGTGTCTGATAGCTCAGTGGCAAGAGCTTGGGTTGGGGTGTGAATTCCAACTCTATCACATACAAATACATTTAAATACAGTAGTTAACTTAATACACACATCACTTCTTCACTTTACTAACCTATTAAAACTGGCTAATAATAGATAAGTCACAAGATAGTTGAGAATTAAATTAGCTTGTATATGTGGAATGCTGAGAACAGTGATGATAAGCACTTGAAAAAGCCAAAAAATTACCATTATTAATATGGCAATGTATTGAGCACTGGTGACTCCTGCATGTAATCCTTGCTTCTCAGTAGCTTGAAATCTGGAGGACTGTTGTTTGAATCCAGCCTGGGCAGAAAAGTCTCTCCCTTGGTGTATACCTACTCCTTCAACCTGTATGGAAAAAGCAACACTGACTTTGTGAGGCAATCAAAGTACTTCACTTTATCTACCTGGCTCCAACCTCCATTTCTAATCTTATCTCACATAATAAAAATGCCTGTACCACCAAAGGAGGGTACTATTAGGGGAGAAACACAAAGGCATGATTGCCTGTGTGCTTTGATCATATAAATAATATTTATTGAGGGCTGCGAATGTGGCTTAGTGGTAGAGTGTTTAGATAGCCTGCACGAAGCCCCTGGGTTCAATTCCTCAGAATTGTACCACAGAAAAAGCCGGAAGTGGCACTGTGGCTCAAGAAATAGAGTGTTAGCCTTGAGCAATAGAAGTACAGGAACAGTGTCCAAGCCCCGAGTTCAAGCCCCAGGACTGGCAAAAAAAAAGAAAAAGAAAAGAAAATGAACTCAAGGAAATAGAAACAAGAGGGTTTTTCTTCCTTGATTTTGCTTTCTTTTTGTATTATTTGTTCTTTATCTATTTTGGGGAGAGTAGTGGGGGAGGGAGGAGGACACAGAAATGGAGGGACAAAGGGCCAACAAATGTAGTAATGGTACTCACAGGGCACTGCTGAAAATGGACACTGTTGAAAATTCAACTTGTGGGTCAGGATGGGAGGAACAAAACTAGGAGAGAGCAAGGGAAAGGGTAACATTGTCCAAAAAGAAATGTACTCATCTGACACGAGACTGTAACCTCTCTGTACATTCACCTTTATAATAACAATTAAAAAGAAGAAGAAACAAAGTATTACTAGCCAGGAGCTAGTGGCTCACGCCTATAATCCAGCTACTCAGGAGGTTGAGGTCTGAGGACTGCTATTCACAGCAAGCCTGGAGAGGAAAGTCTGTGAAACTCTTATCTCCAATTGACTATCAGAAAACTGGAAGTGAAGCTGTGGCTCAAAGTGGTACAGCACTAGCCTTGAGCAAAAGAGCTCAGGGACAAAGCCCAGGCCCAGAGTTTAAGCCCCAAGACACCTCCCCCCCACCAAAAAAAAATCCAATACCATTACTTCTCACTTATTCATTGTTTTCAGAGAGATGCTAAGCAGTCATTAGTTTCACTCTTTTACAGATGGGAAAACACTTTAAGCCCTGAATCGGAAGTCTGAACAAATGAGTCCTTTTACCACTTGGAAACTTAGGCAAGTCAATTAATCTTTCTAACATACCTCACTCCTACTCACAGACAGGAGTCTTCTGTTTTAAAAACTGGTCTCACTGCTGGCTCACTCACTTTTTTCATTAGACCTCATATTTCCTTGCCTTTGCATTTTACCCTCTACCATTCTATCCATTTAGGTAAGGATAATTATCCCTACCCATTTCTTTGTATAAAAGTATAATATTTTTGTCAGGCAGCAGTGGCTTATGCCTGTAAGCCTAGTACTCGAGAGGCTAAGATCTGAGGATTGTGGTTTGAAGCCAGCCCAGGCAGGGAAGTCCATGACACTTATCTCCAATGAAGCACACACAAAAAAAGCAGAGGAGTGGCTCAAGTGGTAGAGTGCTAGCCTTGAGCAAAGAAGCTCAGGACAGCTCCCAGGCCATGAGTTCAAATCCTAGGACCAGCACACATACAAAAAAAAAAAAGGCACAGTATATCTTCATATCTTCACATCTTCAACTTTGATGGTACCTTTTGGGAAATACATTCTTAGACAAACAAGTCATTCCACTTTCTAGCACTAACAGTACTTTTATTTGACACTTATTGTTTTATTTCACATATTTGGGCCTTTCTGCTCCGTCCATACTATATACCTCTTTTTTTTTTTTTTAATTTTTTTTTGCTAGTCCTGGGGCTTGGACTTAGGGCCTGAGCACTGTCCTGGCTTCTTTTTGCTCAAGGCTAGCACTCTGCCACTTGAGCCACAGCACCACTTCTGGCCGTTTTCTGTATATGTGGTGTTGGGGAATTGAACTCAGGGCTTCATGTATACGAGGCAAGTACTCTTGCCACTAGGCCATATCCCCAGCCCTAATATATACCTTTTCAAGAGGAAAAACATTCTATGTAACTCAATAACACCAGTCATGGGCTGGGGATATAGCCTAGTGGCAAGAGTGCCTGCCTCGGATACACGAGGCCCTAGGTTCGATTCCCCAGCACCACATATACAGAAAACGGCCAGAAGCGGCGCTGTGGCTCAAGTGGCAGAGTGCTAGCCTTGATCAGGAAGAAGCCAGGGACAGTGCTCAGGCCCTGAGTCCAAGGCCCAGGACTGGCCAAAATAAATAAATAAATAAATAAATAAATAAATAAATAAATAAATAAATAACACCAGTCACAATACTTTACGTTTAAGAACTAAAACATTTTTGAATAGTCAGCAGAGGCCAGTGTTCTCCAAAGAGCAAGTCACAACTCATACAGACAATGTAAAATCAACCTAAAAGTTTACATAGTTGTTCTTCTTTTTGCCAGTCTTAGAGCTTGAACTCAGGCCTAGGCTCTGTCCCTGAGCTCCTTTGTGCTCCAGGCTAGCACTCTACCACTTGAGCCACAGCACCACTTTTAGCTTTGTCTGTGATTAATTGGAGTATAAGAGTCTCATCATGGACTTTTCCTGCCTGGGCTGGCTTTCAACTGTGATTCTCAGATCTCAGCTTTCTGAGTAGCTAGAATTACAGGTGTGAGACACCAGTGCCCAGCCCTGTAATACTTTTGTTTTTAATGGAAATAACAGAAAACATATTTTACCCTCAAATAAATGTACTATTTTGTAGGGATGTATGACACAAGTGGTAGAACACGCCTAGCAAGGGTAAAGCTCCAAGTTCAAACTCCAGTGTTACAAAAAAAAGATAGTGGGGAGGGGGTGAGAAGTACTACTTTAAATATTTCTTGTTTTAAACCAGACACTGGTGGCTCACACCTGTAATCCTAGCTACTTAGGAGGATGAGATCTGAGAATTGCCATTCCAAACCAGCCTGGGCAGGAAAGTCCATAAGACTCTTATCACTTCCAATTAAGCACCCAAAAAGCCAGAAGTGGAGTGGGAGCTCAAGTGGTACAACACTAGCCTTGAGCAAAAAAGCTCAGGTACAGTGCCCTGGTCCTGAGTTCAAGCCCCAGGGTCAATACACACGTGCGCATACACACACATACACATACACACACACTCACACACACACACACACACACACCACATTTTTGTTTTACTAAAAATTTACATAATTATGTGACTACTGGCTCATAATATATGTCTTACTATATATTCTTTTTAAAAAATGGAAAGCTGCTAACACAGACAATCTACTTTCAAATAAAGGAAATTTGCTTTTTGCCAAATGTTTCATTCTCCAGGAAAAACCAGTTAAGCAGACACATAATACATGGGGGCTGAGACAGACAAAATGAAAGAGTGATGAACACAGAGTAAAGTTTAGGAAAAAAAATGTTTCTTAGAGATGTTTGGAAGATAGCACTGGATATTTACTTTCCAGTTTGCCACCTGTTGAGACAAAAAAAAAGCCCTTTTATTGCCTTAGGGCTTCTGATATGTTTCTGAAGCATCTACAATTAAACAATCCTATTACAAGAAATAGTCAAAGGTGAGCAGAATATGGCATGCTAACTTTCCTAACCTTGTCTACCATTACACCATCTTTCAGCCACACAATCCTCTCAGTTTCAAGAACATTCCAAGTTTCAGGATTTGCGCACTTGCTCTATCGTATCTCTTTTAAATATGCTTTCCTTTTAGACTTCCAGTCTCCTTTAAATATCTTTCACTTAGAATTATCTTTAAAGTCCTATTCTCAGATAGGTCTTCCCTGATAACTCTATCTAAAGAATTCCCTCTCTGCAGATGCCAGTGGATCAGGCCTGTAATGTTGGGAGCCATACTTGCAGCTAAATTCTTCCTGACCTCTGGCTGTGTTTTCAAGGATGTGCAAGGATATGGCTTAATGGAAAATCGGAAATGCTTTATTATGTCTGCCATGAGTCCATTCTTATGTTAACCAAACTCATCCTGTCTTAGCTACCATCAGGTATTGCTCTGGAGTCCATTCTTTTTTTTTTTTTTTTGGCAAGCCCTGGGGCTTGGACTCAGGGCCTGAGCACTGTCCCTGGCTTCTTCTTTTTGCTCAAGGCTAGCACTCTGCCACTTGAGCCACAGCGCCACTTCTGGTCATTTTCTGTATATGTGGTGCTCGGGAATTGAACCCAGGGCCTCATGTATAGGAGGCAAGCACTCTTGCCACTAGGCCATATCCCCAGCCCTGGAGTCCATTCTTATGTTAACCAACCTCACTCTGTCTTAGCTATGTCGGGTATTGCTAACTCCAAGCCTTTTTGTGTTCTGGAATTTTAAGCCTATGCTATTTCCTGGTTTTCATACTGCATATAAGCTGGAATTTAAGAATAAACATGGCTGCAGTCTTGAGTTACAATCTGAGGCTGCAGACCTCCCATGCCCCATCTTTGCCTCTTGTCTTTTTTCTCTTGTCTTGTATTTTTCCTTTTCTTTAATCCTCACCACCCTCAGTCAGGATTCCCTTTTTGCTGCCGGCTGGCTCGGCAGATGTGGCACCCGAACAGGGACTTGAACATCTGGGACGACGGCAGAGGACCCCGCTCAGGTAAGGACGTCCGATCACTTGGGAAGGAGAGCGGGAGAGAGAAAGTATTGTCAGGAGTAAGAAATTAGGGGACAAAGTATAGGCTGCATGCTATACGTGCAGACCCCAAAGGGCATGCTTCATGCCGGGCGGTGAAAGTTGGCCAAAGTCAGTTAGAACGTCTCTTTCACTTTATTGAGGAAGCATACCCCCAGTTCCTGGAGGAAGGAACCAATAACTTAGAAACTTGGCAGAAAATTGAAAAAAAGATTCAGGAACATTATGATGCAAATGGCCCTGAGAAAACCCCAGTGGATGCTATTATTCTTTGGTATCTGGTCCGAAATTGCTTAGATCCTAGACATGAACAGATTAAATTCAATCAGTCGATCAGAGAAACTGAACAGGGACCTGATGAGTGTTGCCCAGCCCTGGGAGCGTATGCAGCTGCCTGGGAAGAGCTGAGAAAATAGTAAGATCTGAACCCAATGGGCTAGATTTTAAGGAAGACTCAGATGGCTCAGACACTGAGGAGAAATTATTCAATGAGCCTACTAAAGATAGATTGACCCATGTTGAGAATATGTTGAAATCAGTTATAGATCTATTGTCACAGCTTCATCCAGAACAACAAACTCCTTTTAAGGTACATACTGGTGAGCCCCCACCGACAGTCCTGGCAGACTTACAGTTCTCCTAGATGCAGGCTGCTTGCCGTGGGGAGGGACCTGAGGCTAGGGAAATGCTAACACCACCGAGGTAACTTCTCCTACCTCTCCTGACCGAGCGAGCACTTTACTTCCATCCACCACGATAACGACAGATTTGAAACCCCAACCAGGGTGAGTGACCATTAGCCTGGAGCTTGGATTTTCCATAAAGCCACTGGGCTAGGTCAAGGGGATCAGCTATTGTGGGTGTTTGGAGTCAACTGATCTCTAGTTCAGCTCCGTTGGTTGCTCATCAAGTGGGGGACAGTCTAAATTGCATCAGGAAAGCTGCTCAAGTTTGAGCCCAATCTTACATAGTTACTCAGGAGGCTGAGATCTGAGGATCTTGGTTCAAAGCCAGTCCAGGCAGGAAATTCCATGACTCTTATCTCTTACTAACTACCAGTAAACTGGAAGTGGCACTGTGGCTCAACTGGTAGAGCACTAGCCTTGAGCTGAAGAGTTCAGGGACAGCGTCCAGGCCCAGAGTTTAAGCCCCATGACCGATTAAAAAAAAAGGATTCCCTCTCTATTCCCTTAACCTGATTTATGGGTTTTCCAAACATTTATCACCTCCTACTGCCTTATTATATATTAATCTTTTATAGTCTATTGCAAGTACCTACACACTTTCTGTAAAGAGCCAGGTAGTATGCATTTGCACTCTTTTCTATAACAACTCAGTCTGCCATTGAAGCACAAAGTAGTGTTAAACCATACATAAACAAACAGCTGTGACTGTATTTCAATAAATCTTTGCTTATAGAAATAACAGTTCTTATGTGAAATTATTTCTTTTTCTTCCCTATGGTTTAGCCCCTGTTGTTACTGTATTTGATTTTGGTATCCAGGTTATTGTATATATATATTTGAATTGGGGAAGGGAAGGAGAACATCAAAATGGTGAGACAAACGACAAAGGTAAGCCAATGCAACAGCGATACTTACAAGAAAATATGTTGTAAACCAACTGCACAACCTTGGGGAGGAGGGAAAGTGGGAGAGAACTGAGGGAGGAGGTAACAAGTTTGACAAGCAATGTACTTACTACCTTACGTATGTAACTGTAACCTCTCTGTACATCACCTTGACAATAAAATTAAGTTTAAAAGAAGAAATAGCAGTTGTTCTATGTGGAACATGAACTATGTAACTTGTGAGCAGGGATGGGAGGGGGAAACCCAGGAAACCAAAGAAAGGGGTGACATTGTCCAAAAAAAAGAAATGTACTCATTACCTGACTTGTGAAATGATAACCCCTCTGTATACCAGATTACTAATAACAAAATTTTATTTAAAAATTAGCAATTTTTATAGAAAATTTAAATCAAAACAACTTTTAAGATTCTAACTTACCCCAGTTAAACTAGCCAACATTAAGAATTCAAACAAAAACAAATGCTGGTAAGGATGTATGGAAAAAGAAACCCTACTGCACACACTGTTGGTGGGAATCTAAACTAGTATGACCCCTCTAAAAGAGGGGTTTAAAGGTTTCTCAAAAAATTAAACGGGCTGGAAATGTGGCTTAGTGGTAGAGTGCTTGCCTAGCATACATGAAGCCCTGGGTTTGATTTCTTAGTACCACATAAACAGAAAAAGCTGGAAGTGCCGATGCGGCTCCAGTGGTAGAGTGCTAGCCTTGAGCAAGAGCTCAGGGACGGGCCCAGGCTCCGAGTTCAAGCCCCAGGACTGGCAAAAATAAAAATCTCTCTATCCCAATCATACCACTCTTGGACATCTCCACAGCATTACAAACCACAATGTAGTAAAGACACTTGGACACCCATGTTCACTGCTGGACTATTCACAACAGGCAAATTATGAAAAGTTCAGATACTGTACAATACATGAGTGGATCCAAAAAATGTGGTACATATACACAATGGAATTTTACACATCCATTACAAAGATTATGTCATTTGCACAGAAATGGATGGACCTGGACCAAATCATGTTAAGTGTGGTAAGCTAAGTTCAGAGAAACAAACAGTGCATGTTTTCTCTCATATGTGGACACTAGATTTAAAATTAACTGGACATGGTAATTTATGAAATGGTAAGCATTCACAGGCAGACTAAGGGACAATACCCTTAGGGAGAAACCCAAAGGGATAACTCCTCTGAACATTTAAAATATTTATAGAAAAGAATTGCCTTTGATGGTGATTTTTTTACTTTTGGTTTTTTTTTTTCTTCTTAGGGAGGGCTGTAAGGGTGCAAAAAGGGAAGGAGAAGGGCAAACAAATATAGTATGGTATTCAGTATATACTATGTAGAAAATAAACCATGCAACTTGTGGGCAGGGATGAGCGAAGGAAACTGGGGGAAAGCAAAAGAAGGGGTAACATTGTCCAAAAAAGAAATGTACTTATTACCTGACTTATGAAACGTTAGTTCCTCTCATAACACCTTAATGATAACAATAAAATGCCTTTAAAAACTAGCAGCTGTTAGGTGCTGGTGGTTCATATCTAAAATCCTAGCTACTCAGGAGGCTGAAATCAGAGGGATGGATCATGATTCAAAGCCAGTCTGGGCAGTCAAAACTCAGAGATTCTTATCTCCAATTAACCACCAAAAAGAAAGATGTAGAGGCATGGCTCAGTGGTTGAGTATCAGCCTTGAGAAAGAAAAGCTGAACAAATACACAAGGCCCTGAGTTCAAGCGCCCAGTACCAATACACATACACAATAAGAACTGCAGCTGTACTTGGCCTATGAACCATAGTTTGCCTCCCCTTAGTGTATCTCTTTTAAGATAATCTGAGTATCACAGAAATAGGAACTTACTGCTTTGTAGTATCCCAAATACTCGAACAGTGCCAAACTCAAATATGTATTCAATAAATGTGTGTTGCATAATCTGTGATAGGCTGAAATGGGAGAGCTATACACCTCTTCCATCTCTTCAAGTGACAGTAACTTGGGAGATTAAGAATGAGGCAAAAGCCAGCAGCAACATTTACATTTAGCAAATGGTCGCTTGATCATTACATGTCCATCAGCAATAACCACTTCATTTATAAATGCCTGGATCCAGGGAAGAGCTTATTAAAAATGCAGACTGCAAGGCTCATTCCAGAAATTCTGATTCAATAGATTCAGGGTGAGATCAGAGAACCTGCGTTTCTAACAATTCCTGGTCATGATGAAACTACAGATATTTTGCACCACACTTAAAGATTCACTGGATAAGAGCATTATCTACACTTGTAATATTTTTATATATCAAGGAAAAAAGTAAATTCCTGATGTTTCAGTATTCTGGTTGAACTGTGGAAAAATATTATAAAACTGCTGAAAGTCCAGCACCAGTGGCTCATGCCTGTCTAGCTATCCAGGAGGCTGAGATCTGAAGATGGTGGGGTTGAAGCTAGCCCAAGCAGGAATGCCCAAGAAACTCTTATCTCCAATTAACTACCAGAAAAGCCAGAAGTGGTGATGTGACTCAAGTGGTACAGTGCTAGCCTTGAACAAAAAAGCTCAGAGACTGTGCTCGGGTTCTGAGTTCAAGCCCAAGGACTGGAACAAAAAGGAAAATAAATAATCAAAACCCCTGCTTAGTGGAACTGCTGCTTCAGTAAAATCAAGGCAAAAACTATTAACCATTTCATTTCTTACAGACTGTCTTCCAAATCTGGTTTTTGTTTGTTTCATAATGTTGGGGTTGTGCCTGTAGGCAAGTGGCTATTTTGCCACTAGCCCTAGCCTTTGGTTTTTGATATAGGCACTCACCTTACATTGGCTGAGAACATTTATGTTTCCCAAACTGGCCTTAAAAATCAGCCTTAGCCAGGAGCTGGTGGATCATGTCTATAATCCTAGCTACTCAGGAGGCTGAGATTGGAGGATCACGGTTTGAAGCCAGCCCCAGCAGAAAGGTATGTGAAACTCTTATCTCCAACTAACCACAAAAAGCCAGAGTGGAGCTGTGATAGAACACTAGCCTCGAGCACAAAAGCTCAAGGACAGCGCCCAGGCACCCAAGTTCAAGGACTGTCAAAAAAAAAAGTTTGTAGATTGAGGGTAGGGATGGGAGGGAAAACAGGAGAATGAAGGTGACATTGACCAAGAAGCATTATACTCATAACCTGCCTAATGAAATTGTAACTCCTTTGTACAACTACTTAATAATAAAAATAATGTAATTCAGTAGATACTATGTTAAAAAGAAACTATACAATTTGTGAGTAGGAAAAGGAGGAAAAAACTGAGAGACAGTGAAGGAAGGGATAACATTGTCCAAAAAGAAAGGTACTCATTACTTGACTTATGAAATGGTAATCCATACATCACTTTTATAACAATTTTAAAGTATTACCAGAAATAATAATAATGCAAAAACGTTTGTAGAAAATGACACAGAGCAATAAAAAGAATATGAGGACATATAGTACGGTTTACCCAGATAGTTTAAAAATTCGGATCCTGGCCTAATATTGGAAGACCATTTTTCCATGGATAGGGAAAATTGGTTCCATCCTTGCCACCAGTAGACATATCTCGACCTATTAGCCTCACAAACACTGCAGTTTATATTCATTCATAACTATAATTAATTGTATCAGAATCCTTAAGAGTCAATACTTCTAAGCACAATGGTATCTGCTTCCCATCCATCATCCAATCAACCCAAGTTTGTGCTGTGATTTCATTTCTCCCAAAAAGGGACAAGTCTGTAGCTATTCCTTTATATAACCCCTGCCTGCTTCCCTTCAATGTCTTCAACTCCTAATTTAGAATCTTCCCATTTACTCACATTGTCAATCTTCCACAACCACAAAAGGCACCAAAGGGGAATATTGGTAGACCAAGAATAACAGAAATAAGGTAGGGTCTAGCTGCACCCTAACAGGTGTTAGCTCTATAACCAGCAGCACCACAAAACCCTAGATGCAGAAAACTAGTTTATGAGCATGAAAGTATTTAATTAAGCTCTTTGCATTCTTAGCAGCAAGAGATAATCTGCAAAGCTATGAGGGATATATTTGAACATACTTCAACATACAGATGTATATAAGACTTCAGAATGGCACTATAGTTTAAGGATAACATTATAAGGGAAAGAAATAAAATGCAGGGCAGAAGAAACAGAATTGTGAAATGTGAAAGAAAACAAGCAGCTGGGCACTGGTGGCTCATGGCTGTAATCCTAACTAAGTTATTCAGAAGGCTGAGATCTGAGGAATAAAGTTGAAAGCCAGACTGGGCAGAAAAGTCTACAAGACTCATCTTCAATTCATGGGGGTGGGGGGCATAGGCTGGAGGTCTGGCTAAAGTAGTAGAGTGCTAACCACAGTGGGGAAAAAAAAGCAAGCAAAAGCATAAGGCAGTCAGGGCTGGGAATGTGGCTTAGTGGTAGAGTGCTTGCATCGCATGCATGAAGCCCTGGGTTCGATTCCTCAGCACCACATAAACAGAAAAAAGCCAGAAGTGGCCTTGTGGCTCAAGTGGTAGAGTGCTAGCCCTGAGCAAAAAGAAGCTAGGGACAGTGCTTAGGTCCCCAGTTCAAGCCCCAGGACTGGCAAACAAACAAAAAACAAAAGTATAAGGCACTGAGCTCAAGCCCCAGTATACACACACACACACACACACACACACACACACACACACACACACACACAGTGTAAGAGGAGGGATTATGTGCAAATATTGCCAAAGTAGTAAAGTACTTATATGGTCTAACAGCCCTGTCATAAATATAAACTTTAAGGGCTATTTCCAGCATACCAGAAAGTATTTGATTTCCAAATCTGTTTCAAACCTACTGACTATTATATTATCATCACCAGCACTGGATCAACAGCACTGGAAGCAACTTTGAGTGGTACTAGAATAGGCAGCCCATAAATAGCCACAAACCAATGGCTGAAATGAATTAGAAAAGACTGAAACTCACTCTGATATGTCGAACCCATCTCCAATCATTTGAAACCAGAGCCAGAGGCAAACCAAAAGAGTATCTCATGCCATTGTCACAGCAGTCAACCCCCTTAAGTAGTTTCTGCTATATAGTTTATCCCTCTTCTTTGAGTTTCCCACACTCTCCTCGTGTTAGGGCTGACCTGAAAACTGGAGAAACTAAATATAAATTTTAGTGTTAAAATTACAACAGCTTCTAAACCCTGGTGATGACTCCAAGATAGAGGGCTGCACCCTCACCCATGAGACTAGTTTCTTGTAGTTTGACATTTAAAAATGTAGGGAGCACTTGTTCACCTCTATACCTGGGTAGCAACCATGGTAATGGACAATAAAAAATTATCATAGTCATAGACTATAGAAATAACCATAATAGTAGTAGAAATGCCATGGTAACTGTTGGGTTGGTTTACTTATGATTGAGTACTGGATTGTTTTAGCCTGCTCAAGCTTGCTTAGTGGTAATGGGGAAACATGGTCACAATTGTTAAAATAAAGTTGGTACTAGGTCAGCCTGACCACAATATTCTGCTTCTGTAAATGGCTTGCTTAACCCATTTGTGACTTGCTCTATCCCCTGCATTAACCCCTTGCATCAGTGCTACGTGACCACCTGTTGTCAATTCCTGATATTGAGGCCAGTTCCCGATATCAAAGCCAAAATATATAACTGAAAGGGTAGATGGCCAATAGATATAGGACAAGACTTGCTTGCTAAATGTCATCCAATCAAGTATCTGCCAAGTTGGAAATACCCTGCCCCTGTTTTAATCACAATAAAAACCCTGCCTATCTGAGGGTCGGGGCTCTCAATCCAGATCCGCTGTGTTGGTGACAGTTGGGAGTCCAGGCTTGAGCTTGCAATAAAGACTCTTGTGCGTTTGCATCGGTATTGGCTCCTTGGTGGTCTTTGGGGACCGGAAATCTGGCATAACACTCGTTAATCAGCTTCCCAGATAAAGGAGACCATTTCCAGTCTCCTAGAACACGTTTGTGTATATATGTGGGTGTGTATATTCCAGTCCTAGGGCTTGAAGTCAGATCCTGGGTGCTGTTCATGAGGGTTTTTTGCTCAAGGCAAGCACTCTGCCACTTGAGCCATAGCTACAAAAACAAAAGCAAAAAACGACTAATTCTGCTTTTTTTATTATTATTATTATTTGGTGATTAACTAGAGGTAAGATTCTCATGGACTTTCCTGACCTGGCTGGCTCTGAGTTAGGATTACAGGTGTAAGCCGTTGTGCCTGACACCAAAATATTTTTACACAAATGTTAACATATCTAATAATCACAAATGCTGCAGGACCTAGGCAGTGAGGGCTGGGAATGTGGCTTAGCTGTAGAGTGCTTGCATAGCATGCATGAAGCCCTGGGTTCAATTCCTCAGTACCACATAAACAGAAAAACCTGCAGTGGCGCTGTGGCTCAAGGGGTAGAGTGCTAGCCTTGAGCAAAAGAAGCTCAGGGACAGTGCTTGGGCCCTGAGTTCAAGCCCCAGGACTGGCAAAAACAAAAAAAGCACCTAACAAAGCAATTATCTCTTGCTCATTTAACTTTTTATCTACTGGTAAAAAGCTCCTTTTACTCTTACCTTCTGGTACGGTACCTCATTCTAAGGTCAATTCACAAAGCTTGAGTACTGATTTTTTTTGGACAAAGTGTCTTATAGCTAAAGCTGGAAAGAAACTAGGCCTCCTCCTGCCTTCCCTGTGGGGTGCCAGGCTGGCTACGCTCCCATGCTTAATGTAAGAGCTGATTTTGATTATGTTTCTGATACCTCTAGCTATAGGTCATGTCCAAGCTTCATAACCATCTTATCTTTATCTTTCCTTTGCCAACACTTACCAGGCCTCTTGCCTTTACTATCCCCAGAACATCAAGTCTTTTCTTAAGTTCTGTCCTTCCCTTGTAATCTAGATAGTATGTTCCCCTAGGAAACTGCCATATCCTAAATCTCCAACATCAATCAGGACATGGCTAATACACTAAAATTACAATTGCATAATGTTGTGCTCTACAAGTATATTTTTAAAGGCTTTTTCCTGAACTTTAATGAATAACTTCAGAGGCAAAAAAAACAGTTATTTTATAAGGAAATATAAAAAGAATAAACCATGGTTTATAA
Organism: Perognathus longimembris pacificus; assembly: GCF_023159225.1. NCBI lineage: Eukaryota > Metazoa > Chordata > Mammalia > Rodentia > Heteromyidae > Perognathus > Perognathus longimembris. The sequence goes on along the minus strand of NC_063176.1, from coordinate 29,384,830 downwards.
CACAACACTAAATTAATACAAAATTAATCTTTCATAAATATTTTTTACTATAAACAGAATTTTTTTTTTCTTCTTGGGGGTCCTAGGGTTTGAACTCGTCCTGGGTGCTGTCCCTGAGCTCTTTTCACTCAAGGCTAGGACTCTACCAGTTTGAGCATAGCACCACTTTGGTTTTCTGGTGGTTAATTGGAGAAAAGTCTCATGGACTTTCCTTCCCCAGCTGGCTTTTTTTTTTTTTTATTAATTGAACATAAATTTTTTTACAAGGTGTTGTGCAAAGGGGGTGCAGTTACACAGTAGGGCAGTGTATACATTTCTTGCGATATCTTACGACCTGTTTTTCTATCCCTTGTCTAGGTCAGGTAGACATATATGCAATATACAATGTATCAAGAACATATACAGTATTCACAGACTTGGTCTCTACTGTCTCTCCGTCTCCCTTTGTTAACAGTCATATGTCAGGGAGATCATGCCTCTTTGTTTTCTGTGTTCTAGGCTTGTCTCACTCAACATTATTTGTTCGAGTTCTGACCATTTCCCTGCGAATAACAATATTTCACCATTCCTAATCGCTATGTAGTATTCCATTGTGTATAAGTACCATATTTTTTGGATCCATTCGTCTGTGGAGGGGCATCTGGGTTGTTTCCATATTTTGGCTATTGTGAATTGTGCCGCGATAAACATGGAAGTACAAATGCCTTTTTGATAACTTGGGTTTTGCTGTTTAGGATAGATGCCTAGGAGTGGTATGGCTGGATCATAGGTTAGGTTTATATTGAGCTTTTTGAGAAACCTCCATACTGTTTTCCAAAGTGGTTGTACTAATTTGCACTCCCACCAACAATGGAGAAGGGTTCCTCTTTCCCCACAGCCCCTCCAGCATTTGTTGTTTCCTGAATTCCGAGTATAGGCCATTCGAACTGGGGTGAGGTGGTATCTCAGGGTTGTTTTTATTTGCATTTCCTTTACTAGCAGGGATGTTGAGCAATTCCTCATGTGTTTCTTTGCCATTTTTATATCTTCTCTTGTGAAGTCTCTCTTTAGCTCTTTGGCCCATTTCCTAATAGGTTTATTGGGCTTGGAGGGGCTTAGTTTTTTGAGTTCTCTGTAGATGACTGATATCAGGCCTTTGTCTGTTGCTGTCTGTGCTGGTAAATATCCTTTCCCATATCGTTGGCTGTCTTTCTATTTTGGTGGCTATGACCTTAGCTGTGAAGAAACTTTTTAATTTGTAGTAGTCCCATTTGTCAAGTCTTTCCCTATTTGTTGTGCCCCTGGGACTCTATTCAGGAAGTTCCTTCCTGTGCCTATAAGTTCTAGTGTCTTTCCTACTCTTGTCCTTCAATAGTTTCAAGGATTCAGGTCTGATGTTGAGGTCCTTGATCCATTTTGAGTTGATCTTGGTGCATGGTGATAGGCTTGGGTCTACTTTGAGTTTTCTGCATATGGCTGCCCAGTTCTCCCAGCACTAGTAGTTGAAGAGGCTAAGTTTATTCCATTGTATATCTTTAGCTCCTTTGTCGAATATCAGTTGGCTGTAAGAGTGCGGTTTTATTTCTGGGTCTTCAATTCTAATCCACTGGTCTTCTGATCTGTTTTTATGCCAATACCATGCTGTTTTTGTTACGAAGGCCTTGTAGTAGAGCTTGAAGTCTGGTATTGTGATACCTCCTCCACTGCTTTTTTTGCCTAGAATTGCTTTGGCTATTCTAGGTTTTTTGCTGTTCCATATGAATTTATGGATTGGTTTCTCTATTTCAGTGAAGAATGTGGCTGGGATTTTGATAGGTATTGCACTGAATTTGTATAACAATTTGGGCAATATGGCCATTTTCACTATATTTATTCTGCCTACCCATGAGCATGGGAGGTCTTTCCATCTCCTTGTGTCTTCTTTGATTTCCCTTATTAGATTTTTGTAGTTTTCATTGAATAGGTCCATCACGTCCTTGGTTAAGTTGATCCCTAGGTACTTTATTCTTTTTTTGGCTACTGTAAATGGAATTGTTTCCATAATTTCATTTTCTGTTTGTCTATTGCTGGTGTACAGAAAAGCTGCTGATTTTTGTGGATTGATTTTGTATCCTGCTACTTTGCCGAATTGGTTTATTAGGTGTAGGAGTTTGGGTACTGAGTTTTTTGGGTCCTTCAGATATAAGATCATGTCGTCTGCGAATAGGGATAACTTGATTCCTTCCTTGCCGATGTGGATCCCTTTGATGTCCTCCTCTTGCCTTATTGCTATGGCTAGGGATTCCAGCACTATGTTGAACAGAAGTGGGGAGAGTGGGCATCCTTGTCTTGTTCCTGAGTTTAGGGGGAATGATTTAAGTTTCTCTCCATTTAATATGATATTAGCAGTTGGTCTGTTGTATATGGCTTTTATTGTTTTGAGGAATGTTCCATCTATTCCTGTTCTCTCCAAAGCTTTTAATAGGTATGGATGTTGTATTTTGTCAAAGGCTTTTTGGACATCGACTGAGATAACAATGTAATTCTTAATTTTAGATCTGTTTATGTGGTGAATTACATTGATTGATTTACGGATGTAGAACCATCCTTGTGACTGAGGGATGAAGCCTACTTGGTCATGATGTATGATTTTCTTGATCAGTTTCTGGATCCTGTTAGCTAATATTTTATTGAGGAGCTTTGCGTCTGTGTTCATTAGTGATATTGGTCTGTAGTTCTCTTTTTTGGTTGGATCTTTGCCTGGTTTGGGAATGAGTATGATATTAGCTTCGTAGAATGAGTTTGGGATTTCTCCCTCTGTTTCTATTTCGCGGAAGAGTTTGAGGAGTATTGGTATTAGCTCCTCACTAAAGGTTTTGTAGAATTCATTGGTGAATCCATCTGGGCCTGGGCTTTTCTTAGTAGGGAGGTTCTTGATTACCTCCTGTATCTTACCGTAAGTTATTGGTTTATTTAGTTGATTTATTTCTTCTTGGTTCAGTTTGGGCAGTTTGTACTTCTCTAAGAATTGATCCATTTCTGTAAAATTATTGTTTTTTGCTGAGTAGAGGTTTTGGAAATAGCTCCTTATGATTGTTTGAATATCGTGTGTACTTGTTGTAATTTTTCCTGTGGAGTCCCTGAGTTTACGAATATGAGTCTCTTCTCTTCTTTTTTTTGTGAGTCTTGCAAGGGGTCTGTCAATTTTGTTTATTTTCTCAAAGAACCAGCTTTTAGTCTTATTTATTTGTTGAATGGTCTTTCTATTTTCAATCAGATTTATCTCTTCTTTAATCTTTGTGATCTCTCCCCTCCTAGTCGTTTTGGATTCTGTCATTTCTTGTTTCTCCAGTTGTTTTAGTTTGATCGTGAGGGTATTCACCTGCTCTGCTTCCATTCTTTTAATGTGGGTGCTGAGTGCAATGATCTTGCCCCTCAGTACTGCCTTAGCTGTGTCCCATAGGTTTCTTTGTGATGTGTTTTCTTTGTCATTGTGGCTTATGAATTCGTTGATTTCATCTTTAATTTGGTCTGTGGCCCAAGTGTTGGATAGCAGCGTGGCGTTTAGCCTCCAAGAGTGTGTATAGGCTCTGTGGTATCCTTTGTTGTTGAGGGTTACCTTTAATCCACTGTGATCAGATATAATACATGGGATGACATCAATACTTTTGTATTTGCTGAGGTTCTTTGTGTGGGCTATGACGTGGTCTATTTTGGAATATGATCCATGGGCTGCTGAAAAGAAGGTGTATTGGGTCTCTGTAGGGTGAAAAGTTCTATATAGGTTTGTTAGATCCATTTGGGAAATGGTGTTATTTAGGTCCTCAGCTCCCTTACTAATCCTCTGGGTGTTGGATCTGTCTCTTGGAGAGAGAGGAGTATTAAAGTCACCCACTATGATTGTGTTTGCGTCTATCTTGCTTTGTAATTCTGTGAGAATTTGCTTGACATATGTAGGGCCTCTTTTGTTTGGTGAGTATACATTTATCACCGTGATGTCTTGATCCTGGATTTTTCCTTGTATTAATATGTAGTGTCCTTCTTTGTCTTTTTGAGTGGACTTTACTGAGAAGTCCAGCTTGTCTGAGATCAGAATGGCTACACCTGCCGTTTTGGTGGGTACATTTGCTTGGTAGATCCTGCTCCATCCTTTCATTCGAAGCCTGTTTTTGTCCCTTGCTGTAAGGTGGATCTCTTGTAGACAGCAGATGTCAACTTTTTATTTGCGAATCCATTCTGCCAGTCTACTCCTCTTTATCAGGGAGTTTAAACCATTTATATTTAAAGAGATCAAGGATAAGGGTGTTTTTTCTCCTTCCATTTTCTTGTAGGGCTGTTTTTTCCTCTTTTTATTTTCCTGTCTTTAGTGAGCTGGTGTTTCTGCTGGACTTTGGCTATTGAAGTTTCTTTCTGATTCTGTCTGTGTGTCTTTTACGATCTCTGTTGGCTGGAGTTCCCCTCTTAATATTCGCTGTAGGGCTGGTTTTTTATTCACATACTCCTTTAGCTCCTCTTTGGTGTGGAAAGATCTGGTTCTCCCTTCGAATGTGAACTCCAATTTCGCTGGATATTTGATCCGAGGTTGTAAATTGTTATTCTGGAGTACTTGGATGGTGTTCTTCCACTCACTTCGAGCTTGGTAAGTTTGTGTGGATAAGTCGGATGTTATTCGAATCCTCTTCCCATTGAAGAAAGTTTCCTTCTTCGCTTTGGCTGAATTCAGAATTTGCTCTTTAATCTTGAGGTCTGTAGTCTTGAATATTATGTGCCTTGGGGTGGCTTTCCTAGGGTCTGGCCTGCCAGGTGTCCTATAGGCTTCGGTTACCTGGATGGGGTCCCCTGTGAGATTGGGGAAGTTTTCTGTATTAACTTTATTGAGAACATGATTAAGCCCTCTGTTCTGATATTCGGCTCCTTCTTCTATTCCAATTATGCGCAGATTATATCTCTTGTCTTTGTCCATTAGTTCCTGGATTAGTCTGCCCTGAAGCTTCACCTTTTCTTGGAGTGTGGTCATTTTCTGGTTGTTTTCAGCTGCTTCATCGTCCAGGCGAGAGATTCTGGATTCTATATGGTCGACTCTTTGTGTTATGGTTTCAATTGCGGAGTTTATGGATTTCAGAGAGCTATTTATGGATGTCATATCAGTTCTGATCGTGGAAATTTCTTCCTTTAAAGAGTTGTATTTTAAATCTATTTTTTCATGCATTTCAATTCTCAGGATGTGGAGATTTTCTTTAAAGGCGGCTTGCATTGTATCCATTTTTGCTTCCATTTCTTTAAACGAGGCTTGCATTGTATCCATATTTTTTTTTTTTTTTTTGCCAGTCCTGGGCCTTGGACTCAGGGCCTGAGCACTGTCCCTGGCTTCTTCCCGCTCAAGGCTAGCACTCTGCCACTTGAGCCACAGCGCCACTTCTGGCCATTTTCTGTATATGTTGTGCTGGGGAATCGAACCTAGGGCCTCATGTATATGAGGCAAGCACTCTAGCCACTAGGCCATATCCCCAGCCCACCATTGTATCCATTTTTGTTTCCATTTCTTTCTTGGCTTCCTGGGTATGCTTCCAGATTTCTGCTCTAAACTCCTGGAATTGTTTTCTGATTTCATTTCTGACACTTTCGATCATTCCTGTTAACATGGCCTCATTTGCTTTTTTAGTCTCCATCTCCTCTTCAGTCGTGCTGCGTTTTGGAGCTGGCGAGTTGGCTTGCCCTTTGATGAACTGCCTTATGTTTCTTTGTGATTTGCGCATCTGGAGGTCTGTGTAGGTCTTCCCTCCCTCCTGTGTAGGCGTGTCTACGGCAGGAGGTGCTGTCGCTCTGGCCCCGCCCACCAGTGCAGGGTACGCCTACCAGAGCGGGCGCTGTCGCCGGGGGCCCCGCCCTCCTGTGCGCTGTGCGTCCACTACAACAGGCACTTTAGCGGGATATGCCTCCCAGAGCGAGCCCCGGGTTTGTTGGGTTGTGCTTGCGCCCTCCTGCGAGTCCGTTGGGGGGGGTGCGGTATGTGTGGGGGTCCAGTGGGATCAACTGTCCGGGTGTGGCTTGACACCCTCAGACCTCGTCTCCACTGCAAGGGGGGGGACGTGATCAGGCTCAGGTGACCCTGCTGGGCTGGTATTGCCCACCAGCGCCTGTGATTTTAGTTGTAAGAGTCTGCGAGGTCCAGGCTCCTTGGGTGGGGTTTGCCTTGCTGGCCGTCCCCCAGCCCCTGTTGGGAAGGGGGCGGGGCCAGTTCTTCCAGTTCAGGAACTTGTGGGGCCTTGGGGCTGCTCCACCCTTTCCCTGCTAAACTGACTTCCCAGCGCCTGATGGGGGCTCCCCGCCTGATTTGTGGGTTCTTTGTTCCCTCGGGGGTGGGGAGGGGGAGGGAGGGAGATCTAGCTTCTTTGTAGGGCTTGGGTCTCTGATAGCTGGTCTCCCGTTGGGGGAGGGGGTAATGGGGGACTCACAGTTGCTGCTTTGTGTGTGTGTCCCGTGCAGCCGTTGGCCCTTCAGGGGTTGGCGAAGTGTTGTGGTGGCTTCTCCCCCAGCTGGCTTTGTACCATGATCCTCAGGTCTTAGCCTCCTGAGTAGCTAGGATTACAGGCATGATCCACCTGTATTCAGCCAGCTTTCTACTTTTAGAAAGGATAAGAAAGTGTTTCACCTGAACCCATATTCACAAAACTAATCTCACAGCAATACTTGTAATAGTTTTCTAGGACAACTGAATGATTTCCACTAAAAACAGCTTTTAGAATCTCCAACTTAAAAACCAAAAATCTAGATAATTGTATAAACTAAGTTATGACTTTTTAGTCCTGATACTGGGGGCTTCAACTCCAGGACTTGTGCTCTAGCTAGGCAAGCCAACGCCTTTTCCACTACCACTTCCAGTTCTAGTTTTTGCTGGTTAATTTGGAGATAGGAGTCTCAAGTATTTGTTTGACTAAGCTAACTTCAAACTGTAATTCTCAGATGTCAGCTTCTTAAGCACATATGATTACAGGTGTAAACTACTGGCCCCCAGCATAAATTTCTTTTAAAAAGTTATACCCCATAAATGGAAAAACTGGGAGAAAGTGAGGGAAGGGGTGACATTGTTCAAAAAGAAATGTACTCATTACTTGACTAATATAACTGTAATCCCTCTGCACATTACCTTCATAGTAACAATAAAAAAATAAAAGTTATAAGCCAAATATGAAAGAATTTGTTTGATCAAAGTTTTGATACCAGGCGCCGATGGCTCATGCCTATAATCCTAGCTACTCAGGAGGCTGAGATCTGAGGATATGGTTCAAAGCCCGCCAGGACAGGAAAGTCTGTGAGACTTTTAGCTCCAATTAACCACCTAAAAACTGGAAGTAGAGATGTGGTTCAAAGTGGTAGAGCACTAGCTTTGAGCATAAAAACTCAGGGATAGAGCTTAGGCCCTGAATTCAAGCCAAATGACCCATTTAAAAAAGTTTTGAAATAAGTCTCTACTATAAAAAAAAGTTCACAATAGTGCTTGGCAAAAAATCAAAAGTATCTATCCAGCCAGTGAGAGGAGAGCACAAGGCAACTTCTTTGCATAACTAAAGAAAATAAAAATATTAATTTTTAAGAATCACACAATTACTAGGTCTGGCTTTGTGATCCCTAAGCTCTGAGAGCAAAATTATTACAACTTACTCTGAGATTATTCCATGTGTTTTTAGTGTTTTGTGGTGTTTTTTTGTTTGTTTTTTGCCAGTCCTGGGGCTTGGACTCAGGGCCTAAGCACTGTCCCTGGCTTCTTTTTTTGTCAAGGCTAGCACTCTGCCACTTGAGCCACAGCACCACTTCTGGCCGTTTTCTGTATACGTGGTGCTGGGGAATTGAAACCAGGGTCTCATGTATAGGAGGAAAGCATTCTTGCCACTAGGCCATATCCCCAGCCCCTTTTTAGTGCATTTTTAAAGAGAAAAATATAACCTAAGAGCAGCATAACTATCAAAAAGGACTGTACTCTATAACATGTATGTGTGTATACATATATTCAAAAACACTAGTGAAATGAGATAAAATTGTATTATATATTATATATGTTGTGTGTGTGTGAGAGAGAGAGAGAGAGAAAGAGAGAAAGAGACAGACAGAGACACCCAGAGAGAGACAGAGACAGTGTTGGGGCTTGACTCAGAGCATGGGTCTAGTACTCAGGAGGGTGAGATCTGATGATCGAAGTTTGAAATAAGCCCAGGCAGCAAAAATCCCGGAGACTACTATCCCAATTAACGACCAAAACAGCCAGTAGTAGAGCTGTGGCCCAAGTGGTAGAGCGCTAGCCTTAGCAAAAAAGCAGGGAAGCCAGGAACCAGTGGCTCACTCCTGTAATCCTAGCTACTCAGGAGGCTGAGATCTGAGGATCACACTTCAAATCCAGCCCAGGCAGCAAAGTCTATGACTCTAACCTCCAATTAACAACCAAAAAATCCTAAAGTGGAGCTGTGCCTTGAGCACAAAAGCTCAGAGACAATGTCCAGGCCCTGATTTCAAGTCACTAGAACTGGCACAAAAATAAATAATTAAAAAATTAAGAGTAGCATGGAAAGGGTATTAGAGGAGCAAGATGTGGTGGATTATACTTGTAATCACAAGAGACAAAGATTAGGAGATCATAGTTAAAATCAGCCTGAACAAGTTAGCAGGACAGCAATTATTTTTCTTTTTTTTTCTTTTCTTTTTTTTTTTTTTTGGCCCTGGTACTGGAGCTTGAACTCAGAATGTTTGAGTTTTCCACACAAGGTCAGCATTCTACCACTTGTGCCATACTTCCACTTTCAAGGTCAATGCTCCACTACCTGAACCATTCTGGCTTTCTGTTGGTTAACTTGAGGTAGAGTTACTCAGGCAAAACGCTGATCTTTAGATTTCCGACACCTATTTTGAGTAGCTAGGATGACAAGCATGAGCCACCAGCAACTCATGTGAGACTACAGTCTTTAGTGTGTGTGTGTGTGTGTGTGTGTGTGTGTGTGTGTGTGTGTGTGTGTACATATTAGGGCTTGAACTCAGGATTTGAGTGCTGTCCCTTAGCATTTTCATACAAGACTAGCTCTACCACTAGAGCCATAGCTCCACTTCCAGCTTTTTTTTTGGGGGGGTAGTTAATTGGAGGTAATTGTCTTGTGGATTTTCCTACATAGACTGGCTTCAAATTGTGATCCTTAGATCTCAAGTTTCTTGAGTAGTTAAGCATTATAGGAGTGAGCCATGGATACCTAGCTTACAATCTTAATAAATAATACTGTATGGTGGCACGACACTGATGTAATCTAAGCTATAAAAGAGACATAAGTAGGAGAATTTATCATCCTGGTCTGTGCAAGCAGAGGGCTTGAGTTCAGTCCATAAACACAAAAAAGTCAGGTGAAGTATGTGTAAGAAACTTCTTTAGAGGCAGAGACAGGCACAAGAGTTAGCTTTAAGGGCATCCCAGCAACATAGCCAGACTCTCTCAAAACAGATTCAGCCTGGTGCTGGTGGCTCATGCCCATAATCCTAGCTACTCAGGCGGCTGAGAAGCCACCATGAGATTCTAATCTTCAATATACCACCAAAAAAGCCAGAAGTAGAGCTATGGGTTGAAGTGGTAGAGTGCTAGCCTTGAACTAAGATAGCCCCCAGGACTTGAGTTCAAGCCCCAGCCCTGACTCGCATGCATACACACACACACACACACACACACACACACACACACACACACAACCATTACATTTATAAACTGTAAGTATGTTTACTCAGAGCTTGAAATAATGTATTACTCAGTGCTTATTATCTAAATTATCTAAATTATGAATGTCCTTATTTGGAGCTTAACTGATTAACTGGAGTAAAAAAAAGATTTGGCTTTAAGTCGTTGGATCTTTTTTAAATCAAGAAATGTGGAAGGGGCTGGGAAGGTGGCTTAGTGGTAGAGTGCTTGTCTAGCATGTATGAAGCCCTGGGTTTGATTCCTCAGTACCATGTAAATAGAAAAAGCCAGAAGTGGTGCTGTGCTCAAGTGGTAGAGTGCTAGCCTTGAGCAGAAAGAAGCTCAGGAACCGTGCTCAGGCCCTGACCTCAAGCCCCAGGACTGGCAAAAAAAAAAAAAAATGTGGTAAATAATGAATGAGACATACCTAAGTCTGGTAAGGAAGATGCATTTATAGACTGTTTCTGCAGCACAGTATGAGGAATGCCATAAGGAATAAAACAGTTTATCACAAAGTAATTGCCAACTTTTAGCTAATGTGTGTGTGTGTGTGTGTCTGTGTGTGTGTGTGTCTGTGTGTGTGTGTCTGTGTTGAGGGATGAAGCCAGGCCCTTTGCTAAGCATGGGTCTGGAGATGTGAGGTGTGGCTCAAATGGTAGCGTAGCACCTGAGTTCAAGCCCCAGTATACACACACGCAAACAAAAAACACATTCTAAGGTGACAAATCAGTAGAACAATACAAGTTGTTTCTGACTTACCATTCTATATTCTGTAGGTGGGTTAGGGTGAAATACAGGAGGATGCATAAAGGCTGCATAGAGAAAACAGACATTGCACAGCGTGTATTAAGGTGAATTGTTGATAATGGTTTTAGAAAATGAGGTTTCTAGACTATCTTCTTTCCTGCTAGTGTGTAGCATCGTTGAACCTCATTCTATGCCCTCTAAAATTAAACATAACCAGAACAGATATCTAAATATGACACCAACTGTAGTTTCAGCCTGAGAATGAACTCACTTTATCCACTAGCATACTTGCACTTATGCACATTTTCTTTTCTATCTCATTGTACAGTTTCCCCCAATCCAATTTCCTTGGGAGAGACCCCAAGAACATCTTTAGAGCTCCAGACAAGGCCTCCACACTTCTCTGCTTATCTTTGCACCAGAGTGAAGGAACATTTAGGACAGCAAGAAATTCAAACACAAAGACTAATGCCAGAATTTCCAGATTATACCAATGACTACTACTATCCAGCCCCAAGACATGCCTCATTGCATACACCCAGAAGCCCAGGCTGCTGGGTTGTGTGTGTGTGCATACATGTGTGTGCACTAGTCCTGAGGCCTGAACTATTTTTGTGTGTGCACAAGTTCTGGGTGCTGTCCAGAGATTTTTTTTTCCTCAAGGCTAATGCTGTACCACCTGAACCACAGATCTCTACTTCTAGGTTTTTTTGGTAGTTTATTGGAGATAAAGTTTCTCATGTACTTTCCTTCTGCCAGCTGGCTTCCAACCTTGCTCCTCAGATCTCAGCCTCCTGAGTAGAAAGGGTTACACATGTGAACCACTGGCTTTGGGCTTTCTCTGTGTGTGTCCGTGTGCGCGCGCACACGCGCGCTGGTACTGTACCCAAAACTTTGATCTTCCAGGCTTCAGCCTCCTAAGTAACTACAATTACAGGTGTGAGCCACCAGCATCTGGCTGGGCTTTAATAGCCTATTCTTACTAGGCACTGGTGGTTCATGCCTATAATCCTAGCCACCCAGAAGGCTGAGACCTGAAGGATCACAGTTCAAAGCCAGCCTGAGCAGAAAACTCTTTGAGACTTTCTCTAATTAACCAGAAAAATGCTGAACCAGAACTGTGACATAAATACACAAATAGTAGTGGGCCATCCATAAACAAGGAAGATGAGCGTGAGTGTGAGGCTGACTTCAAGCCCCAATACACACACACACACACACACACACACACACACACACACACACGTCCTCCTCCCCTTGGCTATGACCATTTCCTGAAGCAACAGTGTACCTCCCTCATTTTGCTTGGCAAAACTAGTAAACCTTATTTTGGCTTTCATTAATTGTGGATCAGCACTGAGATCAGGTTACCAAATTTTCAGTATCATAAAGACATTTCTTTCCCATGGCACTTCTAAACAGACAGCTGAGAAGAACATTCATTTGCTTCATCACTTGAGCTACAGCTCCACTTGTGGCTTTTTGGTGGTTAATTGAAGATAAGAGTCTCATAGACTTTTCTACCCAGGCTAGCTTTGAACCATGGTCCTCATATCTCAGCCTCCTGAGTAGGATTACAACGAGCCATGGTGCCAGTCTTCATTTTCATTGGTTTGATTGAAGGACTCAAAAGCCAAGTTACAAAGGTCAAGTGTGTAATTCTTATGTGTTTCTAGTAAATCTTTTCCTCTGCAAATCAATAATAAGCAGAGTGCAACACTAGAGATTAGAGGTGTGGCTCCAATGATAAGATGCCAGCTACTGTGGGGACAGAGGAGCCAAGTGTCCTAAGTTCAAGCTCCAGTACCAGCACAAAACAAAAAACAAAAACTTAACACCATTACACTTAAGTCCATTTTAAGACAGGTGTCAGTGTGGCTGGTGTGAAGTGCTTCCTCACAAGATTCCCAGCTCTCAGTGCCAGCACCTCTTAGACGCCGTCCAGCCTGGTACTGGACCACTTGCATTAAGGCAGCCAGAGCAGATAAAGGGATGCCACCCAGAAGGAGCTAGCACAGGTACCCCAAGCAAGATGGGTAGCTTCCCACCCTCCCCCTCCACTTCGCCTTGCTGACCCTTAAGGGGTGGGAACTTCCAATAATGGGCATTTGGTACAGTCACCTGGGCTCGGGGGAGCTCGGTGGCCCCACGCAACCGGTGAGTCCCTTAGTGGGCTCCTTGGCAGGGTCCCGTCTCCAGGCCCACTAATGCGCATTACCTGCCAAATCCCTGGCCAGCAGCAACAGCTCCAGGTGCAGCATTGCCACCGCCATTTTGGCTGCCCGGCCGTCCCGTGGACCGCTTCTGTGCGCATGGGGGCCGGGGCCGGTGTGTGGGGTCGGGCTGGTCCTGGAACTTGAATTCAGGGCCTAAATACTGTCCTTGAGACTTTGGGCTCAAAGTTGGCACTCTACCAAGTGAGCCATAGATCAATTTCAGGCTTCTTTAGGTGGATAATTGCAGATACATTTCACAGGCATTCTTTCCTTCCCCTGGCTTTAAACCACAATCCTCAGATCTCAGCCTCCTGAGAAGCTAGGATAATGGACAGGTATGAGTCATTGGTGTCCAGGTAATTTTTGTTTATTTTGTTTTTGTTGTCTGGGTGCTGTCCAAGATTTTTTGTTGTTGTTCCCCTCAAAGCTAGCACTCTACCCACTTCCAGCTCTTTAAAAATAAAGGATCACAGGGACTTTCCTGATGGGGCTAGCCTTGAACCATGATTCTAGATAGTTGCCTCATCAGTAGCAACAATTACAGGCATGAGCCACCTGTATTGGGCCTTTTTAAAAATTAGTATTACTTTTTGCCCATCCTGGGGCTTGAACTCAGGGCCTGAGCACTGTCCCTGGCTTCTTTTTGCTCAAGGCCAGCACTCTACCTCTTGAGCCACAGCGTCCACTTTGACTTTTTCTGTTTATATGGTGCTGGGGAATCGAACCCAGGGCTTCATGCATGCTAGGGAAGCAATCTACCACTAAGCCATATCCCCAGACCACTTTTTGTTTTTGTTTTTGAAATGCTTGCATCTAGGGCCCGAGTGTTGTTCCTGAAGTTTTTCACTCAAGGCTGACATTCTACCACTTGAGCCACAGCTCCACTTCAGGCCTTTTTTGGTGGTTAATTGGAGATAAGTTTCACAGGTATTCCTTCCCTGGCCTGGCTTCAAACTACAATCCTCAGATTTCAGCTTCCTGAATAGCTAGGTTTATGGATGTTAGCTATAGGCCCTAGGTTTGCAATCCCATTTAAGGAAAGTATTCAAGTCAGGCTAAGAAGGTAGTTCAGGTGAAAACAGAATGGAATCTATGATTCTCTGTCCTCTCTGAATTACTATATGCCACGCAAGCATCAAGCATGGTTACCCTGCTTTAAGACACAGAAGTCAGATCAGACTCCAACATAACACTGTTCCAAAGCCAGCCACTACAGTCTTTACCCCTATAATCCCAGAATAATTCCTCCACCAAAATAAGATTTTGCCAGCTCAGTAAAGCCACATCTACATCTAAGGACTTAATTTTTTATTATTGTAGGTCGTAGGTCTTGAACCCCAGGCCTGGGCACTGTCCCTGAGCTCTTCAGCTTAAGGCTACTGCTCTGCCGCTTGAGCCACAGTGCCACTTCGGGTTTTCTGGTGGTAAATTGGAGATAAGAGTCTCGTGGCCTTTCCTGCTTGCACTGGCTTTGAACTGTGATTCTCAGATTTCAGACTCCTGAACAGCTAGGATTATAGGCAGGAGCCACCAGTACCCTGCTAGGACTTAAGTTTTTAAAAAATAAATTTACTTTTTAAATAGTTGTACAAAGGAGCTTCAATTCAGCATGTCAATTTATGTGTACACTTGGTTTTTGTTGGGGATTCATCTTGGCCTTAAGGGGGGAAGGGCAATAAGAGCGCTCCCGAGATGCTGCCCTTCTCCCAACCCTGGGGCAGTGTGGAAGTGAGCCACACCTATCTCCTTTTGGGTCTGGAACCAGAAGGGGTAGCTTTGAGACCATCCCCCACCTTGCGCCAGCGAGCACATGTGCTCCCTTTTTACAGGCTTTGCCCAGAGGGCTGTACTATGGGAAGTGATGTTAGCCCATGAGGGAGGTCCTTGGGAGCTGTTCTTGGACGGACAACCTGGCCAGCCTATTGCCGCCAGCTCATGCTCAATCCTTGTCATCACTACTATATTACTGTGAGCCCCTCCTGAATAAACCGGCCTGCTCTCCGAAGCGTCTCCAAGATCCGTGTGCACCTGGCTTCCTTGGTGGGTAAGGAGGAAGGAAAAGGTGATCTCGTTCAGCCGCATGCACTTTAGGCTTGCCCGTGTCCCTTCGCTCCACCTTGGCCGCCCGTGGGTCGGGCGCCCAGGGGAGAGGGTGAAAAGGGGAGCACTGATAAGGGAGTAAGCTTAGCATCCCTGCACCAGGGGAGGTAAATCTAGCCCGGCAATTGGCACCCAATGTGGGGCCCAGAGCCCGCGGGAGGGAGTCCGGCAGCTACCGGCAACCCCTAAGGGAATTGGAGCAGAGTCTCCGGGACACGTGGTTCTCCCATCCGGTCAGCAAAGAAGATGGGATAGAGTCAGAACAGGTGGAATAATTGGCCTCTTAAAATACTGAGGTTCATCCTCCAAAACGCGGGGATGGGCGCGAACATGAGCCCTGGGCGGCGCGCAGCTTTGCGCGTCTCCTGACGCCAGGCGGGGCAGTGGCAGCAGTCTGGTCCAGGGCCCCCCTCCCCCGGGACTTTTAAAGTACCGACTTTTGAGCAGCTGTGCACACCGAGCGCTGGGCTTTGGGGACGCGGGGCCCAAGGCGGCGGCAGGAGCCGCAGGAGGTTGTGGCCCCAGCAATGTTTGGGAGATGACGGGCTCGGAGTTTTCCGCTTCTGGGGCCAGCGGAGGCACAGAGCGGCCTGGAGCAAGAATTTTTGGGCTGGCGAAACACGGGGCCTGGCGGCTGTTGGCAGCGCTGAGAGCAGCAGCGTCCCGGGGCGCGGAGCTTTGTGCGCTTTCTCCACCCCCAAAGCTGGCCCCAAACCTACTGGATTGGACTGTGTGTCTGTTGGAAAAAGAGACAGGATCTTAGATTTTTGTTATCTGTGGGGACTGCTCTCTCTGCTCCGGCTCAAGTGCTCACTTCTTTCTCTCTTATTATCCTCTCATCGCCTTCTCCCCCGACCCTCGGCCTGCAGGTTTTGTCGGGGTGAGACGTGGGGATGTCTCCGTCCTGGCGGGCGCGCGACCCGCGTGGTAATGTGACCGCTATCCTACTCTGGAAGCAACGGACATAGACCACGGGTCAGCCTCTGAGAGCTAACTAACTTTATTGAGAGAGGGGCAAGGGTAGATGATCGGGGGGAAGGGGGTTGGCCAGGATTCCCATAGGCCATGAGCTGTCAGGTGACCTCCAAGGGGCTGGTCACTTGACCTCCAAGGGGCTATGTCACTTGACCTCCAAGGGGCTATGTCACTTGACCTCCAAGGGGCTATGTCACTCGACCTCCAGGGCGGGGCTGGCTGCCAGCTAGGTGGGGGGTCTCTTATCGGACCGGTTTCTCCAGATTCCAATGTAGGGAGGATGGAAGGGCTGCATTCCCCAGCTGGGGGAGGTGCCTCAGGCCCCTTCCATCTAGGGGGAAGATGGACCCCAACATCTGCCTCTTTTATATTTTTTTTTTTCGAACAGCAGGAGGCGCCCTACTCGAGAGCGCGCCATGTCTTAGGTTGCCCCCCCCCAAGGGGAGTCTTACCCGTCTTGGGCTAACGCCCTAGCTCTTCAGGCTGACCTTCCTGCCGGGCTGGCGGGCCCGATGAGAGGCCTTGGGGAGAGTAGGATTGGCACTCGAAAGAGAGCCTGATAATTTTTTTTTTTCCGGTGCCGGCGGACCTTACTGAGCAGCAGGGCCTAGGGTTCGAGTGACGAGCCTCCTGGGGTTCTTATATGGCTAAAAGGCTAAAGGCCACTTGGTACCTAGACAGCTCTGGCCCATCGCTTACAACAAGAGACTCAATGTAAATATAAGGTAAATGGGAGCATAAAGCAGACATAAGCATGAGCAATCGTAATACAAGGCAAATGCAAACATGAGCAACTGTAACACATGAGCAATTGTAACACATGAGTAATTACAACAAGGCACAAGGCAATGGAGTGTCTCTTATCGGGGTCAGTCCACGGAAAACAGGAATTCTGGTCCAGTCTGGTGTCGCTCAAGGCAGCACAGATGGCTCTTCCTTCCCCCGCTGGTGAGGTAGAGGGGCAGGTTCAGGTCCTGGTGATGTGGCAGCCAGGATGCTGGTAACTTAACAACTGAGGTTAGTAAAACACTTCATAATAAACATTGCAGCAAGGTGCCAATACCTTACTTATTATAAACATTTATAATAAAACATTAAAGTGTCCAAGTCCTTTAGCTCCTATTTCCCTCCAATGGGGACCCCTGAGATAAGCAGCAAAGGGGGGAGCGAAAGAGAGGGACAACCGTGCAAAATTTCCCTTTGGTCCTTGTGCAAGGCTGTGGGTCAGGCTGCCACAGCAAACGGTACTCCAAAGGGCGTCAGGCAGGGTCCAGGGAAGAAACAGGGCCGACACTGGGTCCAGGTCCATCGCTGGTGCAGGCAGGCTTTCCCGTTTCTCCTTAGAAAATTCCACCTCGGTCTTTGCTTTCCTGAGAGGAAACAAGAGGAGACATCCCTCAAGGGTAGGTGCCCTTGGGTGGTCATTCTGTTGGACAATATTTTACATCTCTAGCTGGTATCCAGATTGGATTCGGTTCCCCAGTAGGGAAGACGCAGGCGAATCCCCTTCCTGCGCTGATAATTGGGTCGGGTCCACGCCACGCCCCTGTCAGGGAATCCTTCCACCGGGCCTCCACTTTTAAGTAGGGTGTTTGGCTTGACCAGTGTCTCTGGAAAGCCGACAGAGGTTGGTCCTTAGAGAAATTTAAAATATTCAATGTAAACATCGCTGTCCTCAGCTGGTCCTGGGGGCTTCCCCCCCCTTTTTGTTTTAATAATTGATCCTTTAGGGTCCTATTATGCCTCTCAATTATGGCTTGACCCTTTGGGTTATAAGGTATTCCAGTGGTATGTTTAATATTCCACATTTGGAAAAATGCCTGTAAAGGCTTACTGGTGAAACAAGGTCCATTATCTGTTTTAACCTGTAAAGGCAGTCCTAGGATAGCAAAACATTGTAAGAAGTGGCTTTCAGCATGCCGTGCTCTTTCACCGGTATGCAGAGAGGCCCAACATGCACCAGAGCAGGTGTCAATGGACATAAATATATATTTTAGCCTTCCAAAGGGGGCGTAATGGGTCACATCAGTCTGCCAAATTAAGTTGGGTCTTAAACCTCTTGAATTTACACCTGGAGATTGCAAAGGAGGGACTTGCACGAAAGGCATACATGATTTGCAAGTCCTTATAATCTTTTTTAAGTCTTTTATAGGAATTGAAGGAAATCTCTGATGTAACCCTCTCCAATTTAAGTGAGTACGCTCATGAAGCCCTTTGGCCATTTGGAGGTTTTGAGGTTGTACAATGGCTAGCGCTATGATGGTTCCATCAGTGGCCAGCTGGTCGGCCCTACGATTACCTTGTGCCAGGTCCCCAGGCAGTCCTTGGTGTCCACGAAGGTGCTGTAAAAAAATAGGCTCACTCCGCTCTTTTAACAGAGACCTGACTTGGATCATCAGAGGAGTGATTGGGTTTCCATCCAACTTGATATGTGAACATACCAGGCTGGGTAGCAAGTTAACCACATATAGACTATCGGAGAACAAGTTCATTGGCTGTTTAACATGGGTCAGTGCCAAGGCAACTGCGTACAGCTCTTTAAACTGTGCAGAGCCAGTGACGGCTTCAAAGTAATGGGTGTTATCTTTCCCACCGGCAGGGGGCGAGGCGGAGCGCACCACTACGGCAGAGCCGGCTCGCCCACCATCTGTAAAGACATTGGCAGCCTTGACAAGAGGCTTGGTAGAGAAAAGCGCAGGGGGTGTCCATTGTAGCCTGGAAAATGAAGTCACCCATCTTGAAGTGCCATAGTGGCAATCTATCTTACCCATAAAGCCCTCCAGGGCACTAGACACACGTGAATTATTTCTCCTGACCCATTCAAAATCTGACAACCGGTAGGGAATAGTTAGCACGTCAGGATCTCTTCCATAATGTCTCAGGGAAGTATCCCTGCCCTTAATTACCAAGTCAGCTAGCTGGTCCAGCTGGGAATAAACTCTGGGAGCTCCTCCCACTGATGCGTGCACCCACTGAAGGGGCTCGCCTGATTGGGTAATTGCAGCTGAAGAAAGTTCGGATCCGGGGAGGATCCAAAGGCAGAGTGGGCACTTAGGCTTGTAGCGTGCCAGCTGTGCCTTATTTAAGGCCAATTGGATTTTCTGGAAGGCTGTTTGGAGTGATGGAGTTATTGTAATAACATCAGTGGGCGCCTTGCCCTTTAAAGAGTCATGGAGTGGTAACAGCTCCTCTGTAGGCAGTTGAAGCCAGGATCTTAGCCAATTAATTTCACCTAACAGTCTTTGCATCTCTACCAGGGTATAAGTTGCCTGGAAGGATAACTGGGGCTTGAGTGGGCACACAGAGTCTAGTTTAAGCTCTGCCCCCAAGATCTTGAAGGGGTATACTTTCTGAACCTTGTCACTGGCTATACGCAGCCCTCCTCTTTGAAGGAGTGTTTGGGCCTTGCTATAGGCCAAATCTAGCACATGGGCGTCTGCTGATCCAATAATAATGTTGTCCAATTAAATGCATATGGTCCGATCTGCTCCTGTATTAATTAAGAATCGGAACTTTTTTCAAATATCATGATTACTGTCTCTGGGAATAGGGACTGCCCAGCAAGGGGCTTTAGGCTGTTTATTGCCTTGGTTGGTGGGAAATCTTAAAGCCAGGCCATAAAGCAGATGTTTTGTCCAGGGTGCGTTTACCCGCCTCTCTCAAGAACCATCCTCCTGGACTCATGAAAATCTGTAGTTTCAAGGCCTCTGAATTTAAAAGTGGCCAGGCCGGTCTTTTTTTTTTTTTTTTGCTGCGGGGCACCGCCGCCACAGAAAAGCGGCTCAGGGCTGCCGAAATCTGCATATGTATAGAGTCAAGCTGAGCCTCACATGGGGGAGGGGTAGCAAGCCTGCGGCTGCTCTGCTCATCTCCGGTCTGCCTTGGATTCCTGGGTACCGAACGAGATTTGGTCCCAGGGCTTTTTGGAGTAGGCATCGGGGCCCACTCCAGATCAAAATTCCCTCCAGCTTCCTTCTCCTGAATCCAGGGACTTCCCGCCCGGGTCCCAAGAGAGGCAAGCCTTGAGAGTCTTAATGGCTCGCAGTGGGGGTTCTCCTCCACATTTTGTTGTTTGTAATTCCCGCTCTAGTCGGTCCCAAGTTTCCCATGAGAGTGGGTTGGCTCCAGTTAGCCACGGGACCCTGTGGGTCAATTCCTCCCAAATTTGTATGGCGCAGGGCTCTGAGATATTAATCCCTGCGTTTTGGAGGGTGAACTTTAGGATCTTAGGGGGCGAATTGTTTCGCCGACTCTGGACTTGTCCCATCCTCTTACCTGGGGTGGGAGGATCGCGCGTCTCAGGATTTCCAACCTGTTTCCGTCAGGGCCGGTCGGGAGCCGGGCTTTCTTGCGTGGATTCGTGCAAACCACGTTGGGCGCCACTCTGTGGGGACTGCTCTCTCTGCTCCGGCTCAAGTGCTCACTTCTTTCTCTCTTATTATCCTCTCATCGCCTTCTCCCCCGACCCTCGGCCTGCAGGTTTTGTCGGGGTGAGACGTGGGGATGTCTCCGTCCTGGCGGGCGCGCGACCCGCGTGGTAATGTGACCGCTATCCTACTCTGGAAGCAACGGACATAGACCACGGGTCAGCCTCTGAGAGCTAACTAACTTTATTGAGAGAGGGGCAAGGGTAGATGATCGGGGGGAAGGGGGTTGGCCAGGATTCCCATAGGCCATGAGCTGTCAGGTGACCTCCAAGGGGCTGGTCACTTGACCTCCAAGGGGCTATGTCACTTGACCTCCAAGGGGCTATGTCACTTGACCTCCAAGGGGCTATGTCACTCGACCTCCAGGGCGGGGCTGGCTGCCAGCTAGGTGGGGGGTCTCTTATCGGACCGGTTTCTCCAGATTCCAATGTAGGGAGGATGGAAGGGCTGCATTCCCCAGCTGGGGGAGGTGCCTCAGGCCCCTTCCATCTAGGGGGAAGATGGACCCCAACATTATCAGTGCTTGCTAAGTCGGGATGATCGCCTTCCCGCCCCCACCCTTGCTGGTGGGCGTGGTGGATTCAGAGACTGGCAGACCTCTGTCAACTTTGCACAGCTGGGCGGGGTTAGCAGTCTGCCTGCAGCCCGCCCCCCCCCCCCCCCCCCGCTGTAGCCCTGCAGGCTCTCCTGCAGCATTTTCTCTGTGCTAAACTATAGCTCACAGGCACAGAGAACAAGGAAAAACCCTCAGGTAAATGGAGGATGGTACAGGACCTAAAAAAAGTTAATGAGCGGATAATCCCTGCTGCCACCCCTTAACGGAGGCTGCCATGGATCCCCTCCATTCCTCGGGATCGGAATTTCATTATAATTGACATCAAGGACTGTTTCTTTTCCATTCCCCTTGACCCCCAGGACTGTGAAAAGTTCACTTTCTCCATGGCCTCAGTTAACTACCAGGGGCCAGACCAGAGGTATGAGTGGGAAGTCTTTCCTCAGGGCATGGTTAATAGTCCTGCCTTCTGCCAACATTATGTGTCACAAGTTCTTCAACCTCTTAGGAGCCAGTCAGATATTATTTTATATGTCTATATGGATGACATAATTATTGGAGCAGCAGATGTCCAAGTGCTAGACGCTGCCTATAGCAAGCTACAAACACCCCTACAAAGAGGAGGACTGCATATAGCCAGTGACAAGGTTCAGAAAGTATACCCCTTTAAGATCTTGGGGGCAGAACTTAAACTAGACTCTGTGTGCCCCCTTAAGCCCCAGTTATCTTTCCAGTCATCTTATACTCTGGTGGACATGCAAAGACTGTTGGGAGAGATTAACTGGTTAAGACCCTGGCTTCACCTGCCTACAGAGGAGCTGCTTCCGCTCCATGACTCTTTGAAGGGCAAAGCGCCCACTGATGTCATTACAATAACTCCACCACTTCAAACAGCCTTCCAGAATATCCAAATGGCCCTATATGGCACGGTTGGCCCGCTACAAGCCTGAGTGCCCACTTTGCCTTTAGATCCTCCCTGGATCTGAGCTTTCCTCAGCCACTATTACCCAGTCAGGCGAGCCTCTTCAATGGGTGCACACATCAGTAGTAGGAGCTCCCAGGGTTTAATCCCAGCTAGACCAGCTAGCTGACTTGATAATCAAGGGCAGGGATACTTCCCTGAGACATTATGGGCGAGACTCCGATGTGCTAACCATTCCCTAACAGTTGCCAGATTTTGAATGGGTCAGAAGGAATAATGAACAGGTGTCCAGTGCCCTGGAGGGTTTTATGGGAAAGGTAGATTGCCATTATGGCACCTTGAGGTGGGTGACCTCATTTTCCAGGCTACAATGAACCCCTCCTGTACTTTTCTCTACCAGGCCTCTTGTCAAGGTTGCCAATGTTTTTACAGATGGGGGAAGAGTGGGGTCTGCCATGGTGGTACACTCTGCCTCCCCTCCTGCCGATGGGAAAGGAAACACCCATTACTTTGAGGCAGTTACTGGGTCTGCACAGTTTAAGAAACTGTACGCAGTCACCCTGGCACTGACCCATGTCAAACAGCCAATGAACCTGTTGTCTGACAGTTTGTATGTGGTTAATTTGCTACCAAACGTGGTGTCCTCATATATTAAATTAGATGAAAACCCAATCACCCCTCTGATGACCCAAGTCAGGTCTCTGTTAAAAGAGTGGGCTGAGCCTATATTCTTACAGCACCTTAGTGGACACCAAGGACTGCCTGGGGACCTGACACAAGGTAATCATATGGCCAACCAGCTGGCCACTAATGGGACTATTGTAGCTATGGTTATTGTACAACCTCAAAACCTTCAAATGGCCCAAGGACTCCATGAGCGTACACACTTAAAGTGGAGAGGGTTGCATCAGAGATTTCCTTCAATTCCTATAAAAGACTTAAAAAAGATTATTAGGACTTGCAAGTCATGTATGCCCTTTCTACAAGTCCCTCCTCTGCAATCTCTGGGGGTCAACCCCAGAGGCCTAAAGCCTAATGTTATCTGGCAAACTGATGTAACCCACTACGCTCCTTTTGGAAGGTTGAAATATATATTTATGTCCATAGATACTCATTCACATGCTTGCTGGGCCACCGCACATTCGGGGAAAGAGCATGGCATGCTGAGAGCCACTTCCTACAATGTTTTGCTATCTTAGGGCTCCCCTTACAGGTAAAGACAGATAATGGACCTTGTTTCATCAGCAAGCCTTTACAGGCCTTTTTCCAAACATGGAATATTAAACATACCACTGGAATACCATACAACCCAAAGGGTCAGGCCATAATTGAGAGGCATAATAAGACCCTAAAGGATCAATTATTAAAACAAAAAGGGGGGAAGCCCCCATGACCAGCTGAGGACAGCGATGTTTACACTGAATATTTTAAATTTCTCTAAGGACCAACCTCTATCGGCTTTCCAGAGTCATTGGTCAAGCCAAACACCTTACTTAAAGGTGGAAGTCCATTGGAAGGATGCCCTTACAGGAGCATGGTGAGGCCCGGACCCACTTATCAGTGCGGGAAGAGGCTTTGCATGCATTATCCCAACTGGGGAACCGAATCCAATCAGGATACCAGCTAGAGACTTAAAATATTGTTCATCTGAATGACCACCCAAGGGCAGCTGCCCTTGAGGGATGTCTCTCCTTGTTTTCTCTTCAGGAAAACAAAGACCATGGTGGATTTTTCCGTGGAGAAACGGGAAAGCCTGCCTGTACCAGCGATGGACCCAGTGTAGGCCCTGTGTCTTCCCTGGACCTTGCCTGGCACCTTTTGGTGTAATGTTTGCTGTGGCAGCATGGCCCACCGCATTGCACAAGAACTAAAGGGAAATTTTGCACACTGTTGTTCCTTCCTTTGCCCTCCCCTTGCTGCTTATCTTGGGGGTCCCCATTGGAGGGAAATAGGAGCTAAAGGGTTTGGACACCTTAATGTTTTATGATAAATGTTTGCAATAAGCAAGGGATTGGTACCTTGCTGCAATGTTTTCTATAAAGTGTTTATTAACCTCAATCGTTAAGTTATCAGCACCCTGGCTGCCAAATCGCCAGGACCTGAACCTGCTTCTATCTCACCATCGAGGAAAGGGAGAGCTATCTGTACTACCTTGAGTGACACCGAAATGGACCAGGATTCCTCTATCTCCTATGGACTGAGCCAGATAAGAGACCCTCCATTGCACTGTGCCTGTGTTATAATTGCTCATGTGTTATAGTTGCTCATGTTGCATTTGCCTTGTGTTACGATTGCTTATGCTCATGTCTGCTTGATGCTTCCATTTGCATTATGTTTGCATTGCCCTGTGCTAGACAAATTGGTCTCTTATATTGTGAGCGAAAGGCCAGAGCTGTCCAGACAACAAGTGGCCTTTGGCCTTTAGCCATTTAGGAACCCCATGAGGTTGGTCACACGCCCATTAGGACCCACTGCTCACTGAGGTCTGCTAGCATGAGAGAAAATTAACAGGGCTTGCTTTCAAGTGCCAGTCCCACTCTCCCCGAGTCCTCTCATCCGGCTGGCCGGCCTGGCAGGCAGGTTGGCCTGAAGTGCTAGTGCATTAGCCGAAGACAGGTAAGATCCCCCACAACCTAAGATATGGCGCGCCCTCAAGTAAGGTGCCTCCTGCTGTTCGAAAGGAAAAAAAATTAAAGGGACAGATGTTGGGGATTCATCTTGGCCTTAAGGGGGGAGGGCGATAAGAGCGCTCCTGAGATGCTGCCCTTCCCCCAGCCCTGGGGCAGTGTGGAAGTGAGCCACACCTATCTTCTTCTGGGTCCGGAACCAGAAGGGGTAGCTTTGAGACCATCCCCCAACTTGTGCCAGCAAGCACATGTGCTCCCTTTTTACGGGCTTTGTCCAGAGGGCGGTACTATGGGAAGTGATGTTAGCCCATGAGGGAGGTCCTTGGGAGCTGCTCTTGGACAGACAACCTCGCCAGCCTATTGCCAGCTCATGCTCAATCCTCGTCATCACTACTATATTACTGTGAGCCCCTCTCAAATAAACCGGACTGCTCTCCGAAGCATCTCCGAAATCCGTGTGCGCCTGGCTTCCTTGGTGGGTAAGGAGGAAGGAAAAGGTGATCTCGTTCAGCCGCATGCACTTTAGGCTTGCTCGTGTCCCTTCGCTCCACCTTGGCCGCCTGCAGGTTGGGCACCCAGGGGAGAGGGTGAAAAGGGGAGCACTGATAAGGGAGTAAGCTTAGCATCCCTGCACCAGGGGAGGTAAATCTAGCCCGGCAAGTTTTTATTTTTTTTTGATACATTGTCTCACTGGTGATGCTTGTTAAGATCCACCCCAGGGAGGGCTCCATGCAGATGCCCCCCACCTGTTTAAGTCTGCACCCAGTAGCTGAGTTACCCAGGTAACTGGCACATCTGGAGGCAGTTAACACCTCCTTCTCTGAGGTCAAATCCAATCCACCTGGCCATATCTCCTACCCTTTCCTGTATAATCTGGCTCAACACAGTCCCTGCTCTTTCTTTGTCTCTCTTACTCTCTCTTGTTCTTTTCTCTCTTTTTCCCTTCTTCCTTCCCCTCTAACTCCCCATGCCTCCATCTTGTGTGAGCTGGTAGTTTGCTCCCCCTATCCCCAATAAACTTCTTTCTGCCTGAACCATGTGATGGGTTTCCTTTCTGGCGAACTTTATTTACATCAGGTGCCATGACCCTGGAGGGGACAGAGTCAGGAGTTGCTGGATTCCACACTTCCTCTTCTCTTTTGAGGGTTAATCTGCCTCCTTGACCACCCCTCCTCCGACCAAACTGCTGAAAGCCAAGGAAACTCATTTTGGACTTCTCCCCTTTACCATTGCTGGCTATGCATCCACCACACCATCTCTTCTCTAAGTCTTGTAAGTGACTCTCCTCTACAAGTCCTCTATTTGTCTGAGCACATCAGAGGGACTGCCTTTTGGCCAGTCTGTTCTCATTTCAGTGATGCCTGAATCAAGAATTTGACTATGTCCTTGGGGACCTCCTGTATTATGTCCTTGTAGACCCCCATCTATATAAGCTTATGGACTTCGATGTCCTCACCAGACTACTCCATAAAGTCTAAATGCCTCATAGACTAGAAAACCAGTCTCAATGGCCCAAACTTTTGGCTTGTGCCCTCGAAAGTGTGATTCAGGCTGGGTTCCAGGGACCCTCCTCTAGGTTCCCTCTCAAAGGCTAGCCATTCTGGTAATAACCCACGGAGTAATAACCCATAGTGTAATAACCCACGGAGCTAGGAACTTCTGCCCCTTGCCATGTCACTTCAGTGGACTGTAGGAGGGGGCATGGCATTAGGCTGCATGTGGGGGTAAGGGAGGGGCAGTCTAGGAAGGGGGCAGGGCTTTGGAGTCCCCCTCCCCCCAGTGTATATAATAGGCTGCATGTCTAGATGAGAGAGTGGGGACAGGAGGAAATGGGAAGAGACAGAAGCAGACAGTGCCTGCTGGTGGAGTGGAGCAGAGAATACCAGACACAGAGCAGAGCTGATCTGATAGGTGCCTGAAGCCTGAAGTGAGTACAAAGCCTGAGGCTATGGAAGAGCCTGGAGCCTGAGGCCTGCAGACAAGCCTAGGGCTTGTGGGAAGGCTTGAGGCTTGAAGCCTGGGGGGAGAGGCAAGATCTGCAGGAAGGAAGCTTGCTCCTACGGAGGTTTGGAGGCTGAGGCGGTTGGAGATTAACGAGTGGAGGTTCAGAGTTCAGGTCAGGTCAGTTCTCAGATCTGAGTTCTGGGTAAGTAGCCCAAGACAAGGTAGTCACAGGCTAGCATTTAGAGGTAGAGGACTGCTCTGATTCTGGGTTTTAGGTTGTAAAGTTCCTTTGTAAATAAAACCCCTTCCCACCTTAAGTTGTGCCTCCATGGATTATTCTCGCTCTCAGAATACAACACACAGCCAAAGGGAAAAGCGGGAATTTTAGAGAAATAACTGACAAGTATTTGTGGTCAATTCCTAATTACAGTCTCTGCCTCAGGCTTATTCCAGGACCACCAAGGGACAGCTGCTGCTTGCCTTCTCTGGGAGGGGCCACATCTCCACTTTTTACCCCCAACGTTGACACCCCTTGCCAGCAGGAAGTAGCCAAAGAGAGTTGGAGCACTTTTTCATAATTATTAAAAGGCCCAAATGTAAGATCCACCTCTAGGAGAGCTCCATGCAGATGCCCCCACCTGTTTCAGTCTGTACCCAGTACCTGAGTTACCTAGATAATTGGCACACCTGAGGCAGTTACCTCCTTCTCTAAGGTCACATCCAATCCACCTGGCCATACCTTCTGCCTTTCCCTATATAATCCAGCTCAAAACATTCCCTGCTCTTTCCCTTTTTCTCTTGCTCTTTTCTCTCTTTTCCAATTCTTTCCATTTTGTCTCCGCATGTCTCCATCTTGTGTGGGCTGGCAGTTTGCTTCCCCCCCAATAAACTCCTTTTTGCTTGAACCATGTGGTGGGTTTCCTTTCTGTCAAACCTTACAATCCTCTCTCTTGTCTCAGCCCCCTGAGTGCTGGGGTTACTGTAATAACCTGGTAGGGAAGCAAGATGTCCTACCCCATGTTGTCATTGCCACTCCTCACCGTGGACTGTAAGAGGGAATCCTGCCCCACGTTGAGGGGCCAGGAACACCCCCCCCCCCGACTGTAGGCAGCTGGGAGGACATAAGAGGGTGAGATTTCCGGGAAAAAAGGAGGAAGGGGTGGAGAGAAAGCAAGGTGCCTGGAGGTGCCTTGTGGAGCTGAGGGGCGCCTGGGCCTGTGGACAGGAGAGCTGGAACCCTGGGCCTGCAGACGGAGGAGGCCCAAGCCCCAGGTCTGCAGAGAATGGAGGCCAGAGAGGCCTAGCTCTGGGCAGAGAGAGAGCCGAGGCCTTCAGAGGCAAGGCCTGCTGAGAACTAGAGGCCCAAGGAGAGTGGACAGAGTGGACAAAGGAGCAAGGCAGAGCAGAGCCAAGTGGAGCCCAGAACAGCCTGAGGACTGCGGAGGGCCCGGGATCCTGAGGCCTGTGGGAAAGTCCAGAGCCTGGTGCCCGTTGGAGCCAGAGCGGACTGGAGCGAGGAGCAGAGCCCGAGGAGAGTGGACGCTGTGGAGAGCCACGTGGAAAGTGGAGTCCATGAGAGGGGAGAGGTCTATGAAGAACAGAGGCCTGGGGAAGGGAAGAAAGTAAAGAAACTCGCCCCCAGGAGGCTGCAACTGCTCCTAGCTCTGGTGTAGCCTGGGGCAAGGCACTTGCAAACTAATAAAACTCACTTGTCACGTTTAACAGTGCTGGGTGGATTTTCTCCCTCCCCAGGATACAACAGTTACAAGATGAGTCACTTAACCATGATGTTGACTCCTCTCAATCTTTATTAGGTTAGAAAGAGAAACTATATTTATTCTGTTTTAAGGCATAACCTGTTGTGCCAAGTCGCAAGACCACCCCCAAGAAGACCACCGAGATTCAGACACTCCGAAATGCAAAAGCAAGGCAAGGTTTTATTTAACGAGCTGCCAACTCGGGCCTCGTCCTACCCACCGACACAGCAGAGGTTAGGAGGAAGCCCCGAGCTGTGATTACACAGGGCTTATAAAGGCAAAGAACAAGGTTACAACAATCAGCTGTGCAAGCAAGATTAGAACACAGGTACAAATCTGATTGGCTCAGGGTTCGATTCTAAAATGGGGTTCACGTGGTAGGGCCTGACTTCAAAGCCTGGCAACTCATTTCCCCCTTTTTCTTTTTGGTACCTTGGGAGCCAATCATGGCTCCATTCTGTCCATTTTAATGGCTGCATGTCTAGGGGATGATATAGAGGTAAGGCATGGGCCAGTAGGGCCAAAAGTAGTAACCAAAGGGCCTGTCACCATTTCTTACAAGAATAGTCTCTGTACCTCTGTTTTGCATGTCTCTAGTTTATCCTGCCTCATCTTCCCAAAAACAACTCTGGTCCCTTGATTTTAAAGGGGGGCTGATGGGTGAAGATCATCCATCTTCTGTAACTTCTTCAGGCTGACTCAGGGGCGTAGACCTTACCTAGCCAGGAACCTATAACCTTAGTCTGGCATGGAAGCAATGAACCCAAGTGGCTATGCCGTCTAGGGTCCCTTCCACCATGGTTCTAAGGAGTTCAGTCTCCTGGGTAGGATTTCTTTCAGGATCTAATCTACTTCCCAATACACACCTGGCCTATTCCCACAGAGGCGAGTTCCTTTAGTAATCTGTTGATTGGGGGCATTGGCAAGCTGACAGGTCTTGCAATTTTTAACAATATACCTTTGCAGGCCTTTAACAGATCTCAATAAGGACACAATCTCAGGTCTACAAGCTTTCAGATGTATGAGCGTAAAATTCTCACTGCCAGTCAGGGCTTTGAGTAAATGCGGGGGGTGAGATTTTAATCTATCCTCTCATTTGACAAACTTACCCTTACTAATCACTATCACAGATGACTGGCAAATTCCTGCCCAGTAGACAGACATGGGCACTGGAAAGGCATGCTTATGAACTATGCTTCTAGGACTTCCCGGCTTTAACTTTTTTTTTTAAAAAAAAATTTTTTTTTTTTGGCCAGTCCTGGGCCTTGGACTCAGGGCCTGAGCACTGTCCCTGGCTTCTTCCCGCTCAAGGCTAGCACTCTGCCACTTGAGCCACAGTGGCGCTTCTGGCCGTTTTCTGTATATGTGGTGCTGGGGAATCGAACCTAGGGCCTCGTGTATCCGAGGCAGGCACTCTTGCCACTAGGCTATATCCCCAGCCCCTGGCTTTAACTTTTGAAAGGCCAACAGTAGTGACTCTAGGATATGACACCATCTCTGCCATCCAAGCAGTGGCTTACTGCCTCTGGATGCTCCATCACTTTTGTCCCAGGAGGAGTGACTTTCGACTTGGACTCAGGGCCTGAGTGCTGTCCCTCAGCTCTCCAGCTCAAGACTAGCACCCTACCACTTTTGAGCTCCACACCACTCCGTTCCCAGCACTCTGCTGGCTGATTAGAGACAAGTCTCTCACAGGGACCTTTCTTTGCCCGGGCTGGCTTCGAACCGCAGATTCAGATCAATGAGTCTTATAAGGGGCCACTTTACTCCAATTAGAAGCAACAAGGTGGTCCACACAGAAGTAGTTTTTAAGCATGCTCTCTTACCTGGAACTTATTAAGGGTCAGTATTAGGTCTTGACAAACTTGTAGGAATCACCTGTGCTTCTTTGTGGGCCTGCTGGAAACTGTTACAAAAATCCTACAAAGAAGCTGGAATGGCAATTAAACATTTTGGTAGCCATAATTCTCCTTTTCTCACTTTGCAATAATTATTTAGGACAATTTTACTTCCAAATTTCTTATCTAGAAATGTATTCTTGATTACCAAAGCCTTTTTATGATTTTAGCATTCTCCAGCCTCATTTTCCAGAGCTTGATAGCCTTAGTAAAACATTTTAGCATACCAAATAATTTTCTGCTTAAGAAGGCTGGGTGGGGGTCCCCCCAGAGTTCTTTCTGTGGACACTCACACTCTGATTGTGAACCATCGCCTGTACATCTTTCCAATGAGCGATGCAGGTTTGACACAAAAGAGACTGTTAGACTTACAAACAACAGAGATGACAGCGCAGCATGGTGAGGTCACTCCCTGCCACCTGTGGGTGGCTTGGGCTGGCCCTACGTCCACCCTGTCGGTGGCTGCGGGTCAGGACTTGGACTTGGGGCTGATGCGTCCGTGTCCTGGGCTGTCGGCGCTGGCAAGTTGACTGGGCAAAACCCTCCGGAGCGGAGGGCACAGCTGAAACATTTTCCTCAGAGTCCTCCTCTTGTAGAGTTAACTGGGGTGGGGAGTATGGAGCGGGAAACATTTCCTCCTCCATGCTTCCTCACTGGAGGACAGGTGAGTACAATTTCTTCTCTTCCTTCTTGGTTTCTATCTTGTCTGGATGGCCCGAACGAGGGGTGTAGATTAGGTGTTGCAAAGTCCTGATCTTACCTATGTCAAAGCTCCCTCAATTCCCTCAAAGGTGGGCCATTCTGACTTGCACAGGGTGATCCACTTTTCCTTCTTAAGGGCCACACCTTGGTTCTGAGCTATCTCCTTAACCTCCCTCCAGTGAGCTGGGATCAAGTCTAGGGGGCTAGATGGAGGTCCTCAAGATAGAACGTTATCCATAGCTCTGATCAGATGTTCAGTCCAAAAGGCTACAAAAAACAAATAATTAATACAAAAGGAGGAAAACACACAGGCCTAAGAAAAGCTACGAGTTGGAGATCTCCCAAGCTGGCCGACAACCTCCTACAAGGGTGCAGAAGGAATGGACCCGAGTTGGCCCACAACCTCCTGCAAGAAGGAGTGGACCCGAGTTGGCCCACAACCTCCTGCAAGGGTTCAAAAGGAGTGGACCGGAGTTGGCCCACAACCTCCTGCAAGGGTGCAGAAGGAGTGGACCCGAGTTGGCCCACAATCTCCTGCCAGATAAGCAGAAGGAGCAGACCCAAGTACAAGGTAGGCGGGTTGAGTCTCGTTTAGGAGGCCCTCCTGGTCAGTTCCAGCCAAAAACCAAACTGACTCGCGCCCTACAAGTATAAGCAAAAGCAAAACAGACAAACAGAAAAATTACAGGACAAGACAAATGAACAGTGCTGTTTTCTTACCTTCGGAGTCTGGGATCTCGGGGTCTCTGGGGCTATCCTGGGCGAGCCCCCAAATGTTGTGCCAAGTCGCAAGACCACCCCCAAGAAGACCACCGAGATTCAGACACTCCAAAATGCAAAAGCAAGGCAAGGTTTTATTTAACGAGCTGCCAACTCGGGCCTCGTCCTACCCACCGACACAGCGGAGGTTAGGAGGAAGCCCCGAGCTGTGATTACATAGGGCTTATAAAGGCAAAGAACAAGGTTACAACAATCAGCTGTGCAAGCAAGATTAGAACACAGGTACAAATCTGATTGACTCAGGGTTCGATTCTAAAATGGGGTTTACGTGGTGGGGCCTGACTTCAAAGTCTGGCACCTCAAACCTATTTCCGGATATGTTTTCTTACAACTCCCAAGATGATTTCATTTCCCCCAATAAAAATTAGAAGGCATTTTTCTGTAGAAGGTTAAAACCAACTAAGGTAGTGATGGGTGGAGACTTCAAAAGTTTCTCCCAGGGGCTCTCTGGGCTTCTTGTTGGTTAATGGATTGTCTCAAGGACTTTCCAGCCTTAGCTGGGTTTGAACCCAGATGGTCAGATCTCAGCCTCCCATGCAGCTAGGATCTCAGGTTTGAGCCAGGGGGGCCATGCTCCCGCACATTTACTAACAACTCTATTCTGCACTTAGCACAGTCTGAAGGCAACTGTGTTGGTTTATAAAAGAAAGTGAGGAAGTGTATTGTCTCCCACTTAGTGACCCCAGACCAGGCAGATTAGGAGTGACTCCTTCCCGCCTCTGGCCCCGCCCACCCTGGCGCGCCCCAAGCCTTGGCCTCCGAGGGGCATGGGGGGGGGAAGAGGGAGTGGCCTGCGGGCACGTGCGGAGGGGGCGTGGCCGGCGGGTGTTGGCAGTGGCAGCGAGCACCGGGTGCGCAGAGCAGCATCCAGAGCTGGACTGTATGACTCCCTCGAGCTCGTGGCTCAATGGCACTGTACTTCTTAGCACTCTGCTGGCTGGTTAGAGATGACAGTCTCACAGGGTTCTTTTTCTGCACTTGTCAGTCTTTACAAAAGACTGCTTTACTCCATTAAAAGCAATTAGGTGGTCATTAGAGCTAGTCTTTAAGGCATGATCTTACCTAGAACCTAAGGGCCAAAGTTACATCTGACAAAACTTGTAAGAGTCATCTGTCTTTTTGAGTCTGACTATGAATGCTGTAGAGAATTGTCTGTAACAACAAAAACTTAACAATAGTGGTTATTAAAGTTTAAAATAGTGATCAATTCAACAATTTGTTGTTTTTAATTGTATATAACATATTAGGATATTGAGATTAAGACATTGTAGATATTTCTAGACCTTTGTGATTACAATGAAGACTGTAGGAGTTGGTATCCTCTTAGCTCTGTATCCAATGAGGTTTTTATGATCGAGAAAGATATATTAAAGCACAATTACTTTTATAGATGGAAATAAAGAATGACATGCTAGTTTTATATCAGTGTGTTGATTTTGACCTTATTTACATCATAGCGAACTTAATTACATACCATCTCATAAGTTTATTCATATGTTCCATCTTTTCAGATATAGTCATACCATCTGCTACATATTGGAACCTTTTGGGGTTTATCTTCCTCACTTTTTCCCATTTTGAAATGAACATTTTAAGACAGTTGTCACTAAGCAAATTCTTTCTTATCCAGAAAGTCTTGGGCTTGATAGACAAGTAGAGTCTGATACCAGGGCCCATAGAGAAAAATATCACTGTAGAGAGCCCAAGTCCACTTAACTCATGCAGATGAATGAAGGCTATTGAATTGGATGTGAAAGAGCCACTTGGGAGCAGAAACCTTGTGGTGGCTTTGTCATCTGGCAGAAGTCCAGGCCCTTGGGTTCTCCACTGTCCAGGAGAGAGGGCAATTAGCACAGGGGTGTCTCAGAACCAGGTCCTCAGATTCTTGAGAGGGGAAGAGCAGAACTGGGGGAGGGGGGGTGATCCAAGTCAGGCACCAATGTCGGAACCTGCCAGAAAACCACATGGACATCCAGGCAGGCAGAACAAAAAAAGAAAGGTTAATGCCAGCAAAGGGACTGACAAAGCCAATTTTCACAGACAGAAGAAGCACCACCAGCCTTTGTCTTGGGTAACCTATGTAACCTAAGGGGCTAGGAAGCAGGGACCTTGGTGTGGAAGCGTGGGCCAGGGACTTCATCATGGCAAACTAGTTCTTATGGCAGCTGCTCAAGTAGTTGATAAGGGGCCTACAGCTGGCCAGACTGATGGTCACTTTAAGGGGTCCTGTTAACATTTTATGGTAACTGGCCTGTCTGGAAAGTCATCTCCAGGTAAGGGGGAAGGATGCTGAGTATTTACTTTACAGCCTGCACCAGGCGGGCCTAGTGTTGCTTGGGAAAGGAGCATGCTAAGGTACAGGAAAAGAGCCTCTTGGACTAACGGGATGTTAGGAAAAAAATGTTTCATTTGTGATGTTTGCATTATTCAGGGTCCTTTTATTTTGCCTTTTACGTTTGGGGTGCCATCAAAAATTGAGAGATAAAGTGCTTTTCACAGTCGTTTTGTTCTTTTGGAGGTATGTGAGTTAGATGAGTTCTTAAGCAATACAATTAAATTAACCAATTCCTTCTACATGGCTTAATTCATCTACTATAGACAAAGAAATATTTGTGGATTTCTAGGCTTTCTCGTTCCTATTGTTCAACTGTTGAAGGACAATAGGGGGAGGGCTGTTTACTACTCTAGTATTACATTAAAACTTTCCTTTCTATTAGTATAAAAATAAAGATTAGCCCCCCACACCCTTGAAAACTATTTTGAGCACTTGCAAAAAAATGGTAGACCTACTTGATGACTGAGTTATGTCAAACAAGTAATAAAACTTTTTTGTAGATGAGAATATGTTTTGTGAGTGATTTCAGTAAAGAGAATTGACAATACATCGCTCTATGTCTCTATTTGTATGTATGTAATGGTGATACTAGGGCTTGAACTCAGGGTCTGAGCACTGTTCCTCAGCTATTTTTGCTGAAGGCTAGCACTTTTATTACTTGAACGCCATTCTGGCTTTTTTTTTTTTTTTTTTGGCCAGTCCTGGGCCTTGGACTCAGGGCCTGAGCACTGTCCCTGGCTTCTTCCCGCTCAAGGCTAGCACTCTGCCTCTTGAGCCACAGCGCTGCTTGTGGCCGTTTTCTGTATATGTGGTGCTGGGGAATCGAACCTAGGGCCTCGTGTATCCGAGGCAGGCACTCTTGCCACTAGGCTATATCCCCAGCCCCCCATTCTGGCTTTTTGGTGTTTAAAGATGCAAGTCTCTTGGCCTTTTCTGCCAATCAAGATTTTCCAATTCAGCCTCTTGAGTAGGCTGGATTACAGGTGTGACCTTGCCTAATTTACATAGCTTGTGTCTGTCTGTCTGTCCTTCCTGGAGCTTTAAGGGACTGAGCATTATTCCTGAGTTTCTTTTGTTCAAGGCTAGTGCTCTACCACTTTACGTACATCTCCAGTTTTTGGTAGCTTAGTGGAAAGGAGAGAGTCTTACAGACTTCTGCCCAGAATGGCTTTCAACTGTGATCTTCATATCTCAGCCTCTTGGGTAGCATTACACGTGTGAGCCACTAGCACCCAGCTTATATATTGCTTTTTAAGGCACAGTCTTGCTATAGTCCAGGCTAGTCTGCATCTTCATCATGCTTAGCCTTGACTACTGACAATAGAGTTCATACATCATATACCACAGAAATGTATTCAAAGTTTGTTGTTAGTAGTTAATAAGTCTCTTTGAATTTTAGAGATTATATTTTTAAAAAATAGTTGTTTTTGGTCATGAGTCTGAATGATGCATTGGTTTTCCTCTTAGAGTTGGTTTTAACAGGTACTCTTTTGTTTGTTCTTTATTCAGATCACAATTTTGGCTACCCAAGTGATGGGGCAGTCTTCTGGAGGCGGAGGTCTGTTCACCTGCAGTGGTAACATGGGCCTGGCCTTAACTAATGACATGTATGACTTGCATCACCTCTCCAAAGCTGAGCTGGCTGTCCCTCAGCTTATCATGTTAGCAAACGTAGCCTCAATGGGGGACGTAAATGACAGCTTCTGTGATTATCTGGTTGGAGAAGAGAGACAGATGGTGGAATTGATGCCTGTTGGGGATAACAACTTTTCAGATAGTGATGGGGAAGGACATGAGCAATCTACTGAAATGAAAGGTAAAGCTGGTGGGCTAGGGAGTTTGGAACTGACAAGTATGGAGCTCAGTGTTGCAGAAGCACAGCCTGTCTTTGAGGCCTCTTCAGCTGATCCAGAAATCTACAGCTCCACTAAAGATCTTCCTCCTGAAACACCTGGAACAGAGTACAAATGCAAGAACTCTAAGAGCAAACCCTTTCGCTATAAGCCATGCCAATATGAAGCAGAATCTGAGGAGCATTTTGTGCACCATATCAAAGTTCACAGTGCCAAGAAGCTTTTTGTGGAAGAAAGTGCAGAGAAGCAAGCCATAGCCAGGGAATCTGGCTCTTCCACTCCAGAGGAGGGAGATTTCTCCAAGGGCCCCATTCGATGTGAGCGCTGTGGCTATAATACCAATCGATATGATCACTACACTCGGGCTGGGGATAACAAGTGAGTCTTCAAGTGCATCGTTTGTGCTTACATGACCGTAAGTGAATATCACTGAAGGAAACACTTAAGAAACCATTTCCCAAGGAAAGTGTACACGTGTGGCAAATGCAACTACTTTTCTTTCTTTCTTTTTTTTTTTTTTTTTTTGGCCAGTCCTGGGCTTGGACTCTGGGCCTGAGCACTGTCCCTGTCTTCTTCTTGCTCAAGGCTAGCACTCTGCCACTTGAGCCACAGCACCACTTCTGGCCATTTTCTGTATATGTGGTGCTGGGGAATCGAACCCAGGGCCTCATGTATACGAGGCAAGCACTCTTGCCACTAGGCCATATCCCCAGCCCCGCAACTACTTTTCTGACCAAAAAACCAATTCTGTCCAACATGTTTGGACTCATACAGGTAAGGGAAGCTTTTAATCCATTAAGTTCTCCTCTCACTTCTGGTTGCTAGTCAGCTTTACTTAAACAGTACTTGAAAGAGTCTGGGTTCTATGACTTGCTATGGTGGTGATGTTGGACCTCTTTGCACTCTGTTTTCTTCAGAGTAGGACATACATATCTTTGAGGGATGCAATAAAGAAATGAAGCACTGAATTATTTAAAAGAAGAGCCGCAAGAAGCTGGCCTTGGTGGCTCACGCCTGGGATCTTAGCTAATTAGGAGGTTGAGAATGGAGGTTTGAAGGCAGCCTGGGCAGAAAAATCTGAGAGGCTTTTATCTCCAGTTAACCAGCTAAAGGCTGGAACTTCAGGTGTGGCTCAAGTGGTAGACCACCAGCTTTGACCAGCAAAGCTGAGAGTCTGAGCCATAGTGTACCAGCTCAGAAACCAGAACAGTCACAGGAAATCTTCCTTTTCAGTCCTGGGCCTTGAACTCAAGATCTGGGAGCTGTCCCTGATTTTTTTTTCTGAAGGCTAAGATTCTACCACATAAGCCACAGCTCTTTGGTGGTAAATTGGAGATAGGTTTTGCTGCCCTTTCATGCCATTTTGTGCCAGATCTTAGCTCCTTAAGTAGGCTAGATTACATGCATAAGCCACCAGTGCCTGGCAGGTCCACAGGAAAATTTTAGACTGACCAAGATCAAAAGAAAAGACACATAAGTATCATAAATGAGAAGGAATATTACCAAACCCTACAGGGATTAAAAGGATCAATAAGCAAAATAAGCTAATTGTCCCACTTCATGGATGCAGTTCCAGTGCATGTGTTCCCATTGTGTTTCCATGTAGATTCACCCTCTACCATTTTCTTTCTCCTCTCAGGGTTGGTTTGTATCTTTGGTGCTGGTCCTAGGGCTTGAACTCAGGGCCTGAGTATTATCCCTGAGCTTTTTTTTTTTTTTTTTTTTTTTGGCCAGTCCTGGGCCTTGGACTCAGGGCCTGAGCACTGTCCCTGGCTTCTTCC
Organism: Perognathus longimembris pacificus; assembly: GCF_023159225.1. NCBI lineage: Eukaryota > Metazoa > Chordata > Mammalia > Rodentia > Heteromyidae > Perognathus > Perognathus longimembris. The sequence goes on along the minus strand of NC_063176.1, from coordinate 29,347,549 downwards.
CGCTCAAGGCTAGCACTCTGCCACTTGAGCCACAGCGCCGCTTCTGGCCGTTTTCTGTATATGTGGTGCTGGGGAATCGAACCTAGGGCCTCGTGTATCCGAGGCAGGCACTCTTGCCACTAGGCTATATCCCCAGCCCCCTATCCCTGAGCTTTTTTACTTAAGGCTAGTACTCTACCATTGGAGTCTCAGCTCCATTTCTAGTGTTTTGATAGTTAGTTGGAGATAAGAGTTTTAGGAACTTTCCTTCCCAGACTGGCTTTGAACTGTGATCTTCAGATCTCAACTTCCTGATTAGCTAGGATTACAGGTGTAAATCAGGTTTTTTTAAAAAAAATTATTTATAATTTTTTGGTACCAGTTCTGGGCATTGATCTCAGGTTCTGGATGCTATCCCTGAGAATTTATGCTCAAGGCTTAGCGCTTTACCACTTGAGCCACAGCTCAGTTCCGGCTTTTGGGAGATGAGAATTTCATGGACTTCCTTGCCTGGTTGTCTTTGAATCATGATCCTCATATCTCATTCTCCCGAGTAGCTAGGACTACGGGTATGAGCCACCCATGCCTAGTGAGCCAGGGTTGTTTTTATTCTAATTGTGCAGTCAACCTCTACCCTGATTATTATCCAAACAGGTATCCTTTTTCAAGTTTTAATTATTTATTTTAAATTTTGTTATTTTAAAGGTGATGTACAGTGGAATTACAATTACATGAGTATATATTCTTTTGTACAATATCTTTCTTTCCCTCACTCTCTGTCCCTCAGTCCATTCTCCACCCATGAGTTGTATAGTTCACTTTTATCAGTGTCCAGTGAGCTCCACTGCAGCACTTCTTCACTTGAGTTCCCTACTCTCAGCCTCACCCTCCTGAAAAGATACAGGTGAAGACACCATACATAAAGAAAATAAGACAGAACCATCAAAACATGAAAAATTTGGAAACGAGATCTCTTGTTTCCATATCGAGTTCATTTCAGTGTATTTGTGTGTATAAATTTGTATATATATGTGTATATATACACACACATAATTTTATATGAATATAAAGAGGCACATAACAGTTATCCTTTATTCTCTTTTTTCTCACTAATGGGTTCCAAAAAATTGGTCATCTTACATCCCTTGAAGAGTTTCCAGTTATTTTTTGTAGAGACTGCTTCTCCAGCCAACTACCTGGCTACTTTAGCATAGGTTTTTGTTTCTTTCGGTTTTCTGGATAGGAAGATTGAATTCTGTGCCTTGAGATTGCCAGGCAAGGGCTCTACCACTTGAGCTACACCTTGCCCTCTTTGTTTTGTTTTTTGGAGATAGTCTTCCTATCTTGGCTGTTACTGGCCTTGAACTTCGCTTCATACCTCTGTCCTCCCTTCTTCCAAATAGCTGGGATTATAGATGTGCCAACACACCTATCTTAATTTAGAACTCTGTGTGTGTGTGTATGCACGTGTGTGTTTGCATGCGCATGTGCACACACGCATTAGAGTTGAACTCAAGGCTTAAAGCTTTCAGGTGATTTTTGCTCATGGCTTGAGCTCTACCATTTGAGCAACATTTTTTAGTCTAATTTTATTTCTTGTTAATTGAAGATAGAGTCCCCTGGACTTTTCTGCCCAGACTAGCCTCAAACCTCCATCCTCAGAAAAGTAAATAGGATTATAGGTGAGCCTCCTTAGCCTTGCTAGAATAGTTTTTTTGTTGTTGTTGTTTATTATTATTATTTTTTTGCCAGTCCTGGGCCTTGGACTCAGGGACTGAGGCACTGTTCCTGGCTTCTTTTTGCTCAAGGCTAGCACTCTGCCACTTGAGTCACAGCGCCACTTCTGGCCGTTTTCTATATATGTGGTACTGGGGAATCGAACCTAGGGCTCCCCATTAGAGGCAAGCACTCTTGCCACTAGGCCATATTCCCAGCCCTAGAATAGTTTTGACTTAAGACGCATGAGTAGGGGCTGGGAATATGGCCTAGTGGCAAGAGTGCTTGCTTCATATACATGAAGCCCTGGGCTCGATTCCTCAGCCCCACATATATAGAAAAGTGGTGCTGTGGCTGAAGAGGTAGAGTGCTAGCCTTGAGCAAAAAGAAGCCAGGGACAGTGCTCAGGCCCTGAGTCCAGCCCCAGGACTGCCAAAAAAAGTGTTTTAGTTATGTTGTGATATGGCCCAGGCTGGTTTCCAATACCTGGTATGATAGGGGAATTTTCCAGCCTCTGTGAGAGGAAAAGATTCTTGTTAAGTTTCTGCTTGTGCTCCTAGTCACCCTATTATTGGAAGTAAAGATTCTGAGGATACCTTGCTAGGACCTGGGGAGTGCTCATGCATTGGAGTCTTAGGGATCTAAGTTCATCTGTGAACAGGAAAGAAAGGGCTGACTGATACAGTAGTAGTAGTAATTGAATGCATGCGGATGGGTGAACTCTCAGTTTGTGTTTTTGTGCTAGTGTGGGGCCTTGACCTCAGTCTCATGCTCTTTCGGTCACTTCCCATTTCTCTTCATTTGGGCTTTTTGATCTCCCCTGCCCCATCGGCGATGGAGCATGGCCTTGTGTGTAGTAGGCAGGTGCTCTGCTGCTTACAAATTTAGATTTGGAGAGGAAGAGGTATATTTCAATAACGACTGAACTGTTTTGTTATGGAAGAATTACCAATTTTTCACTAAAGCTAAAATATGTTCTATTATAAGTTTATTAGGAGGAAAGAAAGGAAAATGGAGGGTGTGCTAGTTTGTTTTTTTGTCCAGTCATGGGGCTTGAACTCTGGGCCTGGGTGCTGTCCCTGAGCTCCTTTTGCTCAAGGCTAGCATTCTACCACTTGAGCCACAGATCCACTTCCACCTTTTTCTGTGACTAATTGGAGATAAGAGTCTCATGGACTTTCCTGCCTGCGCTGGCTTCGAATTTCAATCCTCAGATCTCAGCCTACTTAGTAGTTAGAATTACAGATGTCAGCTACTGGTACCCATCTGCTTTTTTTTTTTTTAATACAATTTTATTGTTATTTTTAAGATGTTGTACAGCATGGTTACCATTTTACTATATAGGTAATGTGTTCATTTTTCTTTTGGACGATGTTACCCCTTCTGGGGTTTGTTTTTTGTTTTTGTTTTGTGCTGGTCTTGGGGCTTGAACTCTGGCACTGTCCTTGAGCTTTTCTACCCAAGGCTAATACTCAACCACTTGAACCACAGCTCCAGTTTAGCTTTTCAATGTGGTTAATTGGAGATAAGAGTCTCACACTTTTCCGCCTAGGCTGGCTTTGCACTGTGATCTTCAAATTTCAGCCTCTTGATTAGCTGGGATTAAAAGAGAGAGCCAATGGTTCCTGTCCCCCCCCCCCAACCCGGTGGTGATTGTTTTGAGACAAACATCTCTTCCTATGTGGCACAGGCTCGACTCAAACTCAGTGCTTTTACCTCAGCCCTCCAATACTGAGATTACATATGTATAAAATACCATGCCTTAGCTTCTTGGTGGGTTATTCCATTTTATTTAATTCATTTATTTGGGGATTTTTTAAAATTAACACCCGTTATTTGTACAAGGATATTTCATTTTAGCAAGTCAGTGTATGTATAAATTACATCTTTTTTTTGTGTGTAAGTGTGCTAGTCCTGAGGCTTAAACCCAGGACCTAGCACTGTCCTTTGAGTTTTTTTGCTTAAGGATAGTGCTCTACCACAGTTCTACTTCCAGCTTTTTAGTTAATTGTAGATAAGATTCTTGTGGATTTTCCTGTCTGGACTGGTTTCGAACCTTGATGCTCAGAGCTACTCAACCTCCTGAGTAGTTAGGATTACAGGTGTGAACCACTGGGCATCAGCTAATAAATACGTCTTGAGTATAATCAACCCCTCAGTTATCCTCCTTTGTAGTGTTCGAAATAACATTTTAATTTTTTTTCCTGGATATGACCCTTGGTAACACTTTTTTTGTTTGTTTTTGTCAGTCATGGGACTTGAACTTAGGGCCTAGGTGCCATCACTGAGCTCTTTTGCTCAAGGTTAGTACTCTACCACTTTGAGCAAGCCACAGCTCCACTTCCAGTTGTATGGTGGTTTTTTGGAAATAAAAGTTTCATGGACTTCCTTGCCCAGGCTGGCTTCAAACATGGTCCCTCAGATCTCAGCCTCTTGAGTAGCTAGAACCACCAGTGCTGGGCCTTACTGGTAACACTTTAGAGATACCATTGTCTAGCAAGAGTAACTAAAAAACAATTCTAGCCTTTCAGTTGTAGCTTTCAATAAACTTTAGTAAGGATCTAGTCCTTCATGCACAGCAGAAATCCACAAGAACTTTTTCTACTCTTCAGTTGTCTCATAAACTGAAGGTGCCTTGGCCCTCCCACTGGGTTTTACTCTCAACTCTTTCCTTGGAACACACTCAAGATAGCTGCCTTTGTGTACAATCTGCCTTTCTTCCTTCCTGAGGAGGTTCCTAGAGCTCTACTTCAGATAGCGCCTATTAAACCTTTTTAAGCCATATTCACCAGCCAAGTAGTTTTCGGAGGGCTGGAGAAAATCCAGCAGCTCCCCATGCTTTAGTCTCCCTCAGTCTATAACAATTACCATTCACACAGTGCCTTGGAAATCACATTTCTTTGTACCCTTGGCTGAATTGTCTCAGGAGAAATTCTGAGAGTTCTCAGTCTGTTTCTAGAACTTTTAACATAAAACATACAAAGAGTATTCATCTGCTAAGTGCATTTTTGCCATGTACTGGCAACCTAATATCTAGAAACACTAAATGTAAGCTAGGACTCCTTTGTCTTTTATATATACTATGTACACAAGAAAGTAGAACAAAATGGGACTGTGTTACTCTTCACTGTAAGCACTGATTTGACCCTCTTTGCATTTCTTACTCCTGGGAACCAGGGTATGAGCACCATACCTACAACTCAAGGGGTTGACCATTCCTCCCAAATACATTTCATATGAATTTTTTAAAAGGTACCTACAAAACATGCTATTTTCCAACTCCTACTTAAAAAAATATAGCAGGTACTTCAAAACGTCAAAAGTACTTAGCACAGTCAACGCTTTATATAGCAAGGGGCTGTGATGCACACCGATCTATGGCAGTCATTGGAAAACATCTCTACCCATCCCCCCCTCTTCTTGTGGGTCCTCTGTTCCACATCCTCCAACCTATGGAAGAAACAAGGATGAGTGTCACCTAGGGGTGGTCTTAAAATTACCGAAGTCTCTTCAAGAACACATGTCTATGGTTTTTATAAACAAATGATCATTGAAAAGTGTGATTTTCTACCTCTACTATGGCATATGTGCGCAACCTCTTCACATTTGGAACATCTGGATGGATCAAGAGTCATCTTTTTAAAGGTTCGGGGAAGTTAGGCAGGTTTTTCCTTTTATATACTCGAGCCTACAAGTGGCAAGTCAGTCGGGTGTCTGGTGGGCATGTGTGGTTGTCACTTTATTGCTTTCCTGAGGATGCCAGCCATTGTACCCATTGCCATCTGGGGTAAGGAGGTCACCCCAGGCCCCTGATCGGTGGGCTCCCTAGCCTATATACTGGCGAGCTTCCAAGGCCAATGCCTTCTCCATCGTCCGTCCTCCATCCCCCGAAGGCCTCTGCCATTCTCACCTTGTTGAACTGTGCCCATAGCCATCCAAGGACAACACATCGTTGGCAGCCTGGCGAGGCCTACTAGGTCCAGCAAGGTGGAGCCCAGGCCCAGAGTCCCCTGCCACCATCAAGTCATCCCAATGAGGTGCAAGGATGCAGGAAGGCGGCTGCTACCCAAGTGCCCCAGGGTCTGCTGGTAAAGGCTGTGTGCTGGCCATCAGGACACATGCGTGGGGTTAGGCCATGCTCTGTCCCTCACTATATCCTGTATATTAGAAGTGTAGAACTTCTTTTTGATTCTACAGGGCCTCACAATTAAGGGTTTGCCCCCAAGTCTCAAGAAAGTTTAGACATGAACTTTTGAGCGATACTAGAACTGTGAAACTCAGATGTGTCTTCAGGTTAGATGAGATAGGTTTCTGTGTAGATGAAATCAAAGGGGGAAAGAGTGCCTTTTCCTCCATCCCTCTTTCTCTTAACCTTCTTGCTCCCCACCTCTGTCCCTTTTCTTTTTTTCTGCCATCCCCTCCATGCCATAATTGAATTAGTGAGCCAGATCAAACTTGACACACATACCGCGCCCCCCCCACCCCCCCCAAACTGTTTCACAGCAATGAAAAACTCATTAGCACAGTTTATTGGCTTTATACTGTCACATACACTTTAGGATCTTCTTCTGTGTCTTTGTCTTCCTTGTTACAGCCCTATCCCACATCAAATTCACTATGAAGTCTGCTGCCTCAATATTCCTAGTGTTCTTTGGTTTGTTCCAGTTGCCCCATTCCCTCTTGAGCCGCAAACTTTGTCTCCCTTAGGCTCTCTCACCTTCACCCCATCGCTCCAACCCATTCTCTCACATGGGCCATTCACTCTCAGGCAGACTTTCTTTTCAAAGTTACAATCACAAGTAGGATTTTAATTATTTTATTAAAAATTTAAACAACAGCACATACTACGGGAGAAGGTAAAGGCTAGTAATTAAAATTTGTCTTGAAGGTGAATTCGATGTTAGTCCAATTTTTTTTTCTGAAGTCTTCAGAGAAAATATAGTTGGGAACTTTGTAGTTTTTACAAGTTCCTAAAAGCGTCACAAAGAACGTAGAAAATGGGAATGGTGAAAGCAAAGCATGTTGAGGGACAATGCTATCTTGTATCCAATTGTATATAAAATCATTTCAAATAAAAATGAAGTCTTCTAGGAAACTATTTTGAAGATTATTTGCCATTTTTTAATTGTAAACAAAATTAACTAAAACAAAAGTCACAGCTTCTAGGCTATTTTAGATATATTTTAGAGAAATATAAATAATTTTAAACATAAATAATAAATGTAAATGCGTGTCTAAAATATAAGTAAATATAACATAAAAATGAAAGTAAATAATATATATTTTAATAACCTACAAAAATAAACTAAGGATAAAAAAACAAAATAAAATTTAAAATAAAACTTAAGAAATGTAAATATTTTAGTAATAAAATAAATATAAAACAAACACAAAAATAAACAAAATAAACAAATAATTTAAATAGAAGTATTTTAATATTAAAATAAAAATGAAAATCGTAACAGCAAACATAATAGTATAAATATAATTGAAATAAAAAACAAAGCTAAAGGGCTGGGGATATGGCCTAGTGGCAAGAGTGCTTGCCTCCTATACATGAGGCCCTGGGTTCAATTCCCCAGCACCACATATACAGAAAACAGCCAGAAGCGGCGCTGTGGCTCAAGTGGCAGAGTGCTAGCCTTGAGCAAAAAGAAGCCAGGGACAGTGCTCAGGCCTTGAGTCCAAGCCCCAGGACTGGCAAAAAAAAAAAAAAAAAGATAAACAACAAAGCTAAATAGAAAATTTTAAATGTTTTAATAAAAATATAAGAACCATAAAAATTAAAATTAGATATTAATATAAATAAAATATAAACCAGAAATAAAATAGAACTTTAAAAAAATTTTAATAGAAGCAAATATTAAAAATAGATATAAGAACAAAAATGAAAAGAATGAAAATAAAGATAAATAAAAAGTAAATACAAATATTTAATTAAAGTAAGAATAAGTATTAAAATAAAAATGAAGTTTTATTTGTAAATAAAATATTAAATAAAAATAACTAAAATAGAAATTTACATTTGGAGATTTTCATCTCTTACAATTCCCAGAACACATAAAATTGACTGCTTTCCTGTGCAGCAGCATTGATGCAGCATTGGCTCACATTCCCAGGCTAGGGTTCACAGCCCCACAATAACTGGTCCCTAACCCTCAGTCTGTCATGAATGACAGAGGAATGTTTGGCCAGTCAATCAGGGGACTGTATGTATGTAGCCTGGCACTATGAACTGGTGTTTGACCAATTTTCCTAATGCTGGAAAGAATAGTAAACTTTTATCTCTCAAATTGTAAGAAAAAATTTCAAATACAGTGTTGAGCATTTTTCCATTTGCTAAGATGTTAATCAGAGTCTAGTAAGGTTCTAGACACTTCACTAAGTGTTCTTGTCTGTGAAAACAGTCAGTGTTGTATAGCTAAATCATTATTTTGAAAAACTTCAAAAGGTGATAGTCATTCTCCATTATCTTTCAGAAGAATTTGTGTCTCTTCCAATTCTTCATCCATGAGCAGCTATTGGAAATAGGTTGGATTTACCCTTGGTGTCTTCGGGATGGTTCTTTGTGGTGCTTGAAGCATCTTGTACTGGGTAGTTTTATGTTCATATCAGTTTTTCAGTCTCTCCTCTCTCGTTAACATTCCTTTCCTTATTGTATCATTTCATCACTTTTTTCATGTTGTGACTCCTGTATGTTGGTGTCTGGTACTTCTATTAGCTGAAATTTCTTCATGTGTACTCTTTTATAACTTTTTTAAGAAGTGTTCTTTCAAGTTTATATTGGTCTCCATAGAATTATATGTTCGTGTCTTTTCTTTTTTGTTTTGGGTGACTGGTCAGATTTTTTTCTATATGGCTCATTACTTGTGACCGAATGTTCCAGAAAGGATGTGTTATACCTCTTAACAAATGGAAGTTCTTTATAAATGCTGTACAGGCTGTTTAGTTGCACCTGCTGTTGAAGTTGAATTTCTTTTTCCAGCCTGCAAATCTTTGTGCTACTTTCAGGTTTGGTGAAGCTGCATGACTTCTTGGGCACTCAGGAAGTACGTCCTTATAATATATACACATTCATGTGGATTCTGAGGAGGCTTTAGGCCTCGACTCTATGACCAATTTTAGTTCTTGCTTTTTCTCAATAGGTTTAGTTATTTCTGTGGTTTGTCCACCTGGCCATGAAAGTGATTAATACTGATGCCTGTAATTTTAAGATCACACTTTGTATCCTTCCACCTTTTAGCTTCTTCTGGGTTGTACATGAGAGGCAGGAGTTTAACTCGGCCAGTGTACAGGGTTTGATGCACATGTTGTCTTTTTGTGGTTTTTTTGAGTGCTTTAGGTTCTTTGATTTCCAGATTATCCCTAGCAGCCAAAAGTCCCTTGCCTTTGGTGCTATATTTATTTTCACAGATGCCAGTGGTTGGGGCCAATTCCTTAGGCCTAGCAGAATGGAGGCAAGTGGGTTTAGCCACTACTTTAATGGAGCTATTAGTTTGACTGATGATCTTGGTGTTCCCAGTGGCCTTGTTCACTGTTGAGTGAATTCCAGCAGCCTGGATATCAGCAGCTGTGGCTGCAGCTGGTTGAGGGTGCTCAGTTTCTCCAGTGCTCCTGAGCAAGGTGGTCCTGTCTTGCTTTAAAACCTCTCCTCCCCAAGTCGCTTGTGCAGCCTGGGTGCTAGAGGTTCTTCTCTCTGCTGTTTGGAGGTTTGAGGTTTGGGGTCCGATCTTGGTGGGGGAAGCAGCCTTGCCCCATTTCAGTTTCTTGGCTGCATCCCTCCAAGCCAGGTGTTCAGTGGCTTGATCTTCAGCTCTATTGGGGATCAGGTCAACAATTATCCTCTTACTGACCTTTGAGGATGACCTGTCTAATTTACTATCACTGGCTGATGAAATCATTTTTATATCGGTGTTTCCAACAACTTGGCTCTCAACTCTTAGAGAGCTGGGGGGTGTTACAGTCCATAGAGTATTTATTGGTATAAAACCTTGTCCCTTCTGTGTTTCTGTAGTGGTGGTGATAGGCCTTGGGAATGGCTTGCACTGTTTTTCCTGGTGCCCTTTCTTGGTGTGTGAGTGGACCTGGAGCAGTGGATTTTCTTCTGCTGTGGCCTTAGGCCCAGCGGCAGGTCTGGGCCCTCTGCAGGTGCTCAGGTCAGATCCCATTGTCTTGGTGACCTTCGAAGGCACCTTGCCCTTTCTTGCTTGAGTCTCTCTGGCTGCTGGGTATTTCCTAGCAGCCAGGTTGCCACTGCTTCTGCTTTCAGTTAAAGGTATAGGGGATGCAGACCTGGGTAATTTTCCTGACTTTTCGGGAGTTACATCCTCAAAGATGTGCTGGGACACGGTGGTTGTCGGCAGCCTATGAGCCCCAGGAGATCGATGGAGGTCCTTGGTGGTTCCTGGATCATTACGGCTGCAGACTGGGGTCCAGTTGTGGAACTGAAGCTGATCCTCAAAGGGAGAATATGTGTGTGGTCTGACCTCCACCTCAGAACAGGGGTACACCAAGATATTCAAGAAAGATTTGGGTGGTGGATCATCCTCCTGGGCCGCCAAAACAGGAACCCCAGCAGAATTTTTACTGGATGTTCCAGCATCTTTATGGGGCCTTGGGAAGGTGAAATGTTTCTGTGAAGCCCGGGAGGCTCTGCGCAGATGTTACCCCTGGGGACCCGAAACAGAAGCTCCAGTAGATGGTCTTTGGGGGGCTCCACCCTCCGGTGTTTGGGGCTCCGCGTTGGTGGTGTACTTGTCCGGGTTATCAAGCCAGGAGGGTGTGTGAAGGTGGCCATCATTGGTGGCAAAGGCAATGGATGGTTTTCTATGGCCTCTGTCCCCCGCTGGGGAGACACTGGGCATGGGTGAGAATTGACCAGAGTCACTAAACTTGGTGGATCTACGCCCAACCTGATCCGCAGTGACAAAATATGGAGCCCTGGTGGAAGATTTTCTTCGAGCTCGAGCTCCTCCGTAAGGTATGATATGGGCACACTGGCTGGTGTCCATAGTCCTTGAGGGTCTGCGCACATTTCACTCCTCTGTGGTATAAATAGGAGCCCCCCTGGATGTCTTTTGGGGAACTCCATCATCTCCTACACACGGATATAGGGTAATTGGATAGCGGCCAATATCGGACAGCCAGGAGGGCCTGCTCAGGTAGTCCTCCCTCCTGAAGGCCACGGGATCACCTGGGATCTTTTCTGCCCAGGGGCCCACAGTGCTGGAGTTCCTGCGATATGTGGCAAAAGATACCCTGCGAGGAGTAGTCTCCTGGATGTCAGTCGGAGTCGCCCCTGCAGATCTGGCTGGCTGGCTGGTGGTGGCGTGGTCTTCTGTTCCTTGCCCCTTGGGAATCATTGCCAAAGGCAATGCTCTCTGCCCTTTGGGCTCCCCCTTCAAGTCCCAGGCCTGTTGGTTTTAGGTGTACGTTTTAGGTAAAAAAAAAAAACAATCCAAAAAAAGTTAATACAATATCCAAGTAATGAGCTGTGGCTTGTGCCTTGGCTCTCGCTCTTGGATCTGAGGCAACTGAATTTTGCAAACAGTCTGATCGCCACTGTGCATTGTGACTCTCCAGCTATGCCACACCTGTATGATGCTGTGGGTGGAGCTGAGGAAAGACATGTGTCACGAGTGACTGGGGCTGAGTCATGTGCTTGCTGGTAGTTTTCTGGTGGTCCCCTGTGGGTCTGTGAGAATAGCTACATCTGAGGAAATGATTGATTTATAAGGCTTATAGGTTATGAGGTTGTCTATGGCTGTCAGAAGGGTTCAGATCAAGTGAAGGGTGGTCTGTCTTGGGCAGTTGGTAGGTCCAGACTCTGGTAGTCATGTCCTCATCTCCACCTCCATCCTCCAAAATGCTTCAGATCCTGTCCTGGGTCAGTTAGGGCTGTTTTCTGCAATGCAAGGTTCAGCTTAGCACATTGGACTGAAAGGGATGAAGCAAATGAGGACCTGTAGAGGAGAGGACAGTTTAAGCACAGGGTTTTCTAGGGAGAACTGCCCAAGAAATCTTTCTTACATATTCATCTTACCATGTTCTAAATACTGAAAATGGAAAAGTTCCTATTTTCTTTAAGTTAATGTTTTAGGACATTTCTCTCCAAAATATGTAAAGTGTTCCTGAGGAACAGGAGAGGATATTTAGAAGTGTGTTTGCGTTGGCTCTGTCATGGCTCTGCCAAGCCAACATACATAACTTAAGAGTCAATTTCTGGTGTTTGTGTACAATGTTACACAGAATGTGAGGCAAGAGCAGGCTTACAGCATGGCAGCCAGGAAGCAGAGAGCTCAAATGCCTGTGCCGGGGCTGGGAATATAGCCTAGTGGCAAGAGTGCTTGCCTCACAAAATGCCTGTGCTCATGGCACAATCTTAGCTCTTACATATTTGTTACCATTCTATATTAATTCATTTCACACTCTTCACTCATTAACTCTGCTTCTTTGGTCTTCTATAGATTTTGTTTTTTCTTTTTTTTCCAGAGCTGAGGACCGAACTCGGGGCCTTGTGCTCGCCAGGCAGGTGCTCTTCCGCTAAGCTAAATCCCCAGCCCCACTCTGCTGCATTGAAGACAACTTTGACTGCTTTAATTTCCTTGTCTTTGAAATAGATGTGCAGCATCACTAAACTGTAAATATAAAACAATCTTGTCCCTTTCTGCTCAAGAAATGATCCCCAGAGTATTTCAGAATGGCATCAGTTGGAGGTTCTTGGAGGCTCAGAATGGTAAATCTATGCTCATTTACACTGCTTCAGAATGTACTAACATATTTCTTGGGTGATTCATATATTTTATAATAGTTAATTAGTAATATGAACCATTTAAAATTCTTGACCATTTGTTTGTTCAGTCTGCTCAGCTTTGGAATTGAGTGTTAAGCAGCAATAGATAGCCATAACAGTAAATGGAGCCAAGGAAGCAATATGTGCCACTTCTGGATCAGGCTCCTAAAAGGAGTAAGCACCATCTCTTGCTAGAATCTTGAGCTAGAATACAACCATCTGAGATCATATGAATGGCGGCCATGCCTTAGTCTTGGAGGATAACCACAGAAAGTGCCTAGAGATGTATGGTTAATTTACTGAACTGAAAAACAGCCTTCATTCCTTGAACCTTGGAAACAGTGGTGGCTAAGTGTGGCAACACTAAGAGGGCTGAGGAAGGAGGATTGAGAGTTGGAGGCAACACTGGGATACATAGCAAGATCTTGCTTTAAAAAAAAGGTAAAACTGCTGCAGCTGTGGTTAAGTTTTAGCACACCATTTACACAAATTTCTGTGGAAGGGAAAAGAGTGAGAGCCTTGCCCTGGCAGCTAGTTAGTTCTGTGATATATGCAATTGTACTTGCCGAAAGAAAGTTGCATGACCACATCTAGCCCCCAGGGAGCAGAGGAGGACAATCCCATCTTACTTCCAAAGGAAGAGAATTGGAAATACTAACATTTACCAAGGGACTGAACAACATCAAGTCAACTCAGCAGACTTGGACTCTTGTGCAGAGAGGGGTCTGGATAGAAGCAAGACTTTATGTAGGTTAAGTTGTAGTGTTTGGGGACCTCATATCCTATCACAGACCCCAGCCCATATCCTAGCAGAAAGGTGAGTAGATAGTAAAGAAGTTATTGGCCAAAAAATACAGAATCATGTAAATGAATAGTACCCATTTTTCCTTCTATTTCCACTCTTCCTCTTTTCTACTCTACTCTGAGGTCAAGGAGAGTGACACTTACCAATTCCTTCAGCTAGAATCCTGTGTTCTTACTTCTGGCTAGGTTTAGCCACAGACAGGCACTTGTAGGAGGTCAATTGGTGAACATACAAAGCGATCAGAGTATTTGGTCCCTGACTCCAGAGGTAGGATATGATAGTGACTATCTTCTGCTTAAGGCAGAGAGGTCCTGCTGAGAGGTCCTCTCCACAGGTACAGGACCCCCAGCTCTAAGTGTCATGTCTCTTGGCCTTGTCGAGCCTGGAAGTGGGAACTGTTGATCATCCCAGTGCTTCACTGTTCCTCATCAGTTTCCCTTAAGATTTTGTAGTCTTTAACTTCTTCCACTATATATTTCCTATGGGTAGCCGCATCAAAACAATACTGCTCTCTTAAATTATAACTACTAGTTTAACTACTAGTTAAAACAACCAATGACATGAAAAATGAGCAGACATTGAAGTCTTTAGTAGTTAACTATGTAATAAAGCAGATCTGCCTTAGCACCTGAATCTCACCATGCTTGGCCAAAGTATTCCCTTTCTTGTCCATGAGAAGCCAAGTGATTTATGACATATTTGTAACTCCTGCTAAGTCATTCCAGCAAATGGTATTTAACCTATTTACTCTAAAACTCAAAGCTTATTCCTAAATAGTTCCTCCATTCATTTTAAACATCCTTAGCTTTCCAGTTTACTCCTAAGCTGGGTTCTTGTGAATGCACGCAGGAAGCTCTGAATTCAAACATGCAGTTTGCTAGGCTGTCTCCCGAAACCTTACAGATCACAAAGACAGCATGGTTCTCTTCTTGGTCCACACAGAAATCTGCTACTGAAATCTTTGTGATGAAAAGTAAGCTCGGAAAAAAATGAAAATGCCAGAGTGTCATCTTTTCATTTGATTAAAATATTTACCCATTCCTATCTAAAATCCTGCATAGATGTTAAGTTGCTTTTGCTTGTAAGTGACTGAAAATGGCTTAGTGAATTTCTCATTCCCCTTTAACAATGATCTGGAAATGCAGGTGTGATTAGTTCACTGGGCCTCCTTCCTTTCTGGAATTCTCTTGTATCTCCTCATGGTCACAAATGACTGCTCCACTTGTAAGCATCACATCTCCCCTGACATCATCCCAATAGAGAAGGAAAATCCCAGTGTTCTCTTTAGGCATCTGTTTTCTCAATAGGAAAAAACCCTTTCCCAAAGCCTCCCTGACAGTCTTCTCCTTCCTTCTCATTGTCTGGAGTTGGGCCAGGTGCCCCCTTGATGTCTATAATTGGTAAAGATTGTCAGTACTAGAACAGACTGGATTGTGGCAAGAACTTCTTAAGCATTTGCTGAATGAATAAATGAAAATGAAATGGATTGCTATGTGGGCTTAGACCAAGGGCAGCCTATACTGAAGCCCACTTTTCTAGAACACACTAGATGCTGCTGTATGCATGAAGATTTTTAGCAGGGGAGAAGAAACTGACTGCCACATGCCACCATATGCTGCTGCTTTTTAGTGTAGGGAGCCAAATGCCCAGGAAAGGGGCTTATTATCTCCTAATAGCTATTTTGTTAAAAAAAAAAAAGTATGGTTTTAAGTAAATTGTTTCATGGAAGAGAATATCTTAGTATTAGACAAGTTACTATATTCTGAAAATAAACAGGTATTGGTTACTATGGGATGTTCTTCCTGTGTTCATGGTTCTGTCAGCCACTCTCCTTCCAGCCACTTCTCCAAGTGGCTATAGAAGCCATGCCTCACTTTCCCAGAGCTCTTTCCAGCCTTTGGCTGAGAGGAGACGTCTGTGAATACAGAAAAATGTGTGTGTGTGGTGGTGGGTGGGGGGGTGCCTGATACCCTGGATGGCTGCAGGACCCCATCTTCTCACCAACCCAAACCCCACTCAGCACGAAGATCACATGTTCTCTCATGCTGAGCACTGAGAACTGGGTTTTTTGTGCATTAATGTTATATTTGTCTGACATTGACTAATAAGTTCCCTGTGAAAATCTCCCACAAGCAGAGTTCTGAAACTATCTTGCTCAATGTGCTAGTCTTTGCTCTTCGAGTGTCCTCCTTCCTTCCTTCCTTCCTTCCTTCCTTCCTTCCTTCCTTCCTTCCTTCCTTCTTCCCTCCCTCCCTCCCTCTTTCTCTCTTTCTTTCTTCCTTCCTTTCTCTATTTTTCTTTGTTTCTTTCTCTCTTTTCCTCTAAAATTGATTTCTGTTTTTTTCACCAATCGTCTCTTCCTTCTGAGGCTGAGTGGAAAAAAAGCACTGCTACTTTGAGTGGCAGATTTAATTATAATGACCACTTTTGGACATTCTTCCAGATGGGTTTTCCAGAATGGACATGGCAGCCAGGAAATGTGGAAAGCAGCAGAAGCTGAGATCCAAAGGCCCAGGTTAAACTCCATTCCATAAATCAAGGTAGGACAGTCAGATGTCTCCTAGAAAAGAGGGAGAGTAGGCACTCGTAAAAAGGCACACACACATTCCCAGATTCTTGCATGTTAATTTTCAACTCTTTTCACAAATGCTAGGGTTTTTAGAGCAGAAGTGCTGGCACAATTAGACAGAAACCAACTTCACTTGAATGTGGAACACTTATTTCTACTCACAGCTGAATCACAGTGACAAATCCAAAGTGAAATTCAAAAAACAAGCACAATAACAGGAGAGCACTATTTCTGCATTTAACTCATGCATGTTTTGAGTCACCCTGAGAAAAGCAATGGTGAGTCAGAAGTTAAGACACAACCCCCCCCCATCAAATTTCTGTGTTAGCCCATAAACCCATCTGCTTCAGCCCATACAGAATAATAAAACATTTTCAGAATCAGGATTTCATTGCCCTAATTTTTTTAAATGTTACTCAAGTACAGCGGATTGAACTCAGAACCTGAGTGTTCTCTCTTAGATTTTCATTCTAGTTTGATGCTCTATATCATTTGAGCCATGTCTGCACTTGGAGCTTTTTCATGTCTAGTTGGAGATAGGAGACTCTTGGATATGTCTTCCAGGGCTAGCTTCAAACCTTGATTCTTAGATCTCAGCTTCCCAAGTATCTAAGTATGAGCTCCTGGTGCCTGGCTTTCCTTGCCCATTTTGTTGTTTCGTTTCCATTTTGTTCTTTCCTTAACTGTAGGAAGAGGAGGAGGAGGAATAGGGAGCAGAGCTGTGATTCTACCTGCTCTACTTGCCATTCCCAACAAGCAACAGCAATCTGGGTCTCCAGAAAGCTTGTCTTGGGTCCCCCTGTTCTCTGTTTAGAAAAACCAACCAGAAACAGAATAATGTATTGTGTGGTTCAAGAACAAATAAGCCAAGCAACAGTGGTTCAAACATGTAATCCTATCTACTCAGGAGGCTCAGATCTTAGGATCACAGCTCATAGCCAGCCCTGGCAGGAATCTGTGAGACTCTTATTATCTCCAATAAACTGCTCAGAAAAAACTGGAAGTGGTGCTATGACTCAAGTGGTAGAGCCTTGAGTACAGAGAGGCTCAGACCAGAATCCAGCCCAGGCCCTGAGTTTAAGGCCCAGGACCAACCCGAGAGAGAGAGAGAGAGAGAGAGAGAGAGAGAGAGAGAGAGAGAGAGAGAGAGAGAGAGAGAGAGAGAGAGAGAGAGAGAGAGAGAGAGAGGAGAGAGAGAGAGAGAGAGAGAGAAGAAAAGCCAATTAAATCTTAAATATATTGTAATACTGACTTTTTGACAGAGATTATTGCATTTGCAGCAATAATTTGAGACTGGTGGTTAGGGAGGGACTCTGAGGAGTAAAACCCCCAATAATAGTTTGAGATTGTAATTTTTAAACACCATGCCAAAGCCAAGAAAGTTCCGGATAATAATTAGACTTGCCAGATTATTATTACTATGTGGAAGAAGAGCCACAGCAGGGTCAGTTGTGACACATTTCCCACACAGAAGGGTTTTGTTGGGAACCTGAGCAGCTTTCCTCCCCTCCCCTCCCCTCCCCTCCCCTACCCTCATGTTTCTCAAGTAGTTAAACTGTTTCGTGCATGTGTGTTGGTGCATTGACTCCTATGCTGAGAATTGCTAAGATACAGTGTTTGGAATTTTCCCTATAAAGGTTAAATGTGGTTCCTGTGATAGGATGGGTTTAATGCTCATGCTAGTCACCAAGTGAGAACTGGCTTACTTTGGCAATGGGTTCGAGGTCTTTCATCATTCTCATTTGCTTTTGAGTCTCACACCTTGAAAATTAGCAATACACCATCACAAAATAAAGAACTGTCAACATATTTTAGCCTGACCTGTATTTACAGGAAGATTCAAGATTTCCAAGAATGTACCATGTAACCAGTCTCCTCTTCCGCTAGTTTACTTTATTAAAAAAATGGGTAGACTAGTTTTTCTTGAGCAGTAAACCTAAATTTGCAGAACTAAACTGAGCAAAGATAGATTTCTTATATACTCCATTATGTCCCCTCATGAGCCCAAATTCATAGATTCGTATAAAGTCCCTAGTTGATCTTAGGGCTCCCTTTTGCTGTTGTACATTCTATGGCTTGGGCAGATGTACATTGCTAGGTCTATCATTGTGGCATCAAGCAGAGTAATTTCACTGCCCTATAAGTCATCTGAACTTCCCCTACTCATCCCTACTTCCCACACCCTTGAGACCTGGAAATCTGCTGTTATGAATGGTATGAATAATTCCAGAGCCATCCAGTAAATGTGAGCATGATTCAAATTAAGTTTCCATTGATTTGACTAATTGATTGATTGCACATCCATGGGAAATGTACTGTGAGCCTCATACTTCCTAGGCAGGTGTGCTATTACTTGAGCCACACCCTCAGCCCAAACTCTTCTATCAGCAGGCTCATGTATTTCCATAATTATGGAAACTGATTGTTTTTGCTCAGTATTGTTTCATGATCTGTTTCCATATCCAAGCAGAGTCCACACATTGCTGACCTTCTTCCAGTGTGTTGTTAAAAGGATAAATGACTTTGAACTGCTCTGATCTTTTGGGATGAATTGGCCTGTGGTTACCAGATGTCACATTTAGGGGCTGGGGGTAGGAAACAAAGGCATGAAACACACTTGTTTCATACTGTTTGACATATACATCTGGTATCTGGCTGAGATACATTTCTGTATTTGTTTTGACCTTGGAAACAGTTCGATGCTTGTGTACTAAAAGATGTTGACTTCTTAGTTGCTCTTTTGTACTGTGTCTTTTGTTTTGTTTTGTTTTGGTCAGTCATGGGGCTTGAACCCAGGGCCTGGGACTGTTCCTGAGCTGTTTTACTCAAGACTAGCACTCTACCACTTTGAGCCATAGTTTCATCACTTCTGGTTTTCTAGTGGTTACTTAGAGATAAGAGTCTCATGCACATTCCTGCCCAGGTTGTCTTCGAACCACGATCCTCATATCTCAGCCTCTTGAATAGCTAGGATTACAGGTATGAGCCACTGGGCCTGAGTCCTTATTTTAAGGAGCAAGAATCTGAGGAGCTCTCATTACTCAATGCTCATTCTTCCACAGGAATACACAGGAGCTTGAGGGTTGTTTTCCTCCGTTTACACTGTATCAAATATTCTAGACCATATTGTGAGAGCTCTGCAGGGAACCAGAGTCCCAGTTCATTGAGGGAGATTCCTGAGACCCTGTGTGTAAGTCAGACTGAAGTAGGGAAACACAAGTAGGGAGACTAGGTAAGAGATTGGGGCCTAGTTCTCAACCCTTATAGTGGACAAGGACATCGATGATCCTTTAGTCAGAAGGCATGCTTACTTGGTAAATGAGATGATGGACAGCAGCAGACAACAAACAGGCAACTGTTGCATTATATACAGTTTGAAAGGCTCCCAGAGACACAGGCTGTCCACAAAAGGGCAATATCCAGACTCCAAGAATAGGTTCAAGAGCAGAGAAAACACACTTTTTAAATGTTTGGTAGTAGAACGTGCAAACCTGGTGTTTGAACATGTGCTCTATGGGAAACTGGTGTTTGTTAACTGAGAAGCATGGGTTTTCTGAACATGAAACTATCACACGTTTTCATTTGGGTAGCATTATATGATTTTCACAACATGTACACATATACAGTTACATATGTACCTATATGAAATCCATTATCTTGCACACTTAAAACCTATGCTCAATTTTTTGTGTGTGCCATTCTTAGTGCTTGAATTCAGGACCTGGATGCTGTCCCTAAGTTTGTATGCTCAAGGCTAGCACTCTATCCCTTCAGTCCCACCTCCACTTCCAGCCCATTTTGTGGCTGTTTGTACTTAAAAGCCCTCAAGGACTTTTCTGCCAAGGCTGGCTTTGAACCATGATCCTCAGATCTTGGCTTTCTGGGTAGATAAGATTGCTAATATTGTCTCATGATCAGAATTCAAAATACCCCTTACCACTTACACATATTGACTCCTAATATGGTAAAGTCTAAGAAGTGAACAGTTTTAAGTCAGACCATCACTCCTCAAGAGACCTTTGTAAGTCAGAGTCTACTTGTATGTGCATTTAACATCAAGTCAGATCTAGTCTTAGGCTTTCATGTAGAATTCCTCTCTTTTTCTTTTCTTCT
The DNA here is from genome assembly GCF_023159225.1 of Perognathus longimembris pacificus. NCBI lineage: Eukaryota > Metazoa > Chordata > Mammalia > Rodentia > Heteromyidae > Perognathus > Perognathus longimembris. The sequence continues at coordinate 29,327,575 of NC_063176.1, read as the reverse complement.
GTCTCTTTCTTTTATCTCTGTCTTTCTATTTATTTCTTTTATCTCTTGTCTCCCTGATCCATACATTTACAAAAAGCAACAACAACAACAACAAAAAACTAGCGGAGTGCTAATGGTTCATGCCTGTAATTCTAGCTACTCAGGAGGCTGATATCTAAGGATTGCAGCTTGAAGCAAGCTGTGCCCTAAGACTCTTATCTCCAGTTAAGCTAGGTGTAAATCTTTGCTCTAGTGTGTCAGGATTAAACAAAAAAAGCTAAGTGACAGTGCCAAGGCTGTGAGTTCAAGTTCTAATACTGTCATACCCATACAAAAAATTACTAATATATGTTTGTGGAATGATTAATTTAAAAATTCTTAATATTTTCAGAATGAACAAAAGCAGATGTTTCTCTCCAGGTACCTCATCAGCAAATCAGTCAAAAAGAACTGAGAAGCAGGCTAGCCATCCACGTACGTACACATATATGTACATTTATCTAATAGTTTATATATTAGACAATGATATATTTGGTAAAAAGAAGTGACAGAAGTGAGAAGGATGGGGAACAATTACATGAAAACATTTTAATGCACAGGTTTGTGACAGTACACTGCAGAGGCTTACTGTCAGCTCTAGCCCATCTGGCACCTAAGACTTGATTTGAAGTTAGTTGAGCTTCCTGTTGTCATGGCTTCCTCTGATGGAAGTCATCCATCATTTATTATTTTTTTTTTTTGGCCAGTCCTGGGGCTTGGACTCTGGGCCTGAGCACTGTCCCTGGCTTCTTTTTGCTCAAGGCTAGCACTCTGCCACTTGAGCCACAGTGCCACTTCTGGCCATTTTCTGTATATGTGGTACTGGGGAATCGAACCCAGGGCCTCATGTATATGAGGCAGGCACTCTTGCCACTAGGCCATATCCCCAGCCCCTCATCCATCCATTTCAAAGTGAAAGAGGAGAAACTATTTTTGAAATGCAGTAATTAGTCTGCAGAATGTACTTGATAAGCAGATTTCACCACATAGAAAGGCTTTGTTTTTAGGAAAGCTGAAACGAATAAGGAAAGTAACCAAGAATGATTGACTTTAATAGAAAGGACACAAACAAATGCCAGGGCATTTTATGGAAATCATTGCAGAAACATTTTTCCATCATTAGTCTTTGTGTGTTTGAGTCCTTTGGTGGGTTTCTAGTTGTAGCTATTTTCTGTGATTAACCCAACTGTAATATGCCAGGAGTGTTTCTAATTGTAGCTATTTTCTGTGATTAACCCAACTGTAATATACCAGGAACCCTGGCAACTTTCCAAAGCTCTTAAGAACTGGGTCAACTAATAATCAAATCTAAGATAGCCAAATGGCTTTGGAGCCAGGCTCCTACCTTATTCAAAGGTGTTGCATTCGAAGCCTGTAAGCTTATAGCACAATGAATATATATATATATTGCTGGTCAGTAGCTTGGTAGCACACCACCATTCTCATTTAAGAAGAGAGACTGAACTGGGGATGTAGCTCAGATATTCCAGCAGCAGCAAAAGAAGAACCGAAGAAGGGAAATATGAAAGTATAAACAGAAGATGGACAGGGAGGAGGAGGTGGAAGAATAGGAGGAAAGAAGGAGAAGGACTAGAAAAGAAGGTGGAAGAGGAAGAGTTAAAGGTAGAAGAGAAGGAATAGAAAAAGGAGAGAAGGAAAGAATGGAACCCAAATAAACATAATTCGCAAAGCATGTCTGCACAAGGGTTTTAAATACCTATGATAATTCATATTATGTTTAAATGAATTAATAGTTTTTCAGAATTTATATTCATTTCTTTAAAAATGAGTTGGGTCCACAATGTATTAATAGGGTCACACACAGTTTTTAGATATGTTAAAATTTGTGTTTTGTGCATGTATCTAGTACAGGATATATATATATATATATATATATATATATACACACACACACTATATATGTGTGTGTGTGTGTGTGTGTGTGTGTGTGTGTGTGAGAGAGAGAGAATCGACTGTTCTGAATGATCATAGTTTAAAAATAGACCTATAGGGGCTGGGAATGTGGCTTAGTGATAGAGTGCTTGTCTCACATATATGAAGCCCTGGGTTCAAGTCCTCAGCACCACATAAACAGAAAAAGCCTTAAGTGGCACTTTGGTTCAAGAGGTAGAGTGCTAGCCTTGAGCAAAAAGAGCCTCAGGGACAGTGCTTAGGCCCTGAGTCCCAAGCCCCAAGACTGGCAAAAAAAAAAAAAAATAGACCCATAATAATTCTGGCAGATCTTAACCTTCCTCAGTGCTTTGATATGTTATTAATGGCAGTCCTCAAACAAATGCTTCAGACATTTCCTGAGTCTGAATGTCAGCATCAGCTACCATGGGGCACCATCTGTATTCAGCATCCTGTGTCCTGACTACCACTGGTATTTTTGTGAGGATCTCAGCAGGAGAGATAAACTGGTGGAGATATTGTAGCATCCCAGAGGAAGAGCCAGTATCTAAGCTTATTGTTCCCACTGTTCCCAGAATTCCAGGATGGCACAGGGAAGCCTGGCTGGCAACCTTCTCTTCTCTGGGGCATACACTGACATGTAAACCCAGAAGCAGTGTGGTTACTTATGCCTGGAGTGTTCCAAAACCCTTAATGGAAATAATTCAAGTAACTCATTATCCTCAAACCCCTGATTCCAGGAGCTACAGCCCACTGTCACCAATGAGTGAAGAGGACACTGGTCCTCCCTCCCTACCTATGGGCCTTTCTTTGTCCTCCTCTTCACCTAATACCACTTCACCTGGTCAGACTCATTACTACTATTATTCATTGTTATTATTGGCAGATCTAGTGTTTACACTTGGCTTTGCATTTATCAGGAAGGTGTTCTGAGCTTGAGGAATGTCTCAAGCTCTTCTTTGCTCTGATTATTTTTGACAATAGGAATTTGATTTTGGCAAGCCTGGTCTATCATCTCTTTATGCTTCCTACTGTATATAGTATGACAGAAATATACTAAAATGCCCAGCTGTTTCTGCGGAGATGGAGTCTTATGAACTTTTTCTGGGATGGTCTTGAACTTCAATCCCGCTGATCTCCATCTCTTACATAGCTAGGATTATAGGCCTGAGCATCTGTATAAGATACACCTGTATTTTAACCTTTAGAAATTAAGTGACAGTTATACACAAAGGTAATTTAGTTGATATTCATGTTATAAAGTAGAATAACTAAAAGAATATAACTCGACATATCTTAGGAAAGAGCATATTAGCAACCCTTTTCGGCCTGTTATTTCAGAAATAACCATTGTCTCTGTGGGGCAAACCCGCCCGACGCCATGCATCATTACGAAGTGGTTCTAGCTGGCCCCGCCTCTTTTCCCAGCCTTGGACCTCGTGTGCGCCAAGATGGCTGGGGGTGATGAACCCAGAGGTGGTCCTGGGGGCCATGACATAGATGTAGGCCGCCACTTAGGGAGGTCCCTCAGAGCTCCACCCTGACGGACAGCTCAGGCATCAAATCCCAGCCCCTACATAGGTGCATGTACCCCTCCCCTTCCGCTGCCCTTCCACCCATGTAAAAGAACAGCTCATTGCCGCCATTAAACGACTCTTAGCACTGACTTTGCTCCCAGACTGTCTGTGTGTCCTCTGACAAAAGGGGGGCTGGGTGGCAGTTCGTTGGCCCTTTCCTCTTCTTGGCCCGTCTCTCCTGCAGGGCAGGAGAGCGTGGGAGGCTAAACACACCCCCCCACCCCCAGCTCTCAATTTCACTTTCACCATTTTCATGCTTTGTCTTAAATCTATACTTCACAAGTACACTAACTGGTTTGCATATTTAAAATTATATTTTCAGAAGGTCAAACAATTCTTTTGGGACTTATTTTAGTCATCATTTTGTTTTGAAATCCATCACTGAATTTCAGTGTGCTGGATTACAGAATTACCAAATGGTAAATTGACCGTCCTGAGAAGGCAAGATCATTTTTGGATGTTGCTGAATGTAATTTGCCAACTTTTTTTCCCTAAGACCTAAATATCTATATTCTTAATTGACAAGTATTCTTGCCTACCTTTAGAGATAGTCATAACTCACCTCTTGTAGTAACAGTTTGCAAGAATATGAGGACCCTGACACATATATGTTTTGGGGGTTGTAGGGACTGTTTTTGTTTTTGTTTTTGTTTTTGCCAGTCCTGGGGCTTGAACACAGGGCCTGAGCACTATCCCTGGCTTCTTTTTTGCTCAAGACTAGCACTCTACCACTTGAGCCACAGCACGACTTCTGGCTTTTTCTATATATGTGGTGCTGAGGAGTCAAACCCAAGGCTTCATGTATATGAGGCAAGCATTCTACCAATAAGCCATATTCCCAACCCTTGTTGGGTTGTTTTGTTTTGTTTTGTTTTGTGATGCCAGTACTGGTGCTTGAATTCAGGGCTTCATGCTCTTACTTGGCTTTTTCATTCAAGGCTGGTGCTCTACAACTGGGGCTATACCTCCAATTCCAACATTTTGTAGGTTAATTGGAAATAAGAATCTTAGGGATTTTTCTGCCCAGGCTGGCTTCAAATCATAATCTTCAGATTTTATCCTCCTACAAATAATTGAGCCTTTATTTTGCCTCCATTGTGGAGATTGTGAGACTGGATGTATGGAGAGAGGTGTGGAGAGCATATCTAGTGACCAGAAGTACTGACTATGTCAAAGCTGTGGACCCATCATTGAGATCAATTCCTCTCCTTCCTGAGGCTTCACTTCTGAGCTTCATTCCTGGACCGAGCACATATGATCACATACGATCACATACAAAGTCCTAGCAGTTGCATTTGAGGCATAGGCAATAACCATCATTTCTAGGCTCTCTTTCAGAGATGACCTGTTATCAGTAGGTATAAGTTTACTGCCAGACTTCATTAGAATCCTGGATTCAGTCCTTTGCACCACAGGAGAAATAAATCAACACTAAGCTCTAGCCCTTAGATCAGCAAATAACCAAGAGCATCCACAGGTTTCAGGTGGCATTCACCTCTGTCTTCTCACATTTGAGGATTCCTCAAAGACAGGATTCCTGTCTTTTGATTTTTATTTAACCATTCATGTATTTTAAAGCAAACTTCATATTTACTAAGCATTTTATGTTTATTCTCGTGATGTTTTTTGAAAGCATCCTCTCCCACTCCCCTGTTCTCCCTCCCTCCTTTTCTTCCCTTCCTTTTTTAAGAGCAGTTTTAGGTGCCCAGAAACATTAAGCAGAAAGTACATAGATTGCTATGTTCCCACCCCTTGGCCCAGCTATCCCCATCATTGACATCTCACAATGACACATGATGATCATTGAATAATTTTCACTGAAATTTCCTCAGCACCCTAAGTCTATTGTTTAAATTCCAGTTTACCTTTGATATTGTGCCTTCTATGAAATTACGACATGCATGCAACGAGAATATCGTAGACAGTAGTTTCATTGTCCTTCAACTGTGCCCACTCCATCATCTTTCCCTCCCTCAACCTGTGGCAACCACGAAAGTTTTTCCTGACTCCCTTGTTTTGCCTTTTCCAGAATGTTGTATAATTGGAATTAGATTTTATATTATGCTTATACTGTTATGTAGTATGCTTATTATGCCAACATGCTATAATGCCTTAAGAGCTCACTTTAGTAATAAATAAAATTACATTGTCTAAATGTGCTACATTGTATTTAGCCAATTGCCTATTGAATGCAATCTTTATTGTTTCTAAGTTTGAGAAATTAAAAATAGAAATTTAGTTACATAAGAAACTGTTTACAGTGTTCTAAAGTACCTAGAACACTTTCTTTCCTGCCTGCCATGAAGAATTCCAAGTCTTCCACATCCTCGTCAGCATTTGGTGTTGTTATTGTTCTGGATTTTGACCATGCTCATTGCTGTTAGTGCACTTCCTTCTCCATTCCTTCTCCATGTCTTCATAGATAGTATAAAAGCTATGAACAGAAAGCCACCCACAGATTTTTGAAAGATTTTAATTAGAGGGAAGAGTGATGTTGCCTTGCTAGTGATGTTTCAGTTTTGACCTAGTCATCCAGAGTCTGGTGCTACCTACTCCATGCTTGTAGAAACAAACTGCAGAGGGGATTAGTAAGATGATGATTGGCTGGTGTTTTAGTGGAAAGCCAGGCAAACAGAAAGCACTGAAGAAATGTTGAATGGTGATTATAGCAATGATGGCATCACTGGGTGAAATCTTGTTGGGAAGTACAGCCAATGGCGTAGATGCAAATGTGTGTGGGTATGGAGATGATTCACCTTTGTTTATATGGGAAGGTATAGGGGAAAAAAAAACAAGCAGAAATAGTAGTATCATCTTACTCAAGAATTTTCAAACCCAATGTGCACAATAAAATAATTCCAAGTGCACTTTAAATATTATTTGTAACCTACTTTGCCACAAAAATATATGTTATTTGGGAAGCTTGTGATTTTTCCCTTATCCATACAAGGCCTTGCTAAATGGTTGGATTTGAACTGGAAGATTAAATCAAAAAGGGAAACATTATGAATTTTACAACAGCTTTCAGACCCCAGCCACAAACTCCTGTGTTTCATAGGTTAGGACCAGCCATTCACCCCCAAATATCAAGTAAAAGATAAGAGTAGCCAGATGTCAGTGGCTCGTGCCTATAATTCTAGTTATTCAGCAAGCTGAGATATAGAGGACAATTTCAAATCCAGCTCTTACAGAAGAGTCTAGGAGACTCCATCTCTAAAATAATCAGCAAAACACTGGGCTAAGGTCATGGCTCAAGGGGTAGAGAAACCAACAAAGCAAGCTGGAGACTATGATTTCAAGTCTTAGTACTGCCACGGAGAGAGTTGTGAGGGGAAGAGAAAAAGAGAGATAGAGTAGGAAGGGAAGTATGGGGAGATGGAGAAATAGAGCAGGGAATGAGAGAGAGAGAGAGAGAGAGAGAGAGAGAGAGAGAGAGAGAGAGTGTGTTTTGTTATTGTAATGGGGAGGCCAGATCTGCCCAGTGCCATCAATAGCTGTGGAGGGCCTTCAGGTTGACTCCAGCTCAGATCAGAGCAGAAGCCAACTCCGTCTCCACTAAGCCCTCCCCCACCCTATTCTGGGAAGCTCCCCTTTACTATGTAGATTGACTACCTGAGGCCTGGGAGCTTCAAGGGAACCTGTGTCCTCCTCTTTATTATGATAAGTTATGTCCTGAGGCCTGGGAGCTTCAAGGGAACCTGTTATGAGTAGGCATATCCACCTGCATCTTGTGAGCCCCGCCAAATCCATGCATCAATTCTAACTAGAATGATAGGTTAGTTCAAATGAATATTATGAGACAGACTGTAACTCTATTGGCCACCTGCGTACGGCCTAGCATGCTCTGTAAGTGTTGTATCTTCATTGGTCACCTGCGTGTGTCAAGTTTGTCTGTGATGTTTGCCTTATAACCAGGCTGGAAGGCCACACGGACATGCTGTCCCAGCTCCTGAGTCTGGGCTGCACACGTGCGGTCGGTCCCAGCTCCCGAGTCTGGGCCCTGAGCCTGCACACGTGGTCAGCAGTTTCGGCTCCCGAGTCCGGGCTGCGACCAAGGCCGGTCGGTTCACTTTTTGTTCACTTTTTACTTCCCCAATAAAGCTGTCTTTTTGTCACCTTGTAGCTGGAGACTGTGTGGTGGACTCTTGGGGGAACCAGGAATCCCTTCCCTTGGGAGGAGACCCTGTTTCATTGTAGTGAACCCCCACTCTACTTCAGTTATGCCCAAGTTGCGAGAAGACCACCAAGAGCCAGACGTTGGAATGAGAGAGAGAGAGAGAGAGAGAGAGAGAGAGTGTTTTGTTATGCCCAAGTCGCAAGAAGAACACCACGAGCCAGATGTTCCGAAATGCAAAAGCAAGGCTTTATTCAGGCAAGCTGCAGATCGGGCCTCGTCCTACCCACCAACACAGCGGAGGTTAGGAGGAAGGCCCCGAGCTGAGATTTCACAGAGCTTATAAAGGCAAAAAACCGAAGTTACAGCAATCAGGTGTTCAAGCAAGATTAGGATACGGGTACAAATCTGATTGGCTCAGGGTTCGAGGCATTCTGGGGCGGTTAGAGTTAAGCATTCCCAGGCGGTTAGAGTTAAGCAGGGAGTTTCCTGACTGGCTGGGCCCTAATAAGCTTGTCCTGCTAGCCGGGATAATTGGTGGCCTGGGTTACTCATAGTTTAAACAGACAACAAAACGGGGGCTGCCTGAAAATGGGGTTTACTTTAACTCTGTGTGTGTGTGTCTGTATGTGTGTGTGTGTGTGTGTGTGTGTGTGGTCAGGTAGTAGCAGCCACACACATGGTGTTCCATGGGGGATTACAGCAGGCCCAGATGAACTTTGTCTCAAGATTGGTAAAGTGGGATCTTGTTACAGTTAGAGTTGTGTGAAACAGTAATCACAAAGCCATAAGGTTGGCCTTAGAGTTGGAATGCCATTCTCTGTCCCTCAAGGCCTAGGGCCTCCTTTTCAAGACCTACTGTGCTTAGCATTACAGTGGCCACAGTCTTCACCCTCTTGTTAATCCCAAACATCACCAGACCTTGGAGCTGGCCAGTGGCCTATGCAAATCGGTTGTTATCTTGTTTACTGGTAATTGCCAGTCCTAGAATTATTCCCCCCACACACAACTGACACCCTTATCTCTTTGATATAGCCACCTTTCTGCCCTTACTGAAGTAGTCTCTTTGATGTAGCCACCTTCCTGTGTGTACTTTTGTCTGATAATGAATAAAAAGTCTCTCCATGGGACCAGAGGCATCTGATGCTGGAGAGAGGCAACAGGTCCTCTAGTACCCAGAAATCAATTCCAAGGTCTGGTCTCCATCATTGCTTTGCTCCCGGCCTTGCTCCCAGCTGCAGCCAGAGGGACAAGGCGCTTGTGATGGTTTGCAACAAAGAGTCATTGGCTCCTGGCAGAAACTGACCTGTCCGCTCATTTCTGGCTTCCAAGATGGCTGTAGTGACTACAGAGTGAATGAATGACTCAGGGTTAAAAAAAAAAGAAACAAAACAGTCCAGGGACTGGAACACAAGTCCTGGACACTATCCCTGAGCTTCTTCGGCTCAAGGTTAGTGCTCTACCACTTGATCCACAGCGCCACTTGCAGCCTTTTCTGAGTATTTTATTGGAGATGAAAGTCTCACAGACTTTCCTGCCCGGGCTGGCTTCAGATTGCAGTCCTCAGATCTCAACCTCCTGAGTAGCTAGAATTCCAGGCTTGAGCCACCAGTGCCTAGGGCTATTGACTTTTTAATTGAAAACAAAACAAAACAATCTCTTTGTTAGCATTTCCCCCACTTCAGGTCCTCAGCTCAGGCCACTCCCACTCACCATTCAGACCTACCTACTTCCCCTCTAGCCCCAGAGTATATAAGCAACCACCTGGATTAAGGTACAGCAGGTGCAGATGCCATATTGCTCCCTCTCCCATGGGAGATATGGCCCCACTAATCAACCTCCTTATGAACCTTCTTCTCCTGTCTGTGATTATCTCCGCATGGTCCCCTGGGATGGCCGGGACATATCCTTTCACTCTTTACCTTGTAAAGGTGAAAGCTTATCCATGTTTACAATCTGATAATGTCCACTTTCCAAAAGTGGTCTTCTGGTATCCCTACCTTACTTAATGAGTGTTTGTAAGTGACTGTCACTAAGCTGTCATGGTAGCATCTGATTCATTGTAAGGAAACAACAACCTTGGATGATGCACCATGCATGTGAGAATACCCCTGTGGATTGCTCATCAGAGCTGAATTCTGGCTTTGCTTTGTTCCTATTGAAAGGATAGGTCCCGGCCATCCCAGAGGACCATGCAGAGATAATCACAGACAGGAGAAGAAGGTTCATGAGGTTTATTAGTGGGGCCATAGTTCCCACGGGAGAGGGAGCTACATGACGTCTGCACCTTATCCAGGTGGCAGCTTCTCTCTCTGGGGGTAAAGGGGAAGTAGGTAGGTAGTAAGTAGGAGTGGTTCATTAGGTATGGGTGGATCTGGGGGCTAGTGGGAGGAACTGAGGACCTGAGGCTAGGGAAATGCTAACATTCCCCCATTTGTTGTTTATTAATAACAGAGGAGGGGTACCAGGCCAGGAGTATGGGCAGAGGTTGTTTCTTCTGTAGCTACTTGCTGCTGTAAAGGGGCGAAGTAGTCAGGGGTCCCTGGTTCATCATTTGGCCTGGTACCATCCAACAAGTATTTGTTTGACAGTTTGGTTGGTAAAAGTCCTCATCATTTCCACGAGAATGGTTATCAGGGCCAACGGTCTCCTCTGGCTACCTCCTGCAGCTTGGGCACATCAAAGAGTAGTGAGAGGATGGCCTTGAACTGCAAGTTCCCAGGTGGCATCCTGGGTGAGGGATGTCATTCTGTTAAAAGAGACTTTTGAAAATGTCAGGCAAAAGGATGACAAGTTCACAGGACCAGTTAACTGAATGACATGGGAGAACGCACCCCGGGCACAAGCCAGAAAAGTTCCATTTGGAACATAAACCCAATTGTGGCCCGTTACAAGGAAGGAGGAATAACTGGACTGGGGGCAGGAAGGAAGTGTTTAGGGATAGTGGACTGGTTGGGAGTAACCAGTCAGAAGCATACACACACACACACACACACACACACACACACACACACACACACACACACACACACACATACAAATAGCAAGTAACAAAGGCAAGAATGCAAGTTTCTGTCCAGATGGAAAATGGACAGGTATGGACATTAGGTGGGTAAACGACTGTTCCTCTTGATCTCTCGTCTCTGATTAATTTTGAAAGGGCAAGTTTAAATTGACTCCATTTAAGATGATACTTCATCTCTTACTCCTCTCCATGGTTCCTCGTTGTCAGGATTGACCTCATCCTGAAGATCTAGGTGCTCATTACTTGGATAGCTTGTCCCAGTTGGCATTCACAGGGTTTGAACTCAAGGCTTGGGCACTGTCCCTGAGCACTTCTGCTCAAGGCTAGTGCTCTACCACTTGAGCCACAGTGCCACTTTCAGCATTTGGCTGGTTCTCTTAAGCCAAGCTTCCAGTCTGGCTCTTTGCTGGTTAGTAGGGAAGATGGAGTTTTAGAGGGTATTTTTTTTCTCTTGCCCGGGCTGGCTTTGAACTGCAATCCAAGGAGTCTTAGCCATAAAAGCCCTTTTTATTTCCAATTAAAGCAACAGGAGAACAATAGGAGTAGAGCTTACCTGTAACTTGTTGAGAATTGACCAACAAATATTTCCCAGAGTTCTGCTGTAACACTTACAGAACAGCAGACTGAACGAGATCCATGTGTCATCAAATCAAATAATATTTAACCTTACCAGCAGGTGGAAGAGAGCACAAATTAATAACAATCAAGAGGGCAAAGTGTCAGGAAAATGTAAAAGTCTCAGCTTCAGCGGATCCGAAGTGGCTGTGTCTTTCATCCTGAATCAGCAGGATTTGTTAGTCATGTGTGATGGAGGCAGGCAAGAGAGATGGGTTGGATCTGGGCAAGGCTGTAGTGACATCTCTCAGATTCCACTGGATAGATTGTCACACCTCCTGCTGGGTTGCCTGCAAATTTCTACACAGACTAGTTAAAGACATTTGAAATCTCCCAGTATTCTCTGGTTGCTTACTCTGAGTACTCTGGCTTTTGTAGGCTGGTGCCCTACTGGTTTAAGCAGGGTGACAACTTTAAAAAGATTTTAGAAGGCTTGGACCTTTAACCATCTTCCTAGTCACAAAATCCACACAGACCAAAGGCCAACCAAGTCTGCTCTCTGCAGCAGCCACGACAGTTTCTGAGACACGGAGGGGGAAAAAACCAAAGCTATCCCAATGCAACCCTGTGGCCACCAAACACAACTCTGTTGCTTTTAACCTTGGAGTAAGTCTCAGTTGCAACTGTCATGATAGGCCTGCTATAAGCCCAACTCTAATCTTTGGGGTGGGGGTGGGGCAGGGGCAGGGGCAGAGCCAGGGCAGGAGCACTCTGGGCTTGTCAAAATGTTCACCAGAATACCCCCAGTGACTCCTAGATTCCCTGAGCAGTTTTCCATGCAAGAGAGAGAGAATAAGGAATCACTAGTGAAACTGTTATGCCAAGTCGCGAGGAGACCACCAAGAAGGCCACCGAGACTCAGACGTTCCGAAATGCAAAAGCAAGGCTTTATTCAGGCAAGCTGCAACTCAGGCCTCGTCCTACCCACCGACACAGCGGAAGCCCCGAGCTGCGATTGCACAGGGCTTATAAAGGCAAAAAACAAAGTTACAGCCATCAGGTGTTCAAGTAAGACAAAAAACAAAGTTACAGCAATCAGGTGTTCAAGCAAGCAAGATTAGGACATGGGTACAAATCTGATTGGCTCAGGGCTCGAGGCATAGGGCTCGAGGCATTCTAGAGGCAGTTAGAGTTAAGCATTCCCAGTCGTTAGAGTTCTCGACCAGCTGGGCCCTAATAAGCTTGTCCTGGGTTTGCTCACAGGGCCTGCTAATCTCAGGTTCACGTGGTAAAGTGGGGTTCACGTGGTAAAGTGGGGCCTGACTTCAAAATCTGGCTTTTCAAAACCAGGCAGTTTGGAAGCAGACTGTGGAGGCAGCTTCCTGTAGCCACGGGCTGCCACAGTCCACACAGCTAGCACACATGTCGACCTGCATCCTATAAAGCAAAATATCAATCCTGGGTCAGGAAAATCAAGGTTAGCAGCCACATTTGCACACTTGTTCCAAAATGACTCTGGTCCCTTGATCTTAAAGAGTTTATGAGAGCACAGGAGAGAAAAATGAAGAAGCAAAATCTTAGTCTATACCAAAGTATTGTCAGGATCAGATGTGCACTTAACTTTTGGCATAGATGGACATAAAGAATGACACACTAGAGGAAAGATGGCGCCGATAGAATAGGGAGGCACCCCGACTCGCTCCAACGGAATAGTGAGCTGGGAACTCCAACACCCAACACCCCATCAAGAACCCAGCAAAACCACCAGCCAGAAGCAGTGGAGAAACGCAGGAAAACAAAAAGGAGCAAAAAAGAAGAACCGAAAACCTACATGGAGCCGGAGATTCACCGGGGCACCCTCTCCCCACCAGCCGACCCTGGCCCAAACAGGGCCAGGATGGGAAAGGGGAATCCGGCAATTGGCAGACAGGCTGCCAGGAGTGCAGAATTCATATAGTGGGAGACCCCACGGACACAAGGCAGGGTGCGGACCAAGACACATGCCGGCAGCGACGAGAAGTTCGGGTCCACACCGGGTTCGGACAAGGGAACCCAGCGCGGCAGAAATCGGGAACCAGGGAAGCCACCACAACACTTAGCCAACCCTTGAAGGGCCAACGGCTGCGCGGGACACACACAAAAAGCAGCAAAAGTGAGTGACCCATTATCCCCTCCCCCAATGGGAGACCAGCTATCTGAGACCCAAGCCCAACAAAGAAGCTAGATCTCCCTCCCTCCCCCTCCCCCACCCCCAAGGGAACAAAGAACCCCCAAATCAGGCGGGGAAGCTCCCATCAGGCGCTGGGAAGTCAGTTTAGCAGGGGAAGGGCGCAGCAGCACCAACACCCCACTGAACTGGCAGAACAGGCCCCGCCCCCTTCCCAACAGGGGCCGGGAGACGGCCGGTTGTGCAAACCCCACCCGAGGCGCCTGGACCTCGCAGACTCTTACAACTAAAACCACAGGCGCTGGTGGGCAATACCAGACCAGCAGGGTCACCTGAGCCTGATCACGTCCCCCTCTCACAGCGGAGGTCTGAAGGTGCCAAGCCACACCCGGACAGTCGATCCCACTGGGCCCCACACATACCGCTCCCGCCAACGGACTCGAGGGAGGGCGCAAGCACAACCCAACAACCTGGGACTTGCTCTGGGAGGCATATCCCGCCGAAGTGCTTGTTGAAGTGGACGCACAGCGCACAGGAGGGCGGGGCCCCCGGCGACAGCGCCCGCTCTGGTAGGCATACCCTGCACTGGTGGGCGGGGACACAGCAGCAGCACCTGCTGCCATAGTCACGCCTACACAGGAGGGAGGGAAGAGCTACAAACCAAACCTGAGAAGCCATCCAAATCTCCAGATGCGCAAATCAAAAAGAAACATAACTCAGTTCATCAAAGGGCAAGCCAACTCGCCAGCTCCAAAAAGCAGCACGACTGAAGAGGAGATGGAGAATAAAAAAGCAAATGAGGCCATGTTAACAGGAATGATCGAAAGCGTCAGAAATGAAATCAGAAAACAATTCCAGGAATTTAGAGCGGAAATCTGGAAGGACACCCAGGAAGCCAAGAAAGAAATGGAAGCAAAAATGGATACAATGCAAGCTGCCTTTAAAGAAAATCTCCACATCCTGAGAATTGAAATGCATGAAAAAATAGATTTAAAATACAACTCTTTAAAGGAAGAAATCTCCACGATCAGAGCTGATATGACAACCATAAATAGCTCTCTGACATCCATAAACTCCGCAATTGAAACCATAACACAAAGAGTGGACCATGTAGAATCCAGAATCTCTCGCCTCAACAATGAAGCAGCTGACAACAACCAGAAAATGACCACACTCCAAGAAAAGGTGAAGCTTCAGGGCAGACTAATCCAGGAACTAATGGACAAAGACAAGAGATATAATCTGCGCATAATTGGAATAGAAGAAGGAGCTGAATACCAGAGCAGAGGGCTTAATCATGTTCTCAATAAAGTTATTGCAGAAAACTTCCCCAATCCCACAGGGGACCCCATCCAGGTAACCGAAGCCTATAGGACACCTGGCAGGCCAGACCCCAGGAAAGCCACCCCAAGGCACATAATATTCAAGACTACAGACCTCAAGATTAAAGAGCAAATTCTGAATTCAGCCAAAGCGAAGAAGGAAACTTTTTTCAATGGGAAGAGGATTCGAATAACATCCGACTTATCCACACAAACTTACCAAGCTCGAAGTGAGTGGAAAAACACCATCTAAGTACTCCAGAATAACAATTTACAACCTAGGATCAAATATCCAGCGAAACTGGAGTTCACATTCGAAGGGAGAACCAGATCTTTCCACACCAAAGAGGAGCTAAAGGAGTATGTGAATAAAAAACCAGCCCTACAGCGAATTAAGAGGGGAACCCCACCCAACAGAGATCGAAAAAGACACACAGACAGAATCAGAAAGAAACTTCAATAGCCAAAGTCCAGCAGAAACACCAGCTCACTAAAGACAAGAAAAAAAAAAAGAGGAAAAAACAGCCCACCAAGAAAATGGAAGGAGAAAAAACACCCTTATCCTTGATCTCTTTCAATATAAATGGTTTAAACTCCCCGATAAAGAGGAGCAGACTGGCAGAATGGATTCGCAAACAAAAAGTTGACATCTGCTGTCTACAAGAGACCCACCTTACAGCAAGGGACAAAAACAGGCTTCGAGTGAAAGGATGGAGCAAGATCTACCAAGCAAATGCACCCACCAAAATGGCAGGCGTAGCCATTCTGATCTCAGACAAGCTGGACTTCTCTTTAAAGTCCACTCAAAAAGACAAAGAAGGACACTACATATTAATACAAGGAAAAATCCAGAATCAAGAAATCACGGTGATAAATGTATACTCACCGAACAAAAGAGGCCCTACATACATCAAACAAATTCTCACAGAATTACAGAGCAAGATAGACGCAAAAACAATCATAGTGGGTGACTTTAATACTCCTCTCTCTCCAAGAGACAGATCCAACACCCAGAGGATTAGTAAGGGAGCTGAGGACCTAAATAACACCATTTCCCAAATGGATCTAACAGACCTATATAGAACCTTTCACCCTACAGAGACACAATACACCTTCTTTTCAGCAGCCCATGGATCATATTCCAAAATAGACCACGTCATAGCCCACACAAAGAACCTCAGCAAATACAAAAGTATTGACGTCATCCAATGTATTATATCTGATCACAGTGGATTAAAGGTAACCCTCAACAACAAAGGATACCACAGAGCCTATACACACTCTTGGAGGCTAACCCCCACGCTGCTATCCAACACTTGGGCCACAGATCAAATTAAAGATGAAATCAACGAATTCATAAGCCACAATGACAAAGAAAACACATCACAAAGAAACCTATGGGACACAGCTAAGGCAGTACTGAGGGGCAAGATCATTGCACTCAGCACCCACATTAAAAGAATGGAAGCAGAGCAGGTGAATACCCTCACGATCAAACTAAAACAACTGGAGAAACAAGAAATGACAGAATCTAAAACAACTGGGAGGGGAGAGATCACAAAGATTAAAGAAGAGATAAATCTGATTGAAAATAGAGAGGCCATTCAACAAATAAATAAGACTAAAAGCTGGTTCTTTGAGAAAATAAACAAAATTGACAGACCCCTTGAAAGACTTACAAAAAAAGAAGAGAAGAGACTCATATTCAAAAAATCAGGGACTCCACAGGAAAAATTACAACAAGTACACACGATATTCAAACAATCATAAGGAGCTATTTCCAAAACCTCTACTCAGCAAAAAACAATAATTTTACAGAAATGGATCAATTCTTAGAGAAGTACAAACTGCCCAAACTGAACCAAGAAGCAATAAATCAACTAAATAAACCAATAACTTACGGGGAGATACAGGAGGTAATCAAGAACCTCCCTACTAAGAAAAGCCCAGGCCCAGATGGATTCACCAACGAATTCTACAAAACCTTTAGTGAGGAGCGAATTCCAATACTCCTCAAACTCTTCTGCGAAATAGAAATGGAGGGAGAAATCCCAAACTCATTCTACGAAGCTAATATCATACTCATTCCCAAACCAGGCAAAGATCCAACTAAAAAAAGAGAACTACAGACCAATATCACTAATGAACACAGATGCAAAGCTCCTCAATAAAATATTAGCTAATAGGATCCAGAAACTGATCAAGAAAATCATACATCATGACCAAGTAGGCTTCATCCCTCAGTCACAAGGATGGTTCAACATCCGTAAATCAATCAACGCAATTCACCACATAAATGGATCTAAAATTAAGAATTACATTGTTATCTAAGTCGATGCCCAAAAAGCCTTTGACAAAATACAACATCCATACCTATTAAAAGCTTTGGAGAGAACAGGAATAGATGGAACATTCCTCAAAACAATAAAAGCCATATACAACAGACCAACTGCTAATATCATATTAAATGGAGAGAAACTTAAATCATTCCCCCTAAACTCAGGAACAAGACAAGGATGCCCACTCTCCCCACTTCTGTTCAACATAGTGCTAGAATCCCTAGCCATAGCAATAAGGCAAGAGGAGGACATCAAAGGGATCCACATCGGCAAGGAAGAAATCAAGTTATCCCTATTCGCAGACGACATGATCTTATATCTGATGGACCCAAAATACTCAGTCCCCAAACTCCTACACCTAATAAACCAATTTGGCAAAGTAGCAGGATACAAAATCAACCCACAAAAGTCAGCAGCTTTTCTGTACACCAGCAATAGACAAACAGAAAAGGAAACTATGGAAACAATTCCATTTACAGTAGCCAAAAAAAGAATAAAGTACCTAGGGATCAACTTAACCAAGGACGTGACGGACATATTCAATGAAAACTACAAAAATCTAATAAGGGAAATCAAAGAAGACACAAGGAGATGGAAAGACCTCCCATGCTCATGGGTAGGCAGAATAAATATAGTGAAAATGGCCATATTGCCCAAATTGTTATACAAATTCAATGCAATACCTATCAAAATCCCAGCCACATTCTTCACTGAAATAGAAAAACCAATCCATAAATTCATATGGAA
This sequence comes from Perognathus longimembris pacificus, assembly GCF_023159225.1. Lineage (NCBI taxonomy): Eukaryota > Metazoa > Chordata > Mammalia > Rodentia > Heteromyidae > Perognathus > Perognathus longimembris. The sequence goes on along the minus strand of NC_063176.1, from coordinate 29,309,800 downwards.
CAGCAAAAAACCTAGAATAGCCAAAGCAATTCTAGGCAAAAAAAGCAGTGCAGGAGGTATCACAATACCAGACTTCAAGCTCTACTACAAGGCCATCATAACAAAAACAGCATTGTATTGGTATAAAAACAGATCAGAAGACCAGTGGATTAGAATTGAAGACCCAGAAATAAAACCGCACTCTTACAGCCAACTGATATTCGACAAAGGAGCTAAAGACATACAATGGAATAAACATAGCCTCAACTACTGGTGCTGGGAGAACTGTGCAGCCATATGCAGAAAACTCAAAGTAGACCCAAGCCTATCACCATGCACCAAGATCAACTCAAAATGGATCAAGGACCTCAACATCAGACCTGAATCCTTGAAACTACTGAAGGACAGAGTAGGAAAGACACTAGAACTTATAGGCACAGGAAGGAACTTCCTGAATAGAGTCCCAGGGGCACAACAAATAGGGAAAGACTTGACAAATGGGACTACTACAAATTAAAAAGTTTCTTCACAGCTAAGGTCATAGCCACCAAAATAGAAAGACAGCCAACGATATGGGAAAGGATATTTACCAGCACAGCAACAGACAAAGGCCTGATATCAGTCATCTACAGAGAACTCAAAAAACTAAGCCCCTCCAAGCCTAGTAAAGTCCATATTTTATGTTAGGATTTTTTTCTTTCCTGTTTAGTAATCAAATCTTGATATAATTTATATGATAAGTAGTATTTAGTAAAATATATAACTTTTGTAGATGAGGAAACTTGAACACAAGGACTTTATGTAATTTACTTGAAGATTTAACAAACATAGATATGGATATGTCCAAATAAAAAGCCTTGCACAGTTAATTGATGTTAATAAAAAACATGGCAAAAATAACAGTGGACTGAATCTAGCTATTGTCCCCTGGTAGTCCAGCTTGAAGGCTCATGCTTATTGCTGTACTCTTTTCTAGCATAACTTATAGTGTCCCCTTGATTTAGTTATTCTTTTAAATTCCTTCTGTTCACACCTTGATTTATGTTGACTCTATTCACCATAAACAACCTCAGAATGCACTGAGCATTTTAAAACCTGTGTGCAATTGTGGTACAGTATGTAGTGGTAAGTTCTGCCTTTGAAAAATTACACGGAGGCTGGACAGCTTGCAAGGTTTTGGTTTTGCTTCTTGCTTAAAAGCACAAATTTGCTAACACCAAACACATGTTGGTGTCATTCTGATGGCACCCAAAGGGGAACAGATTGTTAGCAATTTTTTTTAAGCATAAATTTGGTAAGTGCTGGTGGCTCATGCCTAAAATCCTAGCTAGCTACTCAGGAGACTGAGATCTGAGGATTGTGGTTTGAAGCCAGGGCAGGAAAGTCTTCCCTTATCTCCAACTAACCAACCAAAAGTGGAAGCGTCACTGAGGCTCAAAGTTGTACAGTGCTAGCCTTGAGAACAAAAGCTCATGGACAGTTCCCAAGCTCTCAGAATATTTTATATCTTATACTCCAGAAATTGATGCCCCCCTTGCCTTATCTCTAAAACTACTTATTTGCTGAACATTTCCTGGGAAGTGCTTGAACAGATCAGTCAAGATACTGAGATTTAATTTCCACGCATTTTCACTTAGCATACATTTTCTCCAAATCCATCCATTTCTGTGAAAGTTACAATATTACTCTTCCTGATGAATGAGTAAAATTAGGCACACATTATAAACATGTGAAAACATATACGGGGGCAAATGCATATGTACACAAACCAATTGACTAAAGTGAGGTATTTGCAGGGCAGGATTCCAGTGGTGTATCTTCTTTGAAAAATTAACAGCTTAACAAAGCGAGTACCAGGAAGCAAAATATGTTTTCTAGAGTGGGGATGAGGTTAACAGGAGGGGGTACAAATTGAAGTTAAGAGTGAACAAAAATAGTCATACTACTCCATGTGCATATATGAAAATAGAAACTTGTAGAGATGGCTGAGGTTGGAACAAATGGAGAGTAATGGCAGGGGTGAAATTGATGAAGATGCATTCTACTCATAAACTGACATGTTAAATTAAAACTCTTTTGTATAAGTACTTAAAGATAACAATAGTGAGTCCCGAGGAAGACGGCGGAGGAGAAGCAGAGCCCTTGAAGAGCTCCCTCCGATATCGTAGTTTTCTCACCCCATAGAAACTGTTACTCCTAGAAAGACAGCCAAAGTAAGTTCTAACAGTACAGGGATTCTGAACAGGAAGGAAAAATCGACTTTGCTGGTCTGAAAACACAGATTTGAGCCCCGGGCGGCGTCCCGCCGCCGCGCCAGCGCCGGCTCCGGCACAGTGCCTGGCACAGCCCCCCCCCCCCCCCCGCACTCCGCACAGCTAAAGCGTTAAATACTCCAGACAGCAGCTGAGCACGGAGGACCTGACATCGCAGAGACAGCGTGAGTACCCCACAAAAGTTATCCTCACTTGTGCCCACAGTCCAGCTTCTGGAAGGCATCCCTGTCCCCACCGCCAGAGCAAAGCGCCATCTTTGCCACTGGCATAGGGTCAGACCAGACTGGAACTGAAGCGGGCCTGGGGAAAGCGAGGTCAAAAAAGCCATCTTTGAAAAGGGCAGGAGGGGTGGAATCAGTGAGAACCAGCCCCGCCCAGAAGAACGCCCCCTGTCCTGGCGGGAGGCGAGTCCGGGGCTTAGCCAGAGGTGCCCCACCCTGCCCGCTGGAATTTCTAAACTTAAAGCAAAAGCTTCGAGCAGCTACCAGGGGCACGGAAACACCAGACAGAGGAACAAACAGTTCCTGGGACAGCTAAAAGGGCCCGTCACAGAGGAAGCTAATTCCCAGCCCAAAAGGAAGCTGCATTCCATACCCACCTATGTCAAGGAGGCCGCCTCCCTCAGGCAAGCAACTCTCAGCGGAGCAAAACTGGCCAGAGGCGCCCCGCCCTGCTGAGTTCACAGCCTAGTCAAGACCAGGCATCAAAGGCAGTGGCCCCACAGCAGACAGAGGAGCCACAGTTCCTAAGACTGTTCACCTCCCCATCTACAGAGGACGCCCAAGGCCTGCCTGCAAGCTGTGCGAACCTCAGAGACCCACGATTGCACCAACAGGGGAGAAGGTCAGAACAGAACCACCCCTTGCCAACTGAAATCAAGTCAAACCAGCCAATCAGGAAAATAGACTGCAGTCCATTGCAGGGAAACCAGAGACTGGGGAGAAACCACCCAACAAGGAGGACCCTTTTTTTTTTTCTCTCTTTTTCTTTTTCTTTTCAAACATTTTTTTTAACTTTTTTTTTAATTTTCTTTTTAATTTTTTCACATCTGAAACATCATTGGTTGGTGTTTTTTTTTTTTTGGTTTGTTTGTTTTTTGTTTGTTTGTTTTCCATTTTTACCGGTTTGTTTTATCAAGTTATTTTTGTGTTTGTTTATTTGCTTGTGTTGTTCCTTTTCTGTTATTTTCCTTTTTATTTACGTATGCTTCCTTTTTAAATAATTTTTCTCTGTTTTGTGTATCTGTCTTCCAGTATTTTTACTTTATTTCTCTCGTTGTGTCCTCTTCCTTTAAAAATTACTTTCCTATAAATAACACTTCCACCCTTCTCTGCTACCTCTCCAGTGTCTGTCATTTTAACATTGTTCTTTCTACTGATTCTACTCTTCTCCACATTTCCACGTCACTGAAACTAAACCAAAATCACCACCCCCCCCCCCAATACATTTTACTCTATTCTCTTTACTACCTCCAACTTACCCTCCTGACTTACTGCCTGGACCTCCAAGTTCCATTGACTCCTGGTTATTGGATAGAGGGTATCCCAGCTTAATACGAGTTAATCAAAGGGGTTCATAGAGAAAGCCAGTCCTAAAAGAACTTAATATAAAAACAAGAATTGCATATAGGGTTGTAACAGTAAATAAGTAACTACTGAATACAGGGCCCAGGATCGGTTGTTATATTGAAATTGTATTCTTTAGGAACACCAAATCTATCTTTATAGACAGGTATACAAGTTATCTGTATATAATTGTGAAATTGTAAGATTTACACAACAGTGCTTGGTAAGGGCTGCTTTGGGTCTTAAACGGTGCTCACAGGTGCTGGTAGACTGGCATTCCCAATTCAAATGGGCAGAAGAAACACAAGAAAGATGGCAAACAATGAAGTCTTATCCCCCACTCAAAACAAGCAGGAAGCAGAGCAGTCAATCAAAAACATAGAAGAAAACCCCCAAAATGCTCTACAAAGTCTACTGATAAACATGATAAATGAAAAGTTTGAAACTCTTCAGTCAATTATGTTAGAGCGTGAGGAGGCAAAGCAAAAATTAATGGAGAATTTCATGGCATCCACAAATAGAAAGATAATGAGCTTCAAGAGTCAAATGAAAAGATAGCTACCCAGCTTAAAGATATGAGAGACAACACTCAAAACCAAAGTAATGAAGTTAATGAAGTAAAGAAGTCCATACAGGACCTAAGAAATGACATGGAAATCATCAGGAAAGACCAGTCAGAAGGAAAAGAGATTCGAAATCAAGTAGCTAGCCTACAGTCCCGACTAACTGAAGCAGAGGATCGAATCTCAGGAGCTGAAGATTCTTTAGATTCTATGGAGAAAGATCAAAAATCAATACAAATCCAGTCCAAGAGACAAAACAGATCGCTACAGGAGATTCAAGACACGCTCAGGAAGCCCAATTTAAGGATAATAGGTATTGAGGAAAAGTTGGAGAAAGAGGTTAATAGGATAGGCAACCTATTTAACAGACTATTAGCTGAGAACTTCCCAAACATCCAGAAGGAAAGGCCTATACACATACAAGAAGCATTTAGAACCCCAAATCGACCAGACCAGAATAGGACTTCCCACCAACACATTGTGATCAAAACAGCTCAGCAGAGTGCAAGGAAAAAATACTCAAAGCTGTTAGGGCAAAGAAAACAATCACATATAAAGGAAAAGCAATCAGAATTACCCCAGACTTCTCAGCAGAGACCATGAAAGCAAGGAGAGCCTGGAATGAAGTATACCAAACTCTAAATAAAAATAACTACCAACCAAGAATTCTGTACCCAGCCAAACTCTCCTTCATAGCCGAAGGTCAAATAAAAGTCTTCCACAATAAGGAAAAACTGAAACAATATATCTCCACCAAACCAGCTTTACACAAAATCCTTAAAGATGTACTATACAGGGAAAATAATCAAGATCCCAACACAGACAGAGAAATGAACCCTAATTAGTAAACACTAGATCAAGAAATGGGAAGACACAGCTTTAAACAAGATAGTGATAATGAAAGAAACAAACGATCACCTCTCAATCCTAACTGTCAACATTAATGGACTTAATTCTCCAATCAAACGACATAGGCTCATAAGTTGGATCAAAAATCAAGATCCATCTTTCTGCTGCCTCCAAGAGACACATCTATCCAGAAAAAGTAAACATCTTCTAAAAGTGAAAGGCTGGAAACAAATCTATCAAGCAAATGGCCCCCATAAGCAGGCTGGAGTTGCAATCCTAGTATCAGACAAAATTGACTTCAAATTAAAAAAGGTAAGAAGAGACAAAGAAGGTTACTACATACTAGTAAAAGGATCTCTCCAACAGGAAGAAATAACCATCCTAAATATCTACACACCAAATGCAGGAGCACCCAACTTCATCAAACAAACACTACTGGCTCTAAAAACATTCATAGACCCTAACACAATGATAGTGGGGGACTTTAACACTCCACTATCACCTCTGGACAGATCAACATGCCAAAAACTGAACAAAGAAACCACAGAACTAAACAATTGCATAGACCAACTAGACTTAATCGACATCTACAGAATATTCCACCCAGCAAGGACAGAATACACGTTCTTTTCAGCAGCACATGGAACATTCTCCAAAATAGATCACATCTTAGGGCACAAAGAAAATCTGTACAAATTCAGAAGTATCAAAATCATTCCCTGCATTCTCTCAGACCACAATGGAATAAAATTAGAGCTCAACTCATTCAGCCACCACAGAAAATCCCACAATTCATGGAGACTAAAAACACACTGCTGAACCATCAGTGGATCATTGAAGAAATTAAAACGGAAATTCAAATGTTTATGGACTTCAACCAAGTTGAGGACACAAAGTACCAGCTCCTTTGGGACACAGCAAAGGCAGTACTCAGAGGGAAATTTATATCTCTGAGTACATACATCAACAAACTGGAGAAACAGCAACTCAGTAATTTAAGGAAGCACCTTAATTTTCTGGAGAGAGAACAGCAAGCCAAACCCCAAGTCAATAGACGGAAGCAAATAATTAAAATCAAATCAGAATTAAATCAATTAGAGACGAAAAAAACCATCGAAAGAATCAACAAAACAAAGAGTTGGTTCTTTGAAAAAATCAACAAGATAGACAGACCCCTGGCAAACCTTACCAAAAAACGAAGGCAGCACACTCAAATAAACAAGATAAGAGATGAAACAGGTAGCATCACCACAGAAATAACCGAAATTCAGAAAATAATAAGGGACTATTTTGCAAACCTTTTTGCCAACAAATTCGAGAACTTGGAAGAAATGGATGATTTCCTAGAAAAAATTGATACCCCCAAACTCAACCATGAAGACTTAAACCTTCTAAACAGACCCATATCCAGTATTGAAATAGAAACAGCAATAAATGATCTCCCATCCAAGAAAAGCCCAGGTCCAGACGGATTCACCGCAGAATTCTACAAAGCCTTCAAAACAGAACTCACTCCAATATTTCTCAAACTCTTCAATGAAATTGAAAGAGAACGTTCGCTACCAGACTCATTTTATGAAGCCAGTATAACCCTCATCCCAAAACCAGGCAGAGACTCATCACGGAAAGAGTACTACAGACCAATCTCCCTGATGAACATAGATGCAAAAATTCTCAACAAAATTCTGGCCAATCGACTTCAACAGGTCATCAAAAAAATCATACACCACGATCAAACTGGATTCATCCCAGGGATGCAAAGCTGGTTTAATATACGCAAGTCAATTAATGTAATCCACCACATCAACCGGAGCAAGGTAAAGAACCACATGGTTTTATCGCTGGATGCGGAAAAAGCATTCGATAAAATCCAGCACCCATTTATGCTAAAAGCCCTGGAAAAACTGGGATTCCAGGGAACATTCCTGAATATAATCAAGGCAGTTTATGACAAACCAACAGCAAGCATTACTCTAAATGGTGAAAAACTAAAGCCATTCCCTTTAAAATCAGGAACAAGGCAGGGATGTCCACTCTCTCCCCTGCTCTTCAACATAGTACTAGAATTCCTAGCCAGAGCAATTAGGCAAGAAGAGAATATAAAGGGGATCCAAATAGGAAAAAATGAAGTTAAACTTTCTCTCTTCGCAGATGACATGATCCTATACCTAAAGAATCCCATAGACTCTACCCCCAAGCTACTAGAGCTGATCCAAAACTTTGGCAAAGTTGCAGGATATAAAATAAACCTTCAAAAATCAATGGCCTTTCTCTATGCTAACAACCCGAAGACCGAGGCTGAAATCAGGAAAGCAACTCCTTTTGCAATAGCCCCCAAAAACATAAAATACCTAGGAATAACCTTAACCAAAGAAGTGAAAGACCTTTTTGATGAGAACTTTAAAAGCTTGAAAAATGAAATTAAGTCAGAACTAAGAAAATGGAAAAACCTCCCATGCTCCTGGATTGGGAGGATTAATGTAATCAAAATGGCAATATTGCCAAAGGCTATCTACAAATTCAATGCAATACCCATTAATATCCCAACACCATTCTTTAATGAAATAGAGGAAGCAATCCAGAAATTCATATGGAACAATAAAAGACCTAGAATAGCAAAAACACTCCTAAGCAGAAAGAACAGTGCTGGAGGAATTACAATACCCAACTTCAAGCTGTATTATAAAGCTATAGTAATAAAAACAGCTTGGTATTGGCACCGGAACAGGCCTGAAGACCAATGGAACAGAATTGAAGGCCCAGCATTGAACCCACAGAACTACGCCTACTTAATCTTTGATAAAGGAGCTAAAACAATAGTATGGAAGAAAGATAGCCTCTTTAACAAGTGGTGCTGGCAAAACTGGCTCAACACATGCAACAAACTAAAACTAGATCCTTATATATCACCCTGCACAAAAATCAATTCCAAATGGATTAAAGACCTTGAAATCAAAACAGGCACCCTGAAAACACTAAAGGAAGGAGTAGGAGAAACACTTGGGCTCCTTGGCACAGGACAGAACTTCCTTAACAAAGACCCTGAAAGGCTACAAATCAAAGAAAGGTTGGACAAATGGGACTGCATCAAACTGCAGAGCTTCTGCACGGCAAAGGACATAGCTCTCAAGATAAACAGAAAGCCCACAGACTGGGAGAAGATATTTACCAGACACTCAACAGACAAAGGCCTCATCTCTAAAATATATGCAGAACTAAAAAAATTACCTTCTTCCAAAACAAAACCGCAAAGAACCAATAGCCCCCTCATCAAGTGGGCTAAAGTCTTACAAAGAAACTTCTCTGATGAGGAAATGAGAATGGCCAATAGGCATATGAAAAAATGCTCTACATCACTGGCCATAAAGGAAATGCAAATCAAAACAACATTGAGATTCCATCTCACCCCAGCAAGAATGTCATATATCAAGAAAACTAATAATAACAATTGTTGGAGGGGATGTGGCCAAAAGGGAACCCTACTTCATTGTTGGTGGGAATGTAAACTGGTTCAGCCACTCTGGCAAGCAGTATGGAGATTCCTCAGAAGGCTCAATATAGAACTCCCCTATGACCCAGCAGCCCCACTGTTGGGTATCTATCCAAAAGCCCACAAACAAAATCACAGTAATGCCACCAGCACAATGTTCATCGCAGCACAATTTGTCTTAGCGAGAATCTGGAACCAACCCAGATGCCCCTCCATAGATGAATGGATCAGGAAAATGTGGTACATATACACAATGGAATTTTATGCCTCTATCAGAAAGAATGACATTGTTCCATTTGTAAGGAAATGGAAGGACTTGGAAAAAGTTATACTAAGTGAAGTGAGCCAGACCCAAAGAAACATGGACTCTATGGCCTCCCTTATTGGGAATAATTAGTACAGGTTTAGGCAAGCCATAGCAGAGCATCACAAGGCCCAATAGCTATACCCTTATGAACACATAAGATGATGCTAAGTGAAATGAACTCCATGTTATGGAAACAATTGTTATATCACAATTGTAACTACTTTCAACGTCCTATGTGTATGTGTAGTTTCTATTATTGATGATGTTCTTGTATCACCTTCCTATGGTTGTACCTACAATATCTCTGTAATCTTATCTGAGTATATTGGAAACCGTGTTTACTGGTATTGGAAGTAGGAAATTCAAAGGGAATACCAAATTTGAGAGACACAGGGTAAAAAAGGAGAAATAACTACAAAAGCAATACTTGCAAAACTGTTTGATGTAAGTGAACTGAACACCTCGGGGGGGGGGAGGGAAAGGGGGGGAGGGAGGGGGGTATGAGGGACAAGGTAACAAACAGTACAAGAAATGTATCCAATGTCTAACGTATGAAACTGTAACCTCTCTGTACATCAATTTGATAATAAAAATTTGAAAAAATAAAAATAAAATAAAAAAGATAACAATAATAAAATTATTACAGGGAAAGCCAGGTATTAATCTCAGCCTACTAAGTATACAGGATTATAAGTATGAGCCACCAGCCAGGCTCACGCTCAACATAGGAGATCTTTGGATTGATTGAAGTCAACCCATACAAGAAAGTCCATGAGACTCTTCTCTTCAGATTATCCACCAAAAATCTAGTCCTGGTGGTAGAGTGCTAACTTGGAACAAAAAAAAAACTCAGATATGATGTCCAGATTCTGTTTTCAAGTCCCAGAACTGGAACCAAATGGTGAGAGAGGTCCAAGTTTAAGATGAATATTTTCTTAGTAGAGCAAGAATCGCCTTGAAAATTGTGGGCCATGTAGGTGTTTTTTCCTACTAAATGATAAAGGAAATAGCTGGGAAAGGGAAGGAAGTCATGAGAAGGAAGGAGCAGTGAGATAATTATTCCAGGCAGAATGTTTACCACAAACCCCAGTAGTAAGATAACAGGTATTGATGGAGTGCCTGCTATGTGCTGGCCTTATCTCAGGTGCAGGGTACTTTGCTGTGTGATCAAAGCAAAGTTCTCACTTCCATGGAACATATGCTCCTTCAGGAAGCACTAGTAACAGGTAATTATATATGCCATAGGACAAAAGAGGTATGGCATTTTAAAGTTATAAAAATATTATGACATGAAATAAATTGGCAATGAATTATAAGAAGATAAAGAAGATAAGGAAGGTATTCCTGAAAAGATATTCTTTGAACCAAAATTAGAAGGCAGAGAGAAGACTGTGTAGAGTCCAGGTGTGAGTGCTGGACAGGCCCTAAGACACAAGCTCACAACAAAGGGAGATTGAACAGGAGACTCTACCTGGCAACAGAGTAGTAGATGGTGATGCCAGAGGCCTCTGCTGCTGTCATGTTCTGACTGCTTATGGGCCCAGAACAAAGAGTTCTGTACTAAAACCATGAACAAAAATGAAAATGAACAAAAATGAAAAAAAGTCCATCTGTTTCTTTTCCATGTTATTTGTTACAGGTGACAGAAAAGGTTATCAATATACCAAATTGGTACTGAGAGTGAACATTTTGCTGTCACTGTACCTTATGATGTGATTCAGAAGTCTCTGTAAATATATGGTGGGAGGAATTTGGAAATGTTGTGGATGCTGTCTAGAAAAGGCTTGAAATGCCGTGTAAGTATAGCTTAATGAACAATTCTGTTGGGCACCCAGGACCACAATGCGGCTGGGGCATGCAGACAGTAAAGAGTTCAAATAAGGTCTCCTAGGAGGATGAGGCCTCTATTGGGAATTGGATTAAAGGCCATATGTGTTTTACTCTAGTACAGAGCTTGTTGGTATTTTGTCCATATGCTGAAGCTCAGTGTGAGGGTAAATATAGAGGTGATAGACTAGTTGATATTACAGAGGAAATTTCAAGACAAATCAGCATGTGGGCCATGGCATGGCTTTTGCTAGGTGCTTTTAGCCATATTTGTAGTGAGCATTATAAGACAAGAAGAAAAGAGGCACATGTATAAAACTGGGATCAAGGAATATTAGCTGTTCAGAGATTAATGAAATTAAAAAGAAACCAAGGGCTAGGAATGTGGCTTAATGGTAGAGTGCTTGCCTAGCATGCATAAAGCCCGGGGTTCGATTCCTCAGTACCACATAAACAGAAAAAGCCAGAAGTAGCTCTGAAGCTCAAGTGGTAGAATGCTAGCCTTAAACAAAAAGAAGCCATGGTCAGTGCTCAGGCCCTGAGTCCAAGCCACCGGACTGCCAAAAAAAAAAAAAAGAAAGAAAGAAAGAAACCAGTACTTTTCATCAGGACAATAGGAAAGACAGGTTAAGGGAATGTTATGAATGTGTAGAATGCACCACAGGCAAGCTCAAGCCTGAATTCATGGGAAAGAACATGCTTTCCAGACAGAGAGTGTGCTTAGGAATGCTCTGTTCACAGAAAGCTGCTTAGGCAAGTATTTCCCTTGGTGCCATCCAGGCATTCAAGGATAGCTAAAGCCATGATCTTTTAGGGCCCAGCTACTGCTTGAACTGTAGCAGATCTTGACATTGGTGCTACATTGCTAGCTATGCAGGCATTTGCAGTGAAAGTTAGGAGGACACAAAGATAGATTTCAAAGGAAGAAGTGATGTTGAAGCTGAAGATGCAATGGAGAATTCAGGAAGTTAATGTCTGTCAAGGAGAGCTACAGACAATGAGTGGTATGAGCTGAAGGAAAAGACCAGATAGGCTGCAGCTGGCGAGGCCTTGGGAACAGAGCTGTTCCAAACCTTTGGAACTTACATGATTTACATGATGCTTCCAGAGGCTCTGGATGATCCTGATGTAGCTATTGTACTTAATGTGTTCAGCCTTTTTTTCAGATTTGCTTTGGTTCCATTCTTCCTATATCACAGCTCACCACTTGGGGGATTGTAATTTTCATTATGTCCATTTGTATATTGGAAATATATAACACACTTTTTTATTTTACAGGGCCTGACAACTAAGAGTTTGCCCCCAAGTCGCAGAAGAAATTTGGACTTGAACCTTTGAGCAGTCCTGGAACTGTGAAACTGTGTAGACTTTTGGTTAGCAACTGAATACATTGTGCATTAAGATAAACATGAGCTTTTGGGGGTCGGGTGTAGACATCTCATCCAGTTACATGAGATGTGTTTGGTTGCATGGTTGACAAGGAATGGGTTGTGATGTTTAATCGGGCTAAGTTAATTAGATCGAGAAGGGGCTAGGAGATTAGGAAAGCACACCTCTGGGTATGTCTGTGAGGTTATTTCTAATTAGGAGTGGTGAAGTGGGAAAAACCTGTCCCAGATGAGAGTGGCTCTGTGCCATGGGCTGGGGGCCCAGATTAAATCAAAGGGGAAAAGAAAAGTGCTCCCTTCCTTCCTTTGCTCCCTCCCTCTCTCAGCCTCTCCCTTTCCCTTTTTTTCCCTCCCTCTCTTCCTTTTTTGGATCCACTCTATTGTGGTGTGTCTGGGCAGTTTCCATATCTTGGCTATTGTGAATAGTGCCTCAATGAACATGGATGTGCAGGTGTCTTTATCATATCCTGGCTTGTGATGTTCTGGGTAGGTGGTATGGCTGGGTTGTAGTTTTTTGAGAAACTCCAGACTTCTGTCCAGGATGGTTGTACTAGTTTATAGTCCCACCAACAGTGCAGCAAGGTACTTTTTCCCCCCACATCCCTGCCAACATTTGTTTTTTGAATTCACAATTTTGGCTTTATCTAACTCAGCTGAGATGGAATCTCAGCATTGTTTCATTTTGCATTTCCTTTATCGCCAGGGATGATGAGCATTTCCTCATGGTTTTGTTTTTGTTTTTGTTTTTGCCATTCTTACCCTTTGTTGTCTTTAGCTCCTTTGCCTATTTAGTGGTTGATTTATTAGCTTTGTTTTTTTTGTTTGTTTGTTTTTGTTTTTTTCCCAGTCCTGGGCCTTAGACTCAGGGCCTGAGCACTGTCCCTGGCTTCTTTTCGCTCAAGGCTAGCACTCTACCACTTGAGCCAAAGCTCCACTCTGGCTTTTTCTATATGTGTGGTGGTAAGGAATCTAACCCAGGGCTTCGTGTATACAGGGCAAGCACTTTACCACTAGGCCATATTCCCAGCCCGATTTATTAGCTTTGGTAGTATGTTTATTAGCTTTGTTTGCTATCCTTCTGGTTTGGTAACTATGTCCTTTGCTGTGCAGAGACTTTTACTTTGATATAGTTCCACTTGTCAAGTCTCTCCTATCTGTCATGCCCTGGGACTCTTTTCAAGCAATTTCTGCCTGTGCCTATGAGTTCTAGTGTTCCTCCTACTCCCTCTTGCAGTAATTTCAGTTTTGAGCCTGACATTGAGGTCTTTGGATCCACTTTGAGTTGATATTAGTGCATTGTGATAAACAGAGATCCACTTCATTTTCTGTGTATGGATGCCCAGATTTCCCAAAACCATTTGTTGGTGAGACTATGTTTTTTCCTCTGTGTATCTTTCACTCCAGTATCAAATTTCAAATAACTTAAGTACATGGTTTGATTTCTGGGCTTAGTTTCATGGGAAATAAGAGGTCTGGGTAATTTGCCTGTCTTTTGGGGGGGCTACAGCAAAAAAAAGTGTGAGGAGGTGCAGTGTTTGTAAACTGCATATGAGCCCCAGTTGATGATTGGATACCCATTTACAATCACTGCTCACTGGGGAGGGGGTGAGCAGCTGATGTTGCTCCTCACAGGGAGGAAGTGTACAGGTCTGACCTCCACCTCAGAGAGGGAGGGTACACTAAGTTCTTCTGTGTCTGAACAGCAGTCCAGTAGAGTCTTTGCCGACGATCATCATGTTTGGCCTAAACAGGAGCTCTAGTAGATAGATAGTGTTAATGAACTCAGGATAGTTGTATACTTGTCAGTATTGTCAAGGCAGGCCCATGTGTGAAGGTGGTTCTATTCAGTGGAAAACAAAATGGGGGCTTGGGGTGGGGGTGGGGGCTTATTTTTCAGTAATCCAGGAGACTGTGTACATGATCATCCTTTGAGGCTGAAATAGGAGCCCCAGTAGATGGTTTGGCGAGGTGCTCCACTACGTAGAGACTCGGGGGAGTTGGCATTGATCAGAAATCCTGGAGGCTGTGTACAGATGATCATTCTTGGAGATCAAAACAGGAGCCCCAATAGAGGTATTGCTGGATGCTTCATCCATTATGTGGGGACCTGTGAAGGTTGACCATTCACCATCAGGAATCCTGGAGAGTCTGTGCAAGTGATCATCCTGTGCAGCAAAAACGGGAGCCCCAGTAGATTTTTTTCAGGGTACTCAGTCCATTCAGGGTGGATGCCGGGAGGGATTGGCTATTGATCACATAGCTCAGAGGGTCTATGCAGATGATTATCCTATTTAGCTGAAATAGGAGCCGCAGTAGATCTTCTGCAAGGTGCTCCATCCATTATATGGGAACACAGAATGGGGGATGGATATTTATCAGAAACTTTACAGGGTCTGTGCAGATGATCCTCCTGCCCCCATGAAACAGGATCCTCAATAGATGTTTTGCAAGGTGCTTCACAACCACTATATGTGCACCCATGCAGGTTGTATATTTGTCCAGAAGCCCAAAATATCTGCACAGATGATCCACCTGGGCAGCCAAAACAGAAGCCCCAGTAAACGTTTATCAGAAAGTTTGGAGACTGTGCAGATGATCCTCTGTGCAGCCCAAACAGGAGACTGAATAGATGGGCCCTGGGGGCTCCACCCTCTAGATTTTGGGAATATAGGATGGTTGTGTATTTGTCAGTGTTGTCAACCCAGGAGAGTGTGTAACGGTGGCCATCTTCCTTGGCAAAACAGCAGATTTTCTACACCCTTTTTCCTCCACAGTACCAGTTTCACTAAGCTTGTAGGGTCTGGGCACAGCCTGATCTAGTGTAACAAACTGTGGTCAGTGGAAGATCTTTCTTCATAGTGTGGGCACATTGGCTAGTGTTGATAAGCTTTGAGGGCCTGCACACATTATTCTGCTCCGCAGTTCCATAAATATAGTACCAGTGGATGTTTTTTGGGTGACTCCATTATCCCTCTACATTGAGGACATAGGTTGACTGAATAGCTGGATAAATGTCAAACAGCCAGGAGGGTCTGCTCAGATAGTCATCCTTCCTGAAAGCCACAGGGTACCCATGGGATATTTCCTCCTTCCTGGGGCCCACAGCACTTTTGTACTTGTGATAAGTCACTGAAGATACTCTATGCCGGGTAGCTTCATGGACATCAGCGGGAGTCGCTCCTGTGCATGGCTGGCTGGTAGTAGCTTGGCCTTCTGCTCTTTTCCCACTGTGCTCCACTGCCAAAGACAAAGCTCTCTGCCCCTTGGGCTCCTCCTGCAGGTCCCAGGCCTGCCTTTGTTGGTCTTAGGCTCAACACTCAAAAGCAATCCAAACTTTTCAAGAGAATATCCAGTCATGAGCTGTAGTTTGTGCCTTGGCTCTCACTCCTGGATCTGAGGCAATTGAATTTTTCAGACAGTCATACACTAGCCTATGTGTGAATCTCTAGCTGTGCAGCAACCCCATGCTGCTCTGGGTGGGGCTGAGGAAAGATGGTATCACAGATGATTGGAGCTGAACCATGTGCTCCCTGGTAGTTTTCTGTTGGTCCCCTGTGTGTCAGAATATATATATCTGAAGAAATTATTGATTTAAAAGTCTTAGAGGTTACTATAATGGTTGCTAAAAGGAGACCCCCACACTGTTCAGACAGAAGAGAGTTTATTAGGTGAAACCAAACCACCAGCCAGCACAAGATGGAGGTGTGCAGAGAGAGAACTTATGGTGGTAAGGAGAGAGATGATTAGAATAGGGGAGGGTGAGGAGGTGTGGCTGCAGCAGATGAGGAGATGACCTCAGAGTCTGAGGGACCTCCCACTGCCTCCAGGTGTACCAGTTGCCTGAGATACAGGGGCTGGGTGGGGAGTCCTAGGGAAGGGCCTCATGCGGTCATGCATGGCAACAGAGCAAAGGGATGGGACGTTTTTCCTAGCAGGACCTGACATTCCATCCTTTGATAGTTGTAAAGGGGCACTGATTCTCCCTGGCTACTTCACACTGACAGAGGGCATTGACATTATGGGTAGAAGGCCAAGATGTCCTCTGATCTGGGAGAAGGCAGCAGTAACAGATCCTTGATGGTGTTTATATCTTTGGATGGAGTCTGAAAGAAGTCTATGGGGCAGAAACTGAATAATAAGAAAAGGAAAAAAGTAATTCGAACATACACAAATGGCAGAAGGAAGGGCAGCTATCCATTCAAGATGTAAAAGAAAAATATTGGATGACTTGGCTAGTTGATTTCTCCTGCATTCTAAGCGGTTCTGGAGGGCTGGGGATATGGCCTAGTGGCAAGAGTGCTTGCCTCGTATACATGAGGCCCTGGGTTCGATTCCCAAGCACCACATATACAGAAAATGGCCAGAAGTGGCGCTGTGGCTCAAGTGGCAGAGTGCTAGCCTTGAGCAAGAAGAAGCCAGGGACAGTGCTCAGGCCCTGAGTCCAAGCCCCAGGACTGGCAAAAAAAAAAAAAACAAAAAAACAAAACCAAAAAAAAACTAAGCGGTTCTGGAGTTGCTGGATCATGTCCCTGACTACTTCTGACTGGTTCATCTTCTGGCTGGGTAGGGGAGAACGTGGTGGACTGGTTAAGAATAACCAGTCAGAAGCTGGGGCTGGATTGGAATGGTTAAGGGCCCAGTGGGAGGCCTTGATCATTTCTCGTAATTAGAGTATAGATGTCTGGACTATAGAGTGTGGATGGGACTCAGTATAAATAAAAATATCAGGTAATAGATACAAGTCCCTGCCCATTTAGAAGAAAGGTATGAACATTAGCTAGGCATGTTTATTAACTATTTTCCTTTGACTCCTGGCTCTGGTTCATTTTGAAAGGGCAAACACAATGTAACTCTATTTCAGATCTGACACCATCCCCTCTTATCTGTGTAGTTCTTTCAGACTGCCTCTGGGTGATTCCTCATCACCAGGACAAGCTTTGTCCCAGGGTGTCTGCATCTTACTGGGATAGCATCCCATTTGCTCATTGCTGGGATGGCATGTCCCACATTGGGGGCAAGGGGGCAAGGGCAGATCAAGTGAACATTGAAACCTAGTCCCTTTTTATTTCCAATTGAAGCAACAAGGAGATCAAGAGAAATCATTTTCAAGTCGGACTTACTTTGAATTTATTACGAATAAAAGTTAAATCGGACAAACTGCTAGGAGTCATCTGTCCCTCTGTGAGTCTGATTGTAAATGATGCAGAGGACCAGATGTGTAATAACAAAACTCAGTAGTGGTCATGATGAGAGTTTTGAGACAGCCACTGGTTAAACAATCTTGTTAATTTTTAACTGAATATAGCACTTCAGGATATTAAGATTGAAACCATTGTCAACTGTGTACCCAAGACAGTTTATATACTTGGGAAAACAGATATTAGACAGCAGAAAATAGCATTCAAGTTAAAAGGTGTTCATTTGAAGGACCCTTGACATAAGTGAACTTTGGCTTAGTTATATAAAACTCAACGAGCTTAATATTACACAAGCAATTAATGTAATAACCCTTAGACACATTTGTTTTGTTATTTGCCACTCCTGGGGCTTGAACTCAGGGCCTGAGCATTGTCCCTGGCTTCTTTTTCTCAAGGCTAGCACTCTATCACTTCAGCTACAGTGCCATGTCTGACTTTTTCTATATATGTGGTGCTGAGGAATCTAACCCAGGGCTTCACGTATATGAGGCGAGCACTTTACCACTAGGCCATATTCCCAGCCCAACCCTTAAACACATTTGTAAGGACCCAAATCTGATGAGTATCTTTGCGGTTTGAGTTTCAAATTGCCCTTTTTTTTTTGGCTTGTGGAGTTGGTTAAGTTGTTATAATTGAAACCAAAAAGCAAATAATTTCAGGAAATATCAGTACCAAACAAATCAGTATTCACGACAGAAGCACTTTAGTTCAGTAGAAAAAACTTTTTCTCACACCATGGTGACAGTTTTTATGCAAAAAATGAGGTTGTTTTCAACATGTTAACATGCACACATTTGTGTACAAAGGTTTTAGTGCTTGCTTAGGTTTTAAAAATGAATATAGACAAAGGTTATTAAGGGAGTTTCCCAGCTGTCTGGGTTTTTACAAGCTGTCCTGCCAAATGGGGTGATTGACAGTCTGGGTCTGTTTCTAGTGTCCTTTTATCTCGTACTTTGTGCAGTCCTTTCCAAGGCCAGGCACAGCACAGAGTAGCTTCTTTAACTTGTAGATAGCTTTGTTCTAGGAATTTACAAGCGCTGTAGGGAGTCTGGCTTTAGGGTTAAAGAATTTGCAGCTTAACAGCTTTAGCACAAACAAACCAGTTCCTGAAACTTTTTTAAGCATGCTCAGGGTCATGTATATTTTAATGTAAACAACAAACTGACACCTCAAAACAGAGTCACTTTAATTTAACCCTTCAGTACCATGTCAAAAAAGACAGACGGTCCATAGAAGTCACTCACCAGACGTAGAGAGAAGACAGTGTAGTGATGGGTAGTCAGCAATGTCTTTTTTGCAAAAGCGAGAAGGATAAGGTGGGGTTCCTTCGGCAGCCAGGTGGCGATTGACCCTCAGCAAGAGAAGCTGAGGGGATCCAGTGACACCACCCCTCCCAGGTTTTTTTTTTCATTCAAATTAGTATTTTATTGTTTTTTTGAGAGAGCCTCACTACACCGTTCATGTTGGCTTCTCCACCCTCTAACCTCTATCCCAGTGCTGGGATTATAGACTCTGTCACCATGCCCCACATAAACATTTATTAATGTCAAAAAAAATAGGTATCAATGGCTTAAAATTGACCTGCCAGGTGAATTGTATTTAATTCCTAATGCTTGATAATGAAACTGTGGTTAGATTTAAAACAATCTCCCTGCCCCCCCCCCCCAAAAAAAAAGGCTCAGTAAAGTACAAGGAGAAAATGGAAGGCTGAGGACCTACTCCCTAACAGTCCAGGGCACAGGGGTGAGATTAGCTGTTCTTGCTGCTGAAACAGGTCCCCACAAACATCTTAAAGCATCTGTAATCTAGCTACTCAAGAGGCTGGGATCTGAGCATCATGGTTCAAATCCAGCCCAGGCCGGAAAGTCGGTGAAACTCTTTATCTCCAATTAACCACCAGAAAACCGGAAGTGATACTGTGGCTCAAACTAGCCTAGAGCTGAAAAGCTCAGTAACAGCGCCCAGGCCCAGAGTTCAAGCCCTACGACCCAAACACAGAGAAGTCAGGGCAGGTCTCACTAAGCTGAAGTCAGAAGCAAGCAGGGCTGGTCCCAAGAGGAGACAGGAGGCAGGCCTTGTGGGTGTGGCTTGTCTTGGGTTGCGGCTGGTCCCAATTGGCGAGGCTGCCTTGAGGGCGGGACTGTGTGCCAGGCGGCGGGACCTATGGGTGTGGTTGTCATGGGGGCGAGGCTGTCATGAGGGCAGAGCTGCTTTGGGGACTGGGCTTAGAGGGCTCTGCCTTGCCAGCCTCCCCACTGCAATCTTGGGCTCATGGTAAATTCCTCCACCCTCAGCATTATGCACCTGACCTTTGAACTCGCCCCTGCCTTCCTCTTCGGACTTGTGAAAGACTTTGTGACTAGCAGGTGCTGGTGGTTCATGCTTCCAGCTACTTCCTCCCAGGTTTTGGCACCAAGTGTAACAAACAGTTGCTGAAAGGAGACCCCCATGTGGTTCGGACAGAAGAGAGTTTATTAGGAGAAACAAAACTGCCAGCCTTCACAACATTGAGGCAAGTAGGGAGAGAATATGGTGGGGAGAGAGATGGGTGAGGAGGAGGTATGGCCACAACAGATGATAAGGTGACCTCAGAGCCTGGGAGGCCTCCCACTGGGCCTGTCTCCTGAGTTATAGGTGCCAGGCAGGAACTTCAAAGGAAGGGGCCATTTCTCCCAGGCTTACCTAACAGTTATGAGGCTGTGGCTATCAGAAGGGTCCAGAATATCTACAGGGTGGTCTGTCTTTGGGCAGTTGGTATTCTTGTATGCTTACCATGTTCTAAGTACTGGAAGTTGAAAAGTTCCTAGTCAGTGTTTTAGTCCATTTCAATCCCAAGTAGAGAGGCCCTGAGGAGCAGGAGAGGATATTTACAGGTGTGTTTGTGTTGGCTCTGTCACGGCTCTTCCAAGCTGACATCATAACTTAAGGAAAGGAAAGTGTCATTTTGGCTCACAGAATGGCAGCCAGGAAATAGAGAGCTAAAATGCCTGTGCTCATGGCAAATATTTCTCAATCTTACACTAGCAAGTTTAAGGCTCTGAGATGAAATCCTATCACTGTCAAAAATACATGTATTTTATTACTCAATATGCATTGTATTTTAATACATGTATTTACCACATAAAATAGGATAGTTATACTATGTGATACCTGTAATGTATTTTAGTGTGTTTCCATGGAATTGCTTTTCTGTGTGGTCAGTAGAGGAGAGGGCAGCACTGATGTTAGAGCTTTCCCTTCCTCCCTGAATTCTTCCTTTTTGCTTTTTTGATTTTGGACTTTGAGACTTTTATTTTTTTTTCTTTCATTCACTTTTTTTTTTGCCAGTCCTGGGGCACTGAGCACTGTCCCTGGCTTCTCTGCTCAAGGCTAGCACTCTGCCACTTGAACCACAGCGCCACTTCTGGCCGTTTTCTGTATATGTGGTGCTGGGGAATTGAACCCAGGGCCTCATGTATATGAGGCAAGCACTCTTGCCACTAGGCTATATCCCCAGCCCCTTCATTCACTTTTTGGAGGTCAGTTGAAGTACAAAAAGCTAATACCCTGTTGTGTTTATATACCCTGTTATGTTTATAATTGGATGAGCTAATCTCCATTTTTATCTTCTTTAACTTCCTTCCTGGGAGGCCTGGTTCTCTCCTTCCACCTGCTGGCAGCTAGCAGGACAAGGCTCTCATGGGAATTTGGACCTCAGGACCCAAGGATTTCCACAGCTGACTCAGGGCCATCCTCTCATCCTCATCTCCTTCCTCCTTTCCCCTCCTTTCTCCTCCTCCCCCATTTTTCTCCATCTCTTCCCCTCCTTCCCCCACTCCCCATAGCCACCTCCTCCTACCCTTCTTCCTCTCCTTCCCCCTCTTCCTTCCTGTTTTCATTTAATAGCAGTAGCCTCCTCCACATATCTGTGGGTCCATCTATCAAAGTTTCAGTTACCTGAACTCAACTATGATCTGAAAATATCCTTTGGAAAGTTCCAGAGACACGGTTCCAATCTTTTAATCTGTATGCTATTCCAAGTAGCATAGGGGAATCTCAGTAGCTGCTTCTTACCAGGGTGAAGTCACTGCCCCAGTGCCCAAATGTTTGTGAGTAAACAACCTTTTACTTGATAATGACCCCACAGTGCAAAGGTAGTTATGATAGCTATTCAGATACGCCAAAGACAGTGCTTCCACTTGAGTCACACTGTCAGCTCTTTTTACTTTAGCTATTTTTCAGGTGGGGATGTCAGGCTTTTGCATGGAGCCAGCTTCCAACTGTGCTTCTCCCAATCTGTCTCCTGAGTAGATGGGATTATAGAGATGAGCCACTGAGTCCAGATCTAAACAACAATTTTTAAATTCAGATTCATGCTTTATTAGATGCATTTTTCATTTAGTCTTTACAACAATGTAAGACACTGAGGCGCAGTTAAGATCATATATCTGAAATGACTCCTTGGAAATACAAACTCAGGTTTATCTGATTCTAAAAGTCCACACTGCCTTATGTATGAAACTGTAACCACTCTGTACCTCACTTTGACAAAAAAAAAAAAAAAAGTCCAGTTCAAAACTACCATGTGGCATTGCCTATCCACAAAACAATGGCTTTCAAGATAGAACACATGCCAGGCAATGGTGGCTCACACCTATAATCCTGGCTACTCAGAAAGCTGAGATCTGAGGATTGCAGTTCAAAGCCAGCCCGGGCAGGAAAGTCAGTGAGACTCTTATCTCCAGTTAACCACCAGAAAACCGGAAGTGGTGCTATGGCCCAAATGGTAGAGTGCTAGCCTTGAGCTGAAAAAGCTCAGGGAGGGACAGCACCCAGTCCCAGAGTTCAAGCCCCACAACTGACCCCCCCCACCCCGCAAAAAAAAAAGAGCGCACTCATCTGCAAGATAAGCTTTCCAACAAGTTCATGTCATGCAAATCTTTTTTTTTTAGCCAGTCCTGGGGCTTGGACTCAGGGCCTGAGCACTGTCCCTGGCTTCTTTTTGCTCAAGGCTAGCACTCTGCCACTTGAGCCACAGCGCCACTTCTGGCCATTTTCTATATATGTGGTGCTGGGGAAATCGAACCCAGGGCCTCATGTATATGAGGCAAGCACTCTTGCCACTAGGCCATATCCCCAGCCCATCATGCAAATCTTAGTATGCTCTGTAAAGTTAGTTTAATTGACAAAATACTGGTGTGTGGAGAATAGAATAAATAAAAACCCGGGGCATATAAAGTTTGATAGACACAATTCATATTTGCCATTTAAAGCAATGTCTTTTGGGACAGGAGGCAAAAACTGGAAGAGTGAGGGAAGGGATGACATTTTCCAAAAAGAAATGTACTCTTTACTTAACTGATGTACTGTAACCCCTCTGTATATCATTTTTATAATAAAAACGAAAAATTTCTAAAGCACTGTCTTTGGTCTCTTCCTTTTTTTTTTTTAACACTTCTTTTTTGAGATGGGCTGTCACTGTGTTGCCGTGACTAATCTCAAACACCTGGACTCATGTGACTCCCCCACCTCAGCCTTCACTAGCAGCTCAGTCTATAGGTATGCACCACCTTGCTGGGCAACTCTTGCTTTTTTTGTCATTCCTGTCATTGAAGTCTAAGCATGAGGGAAGGAAGCAGGATTGGAGATGTCCTCTTTTTGTGGTAACCTGCTCCCTAAATGCCAGCATTCCGGTTTCTCCAAGTTTCTGGCCCAGTTCATTGTAGTTGCAGGTAATGCTGGGGGGGTTGGAAGGGAATGAAGTAGCACACACAGTGATCTCAACCAGGGCTGCTAGAGAAGGAAGAGCTGAAAGCAGGCCCAAGGCCTGGGAACCAGGATTCAGAAGAAAGGAAGACCAGGGCCACAAGCAGAAGAGCCACAGCCAAGGGTAGCCAGGGGCCTACAGGGAGGCAGAAGGCTACAGAAGAAGCTCTACTTCTCTTTATTGCACGCTGGGGTACCTAAACCTGCTAATGCCACACTTCCAGGCAGTGGCACCAATTGCTACTTGGTGCTCATGGGGGGGGGGGTCTTCTCTAGAGCATCACATTTGGGGTCCAGGGGTGGTAAACCAAGGCAGGCCCCTACATCATCTAATACTTGTTCCGGATACGTGGTTGATGTGTGGCGGAAATGCTGGTCTGTACTTAGTGTACAACAGGTTCCGCCAACTGTTTGACTCTCGCAGAACACTGTGCTGTCAGAGCAGCTGGCTTGACTTTAAAGGCATCAGGGTCATAATACACCACATTCACAGGAGCCCTGAAATGGGAGAAGAAGGAGTCAACCTGAAATCAACCAGTGCTCTCCCCAAGTAGCAAACACTGGGACATTATGCCATTAGACTTACCACTTTCATGGTACAGAAGAGGAAATGAAGGCTCAGAGAAGTTAAATGAATGAGCTAGGGGATGTGTTGTAGTGCATGTCTGGAATTGCAGAACTTGGGAGTTTGAGGTAGGAGGTTCCAAATTCAAAGCCAGCCTGAACTACATTACAGAGCAAGACTCTCAAAAAGCCACGGACTGGAGACTGGAGCACAAGTCCCTTAAGTTATCAGCATGCAAAAGAAGACAAAAAATCTGTGACTAAATCCATGGGTGCCTATCTGTTTGTTTTTGGGGTTTTTTGTGGGTTTTTTTTTGGCCAGTCCTGGGCCTTGGACTCTGGGCCTGAGCACTGTCCCTAGCTTCTTCTTGCTCAAGGCTAGCACTCTGCCACTTGAGCCACAGCACCACTTCTGGCCATTTTCTGTATATGTGGTGCTGGGGAATCGAACCCAGGGCCTCATGTATATGAGGCAGGCACTCTTGCCACTAGGCCATATCCCCAGCCCCACGGGTGCCTATCTGTTGGATTGCAAAGCCTTGATTTTTTGCAGGAGTGAGATTTCGAGTCAAGGCTTCAAGCTTGCTGGGCAGGTGCTCCATCATGTGACCAAAGCCCCAGCCCATTCTGCCTAGTTTTCAAACTGGGTCTCACTTTCTGCTCCAGGCTATCCCAAGTAGCTAGAGTGACAGGTGTGTACCACCATGCTCAGCTTTTTATTGGTTGATATTGGTTGGTATGAACTACACCTTGCTCCTCCACTATCATTGTGATGAACAACTTCATGCTCACATCTCATAACCCTTTTTTACACTGGGGTAGGGATGTTGGACCAGACTCACCCTGGCATTCAGACTGGCCTCGAACTTGAGACCTCCTCCTGCCTCAGCCGCTATAGTGCTCTAAGATCACAGGCATATACCACCACATCAGGCTCTCTGCTAACCCTTTCATGGTAGATTTCTCTCATCTATTTGTTGTTGTTGTAGGGTGTAGGGCATTGTCTCTGAGCTCTTTTGCTCAAGGCTAGGGCTCCACCACTGAGCCACTGGGCCACTTTCCTGCCCAGGCTGGCTCTGAACCATGATCCTCAGATCTCAGCCTCCTTAGTAGCTAGGATTACAGGAATGAGCCACTGGTATGTGGCTTTACTGATGTTTTTTGTGTTGTTATTGCATTTTTTTTTCTTTCTGCACTTTCTTCCCTGGCCTGATCAGGTTAACCTTCCCATTCTTCCCAAACTGTCCTGCCCCACGCTGACCTTAAACCAACATACCTTGTATTTGGATTTGCAAGCTCCTGAATTCTGGGAGATATTTTTGAGTGGGTAGCAGCATGAGACACTGGCCATTTGGCATTCCGGGCAGGTAGATAATCTGGATGAAGGGGCTTAGATTTCGCTAGATGTATTGTTCGGGGGCTAGGTACGGCTAACATGGCGGCAGAGGTTATCTGCAGCAGAAACAGAGACACCAAGTTACATTGAAAATGTCACCATGCCACCTCACCTGGGCATCTCCCACCCCTGCAGCCACCATTATTCCTCTCCTGGATGGCTGCTCCCTCCTAAGTGCTCTCTCCCTGTTTCCTCCCATTCCTTCAGTACAGTGCAGCCTCCCTGTGTCAGGAGAGAAAGAGCAGTGAGTGAGGGTGTCCATGAGACAGACCAGATCCTAAGAGATCCACCTACATCATCCCACTCAACCATCTGAACATCTCTGTGGCCTAAGTACACCCTAAAGCCCAAGCCACAACGGAACCCAGGCTTTTCACCCTTCTCCTGGCTCTCCATTGTACTTATGGCTAACACATGGGGCAGGCTCTTCCTCCCTGTGCCCATAAGGCCTGTAGGATCTTGGCTGCTACTGTATGTCTCATCTTCTCCTCCCTCCCTGCTCACAAGACCCCTCTGGCTCAGCTCCATCTACCTCACCACATTTACACTTGGTAGTTCTGCTGAAAATCCTGTCTTGGCTTGGCTGCCTCTTCCTCTTTCATGTCCCAAAATTCAGACATCAAGTTTGCAAAGAGATCTTTCTGACCAGCTAAACAAAATAGGTCAGGCTTTCTGATATGCTTTTATAATGGTAACCATTTTTGGTTTTTATTTGTGTTTTTGTTTCATTGTTGTTTGTTCTGTTTGCCAGTGCTAGGGCTTGAACTCTGGGCTCTGGCACTGTCCCTGAGTAGCTAGGGTTACAAGGTGTGAGCCACAGGCATCCAGCTTGTGTTTTGTTTTGCTTTGTTTTTTGTTTATACTATGTAGCCCAGGGTGGCCTTAATTCATTACCCCTGCCTCCTAAATGCTGAGATTACAGACATACAACATGCTAAGCCCTTTTACTCTTGTTCATAGCACTTATCTGCACCTGAATAAGTTGCCTTATGTCTTTAGTGTCTGTTCTCCCCATTAGAATATTAGCTGTTCAGAGGCAGGTACCTGTTTCCCAATAGCTAGTACACACTAGTTTGTGTGCTGACTCACTGTCCCTTTCAGGGATCAATCTTCCATATTGTCTTTCCACCATTTACAAGATACTCTCTGTTGAGACCTTACTGGAAAAAGTACATACAGCTGATACTGCTCAGCAGCCCCAAAGTGTTTCCTATGGAACTGGTGAATGTTGTTCTGAGGTCGGAGAGTATGATTTTCAGAGCAGGATCTCTTTGTGATCTTTTTTGTATATTAAAAAAAAAAAAACTAATTCCAGCAGCAATAGATGTCTATCATCCCCACGTTATATACCAAGACCTAAGATGAAAGTCATTTTCCAGCAAACTCAAATACATTCTCTCCATGAGTTTTTTTTTTTTTTTCTTAGAATGATCTTTTTCGTATAGGCTTCCACATCTAACCCTTGGGTTCCTAGAGAGGCAACACAACCAAGGTATTTACTGAAAACCCAACTAGGACAGGGCACAAAGCTGGCGCCAGATCTAAAGGAGGCGAAGTCAGGAGGAGAGAAAGGGAGGGAAGCCACTGACTGTGCCAAGCCCAGTGAGGGGAGCCGTGTCTTTGTCCATTCACACTTCTTCATGTTTCTCCACCATTCCCTTGCTCCATTCTCTACCCACCTTCTAGCTAAGCCCATCTGAGGGGTTTGGCCAGTGGTCTTCCCTTTACTGGAATATTCTCCAGCCCTTTCCTTACTGACTCCTTATCCTTCAGAGCTGGGTCAGTCCGTTTCTTAGCAAGGTACTCAGCATCTGCTGCACGCAGCCCATCCCCACCACGTCCCTCATTTTCCAGTTTATCTTTCAGACCATTTATCACGAGCTGACAAGATCCATTGTTTGCCATCTCCACTAAGCAGCTTAGAGCTCTGCTTTGTTCCCTGGGAACGAGGGCCAGCTCACAGATGCACTCAGACAACTATTCTGTGCCCTCAGCCCCTCAGGAGGGCTCTCAATGTAGAGCTAAAAGGAGTAAGGTAGGAACTTGAACCCAGCACTACTGGCTCCCAAACCCCATGCTCTTTGCCCACCACTCTTCTGACTCCATATCACATAGCCAGGTCCTCCTTCCTGCTGCCGGAAGGGAATCCCTTTCCAGTGATTTTGGGCTGTGCCTTGCAGAGGTAAAACTGTACCACAGAAGCAGGGATTAGAGCCGAGGGATGGTGCGGCGGCCATGCTTACAGGGCGGATGGGCTTCTCGCTTCTCTCTCTCTCATAGCAGAGCCCCTCTAACTTGATCCTTGGGTGGGCAAGGTCTATAATCCTTGGAGTTGCAATAGCACTCAAGGCAGAAGCGGAAACTCTGTTTTCAGTCTATGGTAGAAAGAGAAAAAGATACCTGTAACCATCAAATAAGCATTATTGGAAGTGGTGTAGCTCAAAATGGACGAGTGCTAGCCTTGAGCAAAAGAGCTCAGGGACAGCACCCAGGCCCTGAGTTCAAGCCCCACAACTGAAAAAAAATAAATAAATAAAATAATGAGAAGTAATTTGGGTATTAGCTCCTTAGGAAGCTGAGATCTGAGGATTGGGGTTCAAGGCCAGCCTGGGCAGGAAAGTCCATGGGACATCTAATTAACTACCAGAAAACTGGAGGTAGGGCTGTGGCTCAGGGTAGTAGAGCACAGCCTTGAGCTGAAGAGGTCAGAGACAGCACCCAGGCCCAAGTTCAAGCTTCATGACTGACAAAAGTAAATAAATAAACATTAACATCAAACTACAATGTATAGCAACATTAACTTCAAATTACAAAGTATAACTAAAGCCACCAGCACAACAATGTTCATCGCAGCACAATTTGTCATAGCTAAAATATGGAACCAACCCAGATGCCCCTCAGTAGACGAATGGATCAGGAAAATGTGGCACATATACACAATGGAATTTTATGCCTCTATCAGAAAAAATGGCATTGCCCCATTTGTAAGGAAATGGAAGGACTTGGAAAAAATTATACTAAGTGAAGTGAGCCAGACCCAAAGAAACATGGACTGTATGGTTTCCCTCATAGGGAATAATTAGCACAGATTTAGGCAAGTCACAGCAGAGGATCACAAGAGCCCAATAGCTATGCCCTTATGAACATATAAGATGATGCTAAATGAACTCCATGTTATAGAAACGAGTGTTATGTCAGTGTTGTAATTACTTTTAAGATGCCATGTGAAACTGTAGCTTCTTTTGTTGATGATCCTCTTGGATCCCCTTCTATGGTTGTCCCCACACTATCACTGTATCTCATCTGAGTACCCTGCATACTGTATATACTGGTATTAGAACTAGGGAAATGAAAGGGAATATCAAAATTGAGAGACAAAAGATAAAAAGACAAATGAATCTAAAAGCAACACTTACAAAACCATTTGGAGTAAACCAACTGAAGAACTCACGGGGGAGAGGGTAAGGGGGAGGGGGGAATGAGGGAGGAGGTAACAAATAGCACAAGAAATGTACCCATGGCCTAACGTATGAAACAGTAACCCCTCTGTACATCACTTTGAAAATAAATAAATAATTCTTATTTTAAAAAATTACAAAGTATAGTGTTATCTCTGGACCATACTTCTCACAATCCAACAGGAAGGAGGACAATCAGGCAGAACCCCTGGCCCTACTGGTAAAATTGATTTCCATCTTTCTCACATACCAAAACCTGAGGACTGTGTAAATTCTAAGCCAGATTTTCCAGTTTAAGTGCTTAAGTACAGACATGGAGGAAATAGCAAACAATGTTATATACTAACTTGAGAAATAAATGGCAATGTGGTTTTGTGGGCTGATACACTCATCCAAGCAGGCAGTGATAAAACATAAAACTTCCATTTGAAATGCATGTCTGGAGAATCAATTTTGAATTATGACATTAAATTGAAATTGAATTTGTTTATTCTTAGAACATTAAAAGCTTCGTGCATACTGTATACATTTAATATGTTAAATTTTAAGGCAATGATTTAATATTTCAAAAATTTTTGTTTTCCAGTGTAGATGATTGAAATAAAATCAAATGAACCAACTATTTGTTGCTTATGCCTATAATTCTAGCCACTCAGAAGGCTGAGATCTGAGGATCATGGTTCAAAACCCAGTCTGGGCAAGAAAGTCTATAAGACTCTTATCACCAGTTAGTCCTAGCAAAGCCAGAATTGGAGTTATGGTGGTAGAGTGCTAGCCTTAAGTGAAAAACCTAAGAGACAGCACCCAAGCCCTGAGTTCAAGCCCCAGGACTGGCAAAAAAAAAAAAAAGTCTCATGGGCTTTCCTGCCTGGGCTGGCTTTAAACTGCGATTCTCAGCCTCCTGACAAGCTAGGATTGATTATAGGCATGAACCACAAACACCTGGCCTGGGAGACTCTTATCTTCAATTAGCCAGCAGAAAGCTAGAAGTAGAGGTGTTATTCAAGAGGTAGAGCACCAGATTGAAAAAAAAAAAGAAAAAGCTAAGACCACAAGGTATTGAGTTCTAGCCCCAGTACCAGCACAAAAACAAAGCAAATATGACAAATGTAAAAAGTAAGCTAAACCTTAAAGGCCACAAAAGTTTGATTTTAAATTTGAAATATACAACACAAAGATTATTAATTACCAGGGTAAAGAATACCAAGACACACAGCATTGGATGTGGCAGGTATTTTTTTCAGGCCTCTATATTCTTTTACACTTCTCTCCTTCAGAGGTAGGGTTCGTGTTCTCGCCTGCTTGAGTTTGGCCACACTTAACTGTATCAGTCCACAGAGCAGATTGCAGTGGCTTGTGAATTCCAAGGCCAAGCCCTAAAAGGCCTAGGTCTCAGAACACCTAAAGAAAAGCATTCCATTCTAGGATACATCTCGGAACACAGCTGGCATACCTGGAAAGGTGTTTGCCACATGGTGAGGCCATAGGAAAATGTTCCTGTACTTATTACCAACTAAGTCTAGCCTCAAATCTTCCCCACCTAGGCATCATGCATAGGGGCCATTATGCCTGACTGAAAGTTTGCCTCTGCATTTCTAGTTGAGTCCCCAATCCCCAGGGGCAGGTGTAGGATCTAGGAGAGGTGATTACTTTTAGAAAAGGTTATAAGGGTAAGTCTCTCCTTAATGGAGGAAGTGTTCTTTGAAGAAAGTGAAGAGAGATCACAATGTGTGTTCTCTCTCTCTCTCTCTCTCTTTTCTCTCTCATACAAAGAGGTCACATGACACAGCAAGATGACAGCTGTACCCAGGCTAGGAATTGGGCCTTCAGCCAAAGTCCATCTTAATGTTGACCTTTGCAGCTTCCAGAACCTTTGGTTAAGCCTCCCCATTTATAGTGTTAGGTTAGAAAGCGCAAGCTGACTTAGGTATGAAAGAGTCTCCAGATGATTCCAGGCTCCCCTTTCCAGCCATCCATGCTATTATGGATTTCCTACCTGAAACCCTGGGCTTGAGAGCAGAGACAGGCCAACCCTTTCTTCCTGACTGATAAACTCCTTCCACATAATAAAATGATTGGGGGGATGGTTTAGTATGAAGGAACAGAAACCAGATGGGAACATTAAGGATAAGTTCTCTATATTGGTTCAAATATTTGTTTAAAAAAATTCTTTTTCTGGGAGGGAAGGCAGGAGAAAAATGAGGAAGGAGGTAACAAAAATGACAAATGTATTCACTACCTCAAGTATGTAACTGTAACCCCTCTGTTCATCATCTTGACAATAAAAAATTACCAAAAAAAGTATAAATATAAAAAAATTCGGGGGGCTGGGGATATAGCCTAGTGGCAAGAGTGCCTGCCTCGGATACACGAGGCCCTAGGTTCGATTCCCCAGCACCACATATACAGAAAATGGCCAGAAGCGGCGCTGTGGCTCAAGTGGCAGAGTGCTAGCCTTGAGCGGGAAGAAGCCAGGGAGAGTGCTCAGGCCCTGAGTCCAAGGCCCAGGACTGGCCAAAAAAAAAAAAAAATTCGGAGCTAATTAGATTATAAGCCTTAATGGCTCATTTTTCGTGGTTTAAAAACAAGCAAACAAACCAACCATTGGCAGTTCATGGCATGTGGTAGCAAGACAGCAAGCTCTAAGTGATGATGAGCCATCTCAGTAACAAATAAGAAGTACCGTGGAGGGCCAGGTGTATGGCACACCTGTGATCCCAGGTATGCATGAGGGGAGAGGAGGAGGATGGATGTTCAGGTAGCCTAATTAGGTAGAGATCCTATATGAAAAAAACAAAACAACAACAACAACAAAAAAAAAAACCTAAGGGCCTATCTGAAAAAAAAACAAAAACAAAAAACTAAGGAACTAAAAACTAAAAACAGCCTAGAGGTTTGTCTCAAGTGATGGAGTGTTTGTTTAGCAAGCAGGAGGCCCAGTTCACTCCCTTGTGCCAAAAAGAAAAGAAAAGATTCAGTAGCATTGGCTGATTGCTTCTAAGTATATTGCTGAACTTGAGACACAAAATGACCAGTGCAGGCCTTTAAATTGTCATGTTAAGGTCTGGGTAAGAGGCCAGGAAACTTCTGTGATTTCCCTAAAAAGAACCTTTATCTTCTATTTATCTTCTATTCTCATAGGCTTAAAATTCTGGAAGGCAAAACTACATTCTGTGGGTGAGTGAACTATAATAAAAATTGAATTCTCAAACTTTATGTTAACCTTTAACCTTTATGTTAAAGTTGAGGCAATGATTGGGGAGGAATCGGACCTTGGAAACTGGGATGCAGATATATAAGCAGACTTCAGTAATGAAGAAGACCTGAAACCCTTAAACACAGCTGAACTTGTCATGCCATTGAACTCAGTCCTTCTACCCTTCTGAGGAGGTTCACCTCTCTGCACTCAGATTCCTTCTGGAAACTTCTGCCTTGTTCCTCTTTCCTCTCACTGTGTCTAGATCCATAACCAGATCCAAGACCCCAGCTGCCATAGCTTGCCATGGCTTCACCAGCTGCCATACTTATTCCACAGCTGGTCCTCTATCAACCCCAGCGTACGTAGCTTCTCTCCTGCATCTGGCCACCCCATGAAGCAGGAGGAAGAGAGTGAGAACAGTGCCTTGGGTGACAGAGATATCTGCTAGTGCCCTGTGATAAAGTGACCAGAGCTGCAGCTCTCACAAGAGCCCACTTACTCCTTTTGGTGGAATGTAGTTTGGATCGGCAGCTTTTGCAATGGAGAGGCGCAGAATCCGGGGAGAAGGATCAGAGAAGCGAAGACACTCTCGTGGTAAGTAATCACTGTAGGGCCTATATGCAAATGGAAATATGAAATAGTGTAATTCCAATCAATTATTTCTCCACATAAGGAACATTGTTGCCAACAATCATTAGCTCTCTTTAAAAACAAATTAGTGTTTGTCAGAATTTATTTACAGTTAAAAAGCCCTTTTTATTTATGTGTTTATATATGTGTGTGTGAAACCAATTATGAAACAATGCTTATCATATGCCATATAATCTTAAATTTTTTAATTGTTATTGTTAGACTTTAAAAACCTAACAGTTATTATGAAGGTGATGTACAGAGGGGTTACAGTTATACAAATCAGTAAAGAGTACAGTTGGACAATGTCACCCCTTCACTAGCTCCCACCTACAAGTTGTATAGTTTATTTTTGACATGGTGTCTAATGTACTACTGC
Organism: Perognathus longimembris pacificus; assembly: GCF_023159225.1. NCBI lineage: Eukaryota > Metazoa > Chordata > Mammalia > Rodentia > Heteromyidae > Perognathus > Perognathus longimembris. Next base: position 29,276,990 of record NC_063176.1, on the reverse strand, counting down.
TGCATTTGCTCACTCTTTGTCTTACCATCTATGCCCCCTTTACCCTCCCAAAGACAGATAAATGAACAAACAAGACAAAAGAAAAAACAACAACAAAGAAAAATCCTTGTTTCCATTTCCTGGAGTTCATTTTGATAGATATTTTATATAATCAGAGGCACATGGCATTGCGCCTTTGTGTTCTTCTCCCAAGAGTATCTTCCTTTGGTCTCAGTGTGTTAATGCCTAGAGTCCTGTATAACTTACTATGCCATAGTATGTTTTAGATCTAACTTTTGCATATTTTTCTTTGTTGTTGGTGGTGTTGGTTGTGGGGCTCGAACTCTGGGCTTGGGTGCTGTCCCTGAGCTTTTCAGCTTAAGGCTAGTGCTCTTACCACATGAACCACAGTGCCACTTCTGGTTTTATGGTAGTTAATTGGACATAAGAGTCACATAGATTTTCCTGCCCAGTCTAGCTTTGAACCGTGATCCATGAACTCAGATCTCAGCTTCTTTAGTAGCTAGGATTACAGGTGTGAGCCAACCAGCACCTGGCCTTTTTTTTTTTTAATGCCAGTACTGGGCTTAAACTCAAGGCCTCTTCTCTCTCACTTAACTTTTTATGCTAAAGCCTAAAATTCTACTACTCTGAACCATACCTTTACTTCCAGCTTTTTGGTGATTACTTGGGAAATAACTCTATTGGATTTGTCTATCTAGGCTGGCTTCAGAGTTCCTCAGATCTCAGCCTCCTGAATAGCTAGAAGTACAGGTGTCAGCCACCAGTTCCTGGCCCTATGCCAGGTTCAAATTTAACCCTGACTCAGTTAAAAAAGAACACAAATTGATTCCATGATCTATTATGGATGACCTGGGACCTTCTGTTTGAAAACACATTACTTCCTACCAAAATCTCTGATTAGATCCCAGAGATAAAAATCCCATTCCTCACTGAGGACCTTCCTATGAAGGCCATTCTCTCTCCCATGAAGAGCAATTTCAGGTAGACTGGTCCTAGACCCCTGCCATTGACCCAACTGTCACAGGCTTTCTTTCCCTGGCCCCAAACCCACCCATTAATCAAGAAATCTACAAATCTAATATGAAAAAAAGGTTTTCACAAATATATAAATACCCTGGAGAGATAGGCTATCATATAGTTTTATGACTACTGAGATGTAATTAACAAATATAATGCAGTAAACTACTAACTTACTATGTTCAATTATACTATTGAGATATAATTAGCATCTATAACATAATTAGCATACTATGATTTATCCTTTCAAAGTATACAACTAAATGGTTTCTAGATATTTGCAAATGTATGCAACCATCACCATGAATTTCAAAGTGTCCTAATCAACACAAAGGAAAAGGCCACCACTGTTCCTGGTCACTTCTATTATTCTCCCCTCTCCCACCTCTGAGAACCAGCAATCTACTCTCAATCTCTATATACTTGCCTATTCTGGAAATTTTATTTTATATTTACTTTTTTTTTTTTTTTTGGTCAGTCATGGCTTGACCTTGGGGCCTGAGTACTGTCCTTCAGCTCTTTTGCTCAAGGCTAGCGTGTTACCATTTGAGCTACAGTGCCACTTATGGTTTTCTAGTGGTTAATTGAAAATGAGTCTCACAGAGTGTCCTGCCCCTGCTGGCTTTGAACCCTGATCCTCAGATCTCAGCCTCCTGAGTAGCTAGAATTACAGGCATGAGCCACCAGTGCCCAACTTATATTTACTTTTTTGTGTGTGGGTCTTGAACTTGAAGCTTGGGCGCAGTCTCTTATCTTTTCCTGCTCAAGATTGGTGCTCTACCACTTGAGTCACAACTCTACTTTTTTTTGCCAGTCCTGGGGCTTGGACTCAGGGCCTGAGTACTGTCCTTGGCTTCTTTTGCTCAAGGCTAGCACTCTAGCTCTTAAGCCACAGTGCCACTCCTGGCTTTTTCTATATATGTGGTGCTGGGGAATTGAACCCAGGGCTTCATGTATGCAAGGCAAGCACTCTACCACTAGGCCATATTCCCAGCCCCACAGCTCTACTTTTTGGTGCTTAATTAGAAACAATAATTTTCTTTTAGTGCATTAAATATGTCATCCCAACAATGTCTTCTGACCACTAGGGTTTCTGATATGAAATCATTTATTTATCTTATTGCAGATGATTTTATTTGATAAGTAGAGTAGGCTTTCTCTTAGAAGTTTATTTATTGTCAGTACTAAAGCTTGAACTCAGGGCCTCACTCTCACTTGGCTTTTTGTCTCAAGTGTTCTACTACTTGAACCACATCTCTACTTCTGGCATTTTTGCTAGTTAATTGGAGTGACTCAGATTTGTCTGCCTGGCTGGCTTTGAATCTCAGTGTTCAGACCTTAGCCTCCTGAGTAGCTAGATTACAGGCATGAGCTACCCAGCTCCAAGCCCCTTGGAGGTTTCACAAATGCCTCTATTTGGCTGTTGAGAGTTTATTTAGGAGGCATCAAGTTGTGGATCTCATTTGAATTCTTCCACCTTAAAGCTTTTCCTCCTTCCTTCCTTCCTTCCTTCCTTCCTTCCTTCCTTCCTTCCTTCCTTCCTTCCTTCCTTCCTCCCTCCTTCCCTCCCTCTCTCCCTCCCTCCCTTCCTTTCTTCCCCACCTCTCCGCCCCCCCTCTCTCTCTCCCTTCTTTTATTCTTGAGGCGTGAACTTGGTCTGGACACCATCCCTGAGCTTTTGTCCTCAAAGCTAATACTCTACTACTTTGAGCCACAACTTCACTTATAGCTTTTTATAGTTTTTGTGGTTATTGGAGATACGAGTTTCATAGACTTTCCTGCCAAGGCTGGCTTCGAACCTTGATCCTCAGATCTCAGCCTCCTGAGTAGTTAGGATTACAGGCATGAGCCACCGGTGCCTGACAAATTTTTCTACCCAGGCTGATTTTCAACCATGATCCTCCAGGTCTCAGGTTCCTGAGTAGCTAGTATTATAGGCATGGGCTACAAGTGCCTGGCTTATTAGTATCTTAAGACATTGATAGCCTCCTAGACACATTCACCTTAAGTGTTTTGAGCACTGTCACCTTCATCTTTGTTTACTGTACCCTCTAACATAGCACCTGTGTCACAAGCTTGACTCTCATGGTTAAGATACTGCCTAATCTGTCTTTTAAAGACAAGGAGAAATCAGCTAGGTGCTGGTATCTTACACCTGTAATCCTAGCTAATCAGGAGGCTGAGATCTGAGGATCCTGGTTCAAAGCTAGCCCAGGCAGGAAAGTCCTTGAGACCCTTATCTCCAATTAGTCACAGAAAAATCCTAAACTGGTGTTATGGATCAGCAGGAGAGTGCTAGCCTTGAACAAAATGAGTTTAGGGACAACTCCCAGGCCCAGAGTTCAAGGCCCAGGACTGGAAAAAAAAAAAAAAAAGTGAAATCCAAGGTTTAAATCAAAGAAAAAAAAAAGCACCTGCAAAGTCATAGAGTCATAAGAGCATATCAGATAGACAAATTGCAAAAACCTATGGTGTTCATTTGCAGATCCTTTTTGTTTTAGTGGGGAATTAAACTCATGGCCTTATGAATGCGAGGCAAGTGCTGCACCACAGGGAGATTTCCTTGTAGTTGGGCCAACAATGACATGTGAACTTTACCTTCAGCACAGTTTGAGTCCAAATGTGGTAACTGATTATCTTCTGGGTACCTACAGTGATTGGAAACATTTGCCTTTTCAGTTGATGCTTTAGGGACATGAGTAGGCTTCCAGCTTATGAATTTGCACATACTGTTGAAATGAGAGCAACTTTGTGCACTTAACAAAACTAGATCAGTATTTGTGGAGAATCTCAATATACTTTACCTGTATATTGAATAGTGTCTTTTGAGTTTATTGGGCTGTGCCAGCTTCTGGATCCTTTTGGAGGGCTGGGTAAACAATGCAGCATGGGGAACTTTCCAAATTACAGACTCTCTCCCACAGCCGTAGCAATATTGAGCCCTGCAAGTTGTAGAAGAAGAAAGAAGTGAGTGAAACAAGCATTCCTTCAAATAATTAATATTGTAACTGTTGCTGTTTTGCAGTGCTAGAAATTGAACTCAGGACTTTGTGCATATTTGGCAAGCTCTCTACCACACAGCTACAACCCCAAGCCCTTAGCTTTCGGAGACAGGATCTTTCCATGTAGCTTAGGCTGGCACTGCATTTATGATCTTCCTGCTTCAGCTTCTCAAATTCTTGGATTACATGTATGTGACACCACATTCAGCTACACAAAGGTTTCTAGTAGCATTTTTCACTGCAAGGTGCAGAAACAAGTCAATGTCCAATGATGAGTGGATTAAAAACTGTTGCAAAGCCATACAGTATATACTGAGCCATAAAAAGGAATGGAATACTGATATATGCTCAACATAGAAATATTCTGTACAAGTAAAAGAAGCTGGTCATAAAACACAACATTTTGTATGATTCTATCTTTATAAAGTATCCACAATAGGCAAATTCAGAGAAAGGAAGTACATTAGAAGAATCTAAGGGGAACACTAACCGTTAATAGGTTCAGTGGTTCTTCTAGGGGAGACAAAATGGCTTACAATTAGATTTTTATAATGCTTGTACAGCTCTGTGAATATGTCATAAAACAATGAATTATACATTTTTTAGCTTTTACATCAACTTTATTCATAGAGCCAACCTGTGTGAGTTAACAAACCCCCACATTGCCAACTGTTGTAGGAATCATATGCCTTCTTACATGAACCAAAATCTCATATTCAACAATGAGTTCTGGGTTGCAAAAGAGTATTTACTGTTTGCACCTGTCTGTAAGGCTTTGTTACAAAATAAAAGAAAGATACACACACAAATGCTCTAAATTATACATTTTAAAGGAATGAATTGTATAGACAGAGAATCTCAACAAGCCTGTTTTTTAAAAAGGAAAGCAAATTGGGTGCCAGTGGCTCATGCCTGTAGTCCTTGCTACTCAGAAGGCTAAGATATGAAGGTCATGGTTCAAAGCTAGCCTGGGCAAGAGAGTCTGTGAGACTTTTATCTCCCCTAAAATATTCAAGATGCTGGGAGTAGAGCTGTGGATCAAATGGTAGAGTGCTAGCCTTGAGCACAAAAGCTTAGGGACAGCACTCAGGCCTGGACTTCAAGCCCCAGGATACCACAAAAAATAAATAAAACAAAAAAGAAGGCCAGCTTTGAAAGATTTAACTGCTTAGAAATAATGTAATTATGTCCCAGGAAAAATTAAAAATAAGAATACAAAACCTCCAGGAATGATCTTAGTACTCAATTAAAAGTTACCAGCTGATGGGCTAGGAATGTGGCTTAGTGGTAGAGTACTTGCCTATATGAAGCCCTGGGTTTGATTCCTCAGCACCACATAAACAGAAAAATCCAGAAGTGGCACTGTGGCTCAAGTGGTAACTGAGTGCCAGCCTTGAGTAAAAAGAAACCAGGGATAGTGCCCAGGCCCTGAGTTCAAACCCCAGGACCAGCCAAACAAACAAACAAGTTGCTAGATGATGGGCTGGGAATGTGGCTTAGTGGTAGAATGTTTGCCTAGCATGCATGAAGCCCTGGGTTCAATTCCTCAGTATCACAATAACAGAAAAGGCTGGAAGTGGCACTGTGGCTCCAGTGGCAGAATGCTAGCCTTGAGCAAAAGAAGCTCAGGGACAGTGCTCAGGCCCTGAGTTCAAGCCACAGGTCTGGAAAAATAAAATAAAAGTTACCAGCTGGAAGTAGAGCTGTAACTCAAGTGATAGAATGCTAGCTCTGAGCACAAAGTGGCTCAAGGACAGCACCCAGGCCCTGAGTTCAAGCCCAAGACTGACAAAAAAAAAAAAAAAAACACAAGAAAACAAGTATGTAAAGAAGTAGTAAATTTTGATCCATGAGAAGGATCAATTATTAGAAACAGACCTAGAAATGTTATAAAACTATAGATTAAAAATGTGATAACTGGGCTCTGATGGTTCACACCTAAAATCCTAACTACTTGGGAAGCTGAAATATGAGGATTGAGGTTTAAAGCCGGGTAGAAAAGTCCATGAAACTCTTACCTCCAATTAATCACCAAAAAGCCACAAGTAGAACTATGACTCAATTGGTAGAGCCCTGAGTAAAAAAGCTAAGGGACAGTGCCCAGGTCCTGAGTTCAAGCCCTAGTACCAACACAAAACAGTAATCACAACTATATTCCACATGTCCAAGAAGGTAGAGAAAACCTTAAGGATGTTAAGTAGAAATAAGATATAAAAATATCCCAATTGAGGGGCTGGGGATATGGCCTAGTGGCAAGAGAGCTTGCCTCGTATACATGAGGCCCTGGGTTCGATTCCCAAGCACCACATATACAGAAAACGGCCAGAAGTGGCGATGTGGCTCAAGTGGCAGAGTGCTAGCCTTGAGCAAAAGGAAGCCAGGGACAGTGCTCAGGCCCTGAGTCCAAGGCCCAGGACTGGCCAAAAAAAAAAAAAAAAAAATAATATATATATATATATATATATATATATATATATATATATATATATATATATATCCCAATTGAGCTTGTCATCAGTGGCTCACACCTGTAATCCTAACTACTCGGGAGACTGAGATCTGAGGATCATGATTCGAAGCCATCCAGAGCAGAAAAGTCAATGAGAATTGTATTTCCAATAAACTTATTGAGAAAAATCTGGAAGTAGAGCTGTGGCTTAATCAAAAGAAGCTCAGGGACAGTGCTCAGGCCTGAGTTCAAGCTCCAGGACTAGTACACACACCAAAAAATACCCCAATTGAATGTGTGTGTGTGCACGCACGTGCACACACGTGCATGCAAATGCACACCAATCCTGAGTCTTAAACTTAAGACCTTTACACTCACTCATGTTTGGTGCTTTACTACTTGAGCCATGTCTTTAGTCAATCAACTGAATTTCTAGAGATGAAAAGCACAATGTATGCGATGAAAACAATACATGGATGAAATGAGTGTTATTTCAGGGGACAGAAGTTATTAGTAGAGTGTTGCCTAGCATGCATGAAAACCTGGATTCAGTGTCTAGCACTAGAAAAATACTGAGATAAATAGCATATTTGACATTGCAGAAGAGAAAGATAAACAAAATAGAACGAAAGGAAAAAACCTTGGGATCTCTTTACAAAATCCTTATTTTTTAAATCCTCATAGGGCAAAGCCTAAGAAGTATAATATTCTACAAGATTAAATTTTAAATATTGCTCTGGATAAAATTGGAAATAGATCTAGATGTTGTAATCCTCAATACATTTTATCTGCAGACTGAAGGATCTGTGGATCTCAGATAAAAGGCCTGGGTTCATTTTCCCTAAAGCATCTTGGTAAGGTGACAGGTAGGCACTAACCTGTTGGGTACGTAACTGAGGGAAGCCTTCCTGGGCTGAGCAAGGTTCTCAAGTCTCTCGGTTAGCTGAGCCTTCAAAGCATGCTTAGAAATAGGACGGATAGGATCTTGATTTCCCCAAAGCACACATCTTTTAAAAGACATAAAAATAAAATAGTAAAAACATTCCATGGCAAAAGAATATCTTAGAAATGGATCTTGACAAACACTATCTCTGACAGAATTTTATAATTTCCAAGCACCAGAAAGAGATAAGCTAAAATAGAACTTGAATAAGACTTTTATCTACTATCTTGAAAAGTGGGGGGCTGGGGATATGGCCTAGTGGCAAGAGTGCTTGCCCCGTATACATGAGGCCCTGGGTTCAATTCCCCAGCACCACATATATAGAAAATGGCCAGAAGTGGCGCTGTGGCTCAAGTGGCAGAGTGCTAGCCTTGAGTAAAAAGAAGCCAGGGACAGTGCTCAGGCCCTGAGTCCAAGGCCCAGGACTGGCAAAAAAAAAAAAAAAAAAAAAAAAGAAAGAAAGAAAAGAAAAAAAGAAAAGTGGGGAGCATCTACACATGGCCTCATGTCTGTATTTCTAGCTAATGCAGAGGCAAGATCAGGAGGGTTACAGTTAAAGGCCAGTCCAGGCAAAAGCGTGAGAGACCCCCATCTCCACCGTTAGCTGGGCAAGGTAGTACACACTTGTCATCCCATGAACAGAAGAATATCAGCACAGACTAGACTGGTCATAAATGCAATATCCGATTTGAAAACTAAAGCAAAAAGGATTGAGGACATGATTCAAGTGGTGAAGCATTTCTCTAGCAAGTACAAAACCTTAAATTCAAAATGGTATAAGGGAAAAGAAAGTGGTAACAAAAAGGAACCTATTGTAGTGGTAAGATTATTTTGTTTCTACCTTCATGGAATAACAGTAATTTAGTCAGGTCTCAAGAAACAGACCTATTAACAACCTCTCTTCTCTCATTTTGGATGAATCCCATTCTAAGCAGTCAGAAAATAAAACAGCAATGTGTGTAGGTGTGTGTGTGTGTGTGTGTGTGTGTGTGTGTGTGTGTGTGTGTGTGGGTGGGTGGGTGTGTGTGGGTGTGTACTGAAGCTTGATCTCAGGGCTTGGGCCCTGCCCCTTAGCTTTTTTGCTCAAGGCTGGTGCTACAGCACTTGAGCTCCACTTCTTGCTTTTTGATAATTAGAGATAAGAATCTCATAGACTTCCTGCTCTGCTGGCTTTGAACTATGCTCCTTAGAGTTTAGCCTCCAGAGTAGCTAGAATTACTGGTTTGGCCACCAGTGGCAAAAAGTAGTAATGGAATAATGTCAAGAGCTACCATTGTGGAGTATTTTCTGCTAATAGCATTATAGGCATTAGCTGATTTATTCACAAGCTCTGGGAAATAGGTGAGATTGCTAGGCATGGTGGAAGAAAAGGGGAAAACCAGTGCAGGACTATGCTACAGGGTCTTCATGGAAGAGAGAAAAGGTTCAGGCCAGAGGAATGAAGCCCAGGCCATGTTGGGGCCATGATGGGAAACAGAACATTCATCTTGAGCCAGGCACATGTGGAAGAAATGAGAGGAATTCTGGGTGGTGACACAGCTAGAATGGGTAAGGAAGGCCCAGAAGGCCCAAGAAGGAGCCTCAGGCTGCTGACTTGGCCCATGACTGAACTGACCAACTCAATGATTTCACCCTTTTTAAAGGAGCCAAGCTATTGTTATTTGTGTTTCAGCTTTGTCTCTCTATTTTTGGACATGACCTTTCTCTGCTTTGTAAACATTAGCCAGAGTCGTTATTAGAAATATTATCACCACTTCTACCAGGCACTAGTAGCTCATGCTTGTAATCCTAGCTATTCCAGAGGCTGAGATATGAAGATGAGGGCTCAAAGTCAGCCTGTTAAGTCTCAGACAAATCTGAGAATGTCTTACCTGTAACTAACTGGCAAAAAGCTGAGAGTCAGAGTAACATAGTAGAAATAAATAGGCTTTGTGTGCAATAGGTGCAGATTCAAATCCCAGTTTTGGTATCTACAAACTGGTCAACTTGGGTAAATTACTTAACTGTTATATCTTCTAAATCAATTCCTTCCTTGAATTTTTCTACTAGTTTCAAATAGGAGAAATGAAGGATTACTTCAAGGTTTTTATAGCTACAGTGATATCGTTTCACATGTCTACCAGTGTGGTCCTCTCATCACTCTATATATGTAGTTCCTGTCCATGAAGGGAAAGAGAATTCAGTATCATTGTATTTTTAATGCTTAAAAACATTTCTAGGGGCATTAATTCAAGTGGAAATGTTGTGTTTTAATCTTCCAACACAAGCAAATACAAACAGCAGCCGTTTAAAAATCCAGTTTTTAGATCAAACTAATGTTGCAGGATACAACGTTAATTTTTTAAGAGTTTATTGGATTCTTACATAGCAACAATGAACCATTGAAATGTGAAATATTTGCAAGATGTACATGAAGCTGCAAATCCCTGCTGAAAGGAATCAAAGAAGTGCTAAATAACATATAGACAACTGCAAAATGCAAGACTATAAAATATCTAGGGGTCTTATAGAAGAAAACTATGTAAAAAATCCAGGTGACCTTGGATTTGACAATTAGTATATAGATTTAATACCAAAAAACAAGTCCATATAAAGAAAAGCTTGTCAGTTGGTTTAATAAAAAGTAAAACACAGCAAAGAGAATTAAAAGACAAGTCTCAAACTAAGAAAAATATGTGCAAACATATATCCTGTTAAAAAATAAATAAAACTTGTATCCAGCTGGGTATCAGCGACTCATGCTACAATCCTAGTCATTCAGGAGGCTGAGATCTGAGGATTATGATTCAAAGCCAGGAGCAGGAAAGCCCAGAGACTCTTATCTCCAATTAATCACTAAAAAACTGGCAGTGGAGCTGCAGTAGAGCTCTAGCCTTCAGACAGAAGCTCAGGGATGACAGTGCTTAGGCCCTGAGTTCAAGTCCTAGAACTGGCATGCACACACACACACACACACACACACACCACAGTATCCAAAATATACAAAGAACACTCAACTTTTAATGAGAAAAAAACAAATCATTCCATTGCAAATCTACAAAAGAATGAGAGAATGAAGGAACAGATGATACTAAGCAAAGGAAAGAAATGTACTTATCACTTGAGGTATGTGAAGGTAACCCTGGTGTATATCGCCTCTAAAACAATTTTTAAATGGACAAAAGATCTGGACACCTTTCCAAAAATAAGGACAAAATATACTTAATGGGATGTCATGAGGTCACTGCAGATTAAAAGAATGAGATGCCATCTCTAAGAATGGTTAACATCCACTGACAACACCAAATGCTGGCAAGAATGTGGAGCAAGTGGAACTCCCATTCATTGTTAGTGAGAATGCAGAATGACACAAAAACCTTGGAGGTTAATTTAACACTTTCTTAGAAAACTAAATATGCTATGAACCATCAGTTGTACTCACATCCTAGATATTTACTCAAATGAGGTTGAAAATGTGTCTACACGTGTACATGAATGTTTATAACAATTTTATTCACAACTGTCAAATATTAGGAACAACCAAGCTACCCTTCAACAGGTGAATCCACACAGTGGATCAATGGAATATACACTAAAAAGGAAAAGGCAGTTATTCCTTGAAGACATGGAGAAAACTTAAATGCTCATTACTAATTAAACATGCCACTTTGAAACCATACTGTATGAATCAGATTATATGACATTCTGGAGAAGGCAAAACAGGTCAGTGGGTGCCAAAGCAGGAGGAAAGAGAGGTAGTTAATAGATGACACACAAGAGTTTTAGGGCAGGGAAGATATTCTGTAAAAGTGAACCAACGAAGCAGGGTACCAGTGGCTCACACCTGTAATCCTAGCTAGCTAGTTACAAGGCTGAGATCTGAGGATCATGGCTGCAGGCCAGGCCAGGCAGGAAAGTCCATGAGGCCAGAAAAAGCCAGAAGTGGAGCTGTGGCAGAAGTGGTAAAGTACCAGCAAAAGGCTAAGGAAGAGCACCCTGGCTTTGAGTCCAAAGCTCTAGTGTGCCATGCACATGCACACATAGTGAATCCATTATATCCTGTACTTGTCAAAACCCAGAGAACTATACAACACAAAAAGTGAACCTTAATACCAACTTAGGGCTTTGGTTAATAACTTCAATATTGGCTCCTCAACCGCAACCACTGAATCACACTAATGCAACATAATTACAACTAGGAAAATTGTGGTAACTATGGAAACTATATTTTCTTCTCTAAATTATTCAGGCTTTCCTCAGGGGCCAGATAAGAGTAAGGTATGCCATATGGGCAGGTATGGAAGGACAGAGGATGCAGTTTGTTGGAGGCCCTGAGAATAGGTAAGCTTGGGTCAGCAGGAGTGGGTATTACAGGGTCTGCAGGAAATGTGAAATCACACACTGGAGCAGTGGTTCTGAACTTGTCTGCTAATTAGAAACATCTGGGAAGCTTTGGACACTTCCAAGCTTTACCCAGGCCAATTAAATCATGGTTTCTGGGGATGGGATCCAGGCATCATAAGTTAGCATCATTCTCCAGGTGATTCTAGCACTGCTGCATTAAGTCTAGCCTGCCTTAGGCTGAGCCAGCCAAGATGGTATTGGCTCAGTAGATCCATGTTAGTAGAACTGGATGGATACACTTGGGATGCGGGGCTAATAGGCAGGTAGGAATAACACTTATCTACTTGATGTAACAAATACAACCATAACAAACAAGACCATATAAAATCATCTTACCGATCTGGAATTCCCCATTGTCTTTTAGGCCTAGCAAGATCTTGGATTCTTTTTCTAGAAAAAGAACTAAAAAAGAAAAAAAATACAAGCTGGTTAATTTAAAAGAGTGACTAAGGGACTGGGAATATGGCCTAGTGGCAAGAGTGCTTGCCTCGTATATATGAAGCCCTAGATTCGATTCCTCAGTACCACATATATAGGAAAGGCCAGAAGTGGTGCTATGACTCAAGTTGGCTAGAGTGCTAGCCTTGAGCAAAAAGAAGCCAGGAACAGTTGCTCAGGCCCTGAGTCCAAGCCCCAAGACTGGCAAAAGAAAAGTGACTAAGAACTATGATTACATTAGATGATTCTTGCTCAAAGTATTCTATAGGAAGGGGACAGTGGTGTAACTGAAGTGACAGAGGGCCAGGCTAGATAGAGGCATGGCTCAAGTGGTATAGCACCTGTCTAGCAAGCATGAGGTCCCAAGTTCCCACTCTCATACTGCAAAAAGATACTAATAATTTCTTAATTAGTTAGACTGCTGAAAGGTTCCAAGTACCCCAAAATACTGTGGACCAAAGAGTTTCTGTTCTAGAATAACTGATATAGTCCATGATGAAAGAAATACTAAATACATACTAGGGCATACAGCCTACTGTTTGATTTGGAGTTTCTTTTTTTTTTTCAAATTTTTATTATCAAACTGATGTACAGAGAGGTTACAGTTTCATACGTTAGGCTTTGGATACATTTCTTGTACTGTTACCTTGTCCCTCATACCCCCCTTCCTCCTCCCCCTTTCCCTTTCCCTCCCTGAGGTGTTCAGTTCACTTTCACCAAACAGTTTTGCAAGTATTGCTTTTGTAGTTGTTTGTCTTTTTTTACCCTGTGTCTCTCAATTTTGGTATTCCCTTTCAATTTCCTATTTCTAATACCAGTATACATGGTTTCCAATATACTCAGATAAGATTACAGAGATAGTGTAGGTACAACCACTGGAAGGTGATACAAGAACATCATCAATAATAGAAACTACAGATACACATGGGATGTTGAAAGTAGTTACAACTGTGATATAACAATCGTTTCCATAACATGGAGTTCATTTCACTTAGCATCATCTTATGTGTTCATAAGGGTATAGCTATTGGGCCTTGTGATGCTCTGCTATGACTTGCCTAAACCTGTACTAATTATTCCCAATAAGGGAGACCATAAAGTCCATGTTTCTTTGGGTCTGGATCACTTCACTTAGTATAATTTTTTCCAAGTCCTTCCATTTCCTTACAAATGGGGCAATGTCATTCTTTCTGATAGAGGCATAAAATTCCATTGTGTATATGTACCACATTTTCCTGATCCATTCGTCTACTGAGGGGCATCTGGGTTGGTTCCAGATTCCAGCTATGACAAATTGTGCTGCGATGAACATTGTTGTGCTGGTGGCATTACTGTGATTTTGTTTGTGGTCTTTTGGATAGATACTCAAAAGTGGGGCTGCTGGGTCATAGGGGAGTTCTATATTTAGCCTTCTGAGGAATCTGATTTGGAGTTTCTTTTTCCTTTTTTCTTTGCATACTAAGGACTGAACGAAGGCCTTTGCACTGAACCAAGCACTTTGTCTCTTGAGCCACACTTCTAAAAAAAAATGAACTGTGGTATAAAGTTACTTTGTAGATGGCTTCAGGCACTGGATTGTGAAAAGATTATACAGCTTCAGAAAATGTCTGGCTTTGATGGAGCTCTGAAAGGATGACCTATACGTTAACACCAATCAACTCTCTCATGCTCTTCTCTGCTGCCTTGAACAGTTCTTGGTCATTTTTTTCTCTTCGTGTGTGTGCACGCGCGCACGCTTGTGTGTGTGTGTGTGTGTGTGTGTGTGTGTGCCTGCCAGTCCTGGGGCTTGAATTCAGGGCCTAGGCTCTGCCCCTGAGTTTATCAGCACTCTAACATTTGAGCCACCCACTCCACTTCTGGCTTTTTTGTGATTAATTGGAGATAAGAATCTCACTTTCCTGGCCCAGGCTGACTTTGAACTGCAGTTCTCAGATCTCAGCCTCCTGAGTAGCTAGGATGACAGCCACCAGCGTCCAGCTCTGTGGCAGGAGTTTGAACTCTCCAAGCATCCATGCTCACTACATCCCCAGCACCATTGGAGCAGTTTGGAGCCATGTTCACCGTTATGTCTAACTTCAGCAGGAATGCTGAGGATCACTTCCTGAGCAAAGCACTTAAGAGTTAGTGTTTCCTTTCATCTCTCTTTCCCTGTTTCACTGACCATGAATTAAAGTGAAAAGCTACATGTTCTAGATAGCAGAGCTACAAGATAGAGGAGGACCAACAAGCTCACACAAAACAATAGCATGAGGGGGAAATCAACTTTCACTGTGTTAAATTATCAAGAGTTTTGTATCTTATTTGTTACTGCAGCACTGTCTACTTAATGCAGACTAATACAACTCTTATGCTATTCTAGCTTTTACTGTAATTATTTATGTACTTGGAGTTTGAGGAGCCTAATAATAATCATTGGGTTTTTATTTTTTTGCCCACCACAACTAAGAGCCAACTGAAAAACAGATGCAACAGTTGGACAAATAGAATAAAAATATGGTCTCTTATATGGATAAAATTATATTGAAGATATTCATTTGCATCCCTGAATTGAACTTGTGCCTAGAATGACAGGAGCCACTGACCTCCCTTAGGGGCTAACTAAGGCTGCTGTGTGTCAGAAAGATCACAAACATCGCTCACTGTGGATAAGCAGATCCCAAAGACAGAGGACTCAGAAGGTCCAGTTCTGTCTCCAAATCCATCAGACAGACATCCTGAGAAGCTTACCTGCAAGGAGGGAGGAGCAAGAGGCCCAGTGAAGTAGTCAGAGGAAATGCTTTGATAGGTAGGTGATGGAAAAAGCATTCTCCACACACCTACCTGAGCTCCTTCACAATCTTCAAACTCTTCATAGAAACGGCCTTCGCCCTGCTACAACACACCCCAAATGTGAAGACATGCTCTCTTAATGAACTGATAGATGCACCAGGGAGCACCTCTCAGAAAGTGGGAGGAGCCAGGGGGGTCTTAATAGTTAGCAACACCCAGGATTTCACATTCACAAAATGAAGCCATTTGCTCAGAAGAGCAAGCTAAAAATCCCTTCATCAAAACTGATTTCTAACTGTGCTGAATTAACAGTATCACTTCTCAAGCCTTTGATACTGACTTATGTTACATTTGATGGCCTCGTCTTAGCTGTGCCATGGCAGTTGAACTGGAAAAAGTCTATGCCCACAACAACAACAATCAACAGCACCACCAGCTGTGACCCCCTTTACATTGGACTGTTCAAAGGAGAAGCACCTCAAGACTGAGATGTGGCAGGAATTCTGCTTGACACCAGATCACCTGGTGGGAACCTTGTCTGGGAAAATTGACACGGCACAGGACTTCTGTTTCTGTCCCTGGATACACAACCTACTTCTTTTTTTTTTAACTATTTTTATTTTTATTTTATTTATTTATTTATTTTTTTGGCCAGTCCTGGGCCTTGGACTCAGGGCCTGAGCACTGTCCCTGGCTTCTTCCCGCTCAAGGCTAGCACTCTGCCACTTGAGCCACAGCGCCGCTCTGGCCGTTTTCTGTATATGTGGTGCTGGGGAATCGAACCTAGGGCCTCGTGTATCCGAGGCAGGCACTCTTGCCACTAGGCTATATTCCCAGCCCCCACAACCTATTTCTAACTGACCCTCAAAACACCTACCTACCAGCTGAGTGCCTGGTGGCACACAGATGAAATCTCAGCTGTTTGTGAGGCAGAGGTAGGAGGCCTGCAGCTAGAGGCCAACCTGGGCAAAGTTAGTGGTACTTCATCTAAAACTCAAACTAAAACCAAAAGGACTAGTATTGTGACTCTGATAGAGTACTGGAAGTACAAGTACTGAGGGGAAAACTGAAGAACTCGTGATTGCCAAGGGTGACAAATACCAACTGAAACCAGGAGTAGTTGGTGAATAAAAGCCAATCAAATTGACATAGCTTATGAATGTTTTGTTAGTCAATAAATCCTGACATTTTGGAAAGACACAAACATGTTTGTCTGTGTTTATAGCATAGCTTGCTCGCAACTTAACCAAGAGTCTCTTTGGCTGTGAACTTTTGGCTTTGTAACTGGTATTGGGCAATGGTAGAGTCACGCCTAGTTATCATCTGCACACAGTGTGACACTGTCTCCATCCTTCTTCCCCACAAGAGCAGCCTTGCCATGCGGGTAATTCCTGTTACCAGCCTGGGCCACTCTCCAGGAGCTGACTCAGAGGTGGAGAAAGCTATACTTATGGACAAAACATTGTGTTGTGTATTAATCATTTATTATAACTTAGCTTTAGAATGTGCCAAGGTGCCCCTTACTACTATCTTTTTACCAGAAAGATAATGTGGTATTTTATGCAAGAATACTAACCGTGTAGTCATTACTACTATAGATATGCAAACTGGGTTGTTATTTCAATTGTTAGTAATTTCTCTAATATTTGTTAATTTTTTCTAAGGGCCCAATACCTTACATTTCTAACCTACATCTCTTAATTCATTTCTTTTCTTTTTGGGGGTTTGAACTCAGGGCCTATGCCTGCATGGAGCTCTACCATTAAGCCCCACCTCACCAGCCTCCTTTTTTTCTCAGGAATTGTCTATGTCTTGTTGTGTTCCTTTTGTAAAGAGGATTGCATTGCTGTACCCTTGTTTCATTGCTAATTAGTCTCTTAGCCAATAGCTAAGAGAGTTTTTGTAATTCATACTTTGGATGCAAAACAGTATGTTTGTAGAGAAAAGTTTATGGAGATATCCCGTCTTTTCTGAGTGGCCATCCACCAAGTTCTCTCAGTCTGAATGTTCTCTTACAATCTGACTTCTAGTCAGAAAAAAAAATTTCTGGGGGCTGGGAATATGGCCTAGTGGCAAGAGTGCTTGCCTTCTACACATGAAGCTCTTGGTTCGATTCCCCAGCACCACATATATGGAAAACGGCCAGAAGGGGCGCTGTGGCTCAGGTGGCAGAGTGCTAGCCTTGAGCGGGAAGAAGCCAGGGACAGTGCTCAGGCCCTGAGTCCAAGGCCCAGGACTGGTCAAAAAAAAAAAAAAAAAAATTCTGTTCATAAATAATCAAACACAGCACATTTATATAAGGAAGAATTGTCTAGGGAGTACAGAGGCAGATGATGGAGTTAGCACAAATCCTTCACAATCAAGCAATAAAAATCAAAAACATTTGTAACCATTCTCTTTATACTGATTTCTTAAGTGAATGAACTTAATATGCCAGGCGCTAGTGGCTCACACCTGAAATCCTACCTACTCAGGAGACTGAGAACTGAGGATTATGATTTGAAGCTAGCCTTGAGATTCTTTTCTCTAATTAACCACCAAAAATCTGGAAGTGGAGGTGAGGTTCAAATGATAGAGTGCCAGCTTTGACAAAAAAAACCCTAAGGGACAGTGCCCAGGTTCTGAGTTCGGGCAGTACAGGCACAAAAACAAAAACAAAAAACTCCAACAACTTAGCACCAACTATTTTCACTGCCACAAGAAAGTTGACTCACTTTGCAGACATTACTTATTTGAAGTCCTGTGGACTTATGAATGGATGTCTATAATACTCAGTAAGTGCTATTCCTGACTTCTCCACTAAGCCAAAGCTAAGACCACCCTGGGCAAACAACATACTTGCTCTGTGTCTTCTCCTGGTATATGCTAATTGACAATCTGCCCTATCCTAATTTTCAGATTTCTTGTAAGAAAGGACTTAAAAAGTATTACACAAAAATATGTAATTGAAGGATTGACCCCCCCACCCTATTGCTCCAGGCTCATACAGACACCAGGCAAAACCTCAGATATAGACAAACCTGCTTTGCTATGCAGGCAGGGCAATTCACGTAGGCCCAGATGTAAACAAGGAAAAGCCACCAACTTCCTAGACCTAGTGGCACTTTCAATAATCTCTGCCTCCTTGCTCAGACCCCTTATAAGCCTGGTCCCAAATTCATCACCTTGTACAACCTCCAAATTCGCTGGAAAGTCTGTGCCCCTCGCTGTTCCTCAATAAACTGTTGCCGACTGAGTCCAGCCTATTCCTTTTCTGGTTCTCCTCCATTTTCCTAACAGTAATAGTGTCTACCACTGGTAAGAGCTAAAAAAAAAAATAACTAGAAAACATAGGAAATAGAAAATACAAAATAAATGAAAACAATAAATATAATGGTAAGTAGGTTAAGCAGTAATAAAAATACGGTGATCAAGCCACTTCTTAAAAGACTAGATTCTTTTTTCTTTCTCTCTCTCTTTTTTCTTCCTCCCTTCCTTCCTCCCTCTTTTCTTTTTTCTTTCACTCTTTCTCTTTTTCTTTGTTTCTTCGTTTCCTTCCTCCTCCTCTTCTTCTTCTTCTTCTTCTTCTTCTTCTTCTTCTTCTTCTTCTTCTTCTTCTTCTTCTTCTTCTGCTGCTGCTGCTGCTGCCAATACAAGGACTCGAACTTCATGTGTTTTTCTGCTCATAGCTGGAACTCTACCATTTGAGCCACTCTGGCTTTTTGCTAGTTAATTGAAGATAAGAGACATGTGGAGCTTTCTGCCCTAGTTGGCTTCTAACCTTGATTCTCAGATCTCAGCCTCCTGAGTAGCTAAAATGACAGGTGTGACCCACCACTGCTCAGCTTAAACAGAACTTTCTTGATTTAATTAGCTGCTGTACTTAACCTAGAGGCCAGAAAAGGATTAGGACCTTCTAACCTAGGGCCTCCCAAAAGCTATGACATGAGATTGCCTTAGGTCCTTGGAAGACTCATTTTCTATTAAACAAATATACAGGGCTGGGGATATAGCCTAGTGGCAAGAGTGCCTGCCTCATATACACGAGGCCCTAGGTTCGATTCCCCAGCACCACATATACAGAAAACGGCCAGAAGCAGCGCTGTGGCTCAAGTGGCAGAGTGCTAGCCTTGAGCGGGAAGAAGCCAGGGACAGTGCTCAGGCCCTGAGTCCAAGGCCCAGGACTGGCCAAAAAAAAAAAAAAAAAAAACAAATATACAACAGTGTTCTAGAATGCCAGGGAAAAACTGAATGGCTGGGAGAGCTGGCTGGGAGAGCTTTCCTTCACCTCAGGGCATGCCTTACTTCATTGTCCCATAGGAATTGTGACTCAAAAGCAGCCTATGACAAAAGAAAGCAGTGGCATCTCCATGGCAGAGACTCCAGGATAGATCTCCCTCCTGGCTCCAGGATTCTGCCCAACCAGCTTGGCTGGCCACTAAGTTCCCTACGTGAACTTACCTTTTCTTTACAAAGTCACAGGAAGCAGGTCGTGCTGAAAGAAAATGAAAGCAACAATTATATTTGACAGGAATGAAGACAACATCGCAAATCAAAGAGTGAGGAAAAATAACTCCAGGGAAATGAAGTGAAAAAGCCAAGTGCCAGAATGAGGCCTTGAGTTTCAATCCCCAGTATACACACACACGTTGTTGAAGCAACTAATAAGTCTTTTTCTTGCCCAGGCTGGCTTCCATCCACAATCCTCGTATCTCAGCCTTCTGAGTAGCTAGGATTACAGATGTGAGCCACCAACACCCAACACTAAGTCTTTTAAAGAAGTCTTTTTTTTTTTTTTTTTTTTAGGACCAAGACTGGGACTTAAACTTGGTACCTGATGCTTTTGTTCATTGGCTAGTGTTCTACCAACTAAGCCATGCCTCCACCTAAGGAAGCATTTCTTTTTTTCTTTTTCTCTCTCTCTTTCTCCTTCCTTCCCTTGCCTTTCTTTCTTCCTTCCTTCCTTTCTTCCTTCCCTTCTTTCCTTCCTTCCTTCCTTCCTTCCTTTTGCTTTTTTCTGAGTGGTTTACTGGACTCTCGTGGACTTTCCTGCCCACACTGGCTTTGAACCTTGATCCTCAGATCTCAGCCTCCTGATTAGCTAGGATTACAGATGTGAGCTACCAGCACCTGCCTTAAATAATTTTTATTACAGTAAACCATTATGATTGTTCAGTATACCAGCTAAGACAGACCTCAGTTATGATTCCTATGAATGAAGCTTCACACAGATATGCCATCCTAGTGAAAGTACAGTGTGCACAGTGGAATGAATCCTGTGGGCAAGAGGAGGCTACTTACTGAAATGGGGGATGATTCTGGAGGGCAAAGGTTTCATCACCCTTTGTTTCTTGGGTGCAAACAAATGCAAGGCTGATTTGCCATCTGTGCTGGGCAGATCTGGATGGACAGCACCATCATTCTCCACTTCAGGCTTGAGTGACGGGGCCACCACCTTGAGGACATGCAGGGGAAGCTCATGACAGACACCACTACCTGGAAGGCTCAGGCACCGAGCTATCTGATCTGTACAGGAGGTGGCTGTGCAGCGCCCGAAGCTTCACTGCCAGTGTCACGCAGCAAGGGACACTGGAGATGGCTTGCACCACTCCCCCCCCCCCCCCGCCCCCGAGCCCCATCAGGTGTAGCTGGGTGGAGAGGCAGAGGGCTCCGGGCCTGGAGCAGAGTGCGCAGGACTCAGCTGCACTGTGGTCAGCACAGGGTACTGCATTATATACTGACATCCTTTCAGAGATGTCTCTGGCAAGGTCTTACTGGTGTCACACAAGGCACAGAATAAAGAATAAAGCTTGATCATGGAGAGATGAGCAACAAGTCTCATTTTATTTCCTTCTTCAAACTTTACCCTTGCTAATGTGGTTCTTGAAGTGAACTTCAATTAAGAAGATTAAGAAAGTTTCCAGAAATGTGCCATAAATGACTAAATACAAGGCAAGATTTTCCCTGAAGAATTATTCTCCAGAAAAGAAGAGGTTCTTTTATATGTAAGCTCTAAGGGACAGTCCACCTATGTAACATTTTACTACTTATTTTTCCCAATAAAAAGTGGTCAAGGAGGGGCTGGGGATATAGCCTAGTGGCAAGAGTGCCTGCCTCGGATACACGAGGCCCTAGGTTCGATTCCCCAGCACCACATATACAGAAAACAGCCAGAAGCGGCGCTGTGGCTCAAGTGGCAGAGTGCTAGCCTTGAGCGGGAAGAAGCCAGGGACAGTGCTCAGGCCCTGAGTCCAAGGCCCAGGACTGGCCAAAAAAAAAAAAAGTGGTCAAGGAAAATGTATTAGCCTAAAACCATGTGGAGTCTCTCTGACTTTTGTGCCAACACTGGAGTCAAATTGTGATCCCCAGGTCATAGCATCCTGAGTAGCTAGGATTACAGGAGTGAGCCACTGGGCTCCTGATAACTAATACACTAATAAAGACCCAGCTCCTAATTTTTCTTTAAAAGGTTATTTAAATTGACAAAAAAAAATTTAAATCTCCTTATCCTCATGACTAGACAGTAATCAAGGGCTGGGGCATGGCTTAAGTGGCAAAGCATTTGCCTAACCCGTACAAGATTCTAAATTAAAACCCCAGTACAAATGTAGAGTAATACCACTTTGGCAATGCCTTATTATGTCAAGGTAATCAACGTTTAAATACAGTCTCTCAACAATGAAGGTTCCTGGTGACTGTCTGTCTACCCAACTTATTTCCTAGAAAGGTAATACAACTATTGCCAATCTAAGGGTACACCCCAAGCTTTCTGTCTTTTAGCTTAGAGCTCCAGCCAAAAGCACCAAACTTCCTGCTCTCTTAGCTGTCCTCTCAAGCTGCAGCACCCCTGGGTTGTGGCTGCAGCCATGACTTTGACACAGCTGCAAAAGTTCCCATCCCTCTGGGAGCAGAGGGAAATTGTTATGCAGCCAACCTATCCCCCTTGGTGATCTGTCTTCCTGTGGCACAGATCCAGCATACTTCCCTGGCCCAAAAACCTTTTCCAGTGAGACCCCCCTCTTCTATAGCACAGAACCCCAGCACTGGCTCCCATTCAAGGCCAGTCTGGCCTTTACCTGTCAGCCACTGCTCCCTGCAGCATCTGTCATCGCAGCGCTTGTCTACTCACTACCCTGCTTCCAGGCTCTGGTCCCACCACGCATACTCTCACACAAATCTCTGAGTCTCAGCTTCCTCATCTGTAAGCTAGAGCCAGGAATACTGTGCAAGGTGGTGGAGGAAGGAGAGAGATCATTGTTCCTGGAGGGCTGGCTAGGTTGGGCTGAATGTCCACATTCCTTTGTATCTATATTGTTCTTTCTCTTCACTTGTAAGCTCCTTGGGAAAGGTCTGTTTGATATGGTACTTAAGGATCACATCGTGTGAGAAATGAAATAGATGAGTGTGTGTATACCAGTAGTGGGGCTTGAACTGATGGCCTGGGCACTGTTTCTCAGCCTTTTCGATCAAAGCTGATGCTCTACCACTTGAGCCACATCTCCACTTATGTTTTTTTTAGTGGCTAATTAGAGATAAAGAATCTCACAGACTTTTCTGCTTGGGTTGCCTTTGAACTACAATGCTCAGATCTTAAGCCTCCTAAGTAGCTAGGGTTATAGGCATGAGACACTGGTACCTGGATGTGAAATAGATCTTACGCCCTTGCCTAGAACAGGAATGCTAGTCACTATTACCAACACTTGGCTGCAGTACTTAATAAGCACTTACAATGGAACAAGTACCATGTGTTCCCTCTGTTGGCCCAGCTCTTAGAACAGAGTTCCCTTCTGCAAGATCATAGCATGCTTTGGCCACATGGTCTTCTAAATAATTTCAGAGCCACTTTACCCAAGTTACCATGAAGCATTTTCCATTTCTCATACTGCAGTGTAACTTAGAAAGAATTGCTATATGTTGTGCTATGCAGGGCCAACTTAAGTATAATTAAGAACCATTCAGAGAGGTAGGACTGGGCTTGACCGGTGTACCCCAATTCCAGAAGCTGAGCAGTTGGTGAGGGCCACAGGTAGGCATACAAAGAAATGTAATGAAACTTCTTTGTCCAGTAACATAGGCTACCAACTCAGTAACTATGCAGTGAGTCTAGGACTATCCCGGTCAATGTCTTTCATGCTTATCTCACTGGTTCTAAGTTTTGGAATAGAAATGGGACAATAGAGTTTAAAGTCCCTGTCCCTCTCTCATGACTTTTAGATAATCAAGAAGCAAGTGAGTGGCCTGGGGATATAGCCTAGTGGCAAGAGTGCCTGCCTCGGATACACGAGGCCCTAGGTTCGATTCCCCAGCACCACATATACAGAAAACGGCCAGAAGCGGCGCTGTGGCTCAAGTGGCGGAGTGCTAGCCTTGAGCGGAAAGAAGCCAGGGACAGTGCTCAGGCCCGGAGTCCAAGGCCCAGGACTGGCCAAAAAAAAAAAAAAAAAAAAAAAAAGAAGCAAGTGAGTGGGGCTGGGGATATAGCCTAGTGGCAAGAGTGCCTGCCTCGGATACACGAGGCCCTAGGTTCGATTCCCCAGCACCACATATATAGAAAACGGCCAGAAGCTGCGCTGTGGCTCAAGTGGCATAGTGCTAGCCTTGAGCGGGAAGAAGCCAGGGACAGTGCTCAGGCCCTGAGTCCAAGGCCCAGGACTGGCCAAAAAAAAAAAAAAAAAAAGAAGCAAGTGAGTGGCTCCAGTCAGTGAGACATGGTGGGAAGGAAGCTGATTGCTATGGTGTGCCTGGCAGGGTGGAAGGAAGGGGCACCTACTTCAGAGGGAAGAGTTGGAAAAGGGCCTTCTGGAGTAACTGATGCTGAGGAAAGGAAGACAAGAAGGTGCCAGATACTTGACTATCTGGGAGGAGTAATGAGGAGAGGATGGGCATTTCAGACAGAGGAAGACACAAGTGTAAATGCCCTGTGGTGGAATCCAGTGAGAGGCCCAGAAGGACAGGGGGTGAGATGGCAGGAAGGGAAGGGAAGGGCAATCAGCACTTGTGATTGGGTGATCCAGCCCTACAAGACTCAGGAACAACATGAGGAAGCCTCTGAAGGATTTGGACACGATCATTAAGAGCAAGGATCTCCCTTTAAGAGACCATCAGAATGTTCTATCCCTAATATTTCCATTCAGTGTTCAAGTTTTATTCTGTAGCACTCAAATTCCATTGCTCATGCTAACAAAAGGGCTGTCAGCTCTGGGCTCTGAGTCATCCATGGAGAAGACTGCCCTCTGCTGGAAAGAAGCAGGATTCCAAACGGTCCTTAGTGGAGCTGAGGGACTGACCCTGGGTCTCCAGGGCTAACAAGGAAGAAATAGCACCACCTAGCGCTGAGTCCTAAGAAGTCACACTTGAGTACTCAATGCAACACAGCTGTCCTGTGAACAGCTCTAGGTTGGGGAAGCAGAAGGAGAGGTGGAGAGAGAGGCAGGCTGCAGCTGGAGTGATTCACTGTCATGATGACAGGGACCTGGGAAGGAAAACATCTCTACATTATAGCCAGTATTGCTCTGGAAGGTAAATTGCCTTGAAGAAATTCCAGTAAGACCTCCATTACTTTTCAAGGCTCAGGTAAGTCCATGAGCCAACACAGTGTGACTACACAAGCCAACATCACCGCCCTTTTTTTAAAAATTTGGTTAGTTGTGGGGCTTGAACTCAGAGCCTGGATGCTTTCCCTGAGCTCTTTTGCTTTAGCACTCTACTACTTTGACCCAGCACTCCATTTCTGGTTTTCTGGTGGGTAGTGGAGGGAAGAGTCTCACCGACTTTCCTTCCCAGGCTGGCTTTGAACTATGATCCCAAGAACTCAACATCCTGAGTAGCTAAGACTACAGACAGCTTTGATGTGACTGTTCTCTCTTGGTGGCTCTTTTTGCACATCCAGGCCCCTCCCCTGTGCTCCTGGTTGTTCAGTGTCAGCCCAGAGTCATCTGGGGGAAAGCCAAAGGGTGGGGCAGAGCACCCAGTTCAACACACCTGAGACTTCCCTTCAAACTAGTGCAACAAAACGCCACACTGTCTGGCTGACTATTGCTGGGAACAGCAAGCTGTGCCTCCTCTAACACTCCAAAATTTGCATTTAGGTCATTATTGCCATCCTGATAACTTCAAATCTGTTCTTCATACTCATTTCCACCTGATTTCACCTCTGGGTAGTCACTGAGAACATTGGATTTCTATGTCATATCCTATATCAAACAAAACTCCAGTTCAAAGATAGGCAGGGCTACAAAGTGATGCTAGGTAGCAGCTAGCCACAAGCGATGGGGAAATGCAAAAGGAACCTAAAGTGGAGGATGGGATTACAAGGTTTCTAAAAGAAAATGTTATGATTAAACCTCCTAATTTACAGACTCAGGGCTAGAAATGGAAATTTCTCATTGACAATCTCAGTAAGCACTCCAGCCACAAAGGCAAATGATTTTATTCTCAACCTACAGACAACCCACTTTCAGTCTATTGAAAGTATATTTGGCGCAGGTTCTTAAGCTACTTTTTTTTTTAACCATCACAACATATAAAGTTGATGTATAGAGATGCTGCAGTTACATAAGTCAGGTAATGAACAGACATCTTTTTAGACAATGTCATCTCTTCCCTTGCTCACTCCCAGTTAAAAATATTTATAATTTTTTTTATTTATTTATTTTTTTTTTGGCCAGTCCTGGGCCTTGGACTCAGGGCCTGAGTACTGTCCCTGGCTTCCTTTTGCTCAAGGCTAGCACTCTGCCACTTGAGCCACAGCGCCACTTCTGGCCATTTTCTGTATATGTGGTGCTGGGGAATCGAACCCAGGGCCTCATGTATATGAGGCAAGCTCTCTTGCCCCTAGGCCATATCCCCAGCCCCTTATAAAAAATTTTAAAACAAATATTTATGAGGCAAAAGCATAGAAACTAGTATTTAAACCATAGGTATGGATATAACCACCAAGAGAAAAAATAGTATAAAACACAAAGGGTCAGAATGGATCCCTTAGAATTGTGTCTCATACCTGTAATCCTAGCTATTCAGTAGGCTGAGATCTGAAGGATTGTCATTTGAAGCCATATAAAATATCCAAGACTCCATCTCTGAGCTGGGAATATGGCCTAGTGGCACGAGTGCTTGCCTTGTATACATGAAGCCCTGGGTTGATTCCTTAGCACCACATATATAGAAAATAGCCAGAAGTGATGCTGTGGCTCAAGTGGTAGAGTGCTGGCCTTGAGCAAAAAAAAGCCAGGGACAGTGCTCAGGCCCTGAGTTCAAGCCCCAGGACTGGCAAAATAAAAAGACTCTATCTCTGGGGCTGGGAATATGGCCTAGTGGTAAAGGGCTTGTCTCATATACATGAAGCCCTGGATTCAATTCCTCAGCACCACATATATAGAAAAAGCCAGAAGTGGCGCTGTGGCTCAAGTGGCAGAGTACTAGCCTTGAGCAAAAAGAAGCCAGGGACAGTGCTCAGGCCCTGAATTCAAGCCCCAGAACTGGCAAAAAAAAAAAAAAAGACTCCATCTCTAATTAACCAGCAAAATGCCCAGCTGGAGGTGTAGTTCAAGTGGTAGAAAACCATCTGAGAAAGTACAAGGCTGAGTTTAAACCCCAGTATTGCTCCTTCCCCCACCCCCAATATCAAGAAAACTCAGTGAGTGGCCCTAAGAAGGAACTCCTCTCAGGGATGTGATGAGCCAAAAGACTGTGGTGTCTTACAGGCCA